>NC_138530.1:79331851-79969351 GCF_964234715.1 Podarcis melisellensis | reverse complement strand
AGATAGCTACTAGGATGACAAATAAACAGTGGGGGGGAAAGGAGTATATTATTTATGGCATACAGTTTGTCCCCCACAAGGAGTGTTACACACGTGTTCCTGTCATACCACAAAATGTGCACAGGATTTCAGTCTAAATTTTCTAAAATTATTGGATAGAATATTGTCAGCAGTCAATTATTGTGTCATGAAAAACCACAGAGGATACACAAAATTGCAACAAAAAGCTTAAGGTGAGGATTAGTAACAAAGAACTAAAGCTTCTAAATACTGAATGCAGTGAATGTAGAATAAAATAAGCAGAAATTCATAGACCCAGAGACACTTTCTGATCAGCTACATGTCTCTATTGCTTTTTCCACTTTTTCTTATGGTATCTCAGGGGGGGAAAGCTGCACTTGCCTGATCACTTCTGAGGACATATTATTTTAAAAATGTACATACAGGCCTAAGTAACGAACAGAACACTACTTCTCACCTGGATATGTTATGTAGTTAACACAGTAATTCTCTCTCCACTTTTAAAAATAGACCAAAAGATGCAGGCTGCACTTTTATTTTTGGAAAAGCATGCATAAAGGGAAGTCGATATCTTGAGCAGTAAATGTCATCAAAGAACCCTACATTTTTTTTACAAATGTTTCCATGGTATGTATGCTCAGCATACAGCAAGAACTGCAAACCCACAACACTTGTATAAGTGTCATTTAGTGTCAAATGCACACACTTTAGCACTTACATTTGATTTTTAGCAGCTTGTCTCTGCGCTTTCCGCTCTTTCCTCTTTTGATCAGGTGGCTTTGCAAAAACTATTTCTATATTTTCTCCTTCTAAATCTTTTCCGTTCATTCCTTCCATTGCCTGTGGAGAATAGTTTTGAAATGCATATTGGCAATAAATTCTTCCAAAAACGTATTTTTTTAATAATATGCAAAGAACGCAGACAATATGAATAGTAAGAGATGTTGAGTAGTAGTAAGAGATCTACCGCTGGTAGATATGTAGGGCATATAAGCCCACCTCCTGTCCACTAGAGGCCCTGTCTGAGGTCCTTTGATTTTTCCAATGTGTAGGTTTTCAAAAATACTCCTTGCAACCCATGAGGGCTTGAAACCAGATCTGCAAAAAGATCTGTGCTGCAAAGCAAACACTTGAAATTAAAGCAGCTACACATTCCCACAAAATAGGTTGCAAGGTAAAGTTGTTCAAAGTAAAAACAAAGAGAATAGGGAATTGTATGAACAAAGAGAACAAAATGTAATTCTTCAGCTTTCAAATACTGAGATGACCAAAATTGGAAACTGCGTTTTCCCCTATGACAATTCTATTTTTATTTCGGGGGGGGGAGGGTAGAAATGTAAATGATTGCATTTGGTGTCATGATTAAGTTTAGAAAACTTCAGGTATATTTAGCCACTCTAACTCCTACTTGGACATGCAACACTTCATTTGCAAATAGAAGGGTCCCATTCATGAAACAGACAAGAGATGCAGCAGGGGTTCTCAATGAAGAAAAGCGATTTAACCAATTCCTCCTTCCTACTACAAGCCTCATGTCACTTCCTACACTGTTCAGGGGTCTCCTAGACCTCCAGAGTGGCTTTTCAGGGGAAAGGCATAAATGCCCAGGTTGGAGGTTTCTGTAAATGGAATTCCACTCATGAAAACTCTGGACTCAGCTGTTTCTGCACTGTGCACAAGGGTTTTAGAATAGACTATGGCTTAAAAATGAGCAGATCAGTGAACTAAACAGCCTGCATTCTATCCTTATTTTTAAAAGAGTATAGGACAAGGTAAGCACAGGAGAAGCAATGATTTTTCTACTTGGACAGACAGCAAAAATGAGCACCAAACTTCTCAGAACATTAACAGCCAACTGCTGTATTCATATCACTTTAGAGCCCAAAACTACAGCACAAAGCTTTAAGCATTTTATAACACAAATGTTTTACCTAAACATGTGACTTAAAAATAATTTGATCATGTAGCAGTAGCTGCACTGTTAATCAAAACCTACCTTTACAGCACCATCACGTTCATCAAAATGGATAAAAGCGTAATCTTTTAGCTTTTTCACTCGCTCCAGCTTTCCAAACTGACTAAAGGCCTTTTCTAGTATCTCCTCTGTGACTGAATTTGCAAGGTTCCGCACAAATAACACTTTCACCTAAAATAAAGCAACAAGGGTTAATTCAGACTACAATTTTGTTTCATTCTTTGAAATACCGGCATTTGCCAAGAGCACTTGGGATGTGCCGTTGAGTTGTATCAAACACTGCAAAAGCAACTTCCAGTCACCCAACAGGACCTTCATCCTTTTCTCATGCACACCCAAAATCTAGTCCTGTGGGTTCCCCTTAACCCTCAGAAGGTTTCGAAAGGGTTCAAGGGGATGCAGACAAGGAAGATCAAAGTTCTGTTGTGCACATTCTGGATCTCAACATTTACAAATTCCTATTACAAAGAATTCAGACAAAATATTTCCCTAAAAGCTATTATTATTACTATTATTATTATTATTAACAACAACTCCATCCACAATTTTTTTCAAAGATGCTTATAGCTGGGGAAAAAGCCTACTAGCTCCGAACGTATACTCATTCTTCCAATGTCACTTGGGATATGTAAGAGTGGTGGTATGTTGTTGCAAGTCCCAACACCCAAGTCCCTGGTTAGCTGCTGGAACATTAAAGGTACTGACATAGTTTCAGCATAGAAAGGCATCTGACTCCTGCCTAGAGCAGTCATCTGTCCCAGCAATGCACATTCACTATTCCCCCAGACTTTTACCTAATGTGGAAATGAAACCCAATGCCAGTAAATGATAATAAAGGATCCCAGTGATGAGACTTGGTGAATGCAGTGATGGGACTTGGGTGATTTGAAGCCATCACCTACAACAATGGGGATACTAAGACTGGACAAAAAAGAAGGCAGAACTTGTATTGACAAAATGTAATGAGATAATGCAGTAAAGTTCTGTCCCTAACCTAACTGAAACTAGTTTTGTCATACTAGTCTGATAAATGCTGGTCATGCAAACACAAACAGGGCATCGGATTGAAATATGTCTCCTCCTCAGTTATGAGCCAAGAAAGCTTCAAGTTAACAATCCACAATTTGTATAAAAATTATTAAAAGCAGTGAAAATTCATATCATGATCCCATTTGCAAATTTTGTGTCATTCACCTGTTGTGTCACATGTTCACCTGTTGAGTTATCAGCTTTATATAGTTTGGTTGAAGATTTAAGTAAACTTTTGAGGCTTTCACAAATGTTCTTGCTCTGAGTGCAGAACAAGCCATTCAAGTTACTGTAAGAAAATCATTTCGCAAGCATTATTCCTTCTACAGCATTTGCAGTGTTTGAAACTCCCATTGTTGTAGGTGCATTTTGCAACAGGGAACTTCATTAGGGCAAGCAATTTCTGAGCTCAGTACTGCGCCTAAGATTTCAGAGTAAAACTACAAAGTGGAAGGAAAGGAGGACCTTTTTCTGCCTCCCCACTTCCAGCAACTGTTTGAAGACTGGAGAAGAGACCCTCTTAAGAATATTAGGGGGGTGGGCAGGGGAAAGACTAGACCATGTGAAAAATGAATATATTTTAGCTGCAGTTCATTCATTTTCAGCTTTGCATTCTTCTTATAAAAAAGTGCGCCTTCCGTTGTTGCACCCATAACCTAGGTTTAAGGTGTTGTTTAGCTCTTAGCTTTTATATCTCAGTTTCTAACACTGAGCATTTGCCATATGATAAGATTTAACAAAATAATCCATAACTTTCAGCTTGCTATAACTTTTTTTTAAAAAGTATCACTGTTATCTTTTACCTTTGCCATGACTTCAGGATCTGGATCTTCTATAGGATCAGCCCATTCAACTGTTACCACATTACCCCAGACTTTCACTTTTCCGCTCATTAGCCTACGCCTGGCTTGTGCTGCAGTTTTATGATCTTCATATTCAAGGAAACAAAAGCCTCTATTCTTTTTTTTGTCATCAGGTTGGTGATACAATATTACATCTGTGAGACCCTCTGAAATTGAAGCCAATCACATGCATTTAGTTAAGCAGTCATAAAAATTTATTTAAAAAAAGAAGTAAAACTGTGACAATTAGACTTTTTACCCTAATATAATACAGTGGACTATTAGATTTGCTAAAATTCCCCAGTAAATTTCTTATATACCATATTTTTCCGTGTATAACACGTCCCTGTGTAAAAGATGTGTATAATTTTTGGGGACTCCAAATTAAGAAAATGGGGGGAGCTTGCCCAGTGTATAAGACGAGCCCCAATTTTTAACCTAATTTTTAAATTAAAAAACCTAGTCTTATACACGGAAACATACGGTAGCTTATCTTCTGATGCTTTTCCCCACATATACCATGGCACTAACTGAAAACCCACAGAGAAAATTTAATTTACTCCCCATCAAAAGTACTTTTCTAGAAAGAAAGTCTGAAATGAACAAGAAAAGACTGCATATGTACAACACATGCCTCTAATTTGGGGCTAGATATTTGACCAGTCAAATATTTTCAGCAACTGACCAGTATAGTATGTCTCTACTGAATGTCATGAATATTCCATGACATCGTAACAGCATGGGTTCGTTTGCCCTTTATTTTATCTTAACACAGTATAGTGTGTTAACATAAAATAAAGGGCAAACGAAGCCAAGCTGTTACGATGTCATGGAATGTTCATGAATATTCTAAATGATTGACAACAAGATCTAGCAGAACTGAGCAAAATTACTCCTTTAATAATTTCTTCCAAACAGTCAAACTTACTGAATAAGAGGCTTTGGGTAAAACCTCCCTCACGCAATGTATGACACAAGGATAGGCCACAGTCCCAGCTCATCTCTTTCTTACTGTCAAGAATATTCCTTATGATCTCAGTTTACAATGTCATCATCATTCAACATCAGCCGAAAGATGGTGAAAAAATTCATCACTGATCACTTGAATTATTTCCTTTTAAATTCACACACCCAAGATACCAAGTAGCTTACCTGTTACTTTGCTAAATTCTTCAACTATCTGCTCCTTTGTTTTACTCTTAGGGATAGAGCCAACAAAGAGCCTATTATTGGCAACGGAGATACATACACCAATATGTTTTCCAGAGCGGATTTCATGATTGTTATACTAGAAGAAAGAAAGTAATATAGGGTAGGTAATCCAAAAAAGCTTATGCTTTTCCTTGCTTGAACTTTTACTTCTTTGCAGAAATATCACTCAATACAGAGTAGTATTTTTTTCAAAAGAGGAGCAAGTGCTTCAAGTACAGTGGTTCCTCGGGTTAAGAACCTAATTCATTCTGGAGGTCCGTTCTTAACGTGAAACTGTTCTTAACATGAAGTACCACTTTAGCTAATGGGGCCTCCCACTGCCACCGTGCCGTCGGAGCTCGATTTCTGTTCTCATCCTGAAGCAAAGTTCTTAACCCAAGCTACTATTTCTAGGTTAGCGGAGTCTGTAACCTGAAGTACCACTGTATTGGGAGTGCCCCATTTTCAGCAGCGTGGCTTCTAACCATGTGATAATGCAGTTACGTGGGCCACTAAATAGATGGTTCTATATGGCCCTGGGTTGCTTCCACCTACCTGATTAAAAGTAACTGGACACAGTATCAACGAACTGTATTGAGGCACTTTAAAGACTGACAATTTTATTATGGGATTTTATTACCATGGGCCTTGGTTCATAAAAGTTTATGCTATAATAATATTATATTTTTTAAAAATTGCCACAATAATGGGGTTTTTCTTGCGGCAACAAAATAACCTAGCTACCCTGTAAATGAGTACACTATGCTTGTCAGCTGTGTGGACACCACACACACACATACAAGAACCCTGGAAACTGTAGCTTACCCCTCACACAGCTACAATTCCTAGCACCCTTAAACTACAGCTCTTAAGATTATTTGGGGGAAATGATCTTCAAAGACACCTTGGGTTAAACCCTATGTGTTGCTCTAATTCTAGATCAGAGAAAAGCAGCAACAGTGGTACCTGAGGACAACTATTCTCTGCCTTTCATCTCCTAATACACAAAATGTTGCTTAGTTTCAAAGAAACCAACTACAGCCTGCATTGCAGCAGGATCCTCTCCCGTTGGAAACACACATCAATATAAAGTGGAGTAGAAGGCATCCTTACCATACTTCAGTAATTGTACAAGCCATCTCACTCTGTGAGGAAAAGTTAAGCCTAAGACTACCTATGGAGCTACTTGGCTTTTGCTAAGTGTCCCACTGTTCTTGTTTTGACTATGGGCAAAGGATGACCTTGTCAATCTCTCTCCCCAGATACTGCTCCCCTTGACCCTTTATGGCAGTGCTCATTCCCTGAATTGCAAGTCAGAGACCAAGGATATGCTATAATCCTCAAGTAGAAAAGCAAAAGAGGGAACAGAGACCATGGAGAACGATCCCTCATTTTAAGTAGAGTCGGACAATTAGATTACTTTAATATCAAATTAAGCCACTTGAAGGCACTGCACACTATACCAATTTAGTGTACCATGTAACACTACAGTACATTCAACATTAGAGACCATTACCAAAATTTTAATTACGGGTGTGGAACTTTAAGCTAAATAAATGGTACTTCATAAGCCCAGTCACTAGCCTGGATCTTTTTCAAGCAAGTAAGACAGAAATCTTTTGTAAAATGGTAGGCAGCTAGTTTTCTTTCAGGTCAAGGGTCATGTTTCTTAGCCTTTAAAAAGAACTTGTTCAAAATCCTGCTCTTCATGCAATAATTCCATTTTCCCCACATCTATGATATTCTAACATATAGCCACTAATAGAATTAGAGAAGATATTGTACAGTATGAGCTCACTTAACCCAAGACATAATTCCATGTACACATGTATAAGACTGCACTGTAAGCATTTCCATTTCTGCTATCCTTGACGCTCACAGGGATGGAAGAAAAAAAGAACAGCCAGCATATAACATAACAAACTGAATAAATAAGTTAAAGGAACTCTTAGAACTGCTTAACTAAAAGAGGTTCTGGAGGTCACGAGACCTAAACAATTCTAATCTATACATCATGATGTACACCATAGAGTATACTTTCAGCCTCTGCCAGGGATTTTTGTACTTGCTTTTAGATAAAGGGGTGATCCTAAAAGAATGCAGTAAGAAAAATCTTACCAGTTTAACAGCTTCCTGAGCTGCCTCTTTGTTACAAAAAGTGACAAAAGCGTATCCTCTGTTTAAGCCTGTCAGAGGGTCCATCATTAAGCGAAGATCCCATATAGGCCCTGCTTTCTCAAATAATGGAACCAGTTCATCCTCAAATAAGTCCCTTGGAATCTTACCCACAAATATCTGTAACAAAAAAACATATTTTAAAAAGGATCACACATACGGGTAGCAAGGCCACACCACCCCATCATAAAATGTGATGCTGCTTACCTCAGTGCCAACAGAAGGCTGTTGTCCTGAGTAGACACACTCTGGGGGAGGACCACCGTATTTTCTTTGTCCAGTAGTCACATCAAGTGTGTAACCCGTTCTCTCCAAAAGTGCCTTCAAATTTAAGTTTAGAGTTTTAAATAAAGTCTAATTGTTTACCAAGTAAGTAAACGGTCTAATTAAAATAGGAAAAGGAGACAAATGTTTGCAATGAAATAATCTTTGACACTTATGTTTTAAGAGCAACTTGCATTCCCTCAGCTTTGAGTATGTCTGAGTATATACTAATTTTGAGCAAATTTGTTTTTTGCTTTGATTTTTGCACAAAAACGCACCCTTCCGAAAAAACCTATTGTACATTTCAATCCTAAATCCTGTGTGCAAAGCTTCTCAAAGTCAGTTTTGCTTCCTTCGCCAGGTGCCTTCTGTTTGCATAGGCAGCTGTTATGCCAAGAATCCTACACTTATCCCACCAAATGAAGGCCTGTTTGTGCCTCACTGCAGGGCAGTAGTTCTCAAACTTTTTTCTCTGGGCCACTTTCAGAATTAAAATTTGCTTGCACCACCCTGAATTTTGTATTGATAAGAAATACATGGAGAAACTGAAATAAACAACTCCTAGCAGTGCTTGATTTATAAAACAGAACACAATTACTTTATAATGTGATCACTGGACATCCATAAAGTATAAAACAACGCAGCTATATAAGAACATTAATCATTCCCAAATATAATACTGATTATCCTTGAATCTTCCCATCACACTTGCCACACCAGTGTGGCGCACCACACCCTGTGAGAACCACTACTGTAGGACATCAGCAGCCTTCTCTTGGCCATACACAGAGCCTGCTTCAATTGAGAATAGGTGTGCCCTCTGAATTTGGAGAGCATGCTAGAAGTGAAGCATGGAGAGACCTCAAGTTTAAAAGAATACACCTAATAAAACATAACATGCCTATTGGGGCAGCAGCACAATAAGCTTGGAAGTGTCCAGGTCACTTTTTATGGAAGGCCACTCTTCCCCCTCCTCCAAATTGTATGATGAATTAGCATAAACATGCATGCTTCAATCAACACTAAGCCTGCCCTACAGTCCCGGGGACATGCATACTTCAGTTTGACTAAAGAGATTAAATACTGCTCAGTATTTCATTAGCTCTTTGTGAATGAAATAATGGATAAAATGTATTGGAATTCCAGTACTGAGTACTCAAAAAACAAAGGCAAGCAAGCCATGGAAAAATATATGTACTGTGTGCAAATGCTACATTCAATTGCTTTTCTACAATTTCTGTACTTGATTGTTGTGGGCTTTCACACAATAAAAAGTTACTCTATCAAAAGATATAATTTCTCATGGTAGAATAAGCTGAAGTATTTGCGGTATACTTCAATAGTCATGAAGCCCTGAAGTCTTTCCAGTGTCAGGCTGTACTAAACTTCCAACTGCTGGCTGATACAATTTAATCTCAAATTACAGTGCCAATAGTGATGATTCATGACCCATCTATATAAAAACAGATGTGAATGTATATCTATTAAAAGCAAGAAAGAGAAAGCCTACAAATCATGATGCCAATATTAAATGTATAGACTGGGTACAAAAGCTGCCATTTTATAACAATTTGTGGCACAGTGCTAGTGGCACGAATCAGATGTCAGAGGTACTTTCACAATTGCACCCTGCTAACATATCCCTCTGCAGAATGCAGAACAGGACCTGTATCCAGAGACTTTTTCCAAGACTAAAATATGGACAAATACTGTGCAGAGGAATCTAAATAAGGGTAAGCTGCTCTTACAGAAATGTCAACTGGCAAGCACCAATGAAGGAATGACCAAGAAAAATATTGTTAAAAAAATACTTCAACACAAATCATTCTTATACAACCACAGAAATTAGCACTAAAGACATAAGCATACCGGCCTATAATGAAACATACCTTGATTTTTGCCTCATCTGGTCCTTTGCTAGAATCTGCCACTTTGGTCCCTTGTTTTTCTCGCTGTCTATATGTCTTCATGACGCCACATAAAAAGGCACTTTTGTTCTAAAAAGATTACACAAATAACGTGTAAGGGCTGAATTTTAAATCAATCATCCTGACTTGTTCAAGTTTTTCACATGTGCTAGTACAAACTGTAGTACTATCAAGGAACAGAAATGCCACTATAGTAGTACATTACCTGAACATGTGAGAGATCACTGTCTTTAAACTGCTGAAGCACTGCCAATGCACCTTCTTCATTAAATTCCTTTAAAGCTTCAATAGCTCTTTCATCTAAATCACTGTGAGCAACTAGCCCTAGAAAAAGAAATATTATATTCTAGCATTTTTAGTTATTTCATTTCAGAAGCAGATCCACTGATCAGAGGCCCATTTCAGGATTTCCCCTTTACTTAAAAAGTTGCTTTAATCTACAAATGTACTGTAATACATATGCTGATATTTGTTAAGTTTTGACAAACTCTGAAAAGTCATAATTTTGCATAAACAGTTGACTCAACTTGAGCAGTGATTCTCAGTACTTTTCTGCCTCTTAAGGAAACTGTTTAAAAAGACTAAAGCACTCAAACAATTCTATTGGTCTCCAAAACTGAGCTTCAGAACATGACTGAAAACACAGTAGCCTTTGCACCCACAGGTTCAAACATTAAATCAGGTATCCTCCAGAAGAGATGCTTATGATTACTGCCTCACTTACTACAGTGCTCCAAAGACAAATATAATCCACTATGAAGTCTTCCTACTGCCTGAAGTACAACTGCATTCCCCTACCACCACCCATTCACTCAGTACCACAGACTAACCTACAGCAGCATAAATGCCACATTATCGTTTATCATCCAAACACTTGCTAAGAAGACTGCAGTCCCCATCTTTGGGTTTTTGTTTTTTGTTTGGAAACCACAAAAAGTTGCTATTTTAGCCCAAAGCAAGGAAAAGTCCAATAGAAAATATTGAAAATGTGACTTTGCAAGTTTTACATCTTACCTGCAACGTAAATTTCATCTAGTTTTTCAGCAACTTTCTGTGGTAAACCAGCATCAAGCAATGTCTGGAAATGCTCAGAATGGGTAACTGCAGCAGAAGTATCCATCGGCTCTTCAGTACCATTCCCATTAACATGTTCAGAAGCCATGTTTCCAGATATCTGTTCAAACGCAATAAGCATCATAATTAAGCTATAAACCTTAAAGCCGAACTATTGGTGTATCAGTCAATACATGCAGCTACCTGCTAGGGACTCGCAGAGTGTAAGCCATTTTCCCTACTACTTTTGCAATCAGAAAGCACGCAAGGCTTTTTCAAGAGAAAGACTAATAGTGCAAAGGCATACCCTATAACCAAAGCCTAGCGAGGATATTAGGATTTTATTGCAGATTTTACACAATCCAGCCGAACTCTCTAGCTCACCTCCCTTCTCTATCTCTCTAAAACGCCCTAAGCAGCTCTTGGAGAAGTTAGAAATGGAACAAGAAGCAAAAGGCGCGGAAGAACGTGCAGCCACCAACGCGCGACACAGCCACTGCCATTCCCTGCTGCTTTTACCCGAATCGCTTCATTCAACCCTTCGCACCTCTCGCGAAATCCCGTTCCGCTGCCTACGCTACAGCTTCTTCCCGCCTCTTTGACAGGGCCTAAAAGCAACCAGGCGAAAGGAACAAAGCGCTTCCCAGTCCGCACCCAGCCCAAGCGGCAGCAGCCGCCATATGTCCGCTGGAAACACGTGCTCGGCGCGTTCAAATGTCTTACAACTTCCTCCAGCGACCAACTTCCCTCCACCCCACCCCACCCCCCCTCCCGGAAAAGCAGCCTGTCCCTCCTCCTCCTCCTCCACTTTTCCCTCCGGGAGAAGAATTGCAACACCCTGGGCCCGATTTCGCCATGTGGAAAGAACGGGGGGGGGGGCGGACAAAAATGACTGCTTTCCCATGGCTTTCCTCCTCCCGCCGGGTAAAAACACGCACGCACAGAATCAAGACCCTCCCTCCCTTCTTCCCACCATGCTTCTTCCAACTCGAGCGTTGGAAAGACACGGATCCCAGGTTCTGGCCCGTTACGTGACACGAGGCACGCGGCAAAACCCCACCACCACCATTGAAAAAAGAAGTCGTCCCGCAGCCACACTGGCATCGGCGGCGGCTGCCTGCCCTGCTCCTTCCAGCCTTCCCACCATGTCCCACCCCACCCCGGAGGCGCCTCGTGGCCAATGAATGGCGCTGCCGCCTGGACAATGAGGCAGCTGGAGCCCCTCGCGGGAGGGAGAGGGGGGGCGAGAAGGGAGGGCTTCCCCTCGTTCCCCTCCACATCGTGCGGCCTAGCGGCACCCGCCGTCCAGCGTGGCTAAGTGCCGGGAGAAGCTGCGCGGGACAGGGCCGCCGCCGCCGCCGGCCTCTTTTGTTTATCCAAGCTCCCACCCCGCCGGAACCGGCCGGGCGGCAGGCTGCCCCCCGCTCCCCCTCCCTTTTCCACGGGCTCCCGGCCCGCTCCTCCCGGGGAGAACCTTCTCTTCGGGCCCCTTCTTTCTCTCCACCCCCCATAGCCATCCCCCCCCCGCCGACTCTCCCTCTCCCCTCCCTTCTCCACAGCGCCTGACGAGCCTCGGTGGCTGCTGACCTGTGTGGGGCGAGCGGCAGGCGCTGGCGGCGGGGGAGGGACGATGAGCGGCGCGCGAAAGGGCTCCGGAGAGGGAGGGGTGGCGCGGGCGGGGGGCGCGGTTGCGGAGCTGCCCCTTCTCCGCTCCCTCAGCGTGTCCTGAGAATGTGGCAGGAGCCTGCGTAAAATGGCGGCCGCTCGAGCGCTCACGCCGCTGCTGGCACCAACCAACCCCAGCCCCCTTCCACTCGGCTCAGGCAGGGCGGGGAGAAGCCAGGAGGAGGGAGGGAGGAGGAGGCGCCGCCGCCGCCGTGTGAGGGAGAGAGAGAGAACGCGCGCGCGCTGGCGCAGCCCCAACGCCGGGGTCTCCCGAGCAGATCCACAAGGGTTATCGCCCCGCCCGCTAACTTTGGCAAAGCTAGATTCTTAGGCAAGGCGGCGGACCAATGGGAGGCCGCGCATGCGCCTACGGCAGCCAGACGGTGGCTGGCGGTCCTCGGCACGCTGTAACGTTGCGGAAGGTGAGAGAAAAGAACATTCCGTGCGCTGCTGCCCGCCTCCCTTGCGCGCGCGCCCCTGCCCTGCCGCCGCCGCCCGCTCTTTGGGCGACTCCTAATTAGCGCTACGGGAAACTCGCGCACGTTCAAGAACTGAGGGAACTTTCGCGTTCTGAACGTGCCGTAGTTATTTCGGATTGTCACGGCTATTGCAATAAACTTCTTGACGATTAGTGCAATGTTGCTTTTACGCTTCATTACGTTGTTTAATTTTTGCGTATACTGTGCATTAGATATATATTTAGCTTGTGGGGTTTTTTTAAAGTTCGGTGTAAAGTCGTTGGGGGAACCTGGATGTGTACCAGAAGTTGCTGTTGACATAACAGCGAAACTCGGCATTTAAAAAAATAATAATTGCACACACTATCATAGCCTAGCAAAGCTTGGTACTAGTCAATTTAAAATTACAGTAGTAACAGTAGTAGCAGTAACTAATAATAATTATATTGTCAAGTAGATAAACAGCTTTAAACAGGAAGATGACAGTCACTGCTGCCAGTTAATGCTACTTTCCGTACACTCCTGAATTCCCAGGAAGGGCAGCTGAGGTAAAGTTGAGCTGAATCCTCAGTTTCCAGGAAGGCCGGCTGAGGGACAGCTGAATTGTGAAGACTATTTTTTCCCCATTATGGGAGGTGGTAGGGACAGGACACAGTTAAGCTAGTGTCTAAAGGAGGGGTGGGGTTGTTTCTGACCCTCTAGCCAAGGCATGGACAAACTTGGCCCTCCAGATGCTTTAGGACTACGATTCCCATCATCCCCAACCACTGGTCCTGTTAGCTAGGGATGATGGGAGTTGTAGTCCGAAAACATCTGGAGGGTCAAGTTTGGCTATGCCTGTTCTAGCCAAATCTAGTGGGTTCATACTTGTCCTGTGAAGCCATTTGGTAACTTCTAGGGACGCAGGTGGCGCTGTGGGTTAAATCACAGAGCCTAGGACTTGCTGATCAGGTCGGCGGTTCAAATCCCCAGGACGGGGTGAGCTCCCGTTGCTCCCCGTCCCAGCTCCTGCCAACCTAGCAGTTCGAAAGTACATCAAAGTGCAAGTAGATAAATAGGTACCGCTGTGGCGGGAAGGTAAACAGCGTTTTTGTGGGCTGCTCTGGTTTGCCAGAAGCGGCTTAGTCAAGCTGTCTGCGGACAAACGCCAGCTTCCTCTGCCTATAGAGATGAGCACCGTAACCTGAGTTGTCCACAACTGGACCTAACGGTCAGGGGTACCTTTACCTTTTAGGTTGGATTACTGTAGTGCAATGCTTCTTTTGCACTTGATCCAAAAGCTGCAGTTAGTGAAAAATGCTGCAGCAACGTTGCTGACTGGAGTGAGAACCTGTCTGCATAGAACAGCTATGCTCAGAGATCTGTGCTGGTTGCCCATTTCCTACCAGGCCAAGTTCAATGTGGTAATTATTACTATATAGTCATTAACAGCTTGCGACCAGTTTACTTGTGAGATGGCCTAACCCCAAATATGCCTACTCAAATGCTTCGATCAACAGAACTGGCATTGTTACAGGTGCCACATAATACTCATTCTTTAGTTGTAAGAAACTGATCTGTTATTGTGGCTACATTTATACTTTAGAAGTCATTGCCTATTGATATCAGGCAGGCTCCTTCACTATTTTTTATATCACCTGCTTAAAACATTTTTGTTTGGTAAGCCTATCTAGACATGTAGATGTCTACCAGCTCCACATGTTGCGCCAGCTGAGACCCTATCTGCCTGCGCACTGTCATGCCAGAGGTACCGGTACATGCCCCAGTTATTTCCCACTTGGACTGCTGCAATGTGCTCTGTGTGGGGCCACCTCTGAAGGTGACTTGGAAACTACAACTAATCCAGAATGCAGCAGCTAGAGTGGTGACTGGGAGTGGTCACCGGGACCATATAACACTGGCCATAAGGATCTACAATGGCTCACAGTATGTTTCTGAGCACAATTCGGTGTTTAAAACCCTGAATGGCTTTGTCCCTGTATACCCGAAGGAGCATCTCCACCAAAGTTACACAGAACCAGTCTTCTCAATAGTGGCAGCGCCCACCCTGTGGAACACCCTCCTGTCAGATGCCAGAGATAAACAATTATACAACCATAGACATCTGAAGGCAGCCCTGTAACGAGACACTTAGTGTGTAATGTTGTGTTGCGTTTCTGTTTTAAAATACCTGTAACTTTTTGTCAATAATTTTAGTGTTTTATTTCACATTTACCTAGACTCCCCCCCAATCAAATGGTATGTAAATTTTCATAAATATAATTTTCATGTAAACTAGTCATCGGCCCCCCTGCTAGTGCACCACTGGGGGCCTTAAAAATACAGCAGGCTTCAGTTCTAAAGTGATAAGAGCTGATGCCTGTAGAAAGCATACCTCTTGGTTTAAAAAGCACAGTAATGGTTAAAGAAATCCCAATAGACGGTTCTACAGAAAAGGCCCTCCAGTAGGTGGGTTTTTCCAGGCAACATCTATATAAAACCACTGAAGCCATCCAATTTCATGGTGGTATGCAAATGACAGCTCTACCACACATTTACTATTGTATCTCATGGAGGCAATGGAAGCTCCAAAATGCTGCTTGGGGAGTTTTGGATTATCTGAAGCTTAAATCCAGGTAAAATGCAGCAGCAGAAACTTTATGTGGAGGTGGGCTAGGAAGGTTGAAGTGGGAAAATAGCTTATATACTAATTAGGGAGAGTACTTGGTGTATTATTTTTTAGTTTTAATATAAATGTTACATGATACATTAAATCTATTGTATTATACCCTTTCCCCCTCCCTTGTGGAGTTTTTTATATATGGACATTCAAGCGACCAATAAAGTAAATAAAATATGGTAGTATTACTCCACTCACTTTAATTGATCTGCAGCAGGACAACTGAACACCTTAATCTGCAAATGCCAACTACACCTACACACCCCAAAACCATTTTAGTGCTGCAACTGCTTGAGTTCCACCAATTAAATTATTCAGGAAAGTTTCTTCAGTAATACATTAAATAACTAAAATACAGTGATTGTAAAGCTTTATTCTGAAACACTGCTTCAATCTTCATTCTCAAGAGCCACATAAGATCCCATGACATGAAAAAGAACCATTTGATAACATCAAACTTTGAATATAGCAAAGCCACTGTACATATAATTGTTATAAACATTTAACTGCAAGCAAGGTTTTCATTTATTATTATTAATCTGATATTCCTTAATGGAGACACACATGCACGCTGCAACTTCATTCAGGTAGATTCCAGATAACCTTGTTTGATGCATTTACTTCTTATCACTGAAAAATTAAACACAATTAAAAAAACGATTAATGCAGATTATTACATCTATTGTACTCTAGGTCAATAATTTATGACCAGTAGAAATACATTTAAGCAACATACTTATTCCCAGTCTTTACTATTTAATGTTTCAGGTCTTATTACTGTGAATCCTGGTGCCGCTCAACTGTTGTTTTCAATATAATTCAGTTGGAGCTTCATTCGTATCAGAATCCACTTCAAACATTTATATGGTTTTTATTGGTTGCTACTTTTGATTCTCAAGTGCTTTGCAAATTAACACGTGCAAATGTTTTCTTACCTGTTTTTGCAATAGGTACTGTAAAAAGGAGTTGAGTCTTCCGCCTACAGGCTAGGCTCTCCGTCCCATCCCTATTCAGAAAGCAATGATGAAACTTTTAAATTACTTTTATAGTCAACAGAGAAATATTAATTATAAATCTGGAACATTTATGTCTTACAAGAGTCCTGTTTTATGACACATGTCTATACACTGAGCTCAGAGGTTAAATGATAGTTACAAAGATAAAAGCTTGTTTGGCCTTAGCTAACAAACTGAAGCCCAACAAATCAGACTTCATCAACCTGGGGCCCTCTGGATGTTTTGGACCACATGAAGCATGACGCTACTAGCTGGGGCAGATGGGAATTCTAGTCCCAAACAGTTGGAAGGCACATTAGTGAAAGCTAACATTTGAAGGTAGCCCTGTATCGGAAGCTTTTAATGGGATGTTCGGTTTTGTTATTGTTCAATCTGTTGCAAGCTGCCCAGTCGCTGGGGTAACACAGTCAGATGGGTGGGGTACAAAAAACCCCATCCATTATTGCTATATATTATAGAGGCTTTCTAATAATATAAAACAAGCCAGCCCAGTTTCAAGATTTTTACACGCTCACATAATCCCTGTCTGCATCAAGTGCGACACCACAATCTGGCAAATGTGAAAAGAACCAAACCATCTCCTCCAACTTTGAAGCTGCAGGTTGTTAAGAGACAAAGCCAGCATGTTATTTGGTGGTTTTCATGGAGATGTCTACAGAGCAGGCATACAGAACCTGTCACCCTCCAGATATTACTGGACTACAGTTCCCATCATTCCTAACCACTCTGTTGGGACTGGGACTGGTGGAAGTCCAATATCTGGAGGCACCCAGTCCTGGCTGTAGAGTCTTAGGCACATCAGCAAAACAATTCTGCTGGACCTTCACCAAAAGCTGGTAGCGTGCAGCTACTGCTTGGAAGATGCTCAGTCCAGTAACAGCAACCTACTGGCCACACAACACTTGCCTTGGAAAAGTCCATAAGGAAGGTTTTAGAGACTTAACTTTGCACCAAGGCACTTCAAGCAGTGGCACCAAACCAGCATGTCCCCCCTGCCCATTTGAATACAACTTACCAATTCAAAACATTCCACCTGCTTAATGTACGTTAGGAATGAGGAACTGCTGCCTGGATTTCATCTGCTATTACCTTTAAGTGAAAGACAGAGAAAGTAGCGTCAGCAGAATTTGATTATCTACATATCAAACACTGGTTTACTGGTGGTAGTCTCAGAAGCCGGATCCATATTGGCAGTTTTTCATCAAACTGTATCAGGTTCGGGATAGGCTCATCACTGGTTGAACCAATGCCAATACATTCTCAATATGAAAATTTAACTCACATACCTTTAGGATAAAGTAGCTTCAAGCCTGAAAAGGAAAAAATACTGTATTAGGGAAATGTTTTTCCTTATATTTCTCCTTCTGGTAAGAAACCTAATTTTCCTTTTATTCTGCAGAACAGTAATAACTAGAGATTTCTTACACAACAATGCAAACCAATGTTTCCTTAGTTCAAACTGCATGCCATGGTTTAAAACAAGTTTACAAGCCATGAAAACAGCAGCACAAATGCAACAGAACCATAGTTAATGGCATCAAGGGAAAGTTGCATGAATCCAGTCTGCAAATCATGGCATGCAGGGAGACACTGTTACACCTGCACATGCTGATTTAAAAAAATAAATTATCTTCCAAAGCGGAGTTTGACACAAGAGGAGCAACTCCCACATGAACTAAGGTTACAACATCTGGGGCTTTTTAGTTTTGACACTTCATAAAATTAGAATCCAAGGTTACCCAACAAAGCTGAATGGTGGGAGATCTCAGGACAAATATGTATTTATTCAAATAATTAACATATGGAATTCACACCCAAAAAATGTAGTGATATCTGCCAACTTGTGATGGTTTTAAAATGGAACAAATTCATGGAGGATATCATGCAGGAGGCTGCTACTGCATCCACACCCTGCTTGTGGGATTTCCATGCATATCTGGTTGGGCACTGAGAAAAGAATGCTGGACTAAGGAGACCTTCGGTCTAATACAGCAGAACTCTTATGTTGTTTACCAGTCAAGCAACACTACAGTGACTTAAGTTACAGCAACAGAATTCTCCCTCTCCCTAGTTTCTCAATCTCTCATCCTCTTACAAAAGCTGAGAGCAGTTTTGAGTTCCCAAACAGTAACCTTACAGTTAATGACTTTAGTCTCCAAACAGCATTTTAACATACCTAAGAAAATCCACTATTCTCCATAGAATACTTTTCTACATATGTTGGTGTTTTCATAATCTGAAAATAAAATTTTATAAAGTTCAGAAGAAGGAAAAGTAGTAATACACAATAAAAGAATTAAGTCAGGGAATACCAAAACTGTGACTCATAATTGGCAAACAAGATTCATCACAAAACTTAATTCCTTCTGCCTGAATTCTGTATTTTAATGCATAAGTACAACTCTAACAGGGTTGTAGATTCAGGTAGGTAGCTGTATTGGTCTGACACAGGCGAAATATATATAAAAGAATGTCCAGTAGCTCCTTAGAGACCAACTAAGTTTCTTCTTGGTATAAGCTTTCGTGTGCATGCACACTTCTTGTTAGGGCATTATTTTTGCAATACTTGTTGTAGCAGCTCCAGGCAGAAACAGCTATCCCACAGCAATTTGGGTCCCTTTCCAGTATATGGGCTGACCTGCATTGGCAGAGAAAGCCCAGCAGAGGGAAATCTCCACAAATTCCAAACTCTTTCCAGTAGCATGCCTCCAGGGTTAGGACTACTCCCTTAGAAGGCACCCCTTTAAAACCATAATCATGCATGTTCAGAAAATGAACTATGCATCTAGGACACTATGACCTGAGCTATAGTGTTGTATGTAGTTAAGAACAAAGTACAAGTCAGAATGTTCCAGCTGAAGGTTTTCATTTGCAGGATAGTGACAAGCATACACAGAAAGAGATGTGTTTTAATAAGGTAATGCCACTATTATCCAAAATCGGGATTCCAAGTACACAAATGTCTAACATCTACTTAAAGTTGGCTGCAATGTAATTAATATCTGGAATATTTTCAAAATCTTAGCTAAAGTACAGTATGCAAGTATTTCGAAACAGAGTACTGGATACATACCACAGAGCTCATTTTGTGTCTCCGCAATAGTAACACAAATCTTAGTTCCATAGCTCCTGGAACAGAGCTAAAATTAGACAGGGTTAAAATCAGGTTACACAGCTATCCAGGTTTGCAGCATACAAGAAAGAGCACCTCTTGTGACAACACAATTGACTGTTGACACAAGCTTCCATGGACTAAAGTCCACTTCATCAGATGCAGCCAAGGGAGGGCTCAGTTGGTAAAGCATGAGTCTTAATCTCAGCGTTGTGGGTTCAAGTCATGGTTAAAGTTTCCTGCGTTGCAGGGGGTCGAACTAGATAACCCTCGTGGTCCCTTCTGATTCTATGATTTAGTGAAATCTTAATCAGCAGGTGAACCTAGTTATTAAGACAGTAGATTAGTAGGTCAAGATTTCATGAACTTAGTCTGATTATGTTAGAACTTTGGTGTATGTTAAAATAGGCACGCCTTTTACTTGGGGATCCAAGCAACCAGGGCAATTCCAGCCCTATTTCAGTCTCGTTCATTTCATTTGGGAGAAATCCTAGCAAGTACTTAAGGCCGCTAAGAATTACAATCATATACTGCTCCTGAGAGCTGGATTTATTTACGATGGGCTCGTCCGTTCTCTTGACTTCCTCCCTCATGCTTTTTTATGAAGTATCAGCCGCGGAGTGGAGACGATATCCCCAGAGGGCGGCGGCGAGTACCTCTCTTCCTCCCTCGTGGTTTTCCTACCTGTAGCTACGCGCTTCCCCACTTTAATTTGTTCCAAATTTGCAGGTTGGGGGGGGGAACACGTGGGAGAGCGATTTTGGGCGGGAAAAAACGTGGGATAAAAAAAATATGCTCAATCCTTTTAGCCATGCAATATGACAGGGGTCTCCCCTCCACTTTACCACATCATTAAAAATATCCTCTTAATTCAAGCCTCCACGTGCGAGGGAGCCTGCCAATCCCAGCCTACAAAACCCCACTACGAAATTCCTGCACGCGCAGCGCCCCCACGACTCCCACGCAGCCTTCATTCGTTGCACCCCAAAAGCTACCGAGGCAGGGGTGCGCTAACGCCGAGGGAAAGCTCGCGAAAACAATTTTTAAAAGCGCCGTTTTTGCAGCGAGAGCGCGAGCGATGAAGCGCACCCTGCCCACAAAATGGCGGCCCTTTCCGTTTAACGGCTACTCTCGTACTCAACGCTCACCTGCTTCTTCGAGGTCCAGGCGAAAGAGCGAACAGGCGCCCTCCCGGTGCTTTATATAGGAATCCTCGGAGCAGAACGAGGCTAGCTACGCCCACCCGTCTCTCATTGGATGCAGGAGAGAGACGAGCGGGGAAAGCGCGCGGGAGTGGGGAGGTGAAAGGCAGGCCTTTCGAGTGGACTTTTTTCTTTTTTCATTCCTCTTGTGCAGAAGGAGAGAGGCGTGGCTTGTTTCAAACCTAGGCTGTCGAGGGTCTCCCTCCATGGCGCTTTGAACGATTCTCTGTTTCTTTATGATCCGATCCCACTTCCCTTCGCCTTCATCCGTGGCCACCTCGTGGTGGAGGGGCCGTAGCACCAAAAAGACATTTTAAAAAAAGGAGCCAGGCTTTTTCTAAACTGCCAGCCCGCACAAGGCAGGATTTGTTTATTTTTGCTTATTTTGAGAAATGAATGAATGAAGGTCCGAGAGAGGCGTTCCTCCTCTTGCTGCCTTTAGGTCCTCTGAAATCTCCAGGCTGACTCAGAGGAACTGCATACGCTTCAACAGTACTACTCGGGAGCAAGTTTCCTGTCGCTTTTTGCAGTTACTTGGCAAATTAAACACAAGCCGTCACACTTAGGCGCACCAATACAAAGACAGCCGTCCACTTTGCACGGGGAAGATCCAGACAAAAGGAGTCTGTTTTCACAGTACCCGCGGAGGGGTTTATACGCCTCCATCATCTTGCCTCCCCTGTCCCCCGACCACTGTTTCACTCTGTGTCTCAGACCTGGGTGGAGAAGCCCCGAATAACAGCCGATCCGCTTCCCCTACGCCGAAGAGACAAGTCCTGCCCAGATGCAGGCTTCCTCATGATCATGTGGAATCTGTACACGTTTCTGTTGGCGCTTCCACTAGTGATCTATACAGGATCGGACTTCATTTCAACCAACAACATCCTTCCTCTTTCCCCTCCCTCTCCCTCTTCCCCCGACAGCATACTAGAGTTAATATGGATTTCAAGGCATGCTTTTAGAACTTGTATGCTTAGCTTTAAACTCCATAAAATTTGCCGATTGCTGGGATGCTATTTATTAAAGCCTGCGTCAATTAAAATATGTTCTGATACAAGTATGCTTTCCCCCTTGTTATACAATTATTTTAAAAATTGCATTTAACTATTTACTATTTACTATTTAAACAGCTTATACACCACTTTAGTATAATCATCTCTGAAGTGGCATGCAAGAAATACATCGCAGAAAAAGTTAACATTGATTACATCAGACTTCAGTTAAAAATACCTGCTGGGATAAAAAAAAGTATTCAATAGGTGCTGGGTGCTCAACAGGGGGGGGGGGTCCTGTCTGATGATCTCAACTGACAAGATGTAAGTGTGGTTGAATCAAATGGGAACAGTGACCACAGTGCTATCAAATTCAGCATATATGTAAGTGGACAATTGCTAAGGAAATCCAGAACATGATAAATAACAAGATGAAAGTTGAAAAAAATCTTTTTTAATAATTCCAGTGGCACCTTTAAGATCAACTAAATATAAGCTTTCAAGGTATGAGCTTTCCTGTTGTAATACACACTTCGTCAGATACTCTGAAGCAGACATACCATTGATGACTGTTATGGCAGTTGGTTCCACAGGGAAGGGCAAGGGATTTTTAAAGGGATAGATGACCAAAATTAGCTTTAGTATGTATACTGGGACATGAATCCAATATATTCAGACCAGGTCTCTCCATAGTTTTTAGTTTGGTAATGAAATCCAGAACATTTATATTTGAAATAATAATAATAATTAATAATAATAATAATAATTTATTTGTACCCCACCCATCAGGCTGGGCTTCCCCAGCCACTCTGGGCGGCTTCCAAAAAAATATTAAAATCCTCTAATACATCAAACATTAAAAACTTCCCTAAAAGAGGAGACTTCCTCAAAATGAGGGATTTAGTAAAAAGAAAGTTGAAAGGGGAAAAGTCAAAGATCAAATATTTCCAGAATACCTAGGGTTTTATAGAAAACCACAATAATAGAAATTCAGCTGCAATGCCTACTGCAAATTGGGAAAGGCACCACAAGAGGATGCCAGTATACCTATTGAGCAAAGTCAGGGAAGCTTTTGGAGGCAAGAAGGCTTGGTTCAGAAAATGGAAGACCTGCCCAAATGAGGAGAACAAAAGGGGAAACAAACTTTGGTAAAATAAATGCAGGCAATATAGGATTTTAAAAAACTCAACTTGGAATATTGCTAGAGCCATTAAGACCCACATTTTTTTTAAAAAAAAAATCAATACATTAAAAGCAGGAACTGGCTAGGAAGTTGATTGGACTTTGAGGCAGCAAAGGGCTCAGTATACTGAAAAGGAAATGGAGATTGCAAAGAAGCTCAATGAATCCCATCAAAATCCCATCAAAAGGTCCCAAACTAAATTAAAACAACAACAGTCTACCAACGTAAGAAAAGCAAGATTACTAGTAAAGGAAACAGTAACACAGTATATGCGGCATAGTACATGCATAGGAACTGGTTGTCATGGTCAGCTGAGAAGAGGTTATGGCTCAGATGACAAGGAGAAGAAAAGGAATGCAATACTGTACCATTACAATCATACAATATCTGAACTGATCAGTGTCAGCTTTTAATTGTGTATTGCATTCCTCTCTCTAAAAAAATCTTCAAACACAAGAGGGCACTCTAGTATTTATGGGAAATATTTACAAGAGGCGCTAAACAGGAAGGGTTATTCTGCACTGGCAAATAATTGGGTCAGGCCCATGAACAGGAGATGGCAGTCCACTTTTGCTTGATGGATCGCCCTCTGGCACACAGGTGTTGGTGTCCAGGATGATTCAAAAATTTGAAGAAGCCAGGAGTGTTGCCTTCCTCCTCATCCACGCAGCAAGCAAGTTCCCTGAAGTAACCCATGCCAGCCTCAAAGCACTGCTGCAAACTCCGACCCTCTTTGAACCATTTCCCAACACAGAGAACACCCAGGGGATGATGAAGAAGGGTGGTGGTGTTGAGGTGGCACCAAACTGAGAGGAATTACAGTGTTATGGAGCGTCCTTGACCTCCACCTCCTCACCGCTGTTACCTGCTGCCCATCTGCTTACCTCTGCCTCAGCCCAATTAACCTCACTTCCCAGAACAAGAGGTCAAGGTGTATAGAGGTCGCCGTTCCTCCTTGCCCTCATGGCTTGCTTAGTTGAAGCCTTCCAAAGATCAGTAATGAGCTTCTTATTTAGATGTGAGCCTCAGTAGGTGCCCACTGACCTCTGGGGCTGGGCCTGAACAGCACTGTAGATGCGGATTCAGATAATAATAATAATAATAATAATAATAATAATTATTATTATTATTATTATTATTATTATTATTATTATTTATTTATTTATACCCCGCCCATCTGGCTGAGTTTCCCCAGCCACTCTGGGCGGCTCCCAATCAAATGTTAAAAACAGTACAGCATTAAATATTAAAAACTTCCCTGAACAGGACTGCCTTCAGATGTCTTTTAAAGATAGGATAGCTGCTTATTTCCTTGACATCTGACGGGAGGGTGTTCCACAGGGTGAGCGCCACTACCGAGAAGGCCCTCTGTCTGGTTCCCTGTAACCTCACTTCTCGCAATGAGGGAACCGCCAGAAGGCCCTCGGCGCTGGATCTCAGTGTCCGGGCTGAACGATGGAGGTGGAGACGCTCCTTCAGGTATACAGGACCGAGGCCGTTTCGGGCTTTAAAGGTCAGCACCAACACTTTGAATTGTGCTCGGAAACGTACTGGGAGCCAATGCAGATCTCTCAGGACCGGTGTTATGTGGTCCCGGCGGCCAGTCCCAGTCACCAGTCTAGCTGCCACATTCTGGATTAATTGCAGTTTCCGGGTCACCTTCAAAGGTAGCCCCATCATCTCATGTCAGTCATGTCCATGGCAGCATGCATAGCTGCTATACCCAAGCTCAACTAAGGGGGACCTGTGGCGCTTTAGATGCTGTTGGACTACAACTCCGGTCTTTCCTGACCACTGGCCATGCTGGCTGAGGCAGATGGGAATCTAACAACATCTGAAGGCTACAGTTTCGCTATCCCTGCCTAGCTATATAACTGAGGCTTGTTTCACATAGAACAAAGAAATACAGAAGTATACAGTCTAAAAAGATATTACTAGGGAGGCATGTGTGTGTGTTTAGAATGGGTTACTATGTTTGTGCCTAGTTTCATATCATAACTCAAAGTGCACTATTTTATATTCCCTGGAAGTTAATATAATAAATGTTGTGAATTAAATCCACATAGCTGAAGCTATTAGTAAGATAAACAGAAAAACTTCCATTACCAGATGATACCCAAAGTTTATCTTTCTTTCCTTCCTTCACACACTGGATATGTTAACCAAACTCTGACAGTCTCCGATTGCTATTAAACTCCCCCAGCCATAAAAGGAATGAAATAATAATTGGAGCCTTGTCAAAGGCTCTTTGTGCAAAGGCTTCTGTGTAAACAACTTGAGATTGCGCAGCACAAAGCTACACTGTCAGTGATCATCATAGGTGCAAGAGCTATTACTGCAGTTATTACCAAGCAGACTGAATCAGTGATTATTATATTTTACAATGTCTATTGCCAAGGCCATTAAAACATATGCAATGGAGAATTCTGAAATTTTGTATCTGAGGGGAAATGTTCAGTGTACAATGGCCCATCTGGGACAAGGTATGAAAAATAAAAATAAGTTACTACACATTGAGATAAAGCAGATGTGATCAGATTCCAGTTCAGCTCTGGTCTCTGTGTAATGCCATACAGAAATTGTGTGTCTTCCATGTGTATTCCACCGTTTCTCCAGCCACAATAACCCTGCAAGGTAAGAGATAAAATGAATCTAATCAAGCTTGTGGTGTTTTGAGTTGTGGTTCACAATTTAAAATAGGATGGTCCACAAACTAAAGTGTTGGACTTGGACCTGGGAGACTAGGGTTCAAATCCTCACTTGCCCTTAAGCTCCCTGGGTGACCTTGGCTAGTCACTGCCTATTAATCTAACCTTCTTCCCAGGATTCTTGTTAGGATTAAATGTGGAGGAGAACTGTTTCCACCACCTTGATCTACAGGGAGAAGAAGGTGGAATACAAATGTAATAAATAAATTGTGAGGTGCTACACAAATACAGAGCTGCACAGAGTTGGACATTAGGATGATCACCTTGCTGTCCTGAAGACATTAATCAAATTTTATGGATCCCAGATAGCAAACTTTGCACATATTACAAGCACAGTACACCACTCTTCAGGACATACTTTCAGAATTCATTTAATGTATCTTCAGGTGAGTATTACAAAAGAAGAGTATTGACTAGTATGAAAATGGAACAGGAAATCATCATATCACAATGTACAGAATTTCAGTGCTCTTACTCTGAGGGAATATGTTTAGAATCAGAGGAAATGTCTCTTAATTTCAAAGTATTCACCATGGCTTTACTAGTTTGGACAGCAATATACACTTATGACCGGTAGGGGGCAATTAAACTCAAGGTATTTACCGTAGTTACTCCGTTTAAGCCAAATACAGTAGATTTCTGGAACCTGTTCTATTTCTTTTGCTATTCCTGTGTGAGAAAGAGGTTTAAAATTAATCTGAAGTTTTTGATTGAATTTGTCTCAACTGGCAAACCCATTCTAGGACACTCTAGTTAAAAGATGATGACTGAATATGTTGAAATAAGTTGTGTTCACTATATTCACTGGCTCTTTTGAAATTGACAGTTTTCTCTGATGGATTCTATAATATTATTTTATTTATTAAAAAGTAAAGAAAAAAATGTGATTGAAATAAAAACCTATACTTAAACCATTTGGATAGGAAAGTTAATAATAATAATAATAATAATAATAATAATAATAATAATAATATAGTAATTTCTCACTAGAAAAGGTAGTGAAAGGTCTCACAGAATGGATACAGGTTCAAAAGATTTTGCACAAACATGATGTGATAGGGAGGGAAATGGGGTATCTCATTTTACAGATCCTACAAATCTTCCACTCTATGTCAACATATATTTGTCTGTATACAAACACACTATAATGACAGCCCATCACTGTGATGCCTCTACTGGAAAGGCTTAAATGAGATTGACCGTGATGACTTGGCACAGCGGAGGAACACGTGGCCAGCAAGGGAATCTTATTTTATTTATTTGATTATTTTTATATAGCTCTTCATCCCAGAAGGGCTTCCAGACCACTACAAACAAGATGATCTCGGCCCATAGACTTACAATTCAAAAAGGCATGACATAAAGGGGAAATGGATAATGAGAGAGTTCCAGGCTTAAGGGGCAGTAAGGGAAAATGGGAAGAGTTGTTTAAAGCAGTAGGAAAACTCTTATGGATGTAGCCTTAGGAAACTCACAGCAGCCCAATGACCACAGTAAGCTTCCATTTTTCTAAATCAAGAGTCAAGCAAAGAAACATTATTAACAACAACAAAGTGGGATACAGATGGAAATATTGCAGTATGGACTTTTCCTGTTCAAGAGTTTAGCCAGTCATGACTTCCTTTAGTTACCGCATTCTATTTTCCTCTCATGATCAGTCATCATTCTGTGACCGTTGAGTATACTCAGTCCTCACCGGACTCTTTCCGTTTTTTTCTCCCTTTAGGGTTTGCATCTGTGCAAACCTTGGGGTTCCCCCAAGTGTGCTTATATCTCTCGTATGGGATCAATGTCCTTTTGGCTACATTTGGAGAACTGAGTTCACTGCTAGGCTACCCCTATTCTCCTCACAGAGCTACCATTTCCCCTTGTTTAACAATCAAGCCCTCTACCCAGGCAACACTGAGAATTGAAGTTCTGTGAGAGGAAAGGGGGTCTCTTAACAACTCTCAGCACCCTTAACAAATTTCCTTGTGAGTCTTTGGGGAAAGTCATGAAAGTGGTATGATACTGCTTTAAACATACAGTGCGGATGAGGCCATAGTCTCTTCACCTCAGAGCTCCCCTTACCCTTTTATTTGGCCACGCAACCATTCCACTGTGAGTGGTGTGCATCACATCTGGTGATATTTATCTGGCTGCTTAGAGATTTTGTTCAGTGCCTGTTAAAATTTGCGGCGCTTCTTAATTTTTAATGTTATTGTTGGCCTGAAATATGGAGCTCTAGTAACTATGTGACTGAGCCTAGCAACCACCTTGCAAGAGTCAAACATAAGCAAGGCTTATGCCACCTACTAATTTTGAAATGATTATCCAGACTTTGAAAGTTATCAAAAGTTATGCAGTATTGAAATTAACCTCTTGTGTAGATTTTGTTTCTCTTTCATTTATAGCAGCGGCAGGTGGACTTCCAGCTTGTTGGAGCTACTCAGTTTTTGCAGAGAACCTCAAAGGCTGACAGATGCAGCCAAGTGTAAAATAGTGAACTGAGCTCCCAATCCTTTCAAACAAAAAGCAGTTCCTGGTTTCCTCCCTGGCTTTCTTTGTATCCATTCCTGATAAATATTGGCTCCAGGTTTTGGAAGGCAAAACACACTCTGTGAGCTCCCCTTGATTTGAGAGTTTGACTCCTTATTGCAGCAAGTCCAGGGGGCTCGTGTCAGTGGGGTCCCCTGCTGGGCTTAGAGCCCTTTACACTAGCCCTGATCCTGACCTATTTTATGGCCCCCCCAACTGATAGTGCTTATTGGATTTGTTAGTGCTTCATCATAATGCTGCTTCAAAGCTGTGTCTCATTCATCTAGAACAAATGACATCAAATGGAAATTCAAAAGCAAACGTACTTTAAAGCTAACTGATGCAAAATCATGTTTGTAAGCAGCTCAGGTGGGAAGTCAAAAACAGTTACTGATTTCCTGAAGCCTGTAGTTCACTGTTGATTCCAAGCTCAGACCAGCACTCCCTTCAGCTCAGCACCCAGGGCAAGCAGTGCCGGATTTATGTATAGACTAAGTAGGCTGAAGCCTAGGGCCTCTAAATCTAGGGGGCCTCGCCAGCCTGCCCTCTCCCCAGTGCCGCAGTGTCCCCTCTTCCAAAATTGGAAACCCAAGACTTCATGCAAGGGCAGGGCAACTTAGGCCCAGCAACTATTAGACTCAGGGGTATCCAGTGGGGCCCAATTTGAAGCAGTGGGGCGCAACTTTTTTTTTTGGTAGGGCCCCAGTTCAGAACCAAAGTCTGCAAAATCTTATAGCTATAAATAAAATCCATCTAGATTGCCATGGTGCAGGAGCCCCCTTAGGAGCGGCCCGCGGGACCCAATTTGGCCAAATTGCTCCAGTTGCCTTAAGGTCAGCCCTGATGAGACTGTACAGGGGTTGGACTGACAAGCCCTGCACCTTCTAGGTCCCTGGTGTCACCATTCAGAGTACAGACTCAAGGACTTGTTATGGAAATAAATGGGGCTATTTATTGGAAATCAGTTTTGTCACCTATTCCCCCCCCAAACCCCAAGACAATGAGCTCAGCCACCTTTTATTACAGTCGCATAAGCACTACACTACAGCATGGCCATAAACTTGTACGTTCAACCGCTGAAATATACACCCAATATGTAGCAATGGAGATTTATGTTACTGCTTTATGAATGAACACTGTGAACGGACTCTGTATTTTGTGAATTACCTAAGAGCCACCAATAGGGAACTCTAGAATCTGACAGCTAACCAATTGGGTACTACCAAACAGCGACCCCTACTGTTGAAAGCAGGTAACCAGCAGGGAATGCTGCAGCTCAGTCTTTGCAGTGTTGACTGAACAGCCCTTGCTGTGCAGATAATGGAGAAAGCTCATAAATTGTATCCCTTCTGGCATCCTGGCCAACCCTATTACACTGGTGTAAACTCTGGTGCACCAGAAGCCCAGAATAGCAGCAAATAAAATCCGCTCATACGTCAGCAACTGATAAGACTTGTTCGGCTACTTCCATGCACATGATGTGTGATGCTAATTATTTCCCCCGGGAATTAAATGATAAGTAATCAGAGGCAGCTGTGGGAGAGCTATGAGATACAGGTGAGCGTCAGATGCCTTGTCAATCGGGCCTGGGATCTTGCAGTGTTTGGAGATAGCAGTGGTGTGTAAAACTATCTATTATTTTAGAGATGAACCAAATCCTAAAAGGAGATCCATAGCAAGCTTACACAGAGTGCTGTCTGATGCTCTTATAACTATCAATTAACACCAATCAAATGTAGTAAGCAGTTCCAGTGCAATCACATACAGTGGTACCTCGGGTTAAGTACTTAATTCGTTCCGGAGGTCTGTTCTTAACCTGAAACTGTTCTTAACCTGAAGCACCACTTTAGCTAATGGGGCCTCCTGCTGCTGCCGTGCTGCCGGAGCACAATTTCTGTTCTCATCCTGAAGCAAAGTTCTTAACCTGAAGCACTATTTCTGGGTTAGCAGAGTATGAAACCTGAAGTGTATGTAACCTGAAGCGTATGTAACCCGAGGTACCACTGTATTAACAATAATCAAACAAGCAGCTACTGCACAGAAGTACTATGCTAAATAGTATGAAACCAACAAATAAGGTGTGTAAGGTTTTCAAAAAGCAGGCCTACAACTTCCACACTTCATGAACACTGGCAATGCTTGCTGGGGCTGAAGGGAGTTGTAGTCTAAAGCACCTGAAGGCCACCATACTGCATATATAGTGTTAAATATAGTGCTATTATATGCGATCAAAGAATCACAGAATTGTAGAGTTGGAAGGGACCCTGAGGATAATCTAGTCCAGGCTTCCTCAAACTCGGCCCTCCAGCTGTTTTGAGACTACAATTCCCATCATCCCTGACCTGCTGGCTAGGGATCATGGGAGTTGTAGGCCAAAAACATATGGAGGGCTGAATTTGAGAAAGCCTGATCTAGTTCAACACCCTGCAATGAAGGAATATGTGGCAGCCCCATATGGGGATCAAATTAGCAAAGACGTAGATTAGAATAATAAAATCATAGAGTTGCTGAGTTGGAAGGGACCCTGAGGGTCATCTGGTCTAACTCTCTGCTATGCAGGAATCTCAACCCATGGCAGATGGTCATCCAGCTTCTCCTTAAAACCTTGCTAGCTGGTGGATGCCTCCCATTGCTATGCCACTCTGTGTTTCTTCTATGTAGAATTTCCTGTGAAATGAGAGCAGACAAATTTCCTATGTCCCGAAAACTAAATTATTCACTTCTCTATAAACAGAAACAATTAACTATACAGCATTGGGCAAAATGATTTGGCACTTTGTCTTGCAATGCATTTTTGCTATCAGGTTGTAAAATGTGTCAAACTGAAAGCATAAGCCGTTTTGTATATCTGGAAAACATTGCCAGCAATCTGTTAAAATCCAACAAGTAGTTATCACAAAAAAATTAAAAATCAACATGCTAAAGTCAATGTGCCTTTCCTCCTTCAAAATACACACACAGAAATAGTCTTTCTCAAAGTTACTATATTTGGTAAAGCGTACTATGACTGACTGCAAATTGTTTCTTCCAAGCAGTAGAACGTTTTCTTACCAAGGTAATTTTATTTCAGCAAGATGATATCTTTGTTTCCCACATAAAGGTATGCTTTAAAATTTAGTGCTCCATGATCCATTTCCATTCAGATGCTAGATGAGGCCAATTTGCATCCTTTTTGTGATAGACTGAAGAGGCCTTTGGCTTCTTTGTGGGAATCTAGCAATGACTAGTAAAGTCTGTCCTGTAGAAGGCCATCATACAAAACTTTCTCAGTGAAGTGGCTCACCCCTAGACCTTATGTAGATTTTTAGTGTGTACCTGAGGTACCTTAGGCTACAATCCTGCGCCCACTTACCTGTGAGTAAGCCCCACTGCACACAGTGAAATTTGCTGACATGAGTACACGTACATAAAGGTAAAGGGAGCCCTGACCATTAGGTCCAGTTGTGACCGACTCTGGGGTTGCGGCGCTCATCTCGCTTTATTGGCCGAGGGAGCCGGCGTACGGCTTCCGGGTCATGTGGCCAGCATGTCCAAGCCGCTTCTGGCGAACCAGAGCAGCACACGGAAACGCTGTTTACCTTCCCGTGACCTATTTATCTACATGCACTTTGATGTGCTTTCGAACAGCTAGGTTGGCAGGAGCAGGGACTGAGCAACGGGAGCTCACCCCGTCGCGGGGATTCGAACCGCCGACCTTCTGATCAGCAAGTCCTCGGCTCTGTGGTTTAACCCACAGCGCCACCCGTGTCCCACACGTTCATAGTTTTGTGCCATTAATGTCTAAAAAAGAAACACACCTTTTGAAAGAGAAGCACATATTGGGGAAGCAGGAATTGGTTGGACCTCTCTGGCATATATACACAATACAGGACAGCAATAAAATATGTAAGAGGAATATTCTTTTTGGCTATGTTCATGACCTCACAGCTTGTCTTTCCCAAATTGGCATCCTCCAGAGGTCTTTGACGCCAGCTCCCAACATCCCTGACTATTGACCACACAGGCTTAGGCTGATATCAGCTGAAGTCCAACAGCAGATGGACTACTTTGGGAAGGCTAAATTTGACCTTTACTTAGAGCTGCAAAAAATTCCTAACCTTGTGCTGTATGAGTACCTTTTTACAAAGTATTGTTTCATTGTTGCTATTTATTACTAGGTAAGAAATGGGTTACTTAATTTTGTTAACTTGCTTTTAGTTCTCTTTTGAACTGTTACGACAGCAGTGTGGTTTTTGTTTTACATTTTATCGTTTCTGTGGGCTGTCAGCCATCTTGAGTATAATAATGTAGCAAGGCAGTACAGAAATTAAAAATGAAATGGAATGCTCTTCTTATTGTGAGATCTTTCAGAGAAAAGGGATACAAATGAGAAACTAAAGTAAGGATCAGATGGCAAAATACATTCTCTACGTTTTATTTAATGCTATTTCATTGTGCTTAAAGGCCTTCCTCATTATTTTTAATTTTTTTGGATAGTTTTTAACAATAAACTGGATTCTGATTCTCTGTAGTCACTTTTAAGCTCAATTAACACAGATACTCTTTAAGGCTCTAATCTGTCTACACACTTTCCTGGAAGTAAGCCTCACTGAATTCAAGGGGCCTCACTTCTGAATAGATGTGGATAAGCTTGTGTTGTGAGACAAATGAGCCAAGCTATTTGTGTCTAATAGCAGAAAGCCTAAACATGTCAAAATATGATTTATCACTTCCTCCAAAAATACTTTTCAATGCAGACAGATGTGTGGCTTCTAACCTACATTAATGACTGCAAGTCTGGAATGGTTGCAGGTGGAAACTGTTCTGGAATAAATTAATATGGAGCAGAATGGTGTAGTCTTGTATACAGAGGAGGTATAAAGGTCCATACAAAAGAAGACTAATACAATAATTTTATTTAGTTTTGGGTTTTGTGTTACTATGACAACCTATTCATAAAGATGAAATGCAAATCTTGGTACTGCATGCCAAGTTTTTATTTTCTCTCTTGCAAAGAATGAATCATGTTAAAGAAGCATAAGGTCACAACTAAACACCAGGGAGACCCTCTTCCCCTCTGTAACCTCTTAGCCCATGTCTTTAAGTTCTCGCCTTGCATATTCCTCCACCCCAACAGTAGCAGCCAATGACGTCATCAATAATGCCATCAGCTAATAATAGCACCAGGACATGGTCATATTATGGAGGGGAAGGACTCTATATAAGCTGCTGTTTACAGCAGCAAGCCCATCTTCAATTATTTTCCTCTCTATTTTCCTGGGTATCATAAATTGATTTTTTAAAAACATGCAGAAACCTGCACTGTGCTGCCGCGTGTGCTTCTCATTCTTGACACACTTCTCTCAATATTATTTAGATTGCAAGGTCATTCCGCATGGGACATGTGTCATTTTTTTGCATCAGCAGCATATTAGGAGATAAATCAACCTCGGTATGCTTACTGCTGGAATACTGACTCTGAAAAATGAGAGAGAGGGAACTGGAGAGAACAAGATGGGAAAGGATCTATATACATATCTCCAGAGAGTTCTCCCATTCCCAAGGCCTTGTTAATTTGTGTACTTGCATTTGTACACATACACACATAGGCCTAGATGGTAAACCTGAGTCCGGATCGAACTGCTTCAGAGTGCTGAGGGATATTCACATAAATGAATACTTCTGCACATAGAAAACTTTTGGTTTCTGTACACAAAAGCCCTGTGGATAGACAACAAGCATGTCAGAGGAAAGGTTAGTCTAGAGTCATTTTCTCTAATATATAGTTTCTCTCTGTGCACATATAAACTCTATGCCCTGCGCAACATTCAGGCATGCAATGAACACAAAGCCAGCCAGCAACCATTCACCAGCCATTCATAAAAGGCAGAGTCTTAAATACTTGAATGGGAGCTCACAAGAAGGAAAGGTGGTGCTTGTTACGATGTACATGCGCCATAAAAAAACAAAACCCAAGTGGTTTTTCATTTTGCTTCTGAACAATTTTATTTATTCACATGCATATTGACTTTATTCACAATTGCATTTGAAATTAATTAACACTTTTTTTGTGTCAGGTAACATGCATAGTCAATCAGTGCTATTCACTGGCAAGTTACCTCTGTGCGTGCTGTTAGAAATAACACCCTCACTTAAATCCCAGGGGAATGGAGAACATATGGCTCTCCAGAGGTTTTGGACACCAAAGCTGGATCTAGACGTATCAAAAAAGCATTTTGGGAAAACGCGTTGTAAACCTCAATGTGCGAAATCACATTGGTGAAGAAGGAACTCCATAGCACCATCTGGTGTCATGGTTTTATAACGCATATAAAATGCTTTTTCTTTACTAATGTAGCTGAGTCCTGACTCTCCTCAGTCCCAGCCAGCCTGGGCAATGGGAAGGGGCAATGGGGCAGTTGTAGTCTACCAACATTTGGGAAGGCCACAGTTTTCCCAACCTGGCTTACACCTAAGGCCATGTACACACTCTACTCCTTTAAACCCTCAAATAATCCTGGGCATTAGAGTTTTCCCCAAGCAGAGCTACAATTACCAGCAACCCTTAACAAACCACAGTGCCCAGAATTCTTTGAAATAACATGCTCTGAATATGTTTTAAAAGTATAGTGTGTGCACAGCCACAGAAGTGGGGGAGCAGGAAGGATATGGCATATAGTAAGAGAACCAGTGATTTCGTTTTCAGATTCAGGGGATGAGAAAGGATTCTTGCCCTCACTAATCCTCATCCACTGTCTAGTTCCTCTGTCCTCTGTCCTCTGTGCTTGCTGATGCTGTTGCTTCTTACTCTTGCCAGTTGCACATTCTTACCGCTATCCATAACTAATGTTTAATGCACATAGGTAATAATGGATGCTGGTTGTGATGATGCCAAGTTTCCACTATAAGGCTGCTATGATTATTTACACATTGCAGTCAGATAATGATGGTGAACATTGGGTGGATTTAGAGAAGCCTTTTATTTTGTCAAGGGTTGCATTCTTTAGAACAGGGGTCAGCAACCTTTTTCTTTTCTTTTTTTTTATAAATATTTATTAGGATTTTTAAAAACAGAAAAAAATAAGTACATTAATAATAAACAGTATTGTTTGTTTTAACAAAGTTTCATGTCATCTTTGAACTTCCTCACGCCTCCCGCTCCCATTTACATCATTAATAAATTTTGTCAAGCAAATTATCATCTTATTTCCAGCTTGTGTATCAATAAAATACAATAAATTAATTCTCCTTCAAATTTGTTTCTCTTAATCTCTCTTATTATCATTTCCTGATCTATTTTAGTGATGGCCAATTATTTATAACCAAGCATCTTTTTTAACATTCCATTAAATCACAATATTTTTGTAAATAAGTCTTAAATTTCTTCCAGTCCTCTTCTATCCTTTCTTCTCCCAGGTCTCGGATTCTGCCAGTCATCTCCGCCAATTGCATATAGTCCATCAGTTGCATCTGCCATTCTTCCAGTGTGGGTAGATCTTGAGTTTTCCAATTCTTGGCAAGTAGTATCCTTGCTGCTGTTGTCGCATACATGAAAAATGTTCTATCTTTCTTTAACACCTTCTGGTCGACAATGCCCAGGAGGAAGGCCTCTGGTTTCTTAGTGAAGGTATACTTAAATACCTTTTTCAACCGTGGGCCGGTCCACCGTCCCTCAGACCATGTAGTGGGCCGGACTAAAAATAATAAAAATGAATGAATTCCTATGCCCCACAAATAACCCAGAGATGCATTTTAAATAAAAGCACTCATTCTACTCATATAAAAACATGTTAATTCCCAGACCGTCCGTGGGCTGGATGGAGAAGGCGATTGGACCGCCCCCAGCCCCTGGGCCTTAGGTTGCCTACCCCTGCTTTAGAAGCTGTTGTTCTCTTGGGGGCTGGGGTGATGGGTGGGATGAAGTCAGTGTGTGCAGGGCAACCCTTTTTCTTTCTGTCTTCCTAATGAGGAATGCTTGGGGGGAGTTGGGTATGTTTGGCCCGGATAAGAGGAGACTGAGATGAGATATGAGAGCCATCTTCAAATATCTAAAGGGCTGCCACATGGAGCAAGCTTATTTTCTCATGCTCCGGAGGGTAGGAACCGAACGCAATGGCTTCAAGTCACAAGAAAGGAGATTCCAGCTAAACATAAGGAAAACCTTTCTGATGGTAAGAGCTGTTCAACAGTGGAGAATAGACTCCCTCAGAAGGTGGTAGACTCTCTTTCATTAGAGATTTTTAAGCAGAGGTTGGATAGCCATCTGTCTTGGATGCTTTAGTTGATATTCCTGCGTTGCAGGGTTTTTGGTGACTCTTCAGATCCCTTCCAGCTCTACAATTCTATGAATCAGATACGCACGCCCCGCCCCCCATGCAGTAGGCTGCCATGGGAGAGGAAAATGGCTTTTTACAGCAGTCTGAACTGATTACTTGCAAAGGACTAAGGAAACTGGCACAGGACAAGTAAATACCTGGATCGATCTAGAAATATATTATTAAATAGCTCATCCTGGCCCCCCACCCCTTTGAATATGTCTTATTAAACTACGAGTTTTTATTTTAAGCATTCACTCATCATAGTTAGAATGGGAAGGACTGTAGGTCAGGAATGCATTCTTTCTTTTGACCAGGGGTGGTGGTGAGCAGACATGGGGAAAAGATGCAGTTACCAGACCTGTGATGAAACATGCTGCGCTAGACTTTCTAATCCTTCTCTGGTTCACTTACAACAAATTAGGTTCAGAGTCAGCCAAAGATTGCTGCATTTTATCAGAATGAAATTTAAACTACACTCATAGCTGGAGCTGAAAAGGCAGGATTCCAGGGCTGACTTTAAATTGCATTGGCTGTTTGAATGTGGTCTGCTTCCCACTGTTTTCTTTGCGAGGTCAGATGGGGCCCCAGCAAACCAAGGCACAGTCTAGCCCCATATGTGGGACAGGTTTTTGTTTTAAAGGCGACACAATTGCTCTAGCAGCAAGGGATGCTTATGATAGCATAGCAACACAGGTAAATTAATTTAATCTCTTGCCTCAAGTCTTACGGCTTGCTCACTCTGATTTGGAAGTACTGCTCCCTGTGACAGGGGGATGATAAGTTCTGTGGTTTTATTCAGTCATATAAATCCCTGCTTAACTAAAGCTCTCGGCTTTGCTGATTTCCTGCAGATTTGTGATCAGAACTGAGATTGTTCCACCATGGCTATGTATATCTTTTTTAAACAGGTAGGCTTTTCCTTATGCTCTGTATAGAATTAAAACAATTCAAAAGCAGAATATAGAAGATTAATCCTATGGCTTTTTCAAAAGCTTAGCAGAAGTACCAGAGATGCTATGTTGATCCATCTCCCTACTCCCCTGCCCCCCCCCCCGCTCACACACTGCCTCCCTGTTACAGCTTTCTGTTGCTTTAAAAGTTATCCATTTTATTGCTGCTGTTTTATTCAGAGCTGCACAGAACTTTTTGGGGTTGAACTTTGGAGGGCTTTGGGGCATATGTATAAAAGAATCCACAAAATCAGCTGTTTTGCTACAATCACCTGCTTGATGGGGCCAAGTCCCAAAGCTCAATGGTGGAGCCCATGCATCACAGAGAGCAGGTCTCAGATTCAACCCCTGGCATCTCCAGGTACGGTTGGGGAAGACTGAAGCCTAGGAGAGATGCTACCTAATCAGGAAAGACAATACTGAGTTAGATGGACCAATCAGTCAAAAGCAGCTTCCTGGATTCCTGGCAGCAGCAGCAGTTGCCATCTTTCCCCCTGGCAGACTTTAGAGTGAGGGCAGAGAGTCACACGGCATTATCACAAAGCAAATATTCTCTCCCCCCTCCCACTGAGTTACGATTTCCAGAGTGACGTAACAATCAATCCCTCTTATCAGGGAACTCTGAGAATTGTCCCTCTGCAAAGGGGGAAAGGCATCTCCTATCAACTTTCAGAACCCTTAGCAAACTGCGGCTCCCAGAATTCTTTGGGGGAAGCCATGACAGTTTAGCAGGGGTCAGCAAACTTATTCAGCAGGGGGCCAGTCCACTGTCCCACAGACCTTGCGGGAGGCCGGACTGTATTTTGAAAAAATATATGAACGAATTCCTATGCCCCACAAATAACCCAGAGATGCATTTTAAATAAAAGAACACATTCTACTCATGTAAAAACACGCTGATTCCCGTACCATTCACAGGCCGGATTTAGAAGGCAATTGGGCCAGATCCAGCTTCCAGGCCTTAGTTTGCTTACCCATGGTTTAAAGTGATGTCATAGTGCTTTAAATGTATGGTGTGGATGCGGCCTGTGACCACCAGTAAGTTCATGCAGACTCCATGTCTTTTCATACAACCACCACTGCCACTCCAAAATGTCCCCTCAACACCACAGTATAAAAAAGGGTGCAGAAGTTCAGGGAAGGACTTCAGCTCAGCCTTCTTCCACATTGCCATAGATCAGCCAAAAGGGGCATATCATTTCCCCTCTCATACGCATGGGCATGGGCAACCTTTGGAACTCTAGATATAGCTAGTATTGAAGATTTTTTTTTAAAAAAAAAACCCTCACACACATCTGGAGGTTACCAGACTAAGGAAGGTTGTGCTAAAGCCTGGAGCTGTGTTGCTTCATAATAATGTTTAATATCTGAAATGTCAAGCTGCCCTTTTCCTGTGACAAATTTGTGTCTGGTGGTTACCTCTCTGCTTTTTCTCACCAGAGCGAAAATATTCTTTTGGTTTCTGCCACTTACCCAATAACTGTTTCCTACAATAATGCAACGGTTTTCACTGCTTTATGCTTATGTCTAGGAAGGATTCTGAGAACTTTCTTCTCTTTTTTAGGAATAAAAAGATCCTGTAAGCAGGGATAGGGAACTTCGGGATGCTTCCATGCAGCTAGAATGTAGTCTACTGTGCAAGGTAGGATTTACATCAATTGCTCTGCCCATTTTTGCCTCTGACTCCACCCCCTGTCAGAATGTGGCCTCTGGAAGGCTGCTCATGAGGGAATGTGGTCCTCAGGCAGAAAACAGTTCCACACCCCTGTTGAATGTAGTACCTTACACAGCAGGGGCGGAGAAGCTGTGGGTTCCCATTGTTCTTAGATTCAAACTTCCACCAGCCCCAATCAGCATAGCCAATGGTCAGGGATGAAGAACCTGGTTGGGGAAGACTACCTTCATGGAACGGATTACAGAAGGAAACAAACCAGCCAGGCATGTTTACAAGCAAGTAGATGCTGAAATGCTTCTTAAATATCTCCCACGGACGAGCTGGTGCATTAGGGAAACAGAGGAATATTATTAATCCTATTGCTTTAGCTCTTTTGAAATGGGAATCGTGGTGTTTTTTTTTAAAAAAAGAGCCTCTGAACCATCTCAGCAGGATTCATTTTGCATGGATCCAGTGGGGTAATAATTGATGGAACTGGGGAACAAGTCCATCCGATTAGGCGGAAGGATATCTTGGGCTACCTACCTAAAAGAAACTGGCTTGCGCTCAGAATTAAGGAGGCAAGAGAGGATGCAAAGGAGAATACAAAGGAGCAAAGATGGCTGGGGGGGGGATCAGAATGTTACAGGGAAATGTTTTATGAAAGAGTAACGTGCCTTTATAAAATGCCTGATACACATTTTGTGGTGATACAGGAGCACGTCTTGAGGGTCTGTCCCAATCACTGTGTGTTCATTGTCTCCCTCTATGTGTGGGTGGGATGTGGCCTCATGGGCACTGGTGCAGCTTCCAGGAACGCTGATGATGTGTCTGTCCTTATATCATACCTGTCTTTTCTGATTGTGTTTTTCCCTTCCTAGGTTGAATGCTGTCAAGCAAAGTGGCCGTGTGTACTCTCAACACTGTAATATGAGTATTCAACTGCTCTCTCTCTCTCTCTCTCTCTCTCTCTCTCTCTCTCTCTCTCTCTCTCTCTCTCTCTCCTGTGTGTGTCTGTGTGTAGTCAACAAAATGAAGCAAATAACCAGCCTAAGTTTTTAAATGGTTAATGGATATTTTTAATCAATGTATTAGTACTGTTAATAAATTTCTATGGTATCCACGATGGGAATGCTGAATTTAATCATAATGAACCATGTGCTTTTAAACAAGTACTCCTCTCCCTGCACTATAGAGGGGAGTTGGCACCCCTTAGAGGGCTGGATTTGGCCCTGTGGCTTCTAGCTGCTATACCTCACCAATACAAGCCACTTAAATATCTCTCTTGTTCCTACCAAGAAGGTGTTGTTTGTCTTGTCATAAAATGAATTGCTATGAATTCCTAGCAAACTTCTTCAAATGGCAGCTGTAACTGATTAAGCTGTCAGTTTCAGAAAGCAGAGTAACGAGGATTATTTGTATATATTTTCTCCATCATTTGACACAAGTAAACTTGGAAGTGTGCTCCTTAATCTTGTAAATGATGTGAACAAGAACGCTACTGACTGTCATTAGGGGACGCTTGTCAGAATCCCCTGCTACTTAATGCCCAGCTACTACTGTTGAAATGGCAGATTACTTATGGTGCATTTAGGGCATCGGTTTAGTGCCAACAGGAGGCCTGAATTTATGGAGAGCTATGGAGAGAAAATGGCAAGATCAGTCATGTATACAGCTGCTTATGCAAAGCTCTGCAGTTCATCATTTCAATGCAATGCACTCACAAGTTAAACATTTTATGGCCTTTTATTTTCATACTTGTTTTTTTTGCAGAGGGGGAGATATTTCATGGGGAAGGTTTTTTTGTAAGTGCACAGTAGAGTTAACTGTTTGATCCCTCTGTGGATGCTTTGGTCTCTAACTGATTTTTTTTTCTAAGGAAGAACATTGCTCCTTTACCCCATCATGCCTTGCTGCAATTTGCTGGTGTGTATACACACACACACACACACACACACAGCACCTATCACCCCTAGATGTGGAATCCTATACTTGAAGTCCGGCCAGCTGAGACTATATGATTTGGGGAGCATGTTTTCACCACTGACCCAAGTCTCCCTCTTCATCTCCTCAACAAAGTGGAGTTGGAAAAAAAATGTGTATTATGATGCGAACACATGGATTTACATTTTTGAACACTTGCTCTTCCTTTGCATTATTCTATTGGCTAGGAAACACAAACACAACAACATCACATCAGATTTCCCCTGCCCAGCTACACACTCAAAGAGTTGTGGAGAGATGGGAAGCTGTGTTCATTTCATCCTCACTTTGTAATTTAATTGGCTGTGAAAAGGCAAAAGAATGCCGTCTGATAAACACATACACACAAAATGTCAAACTATTTCATTAGCAGGTGACATTGTTTCATGCTGGAAAAGAGAGCTTTCATTTATAATAACAGGCAAGGTCACTGGTGCACCCATGAATCCCTAGAGCACAGAGTTGGGGTCTTATTAAACACTTTAGTAATTGCAATCATGTTTTGTAATTACATGCAAACAGTTTGTTCAAGGGCATAAATATTTGCATGCAATGTGACTAGTTGGAGGTGATTTGTTCTAGGCAGAGCCACCGTAGCTACAAAACTTAACTACTTCTTAAGAACTGCATGAGCCACACTATTTTTAGATATCTGCTGCCGCCTTAGCTATAGATCGGAGCTGAAAACACATTTGAAGGCAAAGACAGTATTTCAAAAGGAAAAGCAATTAGCTTTAGTCAGATGCCAGACAACTGCTGTAAAATTTATCAACAATTGATTATGAAGACCATACATGGCCTGCCCTATTGTTGGATAGAGCGAGATGACTGCCTCAAGTGCCTCAAGTGGCAGATATGGGTAAGAGTTGCAACAAGGCATTAGAGAACAGAGTTGATTGTACTGCATAGTGTGTCCTCAACCCCCTAAGGTAGCCTGCTGCCCTCCAGTGTGGTGTAGGGATACTGTTTCATTGCCAGTCTTGAAGTAATGTTCACCTGCCAGTCTGCTTGGCTTCTGTACATGGAATACTGGCAGGGGCACACACCATGCTGTCATCATATCAGGTACAAGGGAAGGTTAACAGAGCATTGCTGCATATGGCCAGACCATGCATGACATCCAATGAATAGACCCATTATAATTAATGAAACTAAGTTAGTCATGTCAATTAACTTGAATGGGTCTACTTTGAGTATAACTGACATTGGATCCAACCTCATGGATACAAATTTTTTAACTTAGCTGACAAGGGCAGTTTAAAACTGTTGAGTCTGTAGTTCAGCAGAGGCATCTCAGTCTCTACACAATTTGGTAGCACACACACACACACACACACACAACACACAAACACATACTCATACCTTCTCTCTCATTTTTTTTTAAACACCCATATTTCATTTCCCTGAACCTCCCATTTTAATTTGTGCACTATGCCCCTTATTCTCAAATTATACACCATTTGGATCATTCTTTTTAAAAATCAAGCGTTCTATAAAGGTTCTAAATAAAAGGAAAAACTGACTTCCCATGAACCTAGAACCCAGTCTCTAGGTAACAAATTTGAGTCAACTGAAAATTAGCACATTAACAGCTCCACGCATAGTTCAAGACTAAAAACAACAGCAGCAAAAAATATTCTTCAGAACTAACCTATGCACTGCAGCCCAATCTAATCTGTGTTTACTTAAAAGTAAACTGTCCCGAGTTCCATGAAAGTAACACTAACACGGGCACTTGGACTGTATCCAGACTTGGTCACACTTATAGAACAATCCTAACTATAGAAAGCCGGTGTACGCTAGGGTGGCATAAATCACCCCATTTGAAACTCTGTCCAGGAGAAATTTGACTTGCACCTTGCTATGGCTGATGCAAAGAAATATTCTTCTGATTTTGACTTGCACCATTCTTTTTGTGGGCTCCGTTCCACAGGGTTGTTAGGTCCCATGACCAAACAGAAACGGGCCTGGAAGAGGTATAAGTTTTTCACGGTCCCATCCTCACCCTTTCCTGCCCCCGCCCTCAGAACACCCTTTTGGGGGAACTTAAATTGCACTGTCTTAGGGTCCACCAGCTGAGCCAGGTTGATAGACTTATGCCAGCACATGTCTATCTCAGTCAAGTGAGGGACTTACATTGGCATAGCCCTGGCTGAGCAGAGAAAGTCCAAGTTCAGGTGACAATTATTTCCCGTCACTTAAAATTTAGCGCAACATGGCAGCATATTGGTAAAAAAGCCACAGTTCCATAACACAACTGGTAAAGGAAATGTTCGACACTGGCATTTCCAGAACCACTAACCTTATAACCAGCAAAACTAACACAACAAGCCCCATGTCTGAATGCAGCCAGTGTAATTATTTCTACAGCTTGGTTGCTGGGTTTGAATCTTTTGCCTTGGAATTATTTTGTGGACTAAATTGGCAGACAGGCATTGACTTTAGCAATTGGTACCATGTAAGTATATCAGCTACTGACCTGCATCTAATCTGGAAAGCAATTCATCCTTCATCCGCAGCACTTAGGGGGACATCACTGTCATTTGAAGAATGCTGTATGGCAACCAGCAGCTCTTGACATGACTATTAACCTGCTGCTAATTATTCCTAGTTAATACAAAATATTGTTCCCTTGTGTCCGTCTGCAACAGCACATGTTAAATGACCTATTCAGCAGCTGCCATTTCAAAGAGATGGCTCTTTTCTCTTCTCAGTGAGATAAGCCTGCCTGTTTGTTTCCAGTTAAAGGCTCAGGGAACTGCTCAACTGATTCACACCCGCCATGTGTCAGTCAAAAGCCGATGGCATTTAGGCAAGGCTTATCCAGTTTAATTTAGCAACAGCTGCCCATCATATGTTGTATTCAAATTCTAACAGCTCACAGTTACCTTTTAGCACTCAGCCATGCAGTCATTCTGTGACACCGGTGATGAAGATTACAATGATGAACAGGCCATATTTACTATGCTTTCATGCCAGGAGCTGCTGGGGTTCAAACATGGAAGCTTCAGGCCTGTGTGCAGCTGACCTCTTTTGATAAGCCACTGAACGACAGGTTGCCGAATCCACCCAGGGAGCTATGTATCCTTAGGCCCTGGACTGATCCTGCCCATCTGCACTGCCCATTGGACTCTTCTGCAGCAACAAGGCCTTTCTGAGCTCTGGTATGGATATGCATCCTTCAGTTGCTCTTTGGTCCTGATTTTGGTGTCTGTTTTCTTGATCCTGTCTCCAGTTCATCTCAAACTGCTGTGCATGTCCCAATCCTGGCAGATCATGCTTTCAAAATCACTAGGTGGCCATTTGCTGCCAATCATGAGGCAAACAGCAACCTTGAGAGGAGATTATTTTCATTGGGAAAATGGAGCAGGGGGAAAGGTTAAATTGCTGTTCCCCCAGTGCCATGGCCCCGATCCTGTTTTTCCCCCACCAGCAGCTTCAGTGGTTTGAATAGACCATTTCCCTGCCCAGTCAGATGCCAACCACCCCTTAGAAGGTTTGAAGAACGCCTCTCTTGACCTTGACTTGATGCGTTTGGTAACTGGGGAGAAGGTCGAAGATGGAGAGGTTGGCTGCTGCGCCCAGCGGTCTGTGTAATCAAAGCAAAATAATCAGCCCAAGTGAACAAATTGATGTGACAGTTTTTTTTATTGTAGTTTTCTTTACCAGCTTAGTTCATGCAGAGTATAATTATGAGGTAGAGAGAGGCAATCACAGTTCCCTGTCCACTCAGAAAACAGAAATAAGGGACAATATGTTTAATTTGTGGGTTAAGATGTACAGCATTCTGTGCAATGCACTAGGGGCTTCAAAGTTCTCTCCTTCCCCCACTGTACACCTAAGAATGTAATGCAAGAGACTGCCACAAATCTATTTGTGCAAACACGTGTATTCTACTGCTTCCCATATTTAGTATACTGTCCGTGGGAAACCATGTTTTGGATTGTGTGGAATAGTCCTTGGATACTGAAATTGAAAATTAAGCTTATGCAGTGCAGCGGCATCATGATCTGAATTCACAACGTCCCTTCCGTAGAGCACCACATAAAATAAATTTATGTAAAATAACATTTCCAATTATCTGAACTGTTCACTTTCCAAATGTATGAGGTGCACCCCACATCATTGCAAAATAAGCAAAGGGCGAAATGTAATTGCATACAAAATCAAAGCAATTGACACCAAGCAATAGTTCTGCTTTAAAGGGAAATGGGAGAGATGATTTTTTTACATAGCTCTGGCAATGTCCTGAGAATGCTAATTGGTCATGAGAACTGTAGATCTTTTATGCCTGGCTTTGCATGATCAGGTAAAGGAGAGGGGAGGAACAAAGCAGATCTAAGAGGCGGCTGCTGAAACATGATGCTTGAGGGTGTGAGAGGGCAAGTCCTAAGTCATGAAATGGACTCATTTCAAGGGCCGGTAGCCCCTCTTCTTCTGATCCTGATGATTTGATCTTGCCCCCTTCAATCATATCTCAGACTAATCCACCATTTTTCCCAGCAGTGCATGCAACAATATTAGACTCTGATAGTCCAAGTTCATCTGAGGCTAGTTTATGACCTCTGAAGGTCTGAGGTGACAGTTTGTCTGCTAAAGGGACTAACATGCATTAGGAATGAGATCATAAGGAAACAACTGCCCGATCTAAATAGTTATGCTTAAGTACTCATCTGTTCAGAGAAAGCAAATCCATTTTTTCCTGCAACTGTATTTAACTATCCAATGAATTATCAGCCGCTTGAAATGCTTGCTGCGTTCAAGGTACATTCTTTTTTAAAAAATAATAATCTATCAATCTTTCACTTCAGTCAGGCAGTAGATGACTGTTTACAGCAATCATAGATTGATGCAAAATGTCTGGAGACATCAGAGTTCTGAAAACTCAGAACATATGCATATATAACATATGCATGGCTTTGTGAGGGTCTTCAGTTGCTCTCTGTCTTGTTTTCTTCCCCTCCCAGTTGGAAATTCTTAAAAAAATATCTTAATATTTCTTAATAAAAAGACAACCAATTGCATTCAGCATGTAACTAGGAAATGTACCATATGTGGGGGTGAGTGGTAATCATTTGAACTCTTGCCATGTATACGTCTGATATTTGTGTGCAACATCTGAATATATTTTGCATTTCCGATGGCTATGATGAAAGAGTCAAAGGGTGGGGTGGGGAGGGAAAAGAGGAAGAAGATTAAACCACCTATTTCATGTTGTAGCTTGTTGAACTTTTCCTGCAGATTCTCTGTGTTGCCTGGTCTGTGGAATGCTTGCTGCAAAAAGGCTTGCCTGGTGCCAAATTGAATGTGATTTCAGTGCCAGAAAAAGACCTTTGGTATGTAATCTAAGTTGAACTAGCTATTGGTTTTATCCGTTCTGATTAATTGCATCTTTTAATTGCTGCTTCTGCTGTTTTATTTCCGCAATATTTTATGTGTTTACTGAGAACCATAACTGAAGGGTGCCCTAGAAACATTTGTAAACAAACAAAGCAAGTGCATGCGTTCCTCAGGACTGACCTATGACAAAGGACAAGATGGCACCCTGCCATGGCATATACAGAAGCCAACTTCAATGGAAAGCATCCTTCGCTGTAACTAAGGACAACGGGGTAGTTTAGTGGGTGAATGGGATGCTGCATGACACAGACAGCTCTGTCCTCCAGCATCTCACCGCTATTCTTCAAATATTTAACTTTGCTGCCTGCCTCCACCAGCAACCAATGCCTGAGATGGCTGCTTCACTCTGCCCAATGGTAGGGCTGGGCTTGGTGATCCTCCAGGCTGGATCCAAAGTACAATGTGATTAGTTTTATGTGCCTAAGGAACTTGTCTTTCTCAAGCAGTAATGCCGAGTGCCTCTTGGCAAACATCTTTAGAAACTGAGAGACAAGTCTGTGATTTGGCATTTGAGGTGAGAGGTAGCAAATTATAGTGGGCAGACCTAGGTTCTTCAGCGTGCATGAAGGAGCTCTTTGGATTTCAGGGTCCCTATCTTATGGCACAATTGTGGCCCTCACAGTGTCTCAGTCTTGATAGTGTGGTAGACACACACACACACATAGAGAGAGAGAGAGAGAGAGATTCTGTGCTGAATTCACACACACACATGCACAAACTTCTACAATGAACTAGGGAATAGGTGTCAGCTCTGTGCTCAGTATTCCCTGAAGAGCAACTTGCTTTTATTTTATGAGGTCAACAGCTGCTTCAGAGTGATAACAAGCACCATAATAAATGCAATGTATTCATGCCAAGACTTCTGGGACAGCATGACAATCCACCATGTCTGTTTGAAGTCTGCTTAAGAGAACAGGCTGACTGTGCTTACTTGACTAGAAACTAAGAATAAAAGCAACACAGCAAGGTATAGAACCATATCTGGAAACAGTTATCTCTCTATAGTACCCATACTGCAGGAAATAATTTCAGGCATGTTACCTGTATAAGCTGCTAAATTTGTGTGTGTGTGTGTTAGCATCTTTCTTTACAGTTACTTAAATAATTAAACGATCACCGGTTTCCTACAAAACCAAATAAATAATACCATATACTATACAGTGGTACCTTGGGTTACAAATTTCTGGAGGTCCATTCTTAACCTGAAACTGTTCTTAACCTGAGGTACCACTTTAGCTAATGGGGCCTTCCACTGCCGCTGCGCCGCCGGAGCACGATTTCTGTTCTCATCCTGGGGCAAAGTTCTTAACCTGAGATACTACTCCCAGGTTAGCGGAGTTTGTAACCCGAGGTGTTTGTAACCCAATTTACAACCACTGTATGCTTTTAAGATTAAAATGTAGAGCGCATAGAAAGCATGAAGCCCTCAAGCTCGGAAATGTTCCCTATCTCTGACTTAAAATATTCCACTAGAGGTGATGATTAAAACAATGAGAATAAGGGATCCAGTGATTTCTCTAATCTGACCTTCTTTCTTAGCACATGATTATATTCCTTGAAAACCTCAAAATACAACTAATACTGGGCATAACCTTTGAGTTTTATGTATGGGGGGAACTGTCAGCTCACAAGACAAATGTACCAGTTGTACTCCACACTTTTGCCTGTTTGGAATGTTTCTTTTATCATGTTTCTTGCTAAAGTGGATTGAAGGATGCAGTACATAGAAATATCTGGGAATCTGAACAGCGAAAGCATTAGGGAGATGTTTGGATAATGATCCTCACCCCCCACAAAAAACCTGAATGAATATAGTGTGGCTATTCCACAGTAAATTCCTAGTGTGGAAGAAAATTTCAAGTCCCATTTCATGATAGAAAACAACAACAAACAACACAAAATTACTCTTGAGATCCTTTGTAAACAGAAGCCATCTACTGAATTTTGTTCATCCCAATATGTTTTTGCACATTACTCAGGCGATGTTTTTGTCTCCCCAATTTGCTCTAAAGAAGCAGCATCTTTAACTGAACATCTAAAAAGTTTGTGTGCAACTCTCTTGACTCCTGGGAGTTGAGTGTGTTGCCATTGGGATGATTTGTTTTAACATGCAGCATTGATAAGACATAGAATGACAGGAAAATGACTCTGTGTGCTTGTCCAGGTAAAGATTTATGAAGAATAAAGTGCCACAGTAATGAAATGGTGACAGGTTAGCATTAGCAGTTGACACTGGTGGGCTGAAGAATGGAGAAACAATTGAACTGGAAGTGAAAAACAAAATAGCAATGCTTTAGTGTTGTCACCTTTACAAATGTGGTTAATGAAAAGTAAAGAAAAAAGGACTGACACATTATGCTTTGCTGGACCACAATGGCTCACTGGGAGCTGTCCCTGGTCCTGAAAAGCCACACAAGTTTATTTGGTTCTATAGTTCTATACTGCCTTTCACAAAAAATGGCCACAGGATGGTTTACAGAATTTTCTGTGGATTGTTTTTATTTACATGGCTTACAAATAAGATATTTAAGCAGTATATATAAAGGTCTTAAATAAATAAATATGGTTATATAAAACATGATACATCATAAGCAGGAACATAATTTTTTTTTCTCATACAATGTATAACATAATTAGAAGGTATATAGAATCATAAAACTGTAGAGTTGGAAGGGAGAGTCTCATCCAGGTAGGATGACACAGGAGAAGAAGGCATTATTTCAGAAATGTTGTTTCTGTGTCTGGCTCTCTCAGACTAGGGAACTCCTGTACTACTTTGGAAGCACTGGTGTTTAGGAGCACTGATGTCAGAAAGCTAAGCATGCTGCTGCTATCTATATAAATTCTTAAAAATCAAACTACTGTTACTTAAGCAAAACTAGTCTTCTCCCTAAAATGATACACATTTTCATAGACTCTTATGTGACTCTCAGAAAGTTGGCCCATATGCCCAAAATGTAATGTGAAAAGCGACTCTAGCAATATTTTGCTATGCCATTTTAAGTACATGTTATATCTATGACAAAAATTCCTTAAGGCAAATATTAATGAAGTATTCAGTTATCATGCTGACTTGTGAGGCACAGAAATAGTTAATGCTGGACACTCTCCATTTTAAAACAAGTTCCTTCCTTCACAATACAGAAAAGATACACTTTGATAATAATTTTCTGTTTAATGATAAATGATTATGAGTTTTGGTCAGGAGAAGGAAGAGTCAGCGCTGAGTAAATGAGCTACCTCTCTCTGAAGAGCTGATAGGTCATAAACCACATCTAGCGGCTTGAGGGAGGTATAAATTGAAAACATTACAAGATTTGATTAGAAATCCTGAAGGCTCCAGCAATGACATAGCTTATTTGGAGAACTTTTCCTTCAAAGAGCGAGTGCAGAATGCTATATAAGCCATGGCTGAATTTAAAATGTGATCTATAAACTATGAAGAACACGAACCGTAACCAGGGCGGATCTACTATAAAACTAACGAAGCTTCAGCTTCAGGGCTTAAGTGACCTTGTAAAAACATTTACCTAATTTCACCCCCCACAATAGAATGATAGAATAGTTGGAAGGGACCACAAGGATCATCTAGTCTGACTATTTATCCCCGTGTGGGACTTGAACCCATGACCCTAAGATTAAAAGTCTCATGCTCTATCAACTGAGCCAGTGTGGTGTAGTGGTTAAGAGCGGTAGTCTCGTAATCTGGTGAACCGGGTTCACGTCTGCTGGGTGACCTTGGGCTAGTCACACTTCTCTGAAGTCTCTCAGCCCCACTCACCTCACAGAGTGTTTGTTGTGGGGGAGGAAGGGAAAGGAGAATGTTAGCCGCTTTGAGACTCCTTCAGGTAGTGATAAAGCGGGATATCAAATCCAAACTCCTCTTCCTCCTCCTCCTCCTCCTCCTCCTCCTCCTCCTCCTCTATAACTCGAAACCTATAAGGCATAGGAAATTTTTATTCACACCAGTGACTTTGACATGTGAGATAATCCAGTACAACAATTTTAATCAAAATCAGAGGTAGCAGCTATTTTTTCAAAAATGTGGTGCTCTGTTGTGGAACAAACCCACACAATAAGTTAACAGTCATTACCCAGACCTCACTGCTGGTTGCGAAGGGGCCTCCACAACAATTCAAGTTTCAGGGTCCCCAAAATGTAGATCTGCCACTGACCACAACTCTATCAAACATAATTCACTTTCCTGGACCTAATTTGAATATCTGTAAATGGGAGCATAAGCTGTTCTTAGCAGAACTTTAGACAGTTGTGAAAAGTTCTGAAGCTGTCTTACATAATTTTCAACAGTAGAACAGCATGCTATTGAACATACAAATCACACAAAGGTTTTTCTCATGTTGTGAACCAACTAACACTCGTGCTTTTTATTTCCACTTCACATGATTGGCTACTGCACCACGTGATGATACAACAGCATGGAAAGCATATTTATATTTTCATCAGACATTGGCTGCTGTCTGACATGATTATATATAACTATTTAGCATTATGAGGATGTGCTGCAGCAAGCCTCAGGCTAACTTTGTCTTCCTCCCCTCTTCAAACATAGAGGAGATTTAAAGTGTCTAGATATAGTTTGTTACAAACGGCAGCTTCCCATTTCCTCTGGATATGGGAAATTGTAGTTTTACAAGCCCCAGTTAATTCACAGTGCAGGACAGCATACCAGGATGGTTTCACCTTTCAAATACATTTAAATAAGACCCAATGAAATCAACATAAGCACTTAAACACACTAAACCTTTTCAAGGATTGCATTGAAGATGAAGTAAACCCACCTGTGCCTAAACAGATTATCCTCTCTCCTCTTCTTGTTGAATACAAAGTAAATACTCAGCATGGACTGCCTGTTTTTAACATGCAAGTCTTCAATATCCAGCTGGGAACTAATCTGTCATTGAAAAAAATTAACATTCTGTGATCTCAAAGCTAATGACTCTGGATTTCCCAAGAGAAAACAGAAGAGGACAGTGCAGGAGAGGCTGCTGGCATTTGACTGAAAGCAGAGGCATATGAGCAAGGAGGTTGGAAAGGATTCTTGGCAATGAGATGAAGGCAGTGATTAAAGAGAAGCTGAGTGGAAATGGCTGCATGAAGATTTAATTACCTGTGGCTAAGGTAAGCTGGATTTGAGCACCTTCCAAAAGCATATTGTGCTTGAAAAATACCCTAAGTGGTTATCCCTGATTTATCCTCCAATATTAAAACAACCTAGCAAAATATCAACATGGTCGTCAATCTGACCTCACTGAAGGTCGACATCTGCAACACTGTAGTCAACAGGAAGGGGAAGAATCCTAGACAGAACCTAAAATGTAGCATCCAATTTCACACATAAGCCTAAAACAAATGCAAACTTCAGACCTCATGCCCTAAATAGTTCTGCTATTTTAGCAAGGTATGTATGTCTGTTTGTGATGAGGTTATGGTCAGGAGAAGGACAAGCAGAGCCACAATGTGCTGATTCTCCTGTGGTTTTTGACACAATCAACTATGGTATTATTCTGGATGGGCCATCCTTGTTGGAGAATAGAGGCACCATACTATATCGCAGTGGTTCCACTTCTATCTGGATGGCCTAGAAGGTGATGCTAAGATATAGCTCACCTATAGATATAGGTGAGCTATATCTTAGCATATAGCTCTATAACATTAATGCAATGGGACCATGTTATTTAACATCTACATGTAACTGCTGAGTGAGAGAAGTCAGTTGGAAATTTGGGGCAAAGTGCCATCTGTATGTTAATGGCAAACAGTTCTGTTTCTCCTTTTCATCAGACTCCGATAAAATGATGGAGAGTGGGGAATCAGTGTGTAGAAGCTGTAATGGATGGGAAGAGGGCCATCAAATGGAAGTTGATTCTAGGTAAGTCAGATGCCCTGGTGATAGGTGGTTCACCTGGCCAGCAGAGGGTGTGTGGTAGCCATGCTGTTATGGATGGGGTTGCCTTGACGGCTCAGCTTTTGTAGCTTATGGCTGCTGTAGAATCCCACATAAGATGGAACCAAGCCATTTCCACAGCACACAATGTCTTTTATCTTCTTAGGCTGCTGCCTCTGGTTACATCCCTTCTCGCAGTCATAGTCTGGTCACTGTTATCCATGGGCTTGGAACTTTGAGGCTGGACTGCTGCAATACATTGGAGCTGCCTTTGAAGATTTCTTGGAAACATCAGTTGGTACACAGCGTAGGGTTAAGCTGGAACCAGTCACATTGAATGGATATCACCAGTTCTTAAACAGTTACACTAGTTCTAGCATCTCTAGGCAAAATTTGAAGTGTTGGTCATTACCCATGAAGGTCCAAATGTCTTGGAACTCAGCTATTAGAAGGACCAAACTTTTCCATATGATCCTGCCTAAACCTTTCAGTGACCCACCCTCTAGCTCCCCACTCCCTCAGTACCTGAGCCTAAGCAGGTGCTGACTAAGGAGAAGGCCCTAAGGAGAGTTGTGGTGACTCAGAGATTGTCTTTCCTGGTGAAGCTTGCTTGGCAAAACACTCAATGTCTTTTCAGTGCCAGGCAGTTATTCTTACTTTTTAAAAAATCTACCCAGGGCAATACAGTGTGTTCTATAAAGGATTTTAGTGTTGCTTCTATGATGCTGCTGGATTTTATGCCTGCTGCTCCTGTCCATTTAATGCAGCTCTGATTTTAAGTGGTTTGTGCTGTGGGATTCTTTGGGGCAGAAGGGCAGCCTCTAACAAGGCAGATGGATGATCTCGATCAAATACATACGCAAACAAGGAAGCTGCTCTCCAAACACAAGAGCAAGAGTCTCACCAGCAGCTCAATCAGCAGCAGCCTGGAGGCCAGCATAGGAACACAGCTCTTTCTCAGCTCTGAGAAACTAGCAGTTTCCTATGTGTTTTTTTTCTGTGGTTCTGATTCTTTCCTACCAAGATTAGCAGCTCCCTGGTTGATACTCAAGGGACTCTTTGCATGGAATTCCATGTCCCCCTGCATCATTTTGCCCCATAGCACTATCCCATGCAAAGGAGCTGCTTCAGGTGACCCATGGACCAGAGATACACGAGCCCATACAAATATCAAGAACAGGGATCTAAGGAAGGAGATGCAGGTAGTTGACAACACACCAATATAAAGACTGACAGAGGAAGTTTGCTTGTCCAGCTCAGTTGGGATGGCTTGATGAGGTAGGGCAGCCTGTTCACCTGCTTTTGAAAGGCTCCTCTGGGCTGCCATATTCAGAGGCAGGCTGTCTCTAAATATTTCTGGAGGCATCTGTCTGGTCATTGTGGAAAGCAGGATGCTGGACTGGGGTGGCCACTTGATCTTCTCAGAGAAGGCTCTTCTTACATTAGGTGCATGACTATGTGCACCTCTGTTACTAAAAGAAGGCGTTGCATTGTTGAAATTCAGAAATCTAAGTTAGTCATGTGTATTGACTTCAATAGGTTTGAGTAGAACTAGCACTGACTACCACCCATCCGGTCTATCAGTTCACTCCACTACAGGAGGATGTGGGGAACCAGACAGCTTCCTGCTATTCATCCCCCACTTTAATTTTTCTTTTCTTTTTTCTTTTTTAAAGAACGCTTACTAAATGAGTGGCTCCCGAGTAAGATATTTCACAGCCCCCAGAGAAATTAGCGACATTTATAAAATGTAGTAAAACCTTTAAAAGGTTCAGAAAACAATACAGAAATCTTCCATTCAAGAAGCGCTTGTGACACTTGAGCAACCAAATCCTACAAAGCAAGATGAAAGTGCTAGGAGTTATTCAAAATTAAATTATGATAATTACAATATATAAGCATGAAGCTGTTCGTGTTCTCTCTCTCTCTCTCTCTCTCTCTCTCTCTCTCTCTCTCTCTCTCTCTCCTCTTTTGTCTCATTTGGGGCAATGGCTGCTGTTCCTGGCTGGCTGATACACCTTTCTGATTTAGTGGAATTTAACAAAAGGATCCAGCTTGTGGCAGACACTGGTTTTTGAGAGCACGCTTTTGAGATTTGTTCAGAATCAAAGTACCCTTCAGTTCCAAGGCTTTTGAATAGCCAGTGCCTTTTGGAAGATGCACCCATCGTTCGGTCCCAGCTCCTGCCCACCTAGCAGCTCAAAAGTACCCTTAAGTGCAAGTAGATAAATAGGTACCGCTTTATAGCAGGAAGATAAACAGCGTTTCCGTGTGCTGCGCTGGTGCTGGCTCGCCAGCTGCAGCTTCGTCATGCTGGCCACGTGACCCAGAAGTGTCCTCGGACGGTGCCGGCTCATGGCCTCTAGAGCGAGATGAGCACGCAACCCCAGAGTCGGACACGACTGGCCTGTACGAGCAGGGGTACCTTTACCTTTACCTTTGGAAGATGCATAGGATAAAAGCAAAGGAATCCCTCTTATTTTATAAGACTTTCTGGGGCTACTAGTTGCAATGGCTATATGTTACCTGCAATATCAGAGGAAGCATGCCTCTGAATGCTGGTTCTTGAGGACCGTGAGTGGGATAGTTGTACTGCTCTCAGGGCCTGCTTGTGGCTTCCCAAAGGCATCTGGTTGGCCTCCATGAGAACAAGATGCTAGATGGGCTTTGGCATGGTCCAGCTGGGCTCTTCTTACTTCCTCCCATACATGCTGAACATGAGCCCAATCTAACAGAAAAGACCCATGCATACAGCAGTTGGAGTCGTACGGTACATTGTGGCGCTCCTTTGGTCTCCATTACTCTTGCATACTAAGGTGTGCATCTCCCATCTGGGGCCTCTGCTAGCTAGACTGGGGCCAGTGATTTTGATGCTAGAACACATCACATATACTAACAGGAAACTTGACTCATTTGAGTGTTAATCCTTATGTGATCAAAATGGCACTAACTCCGCCATCAGAGGGGAGGTCTAAACAGGCCTGAAAGAATACCCAGCGTTTGCGGAAGTACAAAAATCTTTAGAAAGCTAACTCTTAGAAGGAAAAGCCCCCCAACATCCCAATGAAAACTGAATGTGATCGGTAGGTATGCAATTCTGACTTTTTTTTTTTTTTGAGGGGGAGAGAGAAATGGAATTCAGGATGAGGGGAAAGGAATGATACTCACATGCTAGCATTAAGGATTAGGGTTCAGTTGGTGAGTCCTACTAGCAAAAGTCCACACAAGGACTTCCACTAGTGCAATGGGGCTTTGCCCCCTCTCCTCCCCCTCACACCCCACAAAATGCCTCTTGGAAGGTAGGAGAACACCCAGAACAGTGTGCAAGGGGAGGAGGAGGGGGGGTAATTGTTTTATCTGTCAAGCTGCAGCGCTTGTGCTGAGGGACTAATTGCCACAGTGCTACACTGAATCCCTCCCTCTATTGTAAGTCCCACTTGTTTTCCCCCTAATTCAGAGCACTGTAAAAGTGAAGAGCTAGGACAACAAGTGTCTCATGGTCAAAGTAAGGCAAGGCAAAAGAGAAGTGAGCAAAAATGGCCTGGAGTAGCTATGCACATACACACCTGTCAGCTTGCTGAAGAAAAGAAGGTACACAATCCCTCAATATAAGTCTTTGGATACATAATGGAGTTGCATTCATTTGGTAATTTTGTCATTTCCCACACACAGTAAGAAAGAAAGACAAACTACCTAAAATGAAAATGACTCACTTGTTCCCTTTTCTTCTCATTAGTTAATGACGCCATTATTAAGATGTCTCACACTTCGTCAAGCCAAGCAACATCATCTCCGGACCTCCCACCCAACCCCATTTCCCCCTTCACTAAAATAGATGTGAAATGCAAGGCAGAATCCCTGGTGAATTTCATTCACACAATGTCGGGCTTGCTTGCGCCTTTCCCAGGACTCGCAAATGCCTGCGATGATGACATGGAGGAAATTGTGATGTTGTCCAAGTTCATAATGACCTGGTTTGGAATACAAATTTGTACACCTGGTAACGCTAGGCCATAGTAAGAACTGATCTACAGTGGACCCTCCAGACATGAATTAAATTCATTCTGGAGGTCTGTCTGCAACCCAACAAGTTTGTAGGCAGAGGCGTCGCTTCTGTACACTCGCATAGCGTGATTGAGCGCTTCTGCGCATGCACGCGGGGCAAAACCTGGAAGTATACTTCTGGGTTTGCCGTGTTCGTAACCCGAAAGTTATGTATCCAGAATGGTACGTAACTAGAGGGTTTACTGCACTGTATTCTCAAATGAGACCCTGCACGTTCACTGTTAGCATCCAGCAGACCAATCACTCAAGCCAGGTCTTTGTAGGCACATGGACTCAAGTTATTTGATTTTCATCCCTTCATGGTCCCTGAAATGCGCATCGATTGCTGTGATCCTCACTATCAAGACAGCTGCCTCCTATGCTCATGCTCAGAAGATCTTTAATGCTAAGCCCACAAATTGATTGGTGTGAAGTATGTGGCCAGCCCACTTCATCAACCACCCTTTTGTTATGTCTAGTTTATTTTGGCCCATCTATTATTTTGACCATATTGAAAAACATTTTTATGTTGCGGTGGTTCCTCCATCTTCATCTGAAACTTTCTTGTTCCCCAGCGTGTTTGCAGAAGTGGCTGCTTGAGTTTCCAAGGAGCTGCCTGTCGTGGCTTGTGCAGGCAATTTCAATTCCCAGGAAGCAGGTGGAAAGATACATGCATATGGCACCATCAGCATGTGTGTGCCAACATTACAAGCTAGGAGAGAACTTTTGGGAAATAGATTTTCCCCAGCCCCAAAAGCATGCTAAAAAAACCTCATGACTGGGTACATCTTTTTCCCAGGGACAGATTTCAATAAAGCGAGTGGCAGGCATGAACACTTGTGGGAGTGAAAGTTTGATGAAATGACAGCACCATGGGAGATATATCCTGTTTCGTTTTCTACCACAATATGTACAAGAACCCAAAGTCTTAATTTTTAGCAAAGCAAAACAAAAGCATCACAGACAGGTAACAAAATGGGTCGCAAGGTGTGGTCTGAGGCACTTAACGGAGCCACATTGCTGGGCTGGAGAACCTAAGCAGATCTGGGCCTGGTCAGTGCCTGGATGAGACACTGGCTGGGAATTTCATGACCACCACCTTGAATTCCATAATGAAGATATCAAAATGCACAAAAGGTGGAGCAACCAGCCCAACTGCTCCAGTGATACACACTGTACTAAGCAGTCCAGAGTGAGGGGTGCAGACTAAGCATCTCTATATGGAAGCATCGTTTGATAGGACTGGGCAAATCTATCCATTTCTGTGTCCCCCTTTTTCTAATCTTCAGTTCGCTTCTCCACATTTTGAGACGTATTTGCAATTTTAAACAGAAGTCTTCATGCAAATTCAGCAGCATTTTAGTTCAGTATTTTTCTAATATACATATTTCTATGCAATTTTTGCCTCATATATACGTTTTTGAAAAACACACATTTCCCGCATATATTGTACATTTGTTCCTGTTGTTTTCTCCATTACATGCATTTTATGGACACCAGGGGTGGCCCGTCCCATTTCTTCTCCTGAGGTGAAACAGGAATGTGTTGTCTCCTGTTCCCTGCTGTGCCCTGCTCACCCCACTACTTCTGCTATCATCATAATCCCCCCCCCTTGCCAAAACCTTGCAAGAGGAACCTTGGTGCTCATCTTCTCCACCCCAGGGGCAGGGAAGACAAGTGGCAATACCCACGTGTGGAACGCCCTGTGTGCTCATTGAAACTCGGCGACACGGCGGCATTCCAGTGGTGGTGGAAGGGCTGGGGCAAGCAGGGTGCTACCTCTTGCATTTCTGCCAGTTGAGGCAGCTGCTTCACTCTACCTAATGGGTGAGCCGGCTCTGGTGGACATTTTGCCCTAGTAGATGCATTTTTGTATGCGTTACTTGGCTGGAGAACTGCACTGTAAAATTTGGAGAAATTTCAAAGGATGACTGCGTGTTGGTTTGCATATGGCTTTGGAAAGTGCAATTTAGGCAGGTTCCCTTATAAATGTGAACTGAATTGAATTTATCCCATCTCTACCTAGATGTATCCACCATTAGGGTTGTGTGCGCGCACGGAGGTGGTAGTAGTGGAAGGATGGGGGTTGCTGGGCTCAGCAGATCTGCTCCCTCTCCTCTTTTCCCATCCTATGTAACATATAATTAGCACTGAGTGAGGTTTCCTAGGGAAGCCTCTTTTTCTTAGGGAAGCCTCTTTTTACTGAAGGATGCAAGAGATGATACTGCACTGAGTCTGGTCTGCCTTCTCTCTGCTTCGATCTCACTTAGCATCTGGTCCACTTGGTCCAAATAGGGCACAACTCCACCAACCTCAGCCTGCCACCAACCCTGGTCCTCCTTAGAATCACTATTGCCCCTTGTGGAACTCAGCCAGTAGGAGGATGGGCCAAAATTAGAATTAGTTGGCTCTGCTTGATATTGGTTCTGACTTCACCTACTGTCAGTTTCCCTGCCTCCCACCCTGCCAGTCCTAATGGGCACTAATCATCACTGTGCTGGTGGGAGCCCCAGCAGCTAAATGCAGTGGAAAGAGGTTGAGTAGCCCCTAGCACAAATGCTAGTATTATTCTTATCCTTGATGACAGTTAAGCTTTTGTACTACTGTTTGCTCTACCTGTTAGAATTCCTGCTCTGTGATTGCAGTCATGGGATTGTTGTCTATCACATGATGGTGTATGTTTTGACTCCACAGAGTGGGAAGTGATGGAGACAGGATGTTTGTGTAACTGTGTTCCATGAAGTGGGACTATTGTCCTTTGTTCTTTCTCTTTGCTGTCTGATACTAGAGAGAGAGGGAGCCATGTTGCAGTGCTCCATGTGTGTTTATATGTAAATAAAGTAGATTAGCCAAAATGCTGAGTTACTGAGGTCTGTTACGCATGATGCGCAAACTCTGCGGATCCCTAAGTGTGCCGATGTCTGTTGGCATCGGTCACTGTCATGTTTGGGCTGAAGAAAGCTTTTGAAGCTCCCGAACTATCAACCAGGAGGGAGGGAACGTGCCAGTCGGGCATGTGTCTCTGCCAAGGTCCTACTTGAGTGTAGGCTGAGCTCCTGACACTACCAACTATCAAGGTTCTCGTACTAACGTTATATTAGATGTCACCCCAAACACACAGAGTTCTCCAGACTGGGTGGACAGGCAACATCTAGCCCTCTCAAGCTGTAGTTTTCAGCCAATACCTTTTCTTCAATGTGTAGGGTATAACATATTGGATCCTCTCCCAACCCCAGGCTTCCACTGGGCAGCAGGTGGTGGGCTTGAAATGAGATTTAAATTTTGTGGACATTGTCCAAGGGCTTAAGCCTTGCCAATGCTAAAAGATCCAGTTATTTTAACACTCAGTGCCACTTGTGTGCATAAATGGGTATTGTTTTGTAGCCTAAAATTCTTCTTAATTCAACATTGCCACTTGCTTCTATTTTAATAAGTTCACTTTTTAATTTTTCCTCTAAAGCTTTTCTTTGATGTGCTTATCAACTTGCTATTTAAAGAAAATAATATTGGCATGTCACATCTGACAGAGCGTTCTGCGTATAGTTGAATATTTGTACTTTGTGGGTTTTATAAAAGTAATGTTATGTTATGTTCATGTCATGTTTCCCTGTCATGAACTTAATGTTTCACAGTCAGTCTTTTATTTTTCTTTTCTACATGTATCAAACACAACCAGAGGTTACAGTGTCAATTAGCAAAAGCTCATTTTTTGAATGTATCAAGTTTATAAACAAAGTGGATTATGCACAGTTGTCCTTTTCATTATTTAATGAAGGCAAACTCTTAAATGTCTAAGTCTGTGCATCTGAAAATTTCATTCTTCTCATGTGTTTGGTGTTTGTTCCCTATAAACCCAAAAGTCCTGCCATGTTTTTGCTGGGTAAGAGATCACCAATGCAGTAAGAGAGCACAAACGCAGCTCTTTCTGGACACATCACCACAAAGGTACTGCTTGAAACAGCCAAGATTTCCTTTTGAAATTTCATAGTAAAAAACATTTGCAGCCGCCAGGACAGGATGTCATGTCAAGCTGTTAACATATTTTTCTATATTTCAGCATATTCAGTGCTTTTAACAATGTTCTGGTCAAACATATTATATATTTGCTGCTTCTAGCTGCATTGGTTGGTTGATGCTTCCCTGGCCCCTCAACCCAGCACATTATGTTCTGAACCCTGATAGCTATTAGAAATGAAAGAGCTGAAAATGCTGTTTATAAATTGTTCCAAGAGGTTGCCGCTAATACTCAGTGGTAGAAAAAATGCTTGTAAAATAGCAACAGCAATGCAGTGCAGTCACCAGCAGGAAACGGCATGAAATTAATGTGGTGTGATCAGAAATAAAGCTGTCTAAGGGAACTCTCTTTCACAGTTTTGGAACAGGAAGAACTCAGGCTCCACACCCACCTTACACAGGGCTGCTTTTGAGAACTGCTTTTCAGAAAACACAACTAGTGCAAAATACATAGGAACCATAACCAGGGCTAAATCTATTATTAGACAGAACAAGCAGATTTTGGATGTCATGAAATGACAGTGGATGATTAAAACCCAAATATGCATTACAGAAACAACATTTTCCTATAAATGCTCAGCTGTTTAAAATAGCTTTTTCCTACATGTGACTGCTGTAAGAAAATTACATATATTCTACCACTTCTTAGCCACTTCCAGAAACATGTTCCCTGATACAGAGATCCGCAAATGCAACAGATATTTGGAATCTTTTGCAACGACAGCACGGTAGTTAACAGAAGGGAGTGATCATCCCTCAGTATTCTCAACAGGGGATCAGCACTACCAAGGTGAACAGTTCCAAATATTTTTCTAGCAGTGCATGTGTAACTTTGATCCCAGGGCAACTGTGTGTGTAGCTCCAGTTACTGGACATGGGATCTTCTCCCCACACCCACAACATGCTTGTGTATATTTCACCCAAGTATCCCCCACTTCTGAGTTTGAAGGCCTACAAACCCTTTGTCAGAGCTGCAAAATATGACAGATAAATCCGACAGCCTGACTTTTCTGGAATTCAATCAATCAATGTTTATTATGGCAAACAGCCAGCATATTAAACCAGAATTTATGCCTAATTCTCTCCATAAGCGTAACTTCTACATAATTCTCTATGTGGAATTCTTCAGGTTCAATGTAGGTGCTGGCAAGCTGGAATTACATCACTATTTGGAACCATCACTTTTTGGTTAATCTCTAAGCTTTATCTTGCAAAGGACTGCTTTTTTTGCTACATTATCACCCAAGAATTTAACGTGAGTAGTGGGAAGCAACATCTTCAGAGATATAACAAGGTCCACCAAGGGGAATCATCTTTCATCCATCACACTAAAAAACAGGGCCTGATTTGGAGAATAGCGCTGGCTACAAGGAGAAGTGGAGGCCACACCCAGAAGGCACAAGCCTATGAACAGGCATAGGCAAACTCAGCCCTCCTGAAGTTTTAGGACTACAACTCCCATCATCCCTAGCTAACAGGACCACTGGTCAGGGATGATGGAAGTTGTAGTTCCAAAACATCTGGAGGGCCGAGGTTGCCTATGCCTGCCTATGAACCAAGGTAAGAGTCCTTACTTAGGTCTTGCCTACTGATGACTCTGGCCCCAGCCATTTTTGGTTCAAGCTCTGCCCACCGCCAGCAAGTGGCCCCCAACATATTACCCACAAGGAAATGTGTGATTATGTAGTGCTGCCTTCACACCAGTCCTTCACCCCATGGAGAAACAATCACTTTGTGGCTACTTCTTGCTGTCAAAAAAGATTGCTGAAAACTCATCCTGCACTCTTAAGCACACTTATCAGGAAGTAGGCTTCATCTACCCCAGTGAGACTTATTCACACATAAATGTGTTTAGGGTCAGAAGGTTCTGATAGGCCTTACTTGCCTGGGGCTGCGTGTTGCAAAAGTTAATGATCTCTCTATATACAAGAGTCTCCCTTTGCATGTTTTCCAGCTGTCTTCGGTCATTAATTTTTCCTTTGGATTCCTTTGAGCCTATCCACCTCTGACCTTATCTCTGTTGCCATAAAATTATACTACGTTGGAAGGCCTGTACAACAATCCTGTGGCACCTCTAAATCCCATTACAATTTGAACCTGCCAGATTGACTGCCAATATCAGATGCTCCAATCCTGCCTGCCCCGTAGCTCTGGGCCAGCTTCATGCACTGATGAAGCTTGGCTTTGATCTTGTAATATCTCAGCACTTCGCCGAAGGTCTTTATGAACCTCATTAATCGTGCCATCTCCTATAAATGGGCCCTTTGCTGCCTCCCCTCCGGCTGCTCCCAAAATACATATAACATTTCGGAAAGGTCTTCTCCGATATGTGTGAGAAAGCTGTCAAAGGTACTCCTGGAAGTGCTTGTGATGAAGGGGCAACCTTTTAGTTACCTTTTACAATGCATTTAAATATATGCACACGCCAACCTGCCTTGCTCTGAGGTAGGGTGTTGCCAGGTAACCACAGCAATCTCCATTCCTCACGAGAGAAACCATTTTATCACACTCCATTTACCTGGTCTAGAGTGCAGCAACCAGATTATTAAAGGGATGTGGCCCATGGGAGCACATTTCAGCTGTGCTCAGAGCACTTGGCTCCCAGTTAATACCTGAGCCCAATTCAGAGCTCAGCTTTTGCCCTTTATAAAAGTTTAAAGCCATAAATGTTCTTGATCCAGACTGAAGGAGCAGCATGACCCATGTAAGAACACAGGAAGTGCCCTCCTGGATCAGAGCAAAGGCCCATCTGCTCCACCATATTGTCTTCCACAGTGGTTCCACCATAAGAAGAGCCTTGATGAATGGAAAAACTGGAGAAAAGGATACAAATTGCTTGTTGGCAGGGAGTGGCTGAGGTGCTGAAGCACATAATGTATTGGCTGCTGAGGAAGAGCCACAGTTTAGTGGTAAAGCAGCTGCTCAGAAGGTCCCAAATTCAATCCCCACATAGGGCTGGGAATGGGGCCTGCCTAAAACCTGCTGCCAGTCTGGGCGAATAGCACTGAGCTAGATAGAGCCACAGTACTGACTCAGCAGAAGACAGCTTTATCTATTCTTATGTTCCACAGGCCCTCAGAAAGCACACACGTCTAGCAGGAAAGCAGCGTGCAGGATAGGACAATAATGATGCCTGCTGAGCTTCCTGATTCTGTGTATCTTCAGGATCCGTGTACTGTAAGTGCTTTCTTTGTTTGCTTGGCAAACATTTTCTATATTTCGCCTCCCTCTCTGCCCCTTCCAGGCCCTTCATTGTTTGGAATGCCTCCACGCCATCAATTCCTCTTGTGTGTTTACCCTCAGGAGCTAGGCAGCTATCACCGAGTCAATTCCCTCTAATTTTATTTTGCTCTGTAGACTGAACCAGATGAACTACTGAAATGACATTTTTATAAAAAGTAATGGCACAAGAAACCTTCCGTGTTCAGGTGGATAATTAAATATAATTTCTTCCAAGGATTCCATTTGCAGTTCTTCATGTCTGCATTTTCCAAAATGGAGACATCAGGCTTTCAAATGCAGAACCGGCACACATTCATTTTTAAAAAATGAATTTCTAGCTTTGATCTCATTTTCTTTACCAAGTGAAGATGATGAGGAGAGTGTCAGTCAATTGTGCCAAGCATTCCAGGCAGTTGGAAAAACAAAACAAAAAACCTTTAGCTCACATTTTCCTTTAGCTCTGATTCAACGTCCAGATCCCAGATTTAGGGATCTGTGTAGAGGGGTTTTGTTGGGTCTCTGGAGCAAGTCCACCTACACAAATCCCCTCATCCAAATCAATAATCCCTCTACACAAAGAAGACTGCATAATGGAGGTACATCAAACTGAAATAAACAGGGAAGTCCACCTGCACGGGATTTCTACATGCTTACCCACAGAGTATATAGGATGTTTGAGCAGGGAATTTTGTCTCCTTTCTAGTGAATGTAAGTCTGGAATAAAGCTGGAGGATGAAATATTTCTCTTCCAGTAAGGCAAAGCATTTCCCCTAATTTATATAGCCTTGGTTGGAGGAATTGACTGTTTTCCACTTAAATATAATCACTCAGTTCTTGTCTGTCACCGGGAGTCATATTACTGTAAAAATTGTCCTGGCACCAGCTAATGAAATAATGCAATTTTACTGCACTGGTGTAGACAGAAAACTGTCACTTTAGAACTGGCCAATAAAATTCGCATTGTTTTGGAAAATGGTCACGAGAACATTTCAGAGAGTAAACAGATTTCCCGAAAACAACACTGGCTGTGTTTATTTGGGTTAGACTTGCATAGAATGGACTGTTAAGTTTTCTGCAGGTGGAATGTTGCAGCCTGACAGGATTCCTTCTCCCTTCCCCCTTGCATCTATCTGCTCTGCTCTTTATATTCAATTTCACCGGTAAATATCACCATCCAAAATGACGCCTTAGCAATCAACACACCACAAAACAGCTGATATGTATTTTTTTTCCTAAGAAAAGATAGTGTGTAACATTTGTCAGGCGTATCTCAAATTACAGTGATATGAAACTCAAACAAGCTCCCTCAGTCTTTATTACGCCAAGGGTGAGATTAATTTGCTTTCCACTCTTACTTCTGATAAGGTTCTAACAATAAAACATCTCTTCTCTTGATGTAGCTGCTTTCTTTCCTTAAAGATTAGAGACCCTTCAGGATTAGGGACCACTTTCCTTTTCCCTTCCCTTTTAATAACAGCAACAACAACAACAACAACAACAACAACAACAATTATACCCCACCCATCAGACTGGGTTGCCCAGCCACTCAGGGCAGCTTCCAATGCATATAAAAACACAGTAAAATGCCAAAATGCCAAACATTAAAAACATTTTGAACAAATAAACAGATGAACTATACTTCCTTGTGTGTTTTTTTAATCTACCAACTATAAACGTGTCAAACAAATACGTGTTTCCCCTGAAGTATGTCACAATTTTAATGATAGCAAACAAGAAATGATCCATAAATTACAATTCACCTCAGGACCAGATGCAGAAGCCTAGAGCACTGCATTTGGTTCCTAGGCCCAAGGTTCCCCAACCCTGCTGTAACATGTCAAAGAAGCAGGACACAAGATGAGGCTATGCAGATCGAAGCAGCCTTGGTTCCATGGTTTCCATAGGCAGGAAGCAGGCTGATCCACAATTTTACTTTACTTTTATAGCTGCCATCTATTCCTGTGGGGAAATGTAAAGTGCTGCACTAGAGGAACTACACTAGTGGAGCCAAACCTGACCACCACCAACAGTGGGTGACCCAGAACCAAGATGCAGGAGATGGTGATGTTTTCCTGAAACATCTCTGCTCACCCTCCAAGACTCAAATTCTTGGGAAGATGGTCAGTAAAGAGCACTTCCTCCTCCCATGCCCCAAACATCTTCTTGGTTGGAGGACGACGCATACCCTGATGAGATGTGAAGACCTTGGTTGGCATTGATTGTAGGGGTACTGTGGAATAGTGGTAGGTTTGGGAAAACCACACTGTTTTCAGTGATAGATGAATAGATGGATGGGTGAGAAAGGAAGAGTACGCGGAGAAGTGGAATTGATGAAAGAATGGAGATTCCCCCTTGCTTCCATTCTCCCACCTGTCACACTTGATGGACCTTCAGTTAGTCCGTAATCATTCAATCAGCTGAAACCTTAGAGTTAAGGATTTTAATGCATACATTAAGCTTGCTGATATGCAAGCTTCAAGTTTCCTGCGGGCTATATTTAGAGTGCAGGTTATGTTAGATTTGTTGATCATCAAATATTTATCCATTTTGAACTATGAAAAATAAAATAAATTTCCCTCTCACCAGTTCTTTATTGCTCAAATGAGAAAAACATGTTTGATCATTTCCCTTTTACTACCATTCGTAGGCTGTAAACACTGTGCCAGTGCAATCCATTCCCCCACCTTTATGCACATTAAACCGATGACTCTTAACACAACTGCGCAATGAACATAAATTATCCAGACCCACCACCACACTGCGTGCTTACATATGTTTGCCCATATTCTGCTTACAACTCTATTTCTTTCTATGAATTAAATATATGTGAAATGCTTTCAAGTTCAAAATATATTCAGCATTTCAGTGTACACTGGGATCAAATCTTTACTGAATTTTAAGCAATACACAGTAGATTGGAAAAGGACACCTTACAAACATTTCCATATACACACATATATATATGGGGGAGAAAGCAGAATGGAAGAAACAGGAGGGAGCCATGGTTAGGAACAATCACATTTAATACAAATGACATCAGCAATAACAGCTAGCCTTTGGGGAGAAGGCAATCAAGGTTATTCTCTTTGTTTCACTCAACTATCTTATAAACTACTGTAGTTTTATAGAGCTGGAAACAAAATGAAATTTGCCCAGGCAGGCTCATTTTGTGATCCCTTGAGAGCAGTGAAATAACTGACACAGAACACCAGGTGTTGGGTGATAATTGGACCAAATCTTTATTGACTAGCAGCAGGTAAGCAGGGTTGGTGTGGCAATAGGACAAGGATCAGTTGCTCATTCCACTCGGCCCTCTATTGGGTTGGAACTACCCATCCCTTTCCCTGGGAGTTGCCCAGTGTTGAACCCTGTTGTGGTGTAAACCAAGCATCTAGGGTCTTGCTGTGTGTCCAAGGTGGGAGATTCCAGCAAGGCAGGGGCCCTAACCTGAACTTAGGGCATGTGATGGCTAAGCCCCCTCCCAGGCCCCTTATGTGGGATCACTTTCCTACTTCTTCCCATTTCTGGTCACAGTTCTAATAAAATGAACCCAATGCCTAACACAAGGAAGCCAGATTTCACTGAGGGAAAGGTGAAAAGCCCACCAAACAAGGACCAGTTGAGGTTTATTGGGGGGAAATTCCTTGTTGACCCTGTCAACGAGCAACCCCAATAGCTCAGTGAGATGCTAACCTGAAGTTGGGTGGGAAGCTCGTGGGGGGAAATGGCTCCAAGGACTTGTGGGTGAGGCCTGTAAAGTCCTTGGTCATTTCTCCATCGAGTGAGATCCCACGGGATGATTGTAGTCTTGTGAGATCTCATGAGAGTCACCAAGGAGATGCAACTCAGTCTCCCCATTGCTTTCCAGGACCAAAGACAGTTTGCATCCCATAACCATGTTAAACTTTGTCAGTTAGCATTAGCAAGTCTTTGAACTTTAGGCATAACCTTGGACATGATTCAGTGCAAGTTAAAAGTGTGTAACTCCTACAGCTTTCAAATGGGTATAATTAAGTATGTATTTAGCTCTTTTCTTGGGCTCAATGAGATCTAAAAGTGCTTCACTTTGGTTGAATCATTATCTAATTCTTATTCTTCTTTGGTATTCCCCTCCCCCATTCTTCTTTTTTTTATAAATTGATCATTGCAAGGAAGAATATTTGTGAAACCAGAAAGACATTATGAACTATTACAAGGGTGTTATCATTGGCCAGCAACCTGATAAGTAACAAAAAGTAATAATGAGATTACATTACAAATATAGTTTTCACTCAGACCTAATAACAGCATAGTTGACACTGAGGTTCAGACCTAGCAACCAAATTTTCTTATTGACAAGACACAAAGAGCTATATTATATGTTTGCATAAGCAAAGGTCACTTCTGAAGTAAGATTATGTAATATGTCACTGATAAAAATAGCTTTTACATTTGTATTTTAAATAAAAAATAACACATACCCGGCAAGTGTTCTGGGAAAAAGGGACATCCTAGCTTTTTGCGTGAGAGCATGGTGGTCATTTTCTCCCCCAAAAAAGCACTTTTGGGGGGCCGCTATCTTGCATGGCATCCCAAAATGTGTGTTTTTGAGCACTGCTCAAGCACAACCCCAAGAAAGTGTGTCTTTTGGGCTCCATGATCTCACACAGGAGCATGGGTAGGAAGACTTATATCCCAATTTGGGGGCTCATTATTTTGGTAGTTAAAACCAACGTTCTTTGTGTAGGGAATCTCTGAATTTGCTTCAGGTTTGTTTGTTTGTTTTTCCTTCAGCTGAGTGACACAACATGAAATTAGATTATTACTAACTGGCACATGTGTGTGTGGAAAGTAATTGGCATAGGAGATATTTTAAATTGACCTTTTGTGCAATAAACCGTCATGGTAGTGTTGTTTTTTAAAAAGATATAACTTTTATTATGATATTGTGTCTGCTGCTTTTTCTTTTCCTAACATGAACCTGGAGATTCTAGCTTACAGCAGAATCCTCTGCTGTTTATTTGGAAGAAAGTCCCATTGTGCTCGGTATGGTTTAGTCTCAGCTACCTGTTGATAAGATCGGGATGGAGGTGTCTGTCAATTTCAGCTTCTCATTTTTTCAATCTTAAGTTCATGTTCTCCACATTTCCACCTCAGTTTGTGAATTTCAGGGTAAGGTTCACTGGACATCTCAACTGATGTGCTGTTTCAGAACGCAGGAAGCTTCCTTATGCTGAATCAGACTGTTGGTCCACCAAACTACACTGGGGGTTTCAGAATGGGATCTCTTTCAACCTTGCTTGAGATGTGGAGGATGGAACACATAACCTTTTGCATTGAGAGCATGTCCTCCATCACTGAGCCATGATGCCCCCACTTATTTTCTTACCTTTTCTATTTTTTTCAAATACATAATTAGACCCTCTGTTCTGTCTACCTTTAAGCTGCAGAAGCAGGTATCTCAAAGAAGCACAGGAAAATCTGCTGTGGCATAAATCTAGTGCTCTAAATCCCCAGCTAAAGTTGCTTTAATGGTTAGGCTGGCCTTGGATTATGCCTCTCCTCCAAATATGCTCCAGGATGCTGTGTTAGTCACAAACTCCAATAATTACAAAGGAGAAGGCTAGCCTCAAGATGAAATAATCATAGTAGATACCAGGGGTTGTTTTGTGGCTTTTTTGCTTTCTTTTGTAGATCAGAAAATGACAGAGAACAGCCGTTTCAAAGCTATCATTATACTGCCGAATATAAGGAACAATCACAAACCCCTCCTGGAATTACATTCAGTTGTGTGCCAAGTCATTAATTCCAATCTGGAGAATTTATCTATAACTGTACTGTTATTGCACATTGTCGGACTCCATTGTTCAGCTGGCTTTTGCAAAGCTGGTTTTGATGTTTTCCCTCCCCACCCCACCTCAAATACTTTTATAAAGGGAAATTGCCAGCATTGCCTACTGGTATTTGAATTGGGAATGGGCAGCATTTTTTTCTTCCTTTAAGAGAACCACATGCAGGAATAAAAATTAATATTGGGGAGAGGTGCCTCATACATAGTTCTGCTTGACTGGAGAAACATAGTTAGATTTCCTCTTAGACAAGCAGGATCTGTAACGTAACCAAACCCCTGACCCTGTTCAGGGCTTCAACCCTCTCAAATGGGACTCTGGCATGTGGGAAAAGAGAACGTTTCCCTACCAAAAGTTGCAGGATTCCAACCAGTCCAATTCATCCCCCCTCCCCGCAACAGGGAGGGCTCACCCACACTTCTGCTTGCCTCATACCTTAAAAGCACAGATACAAGCTGTTTTACCTTTGCCCTCCAATTTCCCCCTCTTTCATGAAATGCTTAGCTAAAGTGTGGGGCTGTGTCCAACACTGCCTTTCCCAAACCTGGTTCTCCAGCTGTTTTTGGACAACTCCTCCCATCATCCCTAGCTAGCAGGACCAGTGATCAGGGAACTGTAGTCCAAAAACAGCTAGAGAACCAAGTTTGGGAGCCCCTGCCTTAGGGCATGGCTGAGCAACCTGTGGCCTTCCATATGTTGTTGGACTCTCATCAGCCACATGGCCAGTAGGTAAGGAGTGACAAAATGTGCAGTCCAGAAACATCTGGAGGGCAGTAAGTTCTCCAGGCTTGCCTTAGGGCAGCCTTTCTCAACCTGTGGGTCCCCAGATGTTGTTGAACTACAACTCCCATCACCCCTAGCTAGCAAGGCCAGAGCTCAGGGATGATGGGAGTTGTAGTCCAACAACATCTGGGGACCCATAGGTTGAGAACCTCTGCCTTAGGGGAACGCAGTTCCACTTGGGTAAGTCGGGGCACCTGTTTTTCACTGATACCTCCTACTTTGCCCACCTCAAACTCGTGAGAACTGTAGAACTCTCTGCAACAGAATGGGTGATGGTGCAACAGACTGCAGCAGAAGGGGGCGGGGGGCAGAATCAGGAAAAAATGGATGCTGTTGCTTACATGAAACAGTTTTCACTAAGGCAAAGCCACCACCATTGTATACACTGACCCATTGTTGTGAGGCAGTATCTTCACAGTATTAGGACATCCGATTTTATAACTGAAATCTTACCCTTTAAAAAAACCAAAAAAACACCACCCGACTCAATACATCTATTAATGTACATTATTCTGAGTCTCAGCAGGGCTCCGAGGCTCTGTCGAATATTTCAGAAGCAAATTGAATTTCAATTCCCGACATTCCGAGGCTAGCTGTTCTACTAGCCAGACAAGGCTGGTGAAAGGGGGATGTGATCTGATTAGAATGCAGTGAAAGAGACAGCTTTGTTAGTGGCTCGTTGCACCTGTGTGACTGGCAAGATGTCATGTGTGAGCACAAGTCTCCATAGTCTGTCAAGCACCAGAAATCAGAGTAGACTAAACACAGTGCTTTGTACAGTGAAGGAGTTGGGGGAGGAGACATTCTCTTGCTAATCCTCAGGTGGAAGGAAAACGATGCCATTTTTGAAGCAAGCAGAATTTTTTTGTGTAAGCAACAGAAGACTGAAAGTTTATATGTAAATAGTTACAGTCATGCTTGAATCTAGAAAAACATTACATGTGTGGATTTCATGGACACCAAAAACCAAAGTATTCCTGGTGAGAAATAAATAGGGGCCCATCCACACAAATGCCCACTTCTGCTTTCCATTTCAGCACCCTAGCTTAGGTGGGAATAGTCACCATTATTAAACAATTGAGTGTTGGAAACCCTGGCCAATCTAATGCAAATAACCCAAGGGTCTAATAGTAGATCCCAGTCTTCATTCTGCCCACCAATAACACAGGGGTGGGAAGCCTTTTTCAGCATGAAGGCTGCATTCCCTCAACAGCCACCTTCTGGGGACCACATACCAGGGGCAAGTGTGGCTAGAGGCCGACTAGAGAGGCCTGAGGTTCTGCCCTCCTGCCTTAGCATAAACATACATGCTTTCCACCATATGATGGGCATATCTTGAGTTCATCAAGAGTAACAACAATTAGATTGCTACAATCATGCTGGAAGCGATAAGGAGAGAAAAAGTTTAAAGTAAATAAGAAGTATTCAGCGAAAGATACGTTGTGTTAGTGCAATTCAGTTCATCACACACCAGATGCTCTGCATTTAAAATTCCAGCAATTAAAGAAGTAATGTAGCTCCAGTGCATCTCAGAACTAATGAGTACTCTTCCAATAACTGATGCTACACATAGAATTTGCATGACAATTAACGAAATTATGGTGCACATGCTTTGGTTTTAATGAGTGGAATGTGCATACCTTATATTAGCTAAGAAATATAAGCATATTGGTCTAAATAAAACAAACTTTGTACAGGTTTTTTTTTTTAAAAAATCATAAGCTGAGTATGTCATTCCAAAACACAGCTCCCTTTTTTCTAGTACTAGATTGCCAGCATGGGGAAGAGATTGGTACATAATTCTCAGACAAAATACTGGGGCAACCCAGTCAGACGGGCAGGGTACTACTACTACAACTACTACTACTGATGATGATGATGATGATGATGATATGCTCACTGGGTAGGTGTCCCAGAGGTGATAGGATAAAACAGATCTCCCTCTCCAAGGGCAGAGAGGTCCTTATCGGTCCTTGCACCCTGCCATGGTGGAAACCTTCACAGTCCTCATCTGACAAGCTTTGGAACCCCAACATTGGTAGAAGTTGCAAGGTGGGGCATGTTAGGGTGGATCGGGGAAAGGCTTGGGTCTCACAAGATCTTGCCAGAAGCAGGAAGCCACCACAGGCACATCTCACTTCTTCAGTGGCAGCGGTGGGGGACAGGATGACAGGATGATGTGGTGTTATACCTCAGATTCTGCCACTTAAGGCAGCTGCCACAGTTTGCAACATGGCCAGGCCAGCCCTGGATCAGAGGTAGTTATTGGCTTTTTCATTGGGTTTTCTGGGCCTCTTTCTTATGTGATGCCCCACCCTCTCACAGCCACAGATTGTCCTGTTCCATCCAATCTGACCTGTAGCAATCTGTGGCTGTCTGGACCTTATTGGTCCAATGCCTGGTTCCCTCTGAAGATGCCTAGCTTTGCTCAAGCCTCAGACAAATTGAGTGTACAACCGTCACGTTTACAGACCTTACATCCTTTAGCATTGAAAATGCATGAAGGCAGGATTTAAAACTTCAGCTTAATAATATACATAGATGATATATTTAATGTGAAATGAGTGGTCACGACCTAGCCAAAGGGGAACTTTTTTAAGTTGCATCAAAGTCAACAGCAGAATTAAGCAACTGCCTATTTCTCTTCCACAGAACTCAATGGAACTTTAAAAGTGCTTTAACTTTGGCTGAATTCTGACTCATACATTTATGTTAATGAGAGTACATAAATTAATCCCATAAATAAGGTTTCTGTAAAATTAGAAGCCTAAAGGCATTTGTCCCTATTTTAATAAATTACCGTATTTTTTGCTCTATAACACGCATCCGACCATAACACGCACGTAGTTTTTAGAGGAGGAAAATCCGTAGGCATGCCACCCGTAGGCATTCCCTCCATAACATGCACAGACATTTCCCCTTACTTTCTAGGAGGAAAAAGTGAGTGTTATGGTGCAAAAAATACGGTATTTTGCTCCTGCTACTATTGGCAGAGAAACCAGAGGTGGGAAGTTGAGAACACTGGAAAGAAAGAAAGAAAGAAAGAAAGAAAGAAAGAAAGAAAGAAAGAAAGGAGATGAAATCTCAAGGGTGCACAAGAATACAAAATATCCTTAGCACTACATGTTTCAAAATATACCGTACTTCTTCTTTGGAGCACAACTAATAAGAACAAACAAGTTATGTAATATAATACTACTAAAGCAATTATACAATATAATAGGAAGGGTGAGATTTATATCACTGAAATATCATTAGCAAAAGGAAAAGAGCAAGAAGTATTTTTTTCTTTAAAAACACCCCCACAACAACTGCACTGCTGTTATTAAGTTATTTGATACTGATATTGGTGGAAATATTTGTAAGCTCCTCACACTAAAAGGTGGGGATATAAACTTTTTAACTAAAAGTGCAAGTACTCCAGGAGTTCACATCTGGGAGAAATTAACCCCTTCCATCTTACCAACCCTGATCGCAGTAATATATTTGAAGAGTTGGGTATGATTATAGCCTGTATGGATGGTGGTCATCTTTAGTAGGATGCGGTAGGATTTGTCCTTTTTATGTTATTGCAAGACGAGCATGTTCAGCTAATTTATCATTTTTTAAAAATGTATTTTAAATTCTATATGTATTATGTATTATTATTTTTGCAAGTCGCTTAGGGACACTTTTGTAAAGGTAAAGGTACCCCTGCCCGTACGGGCCAGTCGTGACCGACTCTAGGGTTGTGCGCTCATCTCACTCTAGAGGCCGGGAGCCAGCGCTGTCCGCAGACACTTCCGGGTCACATGGCCAGCGTGACGAAGCTGCTCTGGCGAGCCTGCAGCAGAGCAGCACACGGAACGCTGTTTACCTTCCCGCTATAAAGCGGTACCTATTTATCTACTTGCACTTAAGGGTGCTTTTGAACTGCTAGGTGGGCAGGAGCTGGGACCGAACGACGGGAGCTCACCCCGCCGCGGGGATTCGAACCGCCGACCATACGATCAGCAAGTCCTAGGCACCAAGGTTTTACCCACAGCGCCACCCGTGTCCCAGGGAGACTTTTGTAGTAGGTGACAAATAAATGTAATAATAAAGAAGTATTTTATTCATTTATTAAATTTCTGTCCCACTCTTCCTTCCAAAGGAGCCCAGACATGCATCCTTGGAATGCCTTGTACCTTATGCAACCACAGAATCATAGATTTGTAGAATTGGATTGAACCTATTTGGAGAGCTGCCCTGCCCAAATCTGGTTTAAAGATGAAGAATTGTAAGAAGGGAAAGCTGCAGAAGCCTTGAAGTTGCCCGTAAACAATGAGGACACGGGGCCAGCCTTTTGCTATATGGCGTGATATACTGTATATCCATATAAATTATAGTGATTTTTAAAAAATACATCTATTCATATAAATCAGTATTTTTTTGGGGGGGGGGGTGATATCTAAGTGAAAAAGCATCCTGGTACTGATCCTGATTTAGGTCGTTGCTGCAGGCAGAAGATTTTCAGAACAGCCATAGACCAGACAACAAATTGGCACAAAAACAATGAAAATGTTTTCCAGAAAGAGTCGTGCATAATTGTATGCTTTAAAAAAAACAAAAACTTAGCAGGTAAGTTTTGTGGTTTTTAAAACACATGCTTGGACACACACACACACAAATGCTCATTAAGCTGCTTTTGTGAATTAGAAATCAAAGTTCATTGTTCTCACGGTTGGCTATATGGTGGATTTCCACCCCCGCACCCAAGGTGGTTGTTTTGTAAGCAACTCTTCACCCACCACTGCCATCTTTTGGCAGCCCGATAAATGAAAGCTGTCTCTGAGAGCCATTAAGTCTCCCACATTATTACAGAGCAGCATTTAAACTAATTAAGCCACTCAGCTTGAAGTGCCTAGTGGGAAAAGCCAGCCAACATTCCCTCAGTACCTGGAATCCCCAAGCCTGAATTAAAGGTTTTGTTGCAGAGTCTACCAATAGAGGACAATACAAGTCTTCCCTACTGTTTGATAACGCCTGTTTTTCTCCAGACAGTAATAAATGCAAGGGTGTTTGTGGAATGCTCTGGTTTAGCTCCTATAGTGGAATAGCTGCACGATCAACAGAAAAGCTGGTTAGAAGCAACAATGTAAGAATTTTTTTAAAGTTGTTGAAGAAGTGGAGGAGTGCGACTCAAGCAACACGTTGGCGATTAATATACACAGAACAATAATTACACATACTTTATCAACCTTCTGAGAAAAATACAAAACATTAAACAAAGCCACAAAGACTTGCGAACTACCCAGCCTAAAATGAACTTATAATGTCTGGTTTCAATAGATTTTTCAAATGCTTAACTCAGTCTTTTAGAGAAGTTCATGAAGATACCAACAAAAGATAATTTCGGTGATATTCACAATACCGAGAGATGCTAGTAGAGTTGTAGACAGAGACAGGGTGCCAGCGTTTTGCACCTGTTTCACCCTGGCAGTCCAAGTAATCAAAAGGCCGCTGTTCGCCCCCAATGGGGCCCTTTAACTGGGGCTTGCAGGTAGCACACTCCCAAGATAGTTTTCTGGGCTTCTTCAGTGGTCTAATCTCAAAGCCTTGATACATACATTGATATTCCATCTTACAGAGAATAATCTTTCTTGGCTTAAGCGTAAGAGACTGATTTGCTTAGCAAATCAACTAACCAGCCTACAGCAGGGATATATAATTAGGACTTGTCAGCATAGTGCTGAACTGAGCAAGAATTTGGTCATCTATGGGAGATGCCAGTACTCCAGCACCCTTGGTCCCCAGCTACCTCATGGTGGCAGTGAAGGGTGGCTGTTTAGATTTCCCACAATACCCCTTATGTAGCAGTCCTTTGGGCCACCTAAGGAAGCTGCCAAGGCCACAGGGCCAACCAACACCCTGGACATCCATCTGTGGGTTTACCTCATGGCAGTAATGGTGGGCATTCATTTACATTTTCCATAATGCCCCTGGCACAGCATTGCTCTGGGGCATTGTGGGAAATCAAAATAGAGAAGCACTTTGCTGAGGGGCCCATCAAACCAACCATGGGGCTGTGAAAGGCAGCTGCTGCTACTCAGAGTACGGATTTCAGGAACTTCTCTAATACAATCAAAGAACAGCATTTGGAGAGGATTGGATAATACGGTAATTCCATAGTGGCTGACCTTGTGAGGTTAACAAAATATAAAGCAAGTCATCTGGGTTATAGTAGGATATGTGATATCTTAGCAGGCTCAGAGTCAGCCCACTAGGACATCATTGCTCCCCACAATGGGGAGTTAGCACAGTTGCTAGCTGCCAGTCACCTCGTCCCCCTGGATGGGCCTGCTCAACGGTGTTGGCAGTGGTGTAATGGGATGTGAGCCAAGTGGCTGCTTTGCCATGTTTAATCTCCCATAGTGCTCTGCCCGGTGGCCAGTATGTCAAGCTACAGCCTTGCATATTACATTATTGGTGTCCTTTCCTTCAGCATGCCAAAGACATATCAGCAGCACAGCCCCACAAAATACAAAACTATACCTATTAAAGCATGTGCTGCCATCTAGGTGTTATGGACTACCAACTCCCATCATCTCTGACTATTACCCATGCTAGCTTGGGGCTGATGGAGAACACCACATCAGCTGCTGCTTCATTAAAGCATTGTCATTTTCAGCTGCTGGCTGAGAGCGCAAGCCAATGCAAGCTTATTCAAAAGGGGATCCCACTGGGTTTAGTAGCTTTTACTTAGGACAGCCAGGATAGCTCAGTTGGTTATAGCGTGGTGCTGATAATGCCAAGGTTGCAGGTTTGATCCCCATATGGGACAGCTGCTTATTCCTGAATTACAGAGGGTTGGACTAGAATTGATGATCCTCAGGATCCCTTACAACTCTAAAATTCTATGATTCTATATATTAGTCAAGTTTAGAGAGACTACTTACTTCTCAATAAGAGACATAACACAGAAAAAATCATAGGAAGCAACTTTACCATTTGCCATCCCTGGCAAATAAATAAGATATCTCAGATTAAGGAAACTTTACTTTCATTATTGAAACTGTTCAATTTACTCCACCTTTTCACTGGTCCACAGCTTGCTTTGTGTGACATTTATTTAATTGTCTTTGTTGCAGATGGTATCTTGATGGTTTTATATATAGGTTTAAATTATAATTTTTTTCTGTTACCGTGGATATGCAGGCTATGCTTTGTTTTTTTAAGAAAAGGTTTGCGTCAAAAATCACTACACAAAAAAAGCAGGTGAAAGCGTCTCTGCTGTCCCAGACTAAAGTACCATCTAGTCTAGCATCCTGTCATCAGTGGTGCCAACCAGATGCCTCCACTGGAGAGCCAGTGTGGTGTAGTGGTTTCGTAATCTGGGGAACCGGGTTCGCGTCTCCGCTCCTCCACCTGCAGCTGCTGGGTGACCTTGGGCCAGTCACACTTCTTTGAAGTCTCTCAGCCCCACTCACCTCACAGAGTGTTTGTTGTGGGGGAGGAAGGGAAAGGAGAATATTAGCCCCTTTGAGACTCCTTCGGGTAGTGATAAAGCGGGATATCAAATCCAAACTCTTCTTCTTCTCCAAGGTGCTCAAAATGAACAGCTCTTCTGGCTCCTCCACTATGGTTTTGTCTCCCTTCAGCTGGCAGTCAAAGCCATACTGTCTCTAAGCACAAAGGTTCCATTTAGTTACCATAGCTAAAAACCACTCCCCTAATATATAAGCATGGCATAAATCTAATTTGTTCAGCTTTCTCTTCCAAATTCTGATAGATGTCACCTTCCAGAGGCCAGGAAAAGACATTTCCACAGCCATCAAGGAACATTAATGTTATTTTGTTAAGTCTTTGCCCCTTAGCTGCCAAGTGTTCAGCTGATTCACAGTAATCAAGACAAGCAAATAAACATTCCTTCCTTCCTTCCTTCCTTCCTTCCTTCCTTCCTTCCTTCCTTCCTTCCTTCCTTCCTTCCTTCCTTTTTCAAATGATACAGAAGATAGGTAGTAACAAAATGATGCACTACTGTCCCCAGTCAACAGTTCACATTGCAACTAGAAAAACTGCACCCCCAAATGTAGCTAGGCATCCCTTTCAGGACTTGGATACCTTGAACCTCTCAGATTGGTCTTAAAGCATATAATTATAGCACCCATTATGCTGCCATATCTGCTTCCCAAACACTGAGCTATGTAAAAACAAGTATAGCGCACTGTTTTGCTCAATGTCTGGCTTGGGAACAAGCTAAAAGAAGTGACTCTTCCTTGCTTTTAAAATTACGTTGGTAAAACAATACCCTGTATAATCCTGATGTTCCAAAACTAAATATTCCAAACAAAGATGTTCCAACTTCTAAGTTTTGGTCACTGGACATGATTGAAGGGTTATGTGCATCAATAAAAGCCAAAAGAATTTCTTTACTATGACCACACTCACTGACAATACAGACAGCTTTTGTACTGCTTCCTAAGAGTAATTGTTCTCTAATGAAGCTTGATGAGTTGTGGATATAGTTTGCAATTATAGTATTTACCCTTTTAGCATAAATGGCTGCCAAGACCTTATAATATTGATTTAATAAAGATTCTGGATGACATGAAGCTGTCAACTTAGGATCTTTATCTTTCTTATGAAGCGTAATAATTACAGCCTCATTCCATGAATCTGGCCTTTCAGAAGAGGTCGAAACATTCATTACAAAGAGTCTGTAGCAAATTCAGTAGCAGGTTGGCAAATGGTCTATAAAACTCAGCAGGAAAGCCATCTAATCTTGGAGATTTATTTGGCTTCAGGTTTTGGATGACCTATTGTATTTCATTCTTGCAAATGGTAGCACTTAACTGTAGCTGATCTTGTTTAGAAAGTTTAGGAATATGATGCTTGCCAAGAAACTCATTAATTAATTCTAACTTTTGAGGGTTGATCTGGAGATTTATGAAGTGCAACAAATTCTAACACAATTCCATTCATTATTAGTAGCAGCCTTTCTCCCCCTGTCCTCCCCCCCACCATGGATTGTTAGTATTAATCTACTTTTCTGTTCCCATGCTGATTTGTGAGCTAATAACATATTGGCTTTGTTGTCCTTTAGAAAATATTTGTGCTTTGTAAATGTCAAGGCTTTATCAGCCTCCTGTGTATTCAGAAGATCAATAAGATTTCTATATGTGTCCAGTTCTTATATATGTTCAGATTACTATGTAGTGAGTGTTTGGGTGTTATCTTGGGGGGGGTCATTCTTTTACAAAAAGTTGTTTTTCTGCTTGTTGAGTTATGAAAGATGTCACCCTAAAAGGCCCCGGCCCCCAAAATGAGTTTTAGTAGCATCCAATATCAATTTCATGTTGCATCAGATGTTCAAGAAAACACAAAATACTCCTGAATTTCCATCCAATAGCTGTTAATCATTTCTTAATCAAGAGAAAGACACTGAAATCTAAATTCTTAGCCTTTGCCAGGAAGAATGATATATCCAAGTTGGTGTTGTCTGCATGATCACTTATCAGCAGTCACTCAATTTTGGAATTCCAGAGAGGAAAGATGGTGGACTAGATGTCTCTTCTTGACACTCTGTCAACAAGAGATAATTATGTGATGATTAATGAGAGCTATGTTATAAATCTTGGTTTATAACATTTTCTCTGGGAGAACAGGAAAAAAACAGGGGATTAAGATCTGATCCTCTCCATCCTGGGATTCTGAGAAGCTTCAAGATGGAGTACAAACTGCAGTTGTACTCAAACACCACATAATAGCCCTGAGGGTCAGTCAGAAAAGGTGACAAAGCCATATCCTCTAAGCCATTCTGAGGATGCAGACCCCACTCCAATAAAAATCCTTTTCTGACATCACATGGCAACCCCAAATCAGGGCTGAGTGAACAGGTGTGCAACCTCCCTAAACCAAGTGCTAAACCTCCCTGAATACATCAGACAAGGATGGCCTAAATAAACCAAGCACTGTTCTGAATCTACCAGTCCCCAAGTAACACCTTCCCAGCATTGACCATCCCATTGGTTGTGTCTGCTCTCCTCAAATTCATAAATCACCCTCACCAGTGACTGGCGCTCTGGTGAAGGACCCCCGCAGTTAGGAAACTGTCCGTTCAAAGCACAGCAAGCTTAATCCAGAGTTAAGCATGCGTAAAGAGGGTGTGGGGACTTCCCATCCCCCACACAGTAGCCTTCAACACCCCCCTCAATGCTAAGTGGGGGAAACAGATAAATGGAGTGGACTAAGGCATGGGAGATGACAGGGACACCCCATCCTAAAATCAGGTGGAGGAAACTCACACAGGCAGGAGGTGACATGGGGGGGGGAGGCAAAGATGTCAGCTTCTACCACTTCTGTTATGCGTCCTTGACACAGGATCCAACTCAGTATATTTAAGCTCTTATTTGTCTCAGCTAAGTCAGTTACATAATGGTTTTATATTCACCGAAAGTTGCCCTGAGTAGGTTTAGTCAATAGAGTCTAAGCTAACAATAATTACTTTTCTAAAAGCTGTAAACAGAGATACCCCCCAGAAAGGCAATTATATTTATTGTCAGAAAGCTATTGCTCATATTTGTGTGGGTGAGGGGACTGCTATTATTTTAGGATTGCAGCTTCTTCTTAATACCACTCGGCTTGGAACAGGCGAGCTAACTTGCTTCTTTCTGCTACCTTTGGTTCCCCTCCCCTGCAGTGTACCAAAGCTTCTGTTCAGTGTGAGGGGTGATGTTGTTGCCAGTGGATAGGGAAAGTGCTCAAGAACATGAGGCGTTCTGCAAACGAAGAAGACGTCCTCAATGCTGAGCACACACACACACACCCTGTATGCTGGTCTATGACCATAATAAAGTACTTGAACTTGAACACACACACCCTGAAGAGCAATTTGATTTTCTATGAGGCAGTATTGAGGCATATGGGTCAAAAGGTCAGAGAAGCTGAATAACTAGGCTGAGGAGGAAATCCCCTCTTGCCAAAATGTTACATGAATGATCTGACAGATAGAAAAATAATCAGCTTGTGGGGAAAGCCACAGGAACCTAAAGTACAGGAGGTATAAAGCATTAGAAAATGCTTTACTGTAAAGAGTATAAGAGTAAAGGGAAATAAGGACAGGGTAGAGGCTTCTAGATCTGGTGAAAAGGTCACCTGTGATTTTAGCAACGGCAGTTTCAGTGGCAGAAGCTGGACTGTGGGTGGTCAAGAATGGAGTAGAAGGAGACAAAGGCAGGAATAAGCAGCATCTTCTAAGAGCCTGAAAGCAAAGATATCCTCCAGAAGACCTGTTTTTGAGCACTCATCCTGATTTGCATGCACAAAGCTTATGTGGAAATTAAACTATAGCCAATCTTTATACAGCATTCATTCTGATAAGTTTGTTTGGTGTTTGTAAGTCTTCTGATTAATATTTCAGTGCATGTCCATGTGTCAGAGCTGCCTCCAGGTCCCAGCTCACAGAGGACCAACGCTAGCCGGTAGTAATGTACAAAAGTCTTTATTGAAGTTCAGTTTCCATTTACAAGCTGCAGCGTGCAGCTCTACGTCTAGAAGCTAGATCGGCGAAGCTCCGTCTGAGTCTCCACCCCCTGTACACCAGTTTAAGACTCTCGCCTTACTCCACCTCTTCCGTCGCTCCTTTCTCCTCTGGGTCCTTCTGCCCCCCGGGGTCTCCTCCTTCCTGGACTCCTCTGACGCTGACCCCCCTGACTCCTGTCCCTCCTTTCGGCGGGCTTTAGGACCTGGCTCCCTATCCGGGCTACCCACTGTGCCGCTCGCCTGTACATTTGAACTTGGCGCACGCGCCCAGCTTCCAACCTTCCTCTTGACCGTTTCCTCGCTCTCCGATGGAGGCGTGGCCAATCCTGACTCATCTCCTCCCGCTGGCGGTGAGCAGCCTGATCCCGATACCTGGGACTCCTCCCCCCTACTGCGCTCTGGTGGGGAAGCTGGTCCTGATTTCCAACTGCTGCTCTCTGAGTCCCCTCTGGCCCCTTCTTCCTGGGGTGTCCCCCTAGGCACCCCCCTTGCTCTGACCATGGGAGCCCCTTTCTGTGAGTCTTCCGATTCGCTGGAAAGACTCAGAGACCTCGGACCACTGTCATCGCTTACGTTTCCTTCGGATTCCTCCCCCTCGCTCTCCATTTCCTCCCTTTCCTGTGCTTCTGCTCCTGAGCCCCTGACACCATGCCACTTTGCTAACCACAAGAAGTTCATGTGGGGTGTGTTTTTTAGCAGATTTGTTGCATTAGGGTGACAAAATGCACAAAAAAACCCCATGAACTTACCTGAATTGCACAAATATAAATTACAAACCTAAATTTTGCCTCCTGCAAAATACTGACAGTCTGGAGGTGACCAAAGTCAAGTGAGAGATCACCTCGCAATAAGAGGATTGGGGACTACAACTGCCTTTTATCCAGATGCAAGTAGAGGCTTATCTCTGATTTTAACACTATGATGCTGAGCACTGAAATTGGAGAGAAGAGATCTCCTATCTCCAATCTTAGCACTTGGTGTTCAGGTCAAGGCTAGGGGATTGGTGGAGGGACAATGAAGTGTGGTCAGAGGGAGAAGACGACGGGAGGAGGAGGTGTTGGTAGCTGAAGGGTTGAGTGAGCAGGAAGAGTCTGTGGCATAGAGCAGTCTAGAGGCAGAGGCAGGAGCAGAGGCTGGAAAGGAGGGTGGCCAGGAGGCGGGGATGAGTCAGGCTGGTGAAGAAGCCAGGGTGTTTCCCCTTCCTGCTATAACCAATTCCCCTCTCCCCTGGTCTCCCAGAACAAGAAGAGGAAGAGGTATGAAGTGGGAGGAGCAATAACAGGCATGGCGACCGAGTCTCAGATTGCTTGGGAAGGCAGATTGCAGGGAAGGAGGAGATTTAGGCAACTGTGGGAAGACGCCGACCTTCAGTCCCCACAACTGCTTCATAGGGCCAAAATCTACTGGGACAGGTTGCTGTACTTACTAGGCCAGGCCTCCTGAGCAGACTTCACTTCCTTCAATAAAGAATTAACTTCACTGACACCGTGTGAGTTATTGCTGACCCACTCCTGACACCTGCAAGGCAGCCCCTCTTCTGACAGAATGGAAGAGAAACGGTGGAAGACAGAGCTTTCCCCCTGTCACCTCTCTTTTCCCACACACCCTTGTCCAAAGTACTTTTTCTGTTGGTGTTTGAAGCCCAGCAGTAAAGTTTTAATATTCACATTGAAGCACAAAATAGCAAAAAAATAAAAATAAAATGCATATATCTTTGAACATATTCCAAGCATGTAGAGACATAAATATGAGGAAGTAGGAAAACAATACCTTTAGACGATCGAGTAGATATAGAGGAAAGCTTTCCAAAAGTTTCAGTGGTTTTCCAATTCTATTAAGTAATTCAGAAGACCATCTGCCATAATTCCATAGTTTCAGCTTCAAGTCTGTCAGAACAAATCAAAACGTAAAATGTACATCAAAAGTGGTGACTAGTGAGATATAATAAACTTAATATGGGGTGTGAAATTCAACCCTGCCCCACTTTTCAGGCTTCATTCCAGTCACTGAATAAACTGCTAATGTGGAAATTGTTTTGATATCAGCTGGTCTGGCCTTTGTTAAAGACTGCTAGGTATTCTGCCAAGCCAGGGCAAATTTGTTTACTGTCTAATACTTAACTGAATTAGGCTAGAAAGATAGATGTTTTATGAAGCACCAAAAGAATTGATTTGTTCTGAGCAATTTCAATCACAACTATTCCAGAAGCATCTTGCAACTCAAAAGACAGTTCAGAAGCTTTGGGAAGACTATATATGTGGGTAATATTTTGCACTATTTAAACAGCAGTGGTCAGTAAAAGGAAGGATGCTTCCAGAATGTCACTATTTTCGGGTGGGATCCAATCACATGTCTGCAAATTCAGGTTGTGCAATTGGGAGGCCTTGTGCAACAAACCCACTTCCCCCAAAAGGTCAAGCTTTTTGTGACAAGGTAAGTAATGGGTAAGGAATGTGTGGGGTAGCACTTGCTTTGATGCAACGTCACCTAACTTCCCCGCAAGCGCATCAGAGTGCATGCTCATTAAATAGCCAACATCACCTAATCTCCAAACCAGGATGCATCCTCAATTAAAAGGTCATCTGGAAGTGCCATTAACTTAATCAGGCACTTAATGAATTAGAAATAAAACAAAAACAAAAAACCCTGCACATTACTGTTAGTTTTCCATAAATGTTTGTTTGCTTGCTTGCTTTTCAGGAAATGCATATATTGCTCTTTGCCAAAAGGTCAGAAGGCATTTAATAACATAGAAAAAACAATACAAACAATGGGTTGTATCTAGAGAAGGTGTACCATTTGCTCAAAGGCTTTTGTTTGCACTTCCCCTTTCTCTGATCCCCTTATGCAGTCACCAAATCCATTCTGGGGGTTACCCAAGATTCTGAAGAAAAATTGGGGTATGGGGTGTGTGTGCGCGGGGGGGGGGGAGAAGAGGGAATAGTAGTTCAGTTGTGCAAATGGAAGTCCTTGCCCCAATGCGACTATGCAGAATGCAACCCAATTATAACTCAATAGTTGCGTCAAAATATTAATAGATTACTAAACAGTTTCCCTCATCCAAAAGCCTGGTGGAAGAGGCACATTAATATATATTATACATTCCACTATTTACACAAACCCCTATTGAACCGTAAAATTTCGTAAGACTTATTCCACATATCAACAAGCATAGTATTCTTGATACTATCATTTCTCCTGTTTATCATATATATTAGTTTACCTATCTCGGATTATTATTTTTTATTGCTGAAATTAATAAATTAATTAAGGATTTCGTGCCCTTTGGGATATCAGCTTCAATCTAATTAAATAAAATCAGTTTAGGACTTAATCTTATCACTGTAATTTCTGTTATCATACAAGTTGTTTCCAATAATCATACACCACTCAATACTCACTGGGGCATGAAATAAATTTAATATCAGTTTTGCTTGGAAATCTTGGAAAGGCAAACTATAGATACATCTATAGTACATCTACAGTACAAATACATATATAGTACATAAAGTATATAAATAGTACATCGTTTAATATGTGTTACTTTTTATTGAATTTGAAATATAACCCTGTTTATTAGGATTCATATCACTGTTGGGATACTGCCAGGGAGACAAAGGCCATCACTGCCTCCACGTCGTCTCCGGACGATCTGTTGATCTCTGTAGTCACGCAGTATCAGCAATTAGCGGCACCAAGCCTCAGAAATAGATTACCACATTCCTGGGCTGGAGCACACTCTGCCAGCAGAATTCACACAGCAAAAGTTGCACTCAGGAGAGTATCATTTAGAATGTTTATTCAGCGTTGGTCAGAACAAAGAAAACATGACCGACTGCTAACGTGTTCTGGCGCAGAGAGAGAAAACGAAAGCAATAGCAGAACATAAGCATCCTGAGAAACAGGACATGCGCAGACTCTGTGACTCACAAGCCTGCTCTCTCTTAAGGTGGAACGGAAATATCCTAACATCCTCCCCCTTTCCGTGTAACCTGTAGTACCTGTGGTTCACCCAATTGCAACTTCTGTACGTAAACCTTAAGTTGTTCTCTGTTAACAACCTTAGACAACAGATCAGCAGGAATTTCATTTCCTGCCATGTAGGACACCTGAATCAGTCCTTTCTGAATACACTCTCTTGCACGATGTAGCTTAATCTGCAAGTACTTGGTTCTTTGCTTGCAACTCTCTGAGTTCAGCAAAGCCAAACAGGATCTATTGTCTTGGTATACCTGTATAGGACATTTCACAGAAACCCCAATGTCCTTAAACAGTTGCATCAACCATTCACAATCCATGAGTGAAAATGACAGAGCATTGAGTTCTGCTTCACAGGAACTTAGGCTCACTGTTGTCTGCTTTTTGCACAACCAGTCAAACAGACAGTGGTTGTACATGTAGCACACTCCAGAAGTGCTTGTACCATCCGTGGTGTCACTTCCAAAACTTGCATCTGCAAAAATTTCAAGACCTCCAGTCTTCTGACTGGTGAACCTCAGCCTGTAGTGCATAGTCCCTTTCAAATAGCGGGCTATGCGCTTCAGAGCTTTCCAATCCTGAACAGTAGGATTGTTAGCATGTCTGCTAAGCAGGTTAGTGCTTACAGCAATGTCAGGCCTTGAGCATCTAGCAATGAAATTCAACTTGCCTAGAATGCATCTGTACAGCGTAGTGTCAGAGAACGCTTCAGCAGTACTATCTACCTGGTAACCTGTCACCATCGGTGTGTCTGCTGGGTTTGCATCAACCAAATTCAACCTGGTTAATACATCAGCAATTTTCTGTGTTTGGTGTACCAGAAAATTACCTGCTTGGTCCCTCTCCACCTGCAGAGAAAGATAGTTGGATACCTCACCAAGATCCTTCATGTCAAAGTGCTCCTTCAGCTGAGCTAGGGTGCTTTGGTAAAAAGCCTGATTCTTCCAAAACATCAGAAGATCATCAACAAAACATAAACAATACAGTTTGTTTTGCCCCTCCTCCTTGACAAACACACATGGATCAGCTTTGCCCTGGTGAAAACCTAGAGAAAGCAACGTTTCAGTGAGTTTTGTGTTCCAACACCTGGCACTCTGCTTGAGACCATATAAGGATTTCCGCAGTTTACAGACCATTCCCTTCTGTATCTGCATTCCATCAGGTGGAAGCATATACAGCTCCTTGTTCAAAATCCCGTACAAAAAAGCTGTATTTATGTCATGATGAGAAACATGCAGTTTCTCCTCTGCAGCTATCTTGAGCATCAGCCGAATGCTCTCATATTTGACGGTGGGTGAGTAGGTCTCGTGGTAATCCTGTCCTGGTACCTGTGAAAAACCTCTGGCAACCAATCTGGCTTTGTGTCTGACAACCTTGCCATTCTGGTCTGTCTTGGCCTTGAAGACCCATTTGCTGCCAACCAGTCTCATTCCTGGGACTACCGGTACCAATTCCCAAGTTTGGTTCCTGTTCAAGGAATCAACTTCAGCCTTCATGGCATTAAGCCAAGGCTCAGCATCTTTAGAGGTTAACTCCTGAACCTCTTTGAAGCTTGAAGGTTCCCACACCTTCTCTGAGCTACTAAGAACAGCAGTTGCCATCTTAGCAAACTCATCAGCAAACCTCTTTGGAGGTCTGCCTTTGGTGGCCCTCTCAGATCTGCGAACCAGACGTAAGTCTTCTGGACTCATCTCCTCCTTCTTAGGAGAAAAGTGACCAATGGTGAACAGTGGTTCTTCCAGTTCATTGTCAGACGCATCAGATGGTCTGACTGAGGCCTTTGCGCTCTTGTAGTCTGCTGTGTCATCACTGTCACTGACAGCAGCAGCAGCGCCACCAACTGAACTGGAATCCGAACTCTGATCATCATCATCATCATCCTCATCCTCAGCTTTCTCAACATCATCTGTCTTTTTCCCATCACCTTCATCCTCCTCTGGGTAACTCTGGAAAATTCCCACATTTTCCCCCCACTTAGGATTGTACTCAACACTCTTGGTGAACTTAATGGATTTAGAGTTAGTCAGTGCAACACAACAAGAATCAACACTAGACATAACAGCATTGTCATCATAAGTTATACAGAATAAACCATCCATAAACTTTGCATGCAAAAAGTCCTCTTTGCCTTTCCTGATGACACAGACGCTCCTCTTGAAGGAAATCTCAAAACCACGCCCAGTCAGCTGTGGGACGCTCAGTAGATTGTCCTTAGCTCCAGGTACATAAAGCACCTTACTAATGGTTGTATGCAAACTTGCAAGTTTAACAGTCCCTTCTCCTGCAATTTGCAACGTCCTTCCATCAGCCAGGTGGATCTCTCCTTCTTGAGGTGTAAAGGAGATAAACAGGTGCCTATCCTTTGTTAAATGGCGCGTGCACCCTGAGTCCACAACAAACTTGGCTTTAGCCTTTGGAGCAGTCTTTGCAGCAAGTAAAACCTTGTTTTCCACCAGCGTGGGCTTTTGCAGCTGCTCCTGGCCATGAGGCTTGCCTTTAGCCTTTGGTGAAGCTGTGCCAGCTAACAACGCTTTGTTTTTCCCTGGCGTGGGCTCTTCACCCCCCCCCCCCTCTGCTTCGGGCCATCTGCAGGCATCTGTCTTTGTTTACCTCTAGCCTTCCGGCCTCTGCAAAGACGATGACCTTGGCTCCCACGAGAAACAGAGCTTTCAGCTGCCGACTCCTTGGCTCCCCCTGGAGGCTGGAATGCTGCCTGGGCTGACATCACAGTCTGCTCCCCCTGCAGCTTGCAATCGGTGCCCTCAGCATCCCTGCATTCATTTGCATTCTGGGAAACAGCCAGGACTTCCGATGCATTCACACTCTGGGCATTCAGACTCTGAGCTGGGATGACTGGCAGATGAGCTCTCTTTAAAGCATTCCACATCTTACGTGCCGTCACGTTGCCAGCAAGCGTTTTTATTTCCTCCAGAGAGACGGATAAGACGATTATGTCAATGGCCCTCGAATTCTGGGCCTCCCATTTCTCTGTCAGAGGAACTGGGGGGCTTGGGACACGGTTTGCCACACTCCGTACTGACGCAGCAAACTCTCACACCATTTTGCCCAGGTCTGATAATTTCCCCCATTTAACTTAGGGCATTCAGCAGCTTCAGACACTTGGAAAAACTCCATTCCAGGTCTTTACGTGAGCCCGAGTCTCTTTCTTTACTTCAAAGACTCCTTATCTCGGCTCCCATTAATCACGAATTCTCTGGCGCTGCTCCCAGACCAATTAGTTTTGCCGGACATCAAAAGCTCCCTTCCGCGGCATTCAGAAAAGCCTCTCCGTTTTCGCTTTTCACATACCTCAGCAGCAGTCTGTTGCATTCTTACTCTCCTGTAAGTGCCGTGAATCTGGGCCCATAACCTGTTGTTGGGATACTGCCAGGGAGACAAAGGCCATCACTGCCTCCACGTCGTCTCCGGACGATCTGTTGATCTCTGTAGTCACGCAGTATCAGCAATTAGCGGCACCAAGCCTCAGAAATAGATTACCACATTCCTGGGCTGGAGCACACTCTGCCAGCAGAATTCACACAGCAAAAGTTGCACTCAGGAGAGTATCATTTAGAATGTTTATTCAGCGTTGGTCAGAACAAAGAAAACATGACCGACTGCTAACGTGTTCTGGCGCAGAGAGAGAAAACGAAAGCAATAGCAGAACATAAGCATCCTGAGAAACAGGACATGCGCAGACTCTGTGACTCACAAGCCTGCTCTCTCTTAAGGTGGAACGGAAATATCCTAACAATCACACCATATTTTTATACCTCTTACAACATATTTATACTTATGTGAATCCCAAACCATATTGAAATCTCTTGCCATTATCATTTCCCCTCTTACAAATTTCTAGATATCTTTGGTTAACTAATGAAATTGTTTTGCTACTAAATGATTTGGTGCATACACAGCTACAACAGAGAAATCCATAAACTGTGGGATAACTTGCAGTCCCATATAATTAGCACCTGTAGCTCCAGTTAATGCATGAAGGGGTTAAGACCACAGAGTAAACTGTCGTTGCTAGACTTGACTAGGTCACACCAGGTTACCTCCAATGAAGAAGGAGGTGAAACTTCTTCTTTCACTCACAGCCTACCATGTAAACTCACCAAGCTAGGATGTGCCTGAGGCTGCTCGCTACAAGCTCAGACCTTGTACTTAGAGTTATTTCATTATATTTTGTATCCCAAGAATTTTGCTTGTGTTTACTTGTTGCTGCATGAAATAACACATGAATCTGACCTTTGCAGTTTGCAAGTAAAGCATTTAAACTTACTAATTCTATGGTCTGTTCCTTGTGAGAGGGGTAGAGAAGGGAAACATTGTAAGGGGACTAAAATGGCATATTAAAAAGGTCTAACAGCCTATTATTCCCATGCTACATTGCTGCTTGCTTTTGTGACTTTTAAACTCTGCTGGAGGGTTCTCTCTTGCTGGAGAGTGTGTTTAGCACCACACTTTGAATTTAGGGATCCAGCCAATTCTTTTATTAATTACCCCAGCCAGGTGATTTGTATCGATTGCCACCCTACATGTGCTCATGATACTATTGGTGTGGTCACAAACAGTCTCAATACTGTTTGGTTCTTTTGATGCAGGTCACACTGCTTCATTTTTAATAAGGCAATATCCTGTAACTTTCTGCTGTATCCTGTAACTTTTTATACCACAAACGTTCTGGTTTATTTTTGTCCCACTTTTGTTGTATCATTGGCCCCCACCCCCCAGAGGGCAATAATGTAGAAGCATTGGGGCAGCATCACAGAAAAACTAATAAAAGCAAAATAAATCTACCACTAATGCACTATTATTGTGTCAAGAATATGGGTCAAAATACACCTGAAATAAAACACAGTCTGAAATAGCCCCAAGAGTCCAGTGATCCTTTCTTTTGTCAAATATCTTCCTTCAATCTTTCTGTATCGATCTTTACATTCCCATATCCTGCTCCCGCAAGACCACCATAGCAACTCCTTTGGTTTTATTATACGCACATGAATGATATAGCTGACTTTTATGAATCTTCCCAATAAATGACTGTCTTTCTATGCTATATGTATTTACTCTGGACATACAGCACCTGCTTCTTGTCTTTTTATCTGCCAGGAGATCCTGTTCCTCATGACTGGATGATGTAAACCATTCATATTAAAAGAGATACATTTGCCGTTAAGACATTTTAATCATAATCTAAAATTATACAGATATTAAGCTTCCCCATGCTATTGTTTTCCTTCATATACCTTCACTTATCATGTATGATCCAGTACATATATTTACCAACAGTGCCTTTTGAAATGTATTACCCAGCCAATGCTGGCATGTCCTCCCCGCTCCCCCCAGTTATTGAAATATTTTGTTTTTCCTTGCTCCTTTTAACTCCTTTTGGTTCTAACTCAGCTTTTAAATCTTCTTCTCCTTGAAGATCCCAGGTGAGAGCTGGGAAGGTTCACTTCTTTCTGTGTGGGACAAGGGTAAAGATCTACCTGAGAGAGAGGACCTGGTGTTTTTCTCTTTGCTCAGATTAGTTTGTCTGTTATTGCAATGTATTATGAAAAGTGCAAATAAAATCCTTTTAAAAAAATCATTCCCTTCTCATGACTCAGTCCTAATATTTTCTCTAGCTAGATCAAAGTGTGATTTGCCTTTCTCCCCCACCCTCAATTTTTTATTTTATTAATACATATCAAAAACAAATTGTACCATATATTTTAATTTCATTTATGCTATCTTTATGTCTTAATATAATTGTCAGGGATTCTGGAGCTAAGGTTTTTGAAACTATCCTGTTTGTACATATGTTAGTTCGTGGATGTACAGTATATCCATGACCTAAAATTATCACAAACACGACCAACGGAATATTGGTACTTAAATGGAGGGCTGCCTGGAGACATTATTTTCTTATTCCTTAGTTATGAAATCAGAAATGTAAATTCCCTAAATTCTGTAAACACCAAGTGTTTTCAGATAATTAATTTGATTCAGTATTGGCCATTTGATCTGGATTTTATTATTTTTTACTTTATGCTTCCGATAGCTCTTTTATGCGACCTTTAATAAGTAACTTCTTTCCTGCCCACTATTGAAATTTAACAGCTTCCTTTAATTAGCAGTGGCTGCTGTATATGCCTTGATTATTCAGGCACGTGTGATGAATTAATAAAAACTCGTATTTCCAATTCTTTCTGGCCAGTGTACAGATAGCATGCAATCAGCATCTTCCCTCTTCACAAAATGCACACAAACAGCATATTAATTCAATTCTCCTGGTGTGTGGGTGTGTGTATGTGTGTCTGTGTCTGTGTGTATGCATATCTGAGAGAAAGAGACAGATATTTGTGTTGTGGACAGGGTTGCATTACTGCAAAAAGCACAATAGAAAGCACAGGTTCACATAAAACTTACATATACTAATTTATATGATTGGCTCCTTAGATTTATTACCTCCCTCCATGCTAGAATCCTAATATGCATGGGGTTGGAGTAGCACTGATAATTTGCATAAACAACAACACTCTGAACTTGAGGGTGCACTTATGGAGCTAAACTAACATCTAGTCCATGGGTAGGCAGACTAAGGCCCAGGGGCTGGATCCGGCCCAATCGCCTTCTAAAACTGGCCCGAAGACCGTCCAGGAATCAAGATGTTTTACATGAGTAGGATGTGTGCTTTTATTTAAAATGCATCTCTGGGTTATTTGTGGGCATAGGAATTTGTTCAATTTTCCCCCAAAATATAGTCTGGCCCCCCACAAGGTCTGAGGGACAGTGGACTGGCCCCCTGCTGAAAAAGTTTGCTGACCCCTGATTATAGTCTGACTGAGAGAGAGAGAGCGCTAAGTATGGATTCTGTGAGCTAAAAGCATTCTGGGATGCTGGCTACATCCTCTGGTGGTCTACTGAAGAGTTTAAGCTGTGCCTTCACTTGCAAGCAATCAGTTTATTTGCAAATTAACTAAAATACTACATTTACACTGTAAACTTCCAGTGACCTCCTTCCAAAGAAAAGACAAACTTGGGCAACTGCTGCATCCCCAAATCTTGCCAATGCTTGTAAAATTTGAAATACCGTAAATTCTGGCATATAAGACAAATTTTTAACCCCGGAAAAGATAATAAAAAGTCGGGGGGGGCACCCCCCGCTGCTGCTGCAGTGGCTCCAAAGCAGTCGCAGCAGCAGCGGGCTCTGCTCCGCGCTGAGAGAGAGCTGCCCGCCGCAGAGCCCGCACACTGCGGCTTCCGAAGTTTGCTGCTTTCTCCCGGCGTGGAGCTGCCCAGCATATTAGGCAACTGGGCTTATAAAACGAACCCCCAAATTGCAGCTGCCAATTTGGGGGGCTGTCTAATACGCCCAGTTGCCTAATATGCCGGAATCTATGGTAATGGGAATCTGCATTAATACAAGAGAGCACAGAAACTGGGAAGTAATAGGGAAGAATGGCAGATGAAGTTGATGGACTATATGGAACTGGCGGAAATGACTGGCAGAATCCGAGACCAGGGAGAAGAGTCGGTGGAAGAAGATTGGAAAAAATTTAAAGATTATTTACAGAAATACTGTAAAATTAATGAATGTTAGAAAAATGTTGGAATGAAGTTATATGGCTTTAGCAGAAAAGTTATAAAGAATTAAGTACAAATAGATTTTTAATGTATTAAAGGGAAAAATAAGGTTAGAATAAGTTAAGATAAATTATAGGACAGAAAACAGAGGAAGATGGAAAGGAATTGCTGAAACAGTTAATTGAAGTGGAATACAAAAAGGGAGGTGTGAGGAGGTCGTGGAAACAAGTGAATGAAAGTTAAGATATTGAAATTATTGGATGTGTTCTAAATTGTGTTTGTTTTGTTCTGTTAATTTAATGTTTTGTGTTAGTGTTACGTAGTGTTTTTGTTTTTGTATTGTGTTGTATTGTTTTGTTGATTTTTTTTCTTTTATAGTCTTTAAACTGTTAAAAAATATTATTTTTTAAAAAAAACAGAAATTGGGAAGTAATAAGCTAGATAAACAAGTTGGAAGTTAGATGCTATAATGAAAGATTGCCTGCTACTACTACAAAAATGATAAAACTGTTCTTTCTGTGTGTACAACTGTCACATAAAGATTGATTTTTTTATGGGGGGGATATAATGACTGAATGGAAGCTTTATTATTCTGAGCATTGCTCTGAGTTTTGCTTCAGCAAAGGTGGCATCAGCTGTGGGCGTTTCACCAGTTTAAAAAACACTTTTCAGCAGGATTTAGACAAATCAGAGCTTAGTCTGCCAGAATAGAAAAGCACATTTCTCTAAAAGCCTCAAAATATGATAGATTGCCAGTTGCCAAGCCTGGCACATGGAGCCTGAATGCAAAACTGCTTTTAAAACAAATGTTTTTGCTCTGCCCAACAATGCTCACTTCTAATCTTATTGCTGGAAAGGAAAAGCTGTTTTTTGTTATTTTTGAGTCTTCAACTTGAAAGTGCACAGAATTCCCTCCTGTCCTTTGTGGAACAGCATGAACATGAATAAGGTCTGCCTGTGGCTTTCTTCCTTTCTCTCTTAGGTAAAAACAAACACCAGCCAAGTCTCCATGGAAATAATGGGAATCTGCATTAATACAAGAGAGCACAAAATAAGCAGCGTTTATTCCCAGGACAGGGGAGAAAATAGTAATAAAAACCTATACTTTGCCAACCACAATAAAGAAGAAATTCAGACAAAGTTGTACAGTATTACGAAAGGTTTGTGTGAATTTTAATAGAAATAACCAGGGACAGTTAGACAACTGGAGGAATGTACATAACAATATCAGCCAATGGTTGCTTCACATGTTAAAGATTACCAACACCACAGTAATTCACATGTAGGGTTTTGCATGAAATTTGTGCATACATCACATCTATTTATGTGAGGGGTTTTTTTGCACATGTGGAAAGTTCACTTGGAAACTCAAGGTCAGTTATAATATGTAGAATGTATACAGTATAGACAACTGCACTTTTTATGACTTGGGGTGGAGGGACCTATCCATTTTGGTTCTCTTATGGTCTGATTTTTCCACTCTTATATTCAGTTCTCCACATTTCTGCAGCTATTTACAAAAGATCACCAGCATCTTAGTGTGAATTTCTTCCAATTAAACCTCTTAAATGCAGTTTTAAGTAATATTTTTGCAAGCCATTTTCCTTAATATGCTATTCCTTTTAATGCTATTTTCACTAGTATGTGCATTTTTATGCACACTTTCCCCTAATATGTAACATTTTTACAAACACTGGTTGATCAGAGAACTGCATCATGAAGTTCAAAGTAGTGTAGATTTTGTAAAATGGCTTTGTTTAGATTCTCAGGATCCTGTAAGTCTGCTCACCTTTTCTGGTGGGCGGCGTTGCTGGTGCTGGGTGGGGCCCTACTCAGGGATGGTCCCATTGTCCAATCAGTGCCAGCTGGAGGTGTGGCCAAGGGAAATATAAACCGCAGTGTGGCAGGGGAGCCCTCCTCTCAGTGATTAGGCATTGGGTAAGCCTTTGTTTGTATGGAGGATAGGTTATAGCCTCTGTCTGCCCCTCCTCATTAAGGCTATCCTGTTAACGGGATGCAGGAGTGTGGATTCTGTCTGATGCCCAGAAGTGGGCTAGGGTTATGTCATGACCCCAACGGGGACCCCTCGGAGTGCCCCTATTTGATGTAGGTCATAGGGCTCACCCTATCGGTGGTTTACCCTTAGAAGGACTCCCTGCAGACAGGCAGAGTCAAGATATAGCCTGGCTTCACCCACTGCCTAAGCCAAACCGTTTACCTCTGTATCCAATAAAGTTGCAGCCTAATTGAACCCATAAACCTAAATACTCGTGTCCGTGTGTGTTTATTATCCACTAGGGAACTTCGGGTCATCGGGCCTTGGCACGCAAGATGTAAGACACTCAAACAGGTCATTCCACCTACTATCCCTGCACACAACTTTGTACTCAACTCCTAAATATGCTGAATCCTCATTGACCTTTGGTCCTCTTAGTTGTTGGTATTTTTAATTTTAATTTTACACTGGCAATCTCAGGGTTCTCTTGAGCACCCTGTTACCACTCTCAGTCCCTATTGTTTTTTCAGTGGCACTATTTTGGCTCTGTTGGCATTCAGCAACTGAGTTTACTGTTACAGGGACCAATTGCAGAAGGAGACTATGACTGAAAGACAGCGACTTGTCTAACACCATCCATTGAACTGATGTCAGAAGTGGGATTAAAAACAAGTACTTTTCAGTTCTCAGCTTAGTCTTTTAACTACTAAGACACTGCACTAATTTCCTAGACCAAGCATAGCCTTCCAGCACATGTACACAAAGTCAGATATATGAACAGGTACACTGAACAGGTTTGTCATGCCGTTTTCTCAAGGGAAGCTACCTGTGAAGGTCTGAGGCTGCAGTCAGTGAGGCCAGAGAGATGAGGGTGGAGGTGGGGTAGTGAGCATGGCACCATTTCTTCCCCTACATATTACAGATGAATGCCCAGTATGGTCTCAGGAGTCCATACAGATGATCAAACTACCCTGGAATAAACTCTCTTAGTTTAAAGTAGCATGGTCCTTGTATATATTCCTATCAAGAGGTAAGGAAATTCTGAAAACACATTAGCTGCTAAAATGGTCAACCAGGCTCCATATCAAAGTAGACTCTGTCTTGTTGCTCAAGTGCCTCTTGGGCTGCCTGTCCCCTCCGCCTTTCCTCTATCCTGTCATTTGCTCTGCAGAAGAGAGATGGTTCCCCTATTATCATAATGGAAATTGGCATGTGATCAAAGAAAAGACATGAAAGAACAGGCTGTTATTCATTCTCTTCATCAAAAGACGATGCTGGAAACGTGCCTACGGTAAAAGAAAACAGCTTCTGCAAAGAACTGGCCTCCTCACTTTTCTGCATTTCTGAGGAGTTCTTGTGCTATGGATGGTAAACAGAACTCCCCTTCCTTTCCTTGCAAGTTCCTGCACCCAGATTGGGAAACCTGTGGCTCTGCAGATGCGGTTGGACTCCAGCTCTCATCAGCCCCTGACAGGATGTCCAATGGTCAGGGATGACGGAGAGTTGTAGTCTAGGAACAACTGGAGGGCTAAAGGGTCTCCATCCCTGTCCAACACAACACTAATATCCTTGGAAGGAAAGGAGGCCCAAAGGCCTAAAGTCGAATATTGTGTTCATATTAACCCAACCGTAAGAAAGGAAGAAGGCATATGCACATTGGAGTGCCAGTTCCCAAAATATGTCATTGTAGTTAAGAAACAGGCAGCCATCACACTAAACATTTTACAGGACAATAATGACTGCAATGACCTACGCAGGTTAAGAAGGGAGTGGTGGTGTGGGGCTCTCCACAGGGAAGTGGAAACCATGCCTCAAAGTAGGATTCTTGCATTTCTTCCATGCAGCTTCCCACCTCTTCCTTTGGAGAGACAGGGCAGAAAAACCTCAAACTTTCCTGATTACAGAGTTTCTAAGGGACGCGGGTGGCGCTGTGGGCTAAACCACTGCACCTAGGACTTGCCGATTGGATGGTCGGCGGTTCGAATCCCCGCGACGGGGTGAGCTCCCGTTGTTCGGTCCCAGCTCCTGCCCACCTAGCAGTTCAAAAGCACCTCAAAAGTGCAAGTAGATAAATAGGGACCGCTCTCCGGCGGGAAGGTAAACAGCGTTTCCGTGTGCTGCTCTGCTTCGACAGTAGCAACTTTGTCATGCTGGCCATGTGACCCGGAAGCTGTTTGCGGACAAGCGGCGGCTCTCGGCCTCTTGAGCGAGATGAGCACGCAACCCCAGAGTCAGTCACGACTGGACTGTATGGTCAGGGGTCCTTTACCTTTAATGTCCCCACAGAAAAAGGAAAACTGGTCTAAACTTTCTCAGAGAGGGGTTCTACTTTATGCCCCCCAACACTTGTGGAATGCCCATGCTTGTATACATTGATAGCAATTATTTTGTCCTCGGCTTTTGCCCTTGAATCCTGCTGTTTTTCCAGACAGGAGCTTAATTTGCGAACTGGTCATTGGCAACACAGGTATTTAAAATGTCTAACCTAGAACCCGCTGTTTGGCTGTCGGTACAGGATCTACCTGGAAGGAAAGACCTGCTCAGGAGAAAGGTGAAAAACCTAGCTGTAAGCCATCACCCAGGCACAGGCAGTGACCAGAAAGATGACCATGGGAGGACAGTGATCATAGAAGTCGGTTCTGGAGCTTTGCTGGGCTTTCAGAGCTCCTTAATGCTCCTGCTCCATCCACACTGCTGATTCTAGCTCCACTTTCCACATTTGTTGCTTGTCATGGACACCCAGTATATAAGAGCAGAGGATCAGCTTGTCCATGCAGCCTCCCTCCCCCCTGGTCCAAGCCTTTTCCATGGTATGCCATGGAGAAGCAAATAGAGACTATTGTTGGATATAGCCTCATAGAGCTTTTATGGGTCTCTGAGAGGAGATTCATTTTCTCCTGATTGGTATCTTGCTTCCTAAGCCAGCCATTTAGTTGTGTTTTATTAAAAGCACCTTTTTAACAATCTCTGAATTTGGAAATCTGCTTCATCTCCTGGTGTGCCTGTTGCAGCAGGCAATTTTGTGAAATAAAGAACAATTTATAATTAGGCTTTCCTAATGTTTCATTCATATATATATATATATATATATATATATATATATATATATATATATATGAAATAGTCATTCAAATGCTTTTAAAGTATTTTTAAAAACCCAATAGTAGTTCAATCCCCTAAGAGACATCTAATAAATGTTATGACTCATAGCAAATGACTACAGATGCCTTCTACAAAAAGTGAATGCCTTGAGCCTATGGTAACAAAAATCTATTTCTAATTCCTATTAAAATGGCATGTTTAATAATGAAAGACAGGCAGCAACAAGACTCCCATGTCAGTCTATCTGTGGAACCAATAAAACAAAAGCTGCAACACCTCCAGCAGCTGTGAGATCTTGGAGGGTGGGCAGGACAATGGGGGGCACTGTGCCCAGGGGACTGCCACTTGGTTAGCAACCCTGCACATCCTTGTAGGCAGGCCAGGCTTGCCCATATATAGATGGCTGGGGGGAGAGATAGTGGCCCAAAGGACATTCAGAGGGACAGTCCTCACCAGGCTAAGCTGTAGGGAAGGGTTGGAGGTCAGCAGGTGAGAATCTGCTTTGCCTGCCAATGGTCTCCGGTTTAATCCCTGGCATCTCCAGGTAGGTCTGTCTGGGAATGTCCTTGAGAGTTTCTCCAAGTCACTGTAGACCACTGGTTCAAGAGCCTGTGACCTGTCAGGAGGGTCTAATGTAGCCTACAATCAGCTGACATCACTCCAGTGGGTGGGTAACATCAACTGATGGCCGGAGTTCAATTCTGCCAGTTCTGCGCAGGGCAACTGCGCCACCAGAAGAAGCTTATCCTTTTTCTTTGAAAGTGCTATTAGTCTCGGGCTGCCATATGTTTTCCTGGACATTACCAGGATTTCAAAAGTGGAATTGATGTCTGGAGGGAATTTCTGAAAGGCAGCGCTTTGTCTTGTCTCAGGCAAGTCAATTGAAAAATTGTGGCGGGGGGGGGGTTGGTGTTTTGTTAAAAAAAGGGGGGAAAGGCTCAACAATTCCAGTGGTTCCCTTAAAAAAAAAGCTGGGGAAAAAGGTTTTTGCTAAAAAGAACTCAGCAACTTTTGAGGTGTCCTGGTTTTTACTTTTTGAAATATGTCAACCCTATATTAGTCCAATGTTACATGTAATATCTAGGGTTGCCTTCATCAGTAGCTTATGGTAAGTAATATGACATTTCTTTATGAATCTATGAGACATTCCTAAGCAAAACTGAAGCATACTAGACAACTTCTGGATTGCTTCAAATGTCATGGGGAGGGGTGGAGAGAAAGGAAGAGTCTTGAGCTCTGCTGAATGGCATCTGTTAAATATAGTATTGTTTCAACAGAGTTTTCTTTCTTTTTTCCATCAGTGGCACGTGTCTCCATTCCTTTTGATTCCATGAAATTGCGCAGCCCCATCGGCTTGACAATCACATGAAAAGTATTTTGAGAGCTCCCCCCAATACACAAACCATGAACAGAGCCTGTGATTTAATTTTGGCAATGTTGTAGCAGATGGTACACAGTCTGCTCTCTCTGCCATTGAATCTCAAGAATCTTGTGGGTGTTGATGGCAACTGAGTGAAACTGTAACAGCTTCAAAATATCCCCAACTTTCAAAGAACATTCTCCCATTCACATTTTTTTTAAAAAAAATAATTCAAACGATCCCTCTCATTCTTCTCCACAGCTACCACCACAAACCCAAGAGGCTACAGACGTTGTGAGGTGATTGGAATGAACGGCGGACTAAGCTCACCACTGAAGTTAGTTAATTGATGCAGATGCATGCAGCATGCTGTGAAAGTCTGCTTCTTTCTTCACTTTACTTCGAATGTTTTTCTTTCTGCAGATTCCCTACAGATTCCCTGAAGGAACTGAGCTCCCAAGTACTTGTAATTGTTTACAGAAAAACAAGATACATAGCTGTGTGTTTTCTATTAAGGAAAACCTTTCTTTGGCCCTTAGTGACTAGCATGAGTGGCAGCTAGGAATGGGGGGGGGGAGCAGTTCAATTCAGCTGCCATTTAAAGATGGGCCCATCTAATCCACACTTTCTAAAATACAAACTGAAACACAGCCATTATTTGAAATTCATACTTTTTTGAATTTTGCACTGCAGTTCTCCAGCCAAGTAATGTGTGCAGAAATGCAAATAATATGGTAAGATGTGCAGAAAAAAATCCAGGTATTAGAGTAATCATAGCCGGGTAAATGACTTTGCTAGAAAAATGTGTATTTTAGGCGATATTGCATGCAAAAATGTGTCCGTTAGGAGAAACAGACACTCAAATGCTAGTGATTGTTTTTTAATTAGGACTTTAAAAAAACCCCAAACTGATATGGAAATGTGGAGACTGGAACTTAGGATTGGAAGAATGAAACAGAAAAATTGAAATTGACAGATTCACCCATCCCCAGAGGGAGCATGCATAAATTGGGTTGACTTTGATTTTTTAGGAAACTAATGTTTGGCTCCTGAGTGATGCAGCAAGGGAGCCCAGATGGAGCTGGTGTGTGGCTGATGAAGATTGGCAGAATCTGGTAGATTAGAGAGCAGAACCCAGGGAAAGGCAAGATGGAATTGGGTCATAGAAAGAGTCAAGGGAGGGAGGGAGTGAAGCAGCAGGTCTGTTTTGGACCAAATTGAACCTTATTGGCTTTTCAGGTCCCAGTATTTCGGGTCCCAGTTTGCTGGTGTGACACTTTTAAAGCTGAGGTCACTAAAGAATATTTGGTTGGCTATCCTACAAGTGAACTACGCTCAGAACCACCAGGTTCAGAGAACCACCTGGACAGAGATGGAACTGTTTGTTGCAGATTTGTATAATTACACCTGAACCTCTAGACATGTCCACTTCGAAGCAAGTCTCACTGAGTTCAATGAGACTCCCCAAGGAGGTTTGCATAGGATTGCAACCTAAATCTCTGTTTCTGTATGCTGCTTCTCCCTGTACTCCAGCAGGACTTTTTTTTTGTATTTGTACTCACTAAGTAATTTATAATCCCAGTTTCATCTCAAGAGTTGTTGGGGCTTTCCAGTTTGATGGTTTGTTGCTTTAGGGAATCAATCACTTCGGCTCAATGTTTTTTCCAGTTCATGGCTCAGATGATGACAATCTTTAAATACATAGAAATATATAAAAATATAAAAAATTGTCCAGTAGCACCTTAGAGACCAACTTAGCTTGTTCTTGGTATGAGCTTTTGTGTGCATGCACACGTCTTCAGATAGGTATCTGAAGCTCATACCAAGAACAAACTTAGTTGGTCTCTAAGGTTCTACTGGACAATTTTTTTATTCTTTTTATTTATTTCTACTGTGTCAGACCAGCATGGCTACCTACCTGAATTTAAATACATACGGAGAGAGAGAGAGAAAGGGTGGGAGGGAGGGAGGGAGGGAGAGAGACCAGATGACTAGGAGGATAACAAAAAAATGGGGCTATTTAATTTTTCATGGGACTATTTTGTGAAATATCAAACTTGGGGCATCAGAGAACATTGCTTTCAGGTGCTCACTGGTATCTATGCTCAAAACTGGATTTCTGTGGTGTTAACGGGGGTTCATTGTCAAGTGACTTTTGATCCGAGTTGGACCAATGCAGCTTAAAAATGCAGGTATCCTCATGCAGCTTAGAAATACTCATATCTGCAGATCTCTTTCTGCTTGTGTTGCTTTCATGGAAATGGATGCCACTGTATGCCCATAGCAAGCGTATCCTTTGAAACAGGCTTCCTCCAACTTCTTGTAGTGTTGATCATATGAAAGTTCGAGGGACCTATTTATGCCCCTGCACGTGACCCAGAGCTTCCTCTTTTGGTGCGTTCATTCGGAACCCCTGTCCACCTCTCCCTACTTTTAGGGCTTGTTGCGCTTGACCTTGCTGTGCCGTGGTGTGTCGTCTGTCATTGGGACAGGAGCATGGCAGGAATTTTCCCCACCTGGCTGATCAGCTGTTGCCATTTGGGTTTTGCTTGCAGTGTAGCAAATCGTCACAACTTGTAAGGTTGTGGATAGGCTCTGGTTCAGATGATAGGGATGGGAGAACACTCTCGCCATCCCTATGTGAAGGGTATTCCATTAAAGGAATCCAGGGACTCGATGGTTTGATCAACCCCTGAGAGGGGGTTGTGCCCGTGCCTGAGTCCAGGGGGGCATTTGGATGGCGGAGATAGTCTGTTCCCGGCTTTCTGCTCATCCAGGTGTTCACCCTTGGCTGACCTATGCTGGAACCCTGGGTCAGCGCTACCTGCATGGCAGGGAGCTAGTTGAACCACAGCCTATGCAACCAGTCACTTTCTGTAATCAATAAAGTTGTGGCCTAAATTCTGCCAAAAACCAAAACCAAAATTTGAGTCAAGTGTGAATTTATTTAGGGGGGAGGTTTCTGGGTCTGAACACACAAATGGCAGATAGACGCTACAGTCGGCAATATTCCCAGTGATAGTGGCCACAAGAAACCCCTGAAATGGGGTGAAGAAGGGAGTGGAAATGAGCCCGCTCAGGATCTACTGGATTCTGAGCCAGCCCTGCTGCCTTCGTGTGATGGTTTGGGATCTGGCATAATGCCCAACACTCACACAATCTTTCACCCAGATTGGCACAAATGGAGTGGATGCAGCAGTGGCCAATCTGCTAAACCCTGCCATAGCTGGACAAAGGTTTGGATTGCATTCTTAAGCAGAAATGTACTTTCACCATGTTAGAGGCCACTGTGGCAAGGTGACCAGTCTGTGCCTGCTCAGTCTGCTGTTGATAGGCAGCTTCAAGGACCCTGGTCTCCCTTCTCATGGTTCTTTGTCTTTAAGCCAGATTTGGACAGGAGAGCCCTTCAAACAGAGGACTCCTCAGTTTGAAGATTATCCTCTAAAGGCCCTCCAGCTAGAGTACTGCCCTCTACAAAATTGGACATGAGCCACCATAAATGAACCAAACACCTTCTGTTTCTGACAGAAGATAGCTGACTGTTCCCTTCAGTCTATGCTTCCTTCTTTATCTGAAACATTGCTGTTCTGAGAGGAGCTGGAAGTGGAATTAAAATGGCGGTTCCACACAACACTTTGTATCTTTCTATATTTATCCAACAATGCCCTTCCCTGTGTGTGAGATTCAACTATCAGGTTTACTCATTAGATATCCCATTCAGCAAAGGTCCTTCCAATGTTAATTAAAAGCTTCAATAGTACTATTGAGCTGCGTAAAAATAAAACCAGTAATTAAAAGCAAGTACAGTCGTACCTCGGGTTAAGTACTTAATTCATTCCGGAGGTCTGTTCTTAACCTGAAACTGTTCTTAACCTGAAGCACCACTTTAGCTAATGGGGCCTCCCAGTGCTGCCGTGCCGCCGGAACACGATTTCTGTTCTCATCCTGAAGCAAAGTTCTTAACCCGAGGTACTATTTCTGGGTTAGCGAAGTCTGTAACCTGAAGCGTATGTAACCCGAGGCAGGAATTTCTTCAGGATTACAGCAGGGGAGGAAAGAGTTGAAACTCCCCTCCAAACCTGCTTGGAACTCTCACTCGCACCCCTGGTTCTGTCTGCAATTTAGATGAAAACACTTCTCTGTAAAGTAAGAAGATGTTTGCAAGGATTGGCAATAATAGTGAACATAGCTCAGTTGGGGGCTATGATACTATTTCTAGTACTCGTGGGAAATATCTGTCAGAAATTACTGATCAGTTGTTCATTTCATTCTGTTTCCTTGGCTGTGTACACACCATATATCTAAAGCGTGTCCCCACTCAAGAGAATCTGGGAACTGTAGTTTGTCAAAGGCGCTGGTGAATTGTCAGTTCTCAGAATTTGGGGTGGGGGTAGGGTTGTGCTATAACTATGCTTTAAATGCATGGTGTGTGCATAACCCTAGTTGTCAGAAACAAGACTGAATTGGAGAGACAATCCCTAGTGCTTTAAATTGTATTATACTGTTTTTAATATTTTATTCAATTTTTTAAACTTGCCCTTGGACCATATTGGAAAGGGAAGGTAATAAAATTGGAAACGGGTTACTAAATTTTTCTGCAGTACTGTATTTCTCTAGATCTTTTATTTTATGATGGATTATCTGTCATGATGGATGACGATTGGTTATGATCTTGTGCATTTGGGACTCTAGGATAAGCAGTGGCAGCTTATCAAAAAATCCCGTTTCAAAAATTATTTCAGATAGAAATAATTAATTAATGATGGAATTGCACATGTAAAAGAAAATGTGACTGAACATTGGTACCAAGCAAAACCTTTCTGAAATGAAACAAACCATGAAACTGTTTATCTAAAAATATCAGTGACCTTCATTAGTTAAACTGTTAACAGGAAAGACATCTGTGGTGAACTGGAATTACATCATTGAAATGATTTTCCCTAGTAAAAAGCACAACAATTAAAACAAGGGAGCAACTAAATCAGGAAGTTCAAGTTCAGGGGTATGCATACATAAACATGTGTGTCCTTAAGAATTGGTGGGATGCCAATACTCTTTTAGGTAACTACACATTTTGTATGTTAACTTAGGGCCCCACCAGATGTCATTTTATTGTGCATTCATGATTATTTGTGCTATCAGGAAAGTCAGATGTGATTGTGCTTTCAATTTTATCTGCACCTGGAAATGTTTTGGAGCTGTCGTACTGCTTAATTTCCAATCAGTGCATATCCCATAACTTCCCACTGCAATCCTGTGACTTCTCATACCACAAATATTTGGGCAGGGTCTGTCCATTTTTGTTGCATTGTAGCTCCTCCAGAGAGCAATATTGTGGTAGCATAACAGAACTAATAAAGCAATATAAATGAAACACTAATGCACTATTGTGTTAAACGCATGTTGCACAATATACCTACAACAATATACCAGTCTAAAACGGTCCTTACATTGTATTTATTGTGAGTTTTACAATAAATACAGTTTCCACAAGGGAAATGACCTTTAGATGACGTGGCACATGATAATTGTGACCAGATTGTGTATTGCTGTCGATCAATGACCCCTTAATATTCAATGTCCTCTTTTTAAAGCATTAAACCTTTTTGAAAGCTAATGTCCTGGCATGTTTTCAACAAATGACTCTCCTTGAATCCTGTTCTGCCAAACTTTGTTGATGTGATCACATGCCAATCTCTGCTTCTGTCCATATGTTGTGGTATGTATCTAGCAGATGTAGAGACATCCACTGGGTATCTTCCAGCAATTAGATGGTCTACAAATTAAAATTTTAAATACTAAAGCATTTTCCCCTCAAGCATCAAAACTGTCCATATGGTGACCTGTCTTTGACACACTGTTCCTGTAAATGGTGATAAACCTGGGCATGTTTCTTGGTTAACATCTGAACTGGCCCTATTAAAGAAGCCTCTGTGGGGCAGAGAGAAGTTTAGCTACAGTCTTCCATGCACTTCCTTGATTCTAGCTTTATGATCAACTAACAGTTTTCAGAATCTCATGCATACAGAAGGAATACAAACCTGTAGCTAAGTGATAAAGCAGCATGTTCTTGAATATTTACGGGGGGGGGGGGGGCAGAATAAGAGACAAATTCAAAGAAGAGTGGAGGGAAGAATACAGAGGGAAGGGAAGGGTGAACCTACTAGTAATTTAGTGGTATAGGGTTTGAGGAAACATTAACAGAGATGACAGGTAGATAGGCATTATGGGAAAGGGAACATAGGGACTGCCTTTTGGTCCAGTAATAGATGCTGATGCTCAGTAATGCCTGTGGCTTCCATTTCCCCTGTGGCTGGGAAGGTGTGTCCTACAGATACATTTCTTTCACCTCTCTTCTAGATGGAGTTATCGACATCCCCTCTCTCTAAAACAACAAGTTCATTTGTCAATTTTGGGACATGTTTAGCTTTCCAGGGAACCTAGTGATATAATCTCAGTATTGATAGAGACTAACGTATTCACCATGTCCACATTTTAAAGGCCATGTTCCTATGGCAGTGGTATCAGAGACAACAAAGCTGCCAATGTCTTGTTTAGTGTTATATATGCTTTGCCAATATGAACCACTGGGCAGGTCTGAAGTTATATGTACCATAGGGCCACTTTGTTATCACACGTATAGCAGATTCTTGTAGCTCACATGTGTTTCTGGTGCAGTCTGTGAGTGGCTCAGTACACACTCAAAAGGCAATTGCTGCTGAACTAATCATCATCTTGTATCAAGTCTAGAATATGTAATTATTTGGAGTACATTTTTTCCCCATTATAAATCTGCCCTTTAAAATCCATACATGCCACTTAACACTTCAGAATATTACCCATGTCATATAAATTATTTCACTTATGTAAATATGCAACACCCTTCTATCAAGTGAAACCATTTGTTTATATAGCTCAGTATTGTCCACGTCTACTGTAAATAGCTCTTCGGGGGTACATAGTATTACATTTGGATTTCCAAGGGCATCAAGGCAACACACACATCTTTCTGTGTATATGTCTGTATAAACATAAATCTTATGAGGTAGACCATGCTGAGGGAGAAAGACTGACCCAGGCCATTCAGTGAGTTTCATGGTTGAGTGGGAGTTTGAATCTGGGCCTTTTGTCCCCTCCCTACTGAAGAGTGGGAGATAAGGAAAAGGGTGGAAGGTCCTTTCCTAAGTTCTAGATTTCTACCCTGATGGTCTCCTCAGAACTGCTCTGACACCCTACACATTAAGCCCCACAGTTTCTCTTGCAGGCCTACAGATCTGGATTTGCAAAATGGTGGCAATCAAGAGCCATATACCTAATCTCTAACAAACTAGTCTAGTCCTAAGCACATTTCCTGGTAAAATAAGCTTAGATCAGAAATAAGAGCCATTGACTGAGCTCAGTCAGATACAATTTCAGATGATTCCTGATTATACAAAGCACTTAGAAGAAACATCTCCCAATATATTTACTCCAAAATTAATTAACAGAGTAAACAAAGGACTGTAAATGACCGAACTATAGAGGGGGGAAGTGAAAAGTTATTTACCCATTCTATGTCATTAACAGTTTGTTTGCAGTGTATTTATTTAGGCTGCAATCCTATACATGCTTATTAGTGAACTCAATAGGCATTACATCTGAGTGAGCGAGTAGAACTGCACAGTCACTGGACAGGCTACCAAACAGTTGTATAAGTATCCAAGGCACATAATTGAATGCAACATATTTGCTGCTTAAATCAATATTTACTCAAGGGGGAAATGGCTCTCTAGCTTTGAGAGTATATGGTTTACTGCTAGAACATTGGTGTATGATTGGTAAAGTAAATGCTTCTAAGTGGGCTTCTTTGGAAGTGAATCCAAAAAGCTATTATCATTTAGTCTAGTCTCAGTATTCATTAAATGTGCTTTGTGAGAGCATCTGTGCCTATCTGGCTGAAGATTTAATTCAATGGTAAAACGGAGGATCAATTTATGCAATGACACTTTTGGTGCTACTGTCCCAAATAATTACTGCAAGTAATGGGTTCTGCTATCCCTGACTGGCAAAGAAACAGCTTCTCTTCCTGTGAGACCATCACCTAGCTTGAGTACGGCATCATTACCTTTTCCTTTATTAAAGCAAGATGCAAAATCTGGGCAAGGTGCCATTGGCCTTGATGAAACTCCAGCTAGTCTCAAAGGCCACAACTCATCTTCTAGTAGATAGAATATACTGAAAATAGCATGGCTGTCATTTATTTGCCACTTTAAAAAATGTGGCTAAGTGCTTCACAGCTTTGTCTTAAAGGTAAAGGTACCCCTGACCGTTAGGTCCAGTCGCAGACGACTCTGGGGTTGTGCGCTCATCTCACTCTATAGGCCGAGGGAGCACAGCATTCTTACACCAGGGCTGGGTCCCATAAAAGATACCATCTCACTGATTCCTCCCTGCTCTTTGAGCTTTATGCTCCTCAGCTAGACAAACACATGTGCGGGATCATGAACTCATAAGGCTGAATGCCCTGAGTAATTCTGCTGCCCCCTGGCATTCATGTGTACACATGAAGATCTCCAGGGAGCGAGCCTTCATGCATACATGATGCTTCTACGTGATCTGCAGGTAGTGAAACAAAGCTTGAACAATCTGAGCAAAGTGTAGTATTGCCCATGCAAACGCTCCCCCTCTGCCAATCCTTGCCCTCTATGCATGAGTGCCGGGGGTGGGGCTACTTGACATGGTCCCACCCCTATGTTTATCATACTGGTTAGTATAATGCCTCTTTCTCTCTCTCCACTGAACAATGCCCAAGTAGAGTTTAGCCGGTCATTAGAATTTTGTTATCTAACTTTACAGCCTTTTAAAGCTGATCCGGCTTTGCATAATCGTTACTCCCCAGGTTTTCATTCAAACCTAATGAAATGGTCACAGCTGTGCTGATAGGACTACAATGGGGCCCATTGAGAGGAAATTCTCTCCATTCTAATACTCTCCAGATAAAAGCAGGGTTCAAGCTTCCTGCATTATATTATATTCTCAAAGTGCTTGCCTGCCAATTAGAAAATGCAAATTCTGATGACTAGAGCTCTCAATATACATTTGAGGTCTCAATTTATTATATATATAAAACAATGCTTCATGTGCATTTGTTCAACAAAGATCACACCTCAAGGTTTGTAGCCAAGCGAAATAAAAGCTGCCACTCATAAATTGTCTTATAATAGTACAGCTCTCGTCCAGCTGCTTGCCTCCTCAGGGTTTTCCCTGCAGACCTCACAGAGCTACCCTAGCAGAGAACAGCCTCAGTGCCAGCTTACAGGGAGGGAGGAGCAACAAGGTTGGCACTGTGCAGCCATATTGGTGGAGCCAGTCCAGGCCTCCTAAGAATGTGCCTGCAGAGTAGTGTGACCTTGCCAGTGGCTCATTCCTTCCCTCTCTGCCACTTGGTAAGTAGCGGGAATCCTGCAGCTGGAAAACTAACATCACAGCTGCATTCCACTTGGTGAACCAGATTATTGCAGGTATTCATATTGTGCAGCTTGAAGCAACTGGATACATAAAAACTGACTCCTTTTGGAATAAAGCATTGCCCAGGCCCGTAAGTTTGATTCAAAGCTTTACTTGGAAAACTTCCCTCAACACAGAACAAAAAACAGTAAATGATACATCCAGACAGTTCCCTAAGATCATGTGCATGTCTAGCACAGCTGCAGCATCTTAGAAATAACTTTAAACAGAATTGAGATCAAAACTCTGTCTCTCCCCTATTCCAGCCTGAGGTAATGTACTCCAGGAGAGCTTCATTATCACATCTTACTCCCACTCTAGCTGGAAACAAAAGACCAAAGGCAACTCCCTTCAAAATGGTGACTTGCGATTCAATAGCCTTCATCTTCCAAACCAACTACTCTATTCCAAACTTTAAAATGGAAAGCGTAATGCTGGTGGTCAACAAAAGAGGTTTAAAGACTGTCTCAAGGCAAAGCTAAACCAATGTAGTATAAACACAACTGGGAAACACTGGCCTGCGAGCGCTCCAGTTGGAGAACAGCCTTTACCAAAGGTGTCATGGGCTTTGAAGACACTCAAACTCAGGACGCAAGGGAGAAACGTGCTAAGAGGAAGGCACACTTGGCAAATCCACACCATGATCAACTCCTGCCTGGAAACCAATGTCCCCACTGTGGAAGGACGTGTGGATCCAGAATTGGCCTCCACAGTCACCTACGGACTCATTGTTAAAACCATGTTTATGGAAGACAATCTTACTCGGCTACGAGTGATCGCCAAAGAAGAAGAAGAAGAAGCAATCTAAGGTTAAACACCAGATTAGAGCTAGCAGAGTACAACAGCAGTTAATTATCAACCCATCTAGAGACCTTAATATACCCCCATGTAAAATCTTCATGTTATAGCCTTCAGAAATACACATTTAGGCATTTTCCATTAAGCAGTTATACTTAACAATAATCACTACCATCGTTCTCATTTGCATTTGAAACAGGAAGAAAACAAAGAATGGCAATAGTAATAAAAATAATGACCATACACAACAATGACAAAATCCATTGTCAGCTGATATTGACAGTAAGACTACTGCTGTTTTAATTGTATACATTAATATAGGCAGTCCACCTAAGTGTCTAAATGAAATTGACAATGATAAGTCATCTGTTGAACAGAAAGGTCAGTGAGATCTTCAGACTACTGGGTGATAGATGGTGGATGTTTTTACTCCCAGCCTTGCAGTGTAAGTTCTTAGCCAGGGTTAAGGCCTTGCATAACCTACGTTTGTTGTCCATTTGTTATGGACTATTATGGACAGGAAGATAATTAAAGAGTATGCAAAAATTTGTTTTCTATAATATGAAGCTGTCATGAGCAGTAATTCATGACCAAATGTTTTTTGCAATGGATGTGGCTCTTACTTTTGTAGAGAGAGCTACATTCTAACAACTGATTCATACAAAAGTCAGAATTTTCAACATACACCTCTCCCCCGCCCCCTGCCCACACATACATTTCCATGTAGACAACCAAGAAGCACGATTAACTTCAAGGTTATATTCCAGCAAGACTAAAGTACTCAGGGAAACTGTGGAACAGGGAAGGTGAAGGAGTGTGTCCTGCAGAATTTGGGTGGTCCTGTCAGAGACCTAACATAGGGTTGCCATATCTTGAAGAGCAAAAAAGAGGAACCCCCCCCAAGTCACTGCCTGCCCAAGTAGGGGAAAGAGGCGTGCAGGCACTTCTCTTTCCCTGGCTCATGCTGGCAGTGGCATGCAGAGCACCCACGTGCCTCTTTCCCCAGCTCAGGCTGGGAGCGGCTGTGGCGTACAGAGTAGCCCATGCCCGAGTCCAAACCCCCCCCCATAAATAAATAAATAAAGGTACCCCTGCCCGTTAGGTCCAGTCACGGATGACTCTGGGGTTGCGTGCTCATCTTGCTCTATACGCCAAGGGAACTGGCGTTTGTCTACAGACATTTTTTCTGGGTCAGCATGACCAAGCTTCTTCTGGCGAACCAGAGGAGTGCATGGAAACACTGTTTACCTTCCCGCCGGAGCGGTACCTATTTATCTACTTGCACTTTGACGTGCTTTCAAACTGCTAGGTTGGCAGGAGCAGGGACTGAGCAACGGGAGCTCACCCCGTCGCGGGGATTCGAACCGTTGACCTTCTGATTGGCAAGCCCTACCCGCGTCCCTAATAAATAAATACGCCCCCCAAAAAATCCCCGGACATTTCCTTTAAAATTTAAAAATCCACACAGATGGGCATGTTGGCCCCCTAAAAGAGGACATGTCCAGGATTTCGCGGACATATGGCAACCCCACCTAACAGCCAGATCAAAAGTCCTTATTTGGGCCTGAGGTTTCCTGCCCTTGGCCTAAACTAAAGAAGGAGCTTCATGATGAATCTTTCTGGTGAAGATCCATTTGAAAAGCTTTTACCTCAGAAGGCCTCCTTCTCACAACGGAACAGGAACACACTGTCTCCTGCATTACGACTGATATTAGTGGTCCCTATTTCGTGAGCTAAGTCCATTCCTACTATAATGCAGTTACCATCATTCCTGTAGTATTTTTAATGGCCCATAATCTCAGATAAAAAGCTGCTTATCACTTTGTGTGGTTCAGCAGCCTGAGAGGAGAGTTATCCTAGACCCCATTCTATGAAACTGCAAATGAAGTGCACTCTGGAAGAGTTGGAGATTATTTGTGACAGGCTGTAAAAATGTATATAAAATGCAAAAAAAAAAAAATCTTTGAAACTAAAATGAGTAAAGGAAAATCTGTTGCTCGAGGATGAAACTCCAACCCGAGGCAACAACAGCCTTGTCAGCCTGCACAACCAATTACAGCCTGCATAATACAGAAACGCTAATTAACCAGAGTCTCGTTTGCCCTTTGAGGACCATGAAGTTATCAGTGGAACAGCTCTGCATTGTAATAATTCTGGGCCATAAATCTGGATTTGGATGGTTGTTAACAAATAAACAGTGTGTAAAAATAATATTCTGAGGGTTTGTGTTATTTCCATATTTTGTTAGCTCAACAATCTCACCGAAGCAGCAGTCTTAACAGGTTTTCATGCTGATGCAATATGGCTTCCATATCCACAAGCAAGGGCAGACTGTTCTTTCAGTTAGTCTGCTGTTGATAATGCATGGCTGTCAGAGACTTGCACAAGCTCTCACCGTGGGCTGTGTATACCATATACCTGGCATTCAGCTCTGAGTGTATGTCTGTCTTGGGGCAGTATATGAGAGTTGCCATTTGGATCTGGCCAATCCTGCAAACATTCTGTTTTCTCTTTTTCTTTTGTTTTACTACTCTTTTGATTTAAAGAAAAGAAAACATTTGACGATCTGGGATTCAGAAATACTTCATCATGGAATCCTAGCTGTATTTCAGGGTTTTTGTTGGCAAGTTCCTTTCAAAAAAGAAATAAATGAGATCAGCTGAGTAGCAACAGGAATTAAACCAGCCAAGAAGCTTAAAGAATGCTATTCAGCCCACATCATCACCATTTGAGATAATGGTTAACAAATGATATGCCTATTCATCTGATAAGCTTGCCTCCAAGGCAGGTCCGATAAGACAGCTGCTATCTTTGTTGATAGTTGTTTTAGGCTATCATGACACAGTAGTTGCAGCTATCGAGAGATATGAATCAGCCCTTACCTAGGCAATGGTAACTTAACATGGAAATCCTACAACAGCAACACTCATACACGCAATTGAACACAAAACAATGGAAATACTGTACTTTTTTTGGCTAGAATTATACTGTATATTCTTCCACAGCCGGAGCTGACAAAGGGACCACCATATGGATACATTTGGGACACCTGTTCATTAAACATTCATCCTGGTTTGTTTGCAGGGAGATTAGATGATGGCAAGGATTATCCTATACATTCCAGCTTTTTCCTGTCCATTTCCTTATCACAAAAGTCTGATTTTGTTGGGGATCTCCCAATCAACACCCATTATGCAGCCTGAATTTGCCCACCTGTAATTGCAGGGCCAGTGCACCCATTAGGCAAGGTGGAATGGCTGCTTCGGGCAGTGGGAACCCTTGAGGCGCTACCCCCATGTGCACCTTGCCACCTCCACTGATTACAGAGAAGTAGCACTGGAAGCAGCAATGATTCCAGGTGAGATTGTGCCAAAATTGCTTGAGATCTTGCAGGGCACATAAGATCTTGGTCAACTCCAGCGAGATATCACTGGAAATTGCTGCAATCTCGCCCAAAATGGCTGCCACTTCCATGCAGGTGACGGAAGTGGTGGGCTGGGTGGGGCAGGCAGCAGCACAGGGTAGCACTTCCTGTTTTGCCTCAAGCGACGAAATGGGACATGATGCACCTATGTGATTGAATCCCGCCCAAAAACAGCACAGAAAGGGTCTGGAAGCCCCCTTTGTAAGGTACAGTATTCCCTAAAGGCCTCCTCTACGAAGCAACTGTTTGTAGATAGCAGCTTACCCCATGGATGGTGGGATTTTCTTCATAGCACCAAAAATCTCCAATAACAAACACTGTAGCACACCCCAAAAGTAGTCAATAATATATACAAGCTGATTCAATAGTCACTGCTGGATTGAGTTCCTGCTGAGCCTGACAGGTGAATCACCATCACTAATATTAGCTTGCTTTCTGCATTGAGTTCTTTGAACCCAGAGTGGTAATTTTCCTAATCAGAGCATGCAAAAGTTAACAGCAGATCGCTGTGCCTCAATGAGCAAATGTTTTTACAGATCCAGTAGTTAAGTTGAGGCAGCTAAGTGCACTGTGTGTGTGTGTATGTGTGCACACGCACGCACGCACACACACTACAGTTTATGATTTTCTGGGTTTGTATTTAGCAATGCCAATGAATAGTTTTCTGTTTTTGTTGGCTACTGGTTACTTCTTGTTGAAAAGACCCCTCTAGAGCATCACATAAGTATTATTTGCCCCTGCAGATTGGGGAGGAATATGCCGAACTCTGATTCTAAAGCAGACTTGCTGGACTCAGTCCAGACTGAGCATGTTCTGGATCAGATCATGGATCCACTTCAGAATACACAGTCCTGCACATCACCTGCTGAGGTGGTCTGTGGCTTTAGCACTGCCTCTCTGGCGTCAAAGGTACTTCCTGACTTTCAAAAGTTCAAAAACAGGTAACCCAGCTGCTCATGACTTGGACCAGCCAGTGTGAAAGGCTCCTTGCCACCATTCACTTTGAACACAACACAGGAAGTTCCCTCTGGGAGCAATGGAACTTGAAGACATTCCTTCACTCTCAGAGGGAATTGTATAGGGGGAGGGGAACATGATTGTGGTACCATGACCTATTTTTGAACTTCATAAAAGGGGAGAAATAACTTTCACTTGAACAAAGATAGCCTCGGGCTAGCTCGGGTTTTTTTCTTTTGTAATCCTCATTTTCTCAGGTACATTTTTAATTGTTTTTAATCCCTTAAAATCTGCATGGAAATGGAACGAGACAGATCTCATCACTGAGCTAGCAGAGTACATCACTGTGTGGCACTGGGATGGGCCAGGCTTTAGTGGTTCTGTGTCTCTGTTTGAAATGAATGCTTAACTAATCTTCAAATCCCCATAGTTGTGAATGCATGCTGTCTATGGTGTGTGTTCAGATTGTTAAGCACCTGTTTGGCTCAAGTGCACAATACTAAGAGAAACCAATCCATTCTGGGGTTGGGGGCAGGATATCTCATAACTTCAAAGGTTTGTTTACAGGTATCAGTAAATGCTGACATATATTGCTTTCCCATAAAAGTAACCACAGAACTGACTATTCAAAAAGCACAGCTCTCTTTCCATACACAGACAAGAAGCAGAATTGTTTTTAAGCTGGATTTCTCAGCTATTGAAATAACAGGTGCCAATGTAACTTGCTTAGACACACAATTTAAAAACAAATTTGTAAACAAAGGTGAAGTCCCTAAAAAGCAAAATAAAAAGTGTGCCACACGGCTTTTCTGAACATTACTGCATCATTCAAAAGATGAACAAAAAGTTAAATAGCTTTAGCTGCTGAATTTATTCTGGATCCTGCCTGCGGACAATCCAGGAATCGCCACGTGGATCGGTGTGGGGATTCTGATCTTTCAAGCTGCGCCATTCCCCCCCACACACACCATGGCAGCGTCTCCTCCCTCCCTCCTCCTGGCTTCTCCCCGCCCTGCCTAGAGGAGGAAGGGGGCTGGGCTTTGTTGAGCCGTGGTTGGCTGAGCGCCATTTTAAGCAGTCCCTCTCCGGAGCCAGCCCTTTCACGTTGCTCATTGTCCCTCTGCCACTGCCAGCCCCTGTCACTCACAAGGCATCGGTAAGAAGCCACCAGGGCTCGTCCGGTGCTGTAGAGAAGGGAGGGGACAGTCATGGGTGGGATTTCCCCCCCAAAAATATTGTATGGCCCCCCACGGGGTCTGAGGGACAGTGGACCAGCCCCCTGCGGAAAAAGTTTGCTGACCCCTGACTTAGAGGGTATGTGTTTGGGGGTGCATGGCCGCCTTTGCCTCAGGTGAAAGATTATGGAGTTTCTTGAGCACAGCTATTGCCTTCCAAACCTTCTATACTTTCTTCTGGCCTTTCTCCTACTTGCATTGAAGAAGCAGGTCAGGAGGTATATGGTAGACAAGCAGACTCATGTCCAGGTTTCTGGGATATTATTATTATGGAGGACGGTGTTGGTTGTGATGCCAGAGATAACAATAGATGCCATTTTAATTTTTTCCCTCAGAGACTGCTATGAGACTTCTGGTTTTGTCATCATAATGGCAATGCATAATGCTGTATGGATTTTTGGATCCATACAAATGAAGGTCTGGTCTTTAAAAAAAAAAAAATGCAGGTAGCTGCTTCAAATTCCAAAGATTAGGATTCAAGACTGTGCACAGTCCTATCTGCCGCAGGCACTCTGCAAAGATCAAATGGCTGTGTCCTTGTACAAGTTTTTTCTCTCTTTTAAGGTATTCGGTAAATAAAAAAGAGAAAAGATAGACCCCTTGCAGCCATTGCATAAGGGGGCGGGGTGGCTAAAGTAATAGGTTCGCCACAGACTTGTTAAATAACAGAAGTGATAAAAACAACATAATCTCATTTTCATTTTGACATTTTGAAAGAAAGAAGAAAAGGATTTGGATCAATCAAAGGTACACATAGCTTATTGTGGAAACTGGAAAATATGTAATTGCAATCTTCTAAGATACCGTATTTCAAACAACTATTTACTGAATGCAGCTAACACAGCAGCAGATGGACCCATCCCTCAAATATAGGAGATGGCTAATGACTGCTGTATGTGGCATTTAACTTGTGGGGAAGTATGGGGTTGGTCTGTGTTCTTCTGAGGCATGCGAGGAATGTTTGGCAATCTTGATGCGCATGCTCCCCTTTCTGGAGAGGCAGCAAAGGTATTGCCACTAACTCCTGCCTTGTACATGAGGAACAACTGTGGCACTTTATAGAGGACATTATAAATATCTACCAATACCTCATGAGAAGAGAAGACTCCCTGGAAAAGACCCTGATGTTGGGAAAGATGGAGGGCACAAGGAGAAGGGGACGACAGAGGACGAGGTGGTTGGACAGTGTTCTCGAAGCTACAAACATGAGTCTGACCAAACTGCGGGAGGCAGTGGAGGGCAGGGGTGCCTGGCGTGCTCTGGTCCATGGGGTCACGAAGAGTCGGACACAACTAAACGCCAAAACACAACAAATAAATATCTATGTTAGCTAATGTTTTCAGGCAGAATGGTGCACAGTCATATCCAACTCTCAAGGATTATATATTTATATTTTTTATTATTATTATTAATATTATTAATTAAGCAGGCTTCAGGAACCATCTCCACTGGCACTGCCTACTCCTCCAGCTGAGAGATCAGAAGATAGAAAAAAATGTGATTTAAAAATATTGTTACGGAAAGGCTGGAACAAACATTAATTGAATGCATAAAATGAGAATAATGAGCCCTGCTGAATCAGACGGCAGCATGGCAGAGGCATTGTGGAAACACACAAGCAGGACATATGGTCTCTGAATATAGATTTCTTTTTCATTTCATTTTTCTTATTCCTGGCAGACATCCCTATTGATCTAATTTCCCTTTAAAGCCATTTATGCCAGTAGCCATCACCAAATTTTGTGGTAGAAAATCCCATAAATAGGATGCTGGATGTGTTTAATCTTGTCTGTCCTGAATCTGCTGCCAGTCAGTTTCATTGGCAGATTTCCATTTTTTATTAGTGCTTTGGGGGAGGGGGGAGGGGGAGTCTCAGCTTTCTCCACACATGTCTATTTATAAACTACTTTCATATTGTCATTTTTCTCTCTCTAAAGCAAGTCGTTCAGAATGCTTGATCCTTTCCTCATAGGATAGGTGCTCCATTTTTCTGATCCTTTCCTAGCTCTATGATTTCCTTTTGGAGACTGGCCAATGAGAAGTCTATCCACTATTGCCAAATGTGGCAGTACTATCAATTTGTTAAATGCCCAGGTTTAGAAACTAAAGTACATTATTTAATATGGGAGCTTCACTTTGGATGAAGTACTCTGGTGTATTTAAGCAAGGTTAACTACAATGAAATTAAATTGGGTTAAAGAGATATAAAACAATTTGGTATAATCAGTGGGTAGACAAAACTGACAAAGCTGAAGTTAGTAAATTAGGAAGTGTGTGTGTGTTACAATTCTATTCCTTCATCAGATCTGAACCTTTAATGGGTGTTGAATCTAATGAAGAGTAATATGTTCATGATAGTCAAAAGCTATTATTAAAAAGCACATTATCCACAAAGAAGGAAATTAAATTAAAACAGAATTAGTGACACCTCCGATAAGAACATGAAAATAGTCTAATGGACCTAACAAAAGACTTTTGGATTCAAGATGGTAAACATCAATGAAAAAATGTTTTCAAGAGAAAGTTATTAATGTTTTAATGGTTCTGTTTTAATAAAACAGTACCATTAAAATATTAATAACTTTCTCTCAAAACAGTACCATTTAAACATTAATAACTTTCTCTTTAAAAAAATTTTCCATTTATGTTTACCATCTTGAATCCAAAAGTCTTTTATCAAGAACAAAAAAATCTATTAAAAAAAAATAGTTTAAGAATAGCAGAATGACACTGACTCCCAGATTTACTAGATAGGGAAAGTAAGAGGTGCCTTCATAACCCCGCAGAGGAGAACTGCACATGTGGGCAGGGAGAGGGCATGACTGCTGCAAAGATCCTTTATAAATCTACACAAAACTCAGTGGAATAGAAATACCATCCATTATATTCTTGCTTGCCATACTAAGTGTACAGCCCCACAGTGGGGCATTCCAGGAATAACTGGAGATGAAACAGAGTGGCCTTGGATCCACTGGATCACTCATTCTCCGGAATAGATAATTTTCCTCAACTGGAACTGTAGCACCCTGCTTGTGGTTAACGCACATATTTCCTCAGCCCAGCCCCCTTGCTCCTCCTTTGGCTGCCTCTGTCCAATCAGCCTGGTTGAAATTCCTATTGGCTGTTTGCTAAAACCAATCATAAAAGATACACCCATTTCCTATTACCTTTTATGGGAGACAAAGAGCTATATTTCCTTCTATCTATAAATGGCAAATAAATAGTCATATATCTTACATTTGCCTCAACAAGGCACCTTAATTACCAGCTCACCTCTTGCCCTCCTTGCCCTATTGCCCTCCAAAACAGATGGTTAATGGTTTTAAATTTTTATTTTAAACAGATGTTAGAGATCTTGGGTTCACATTCTCACGCATCATCAATGAAAGATCTCCTTCTTTGGAGGTCTTTAAGCAGAGGCCTGACAACCATATGTCAGGAGTGCTCTGATGGTGTTTCCTGCCTGGCAGGGGGCTGGGCTCGATGGCCCCTGTGGTCTCTTCCAACTATATGATTCTATGAAATAAGAATCTAACATAAGAATCTAACATTTCTTACTTTCTAAATCCTTTGCATAATTACATTTAAGCCAATATATTTCATACATTAACATATATAAATTTAGAAGCAAAGGCCTTTTCTATGTAAAAAGGGAACTTAGTAAAAGCTAAATTCTCTAAGTTCTCTGAAGCTTCAAAGCGGCTTCAGAGAGAAGTATCTTTCCCTAGCCATCTGCTGTTTCCATTAGCTCTTGCCGTTTACCCTGTGGCTCAAGTCTCTAATGGAAGACACATGGTATTATATTTTGTTAAACAATGAGTGCTTTTACAGCTTGATTGTATTCTGTAATTTGTATGGTCAGTGTGACCTTTTGCTCCCAGCCTGTAATTCCCTTTTACAACCCTGAGGTACTCGTCTCCTGCAATAAATCAAGGGGGCCCTTGTCCAGGAAGATAAACATCTGCCAGTCTTTTAGACAGCTGGTCTTCTGCCTGGCATTAAAACACACAAGCTCATTTTAAAATACAGGCCTTGATCAGATGCCTCATAATACAGATCTTGATCAGATGCCTCAGAACCAGGAGGGATTAAAAAGAAAAAGATCTGCACAGCAGCAACAATTAAGTCCACCCTATTCCTCCCATCTAACGTGCTATTTCACACAACTACCACCATCCCAACCCTACATAGTATGGCACCATAAACAACTTTTTCAAGACCCACCAGTGGGAACATACTGTATTTTGATGAGTCTCTTTGCATATTTTTTTTGCAGTGAAAGTTTGACATATTTATATTTTTTACTTGACTTGACAAATCACACTCTTTGTGTCTTCCCTCCTAGAGCATGGATTTTTACAGCAGTGCAGTTTTTGTTATATGTAAAACAAAATGGTACTTCCTTGTAAACAACTGTTGCTAGGAACCACCGGGCAGATTCCTTGAAATGTGCTTGTTAGAGACAAATAAAATCTGATTCCTTCTGAGTGACAGGAAATTTACAGCTTAATGGGCTAGATTTTTTGGACTTGCAGTCTCTACTTAGTAGGGTAAACAAAAAATGAATAAACCAAAGCCCAGAGGTATTAATGCAACAGATGCCACCGTAAATATAGTATATATTTTTCCATTGAACTTTATTTGACTTGTAATTATCATAGTGAACAATAAGAAACTCATGCCATGTCAAGGACAGCCTTTGTAATCTGGAAGATTCATCCTGATTTGTGGTGGATCTGTCAGAGAAGTGTACTTCTCTCCCATATTCATTTACCCAGGAATAGAAAACTAATTAATCCATCATTAGGAAATGGACACTTTGCACCAAACTCCTAATGGGAATTAACTGCAATGCTTGCCACTCTCGGCCAGCCAGGATGTTTGCCATTGCCTTCAGCTTTTGGAATAAGGAATGAAAAAGTTGCCCTGTCATTGCTAACTGGACTATTTGTTTTGTTCTCAAAATGAAATTCTTATGGTGCAGGTTGGGGCCCAGAGGACAGAGCTCTGAAGGATGGGTTCCTGCCTCTTCAATGAGCTCTGGGCAAATGAGCATCATTAGATAACTCTACTCTTCCAGTTGCCTCCCCTCCTGTTTTGGAATATGATGATACTTCTCTGCTAGGATGTAAATGGCAGGAAGGGAAGAGGGATGTACAGTGGTACCTCGGGTTAAGTACTTAATTTGTTCCAGAGGTCCGTACTTAACTGGAAACTGTTCTTAACCTGAAGCACCACTTTAGCTAATGGGGCCTCCTGCTGCCGCCGCACTGCCGGAGCACAATTTCTGTTCTCATCCTGAAGCAAAGCTATTTTTCTGGGTTAGCGGAGTCTGTAACCTGAAGTGTATGTAACCCGAGGTACCACTGTATAACCTAGATGGTTCTCTCTCTTCCATGCCACATAAATCCCTTCTGCCTCAGCTATCTCACTGCTCTGTGCTCCACTACCAGCCAGGATTTAGATGAAACCTGTTGCTCAGCCAGTGATGTGCAGCAGGTGTGATGAGGTATGATGGCCATTTTGAAATATCTAAAGGGCTGTCAAATGGAAGATGAAACAAGCTTGTTTTCTCCTGCTCCAGAGGGTAGGACCTGAACCAATGGATTCAAGTTGCAAGGAAACAGATTCCTAAGAAAAATATAGCCAGTGCTATTCCGCTTCTGCTTTCTGTTGGAATCTGGCCGGCAGCTTGCTTTTCTTTCTTTGATCAGTGCTATGATAAAGAAGCTTAGCTGTCTTACTACTATGTTTGCATTCCTTTCTCTAAACCTCTTGCCGGAGGTTTTGTGGACTTCCAAGGGAGCCTGCAGGGCTACAGGAGGTCAGGTTGGTTCTAGAGAAACTGGCTTCATTCAGGGCACAGCATGGGGTTTGTTTTGATCCAAAGTACTCAGTGAAAGAAACATTCCCTACTGGAGGCCAAGGCTGAAAGATGCCAGGGCATCACAGAGCCTGGTATATGCAATGAAGCATGGAGCACCTCTAGGCTGTGAAATACAGCTGCTCTGGCAACAGTGCAGGTTTCTTATCAATGCATGTTCTCAGAAATCTCCGTAATGAAGCTCTGAAATACGGATGTCGGGAAATGGAAACAGGACTGCCAATTGATTGTTTTTGCTTATTCGTCTCATGTGCAGAATGGAAACCAATCCAATATATTGTATCCACTGTTGTTGACCACAAATGTTATGTAATCAGTTACATTCTCCTACCATCCAAACTGTTTCCTATGAATGGGGTGGAGTACCTTAATGACATTTACGTAATGAAAGTGGTATGATTTTGGCATGGTGGTCAGTGAGACAAACTGCAGCAGAATGGAAACAATGCCTTCTTATAGCCGTGCTCTTCAGAAAGCACTAAAGTAGCAGTAGTGGGGGGAGGAAAAGTGCAAATAGGACATGTTTTTATTTGTTTCAGGGGTTTGATGTTAATATCCTGTCTTTCTATGATCAAATCAAACACAGGGCTGCTTAGAATTTTTTTAATTAAAAAAAGCAACAAAACAATAATAAAAAACAAAATAAGCAGCAGTTAATCAAAATTAATCCACATGGGTTGCTTCCAGATGACCAATATCTTGAGCACACATTCTGATTTATATGTGGGGAGGTTAGACAATGCTGCATCAAGCAAATATTACCCCAAACTTTCCAATGCATTTTTCTATCATTTTCTCTATCTCAGAAACCCATTCTTTTAGGAGGGGGAATAGGTTTTTTGCACAAGAGTATCAAACAGTCTAGAAGCACCATTAGTAGTTATCCATAGCCTGCTCATTGCCACTTGTGGTTATCAGCCTTCCTCTGTTTCACATATAATGGGATTACTCAAAGAGAAATAAGAGAAATATCACATTTACTGGGTGAGACGACTGATAAATAGTAAACCCTTAGCTCTTAATGCAAAATCGCACAGAAATCTAATCATTGCACCATAAGAAATAATTATTTAGTACACATTCTAGGAGCGCAAGCCTTCCCGTGCATGTTTGCTCAGATGTCCTATTGAATTTAGTGGAACTTATTCCCAAATTATTATGCCTAGGATTGCATTCATATACTCTGCTCTTGCACTGTGAAAACTCCAGGGTGCAATGGAGATTTGAAGTATGCATGACCCTCTCCAGCAATTTCAGTGGTAGGGGAACTTCACTTGTACAAGAGTGTAGTGCTTATAAAGAGAAGCTCTAATATGGAAACAAAATTTGTCTACACAAGAAAAAAAATCATAGCTCTGCATTCACATTCCCAATTGCATTACAGCTCCTCCAGTTGTACAATTTTGAAATTGGAACACTGCAAAAGTAACCTCCATGTATAAATAATGCAATATTGAAATGGGCTCACCCTTTTTCCAATAGTGCCATTTTACAGGGAAAGAAAAGCTCTGATGATTTAAAAGACTGTGGTGTATAAGCAGCAATTAAATTCATAGCAAAATCAATTGACTCTCATATTAGAATTCATAAACCAATCTTATTAGATAGGTTTGTAAAATACAACCACCCATACCTACGGAGTCATATGTAAAAATAGTAGACAGCCTTTGGCAGTCATGACTGAATCATGACTGAATCATGACCAGAAAAGGGGGCAATTGTTATTGACTTTTAAATACTTGAGGAACTGCAGAAGATATTATAACTGAAATTGTGAAATGAAATCAGACACTATAGATCAAATGGAAGACATAATATTCTTCAGACTTCCTTTATTAAAAGAATGGGAGTTTGTATATTCCACCGAAAGTGCTCTTGTTCTAGAATTTTGAAAAATGCAAAGTGATTCCATTATTATTTTGAGGGGTTTTTGACTTTTGTATCTCTACCATCACATATGTCAAATAGCAAGTTGGCTTGTCAATTTTCAGCTGTGCTTAATGCAGCCTCTCAACTAATCTCCACGTAGGATGTCATTTGAAGACCCATGGCATGATGCAAAAAATGGAAACTCCAATTCAGCCTGTAAGAACTTCCAAGTCCATAGTCCAGGGGTAGAGTATATGCTTCACATGCAGAAGGACTTGGGCAGAATCCTGGGAACTTTCTGGTCAGGCTGGTAAAGGTCCCTGTCAGAAAACCCTGCAGAGCCACTCCCAGTCAGACCACTGGTGGTCCATCAAGTCCAGAATTGTCTACAATGGACTAATGCTCTGACTCTTGTGATAGCTTTCTAGCTACCGAAGAATTTTTGTTTGCCTGGGACGTGATTCAGGGACATGGTTCTAGTAGGGAACATGATTCATAAATCCATCTCTGAAGGCAGATTGAGAATTTTGCCCACTTACCTTAACTAATTTGTGTGTGTGACGGGGGGGGGGGAGCACAAATAATACTGTGCCACAATTCTGACAGTGGGGGGGGAAGTATCTGATTTCTGAAAGCACCACAGGAGTAATTTCTTATACCTGTTCTTGCATATTTGTACTTCTCCACTCTCTAAGTGGTAAAATAAGTTGCTGTTGACTATTTTTTAAAAAATAGCATTTTATGCCTGAAACGTTTGCTAGACCAGACTGCTCCATTGACATTTTTAAAAAGTGTCACAGCACCACCAGTGCTTAAATGTAATGTGCTACAGTGAGGTATTTAGACCAGAGTTTATTGACTTGAAAGAACTCTTAAGTTGAAAATCTTTTTAAAAGCATCTTTGGGTGAGTTCTTTCTGCATAAGAAGTTTTACCTAAAACACCTCAGCCAGCATGGCCAATACAGATAGGTAGCCGTGTTGGTCTGCCATAGTCAAAACAAAAAAAAATCCTTCCAGTAGCACCTAAAGACCAACTAAGTTAGTTCTTGGTATGAGCTTTCGTGTGCATGCACACTTCTTCAGATACACAGGTGCTACTGGAAGGATTTTTTTTGTTTTGAGCATGGCCAATAGTTAGGGATGATGTAGTCCTTCAGTTTTTCTCAATGGCTCAATCCCATATAGGATATAGAGACCTGTGCAACTAGTTCCATATACTCAAAGAAGCTTTTGAATTTTGGTTTCTCAGAGAAAAGTCAAAGGACAAACACTTTTTTATCTGAGGAGACTTACCAAAGCAACTTGTAATATGCATGTACCTGCACTTGCGAGGAATAAATTCCTCTAGCTATGCTCAAATCTTTGAGAATTCTGAAGCAGCTATTTATAACCAGCCCATAAGTGATTTTATATGGGGGGGGGGTAGCCTTTCAGTTTAATGCCAGGTGGTTGCTGCACTGACAGTAAATGCTCAGAACAGGCTCTTCTGACTAAGTACAGAACCAATGACAATCCAAAGTCACTGGAAGGATGTTGTGGCATGCCAGAGCAAATATTTATTGTCAGACATAGATAAGAGCTAGCAAACAGTACATGTAGTTCTTTCTTTGAACAGACCTTGCAATGCTATGTCAGTATTAAGTCTGGATTATTATTGAAAGTCAATACATTAAAATAATGGTTTTATTTTAAAGATGTGTAACACAACTACCAAAAAAACAAACAACCCCAATGTGGTTATCTAACTACTATTTGGAGTCTGTTTCCAACATTGCATTTTGTGGATGTGTACAACTATAAAGTGATATGTGTGACCAAAATTGCTTATTTTAAATACAGTACTTATATCTTGCCTTTCCTTCTGCAGTTCAAGGCAGTTAAATCATAAAGCGAAAACCAATAAAACATATGAAAACAACAACAGAAATAGCAGCCAGGAAATAAAAACAACAACAGGAAAGTACCATAAGAGACAGAAGGATCACATACCAAATACGGGAAGGCCTGTACTGTAACATATATTCACATCCATCTCTATCCTATATCTAAGCAAGCAAGAGGCATTATCAGAGTTCAAGGACACATTTCAGCCATGCAAAAAGGAGAGGTGCAAGGCAGGGCCAATGAGGGGTCTGGCCTGAGGAAAGGGGTGTGTGGCTAGGAATAGGGTGACAACTTGGGAAGAGTCCACACAGAGGCTTGGAAGGCTGCATTCATCCTGAGGCTTCCCCATTCCTGCTTGAAAGGTCAAAGGTCTTCGTAAACAGGAAAGTCTTCATGCAATAGCAGAAGGTTGACCAGGGAGGGGAAATAAACTTCCCCCAGGTAGAAACGGGAAAAGCCCCCAACGCTTTCTGCCTTATTCCAGCTGAACACTGGTTTCAAACCAACAGGAGGAGGCCTCGCTTTCAAGTGTTTCAAAGTTAGCACATGCTTCATCCAGCTACATTGTTTCAGGGACCCAGAATTGGCCAGAGCTCCCTGGAAAGTGTGCATTTGGTGTCAATTAAAGATTTGCTGTGTAATAAATGAAACAGCTCTTGTATACAAGCTGTTACTCAAGACATTCCAAAATACAGTATTATTTGCCCTTGACCTTCGTCATTTTTATCTGGCTCATGTACCTCCTCCGCCTCCACATTCACTGGAAATGGGACCCAAGTGCCAAATTTGGTCCGATCTTAATAAGGCCAAAGTATGCATAATGCATGGCTGACTTTGATATTGTTCTGTTATCAGCATACATAACGTATTCCAAAACTGCAAGAGCAAAATCTCAAAAGAGTCATAGAGTCGATTTAATAGATTGGCATCTTGCTTGTTTTCTTAACCCAATTATTTGCAGGAAATGCCCCCTTCCCTTCAAAATTCTAAGACAAATCGTCAAGTGTCAAAAACCAAAACAGTGATCACCGAGCTTGCAAAATGCTAAATAAATAGAGAAGGAGTTAATCACTTCTCAGGGGGCAAATAAAACAAAATGGGGATGGCTTAAAATGGCACAACTCTTGTTTAACAACTTTCTACAGTTTGAGAAACCCAAGGTCTTAGTTACATTTCTTCAACAACAAAAACAAAACACACACAGATACACACCATGTCCTTTGGTGTTAATGTAATCTGTTACATACAGATTGGTGAGGCAGTTTTGTTTTTCAACAGCCTTCTTGTATTTTATTCATGTCTAAGCCCTGTTCAGGTCACAAATTTCAAGCAGTTGTCATTAAAAAATCCCTTTCTGTGATCCAAGCTTGACTTGAAGCATCTTCAAGTTGTCAGTGTGCCCAGAATCTGTTCTTTTCAAGCCAGAGTGATAAATAATGTACCTAGACAGTGGTAGACTAGTATTTCCTCAGCATGCAGAAGATCTCAGGTTCATGCCCAGGCAAGGCTGGAAGAGAACTGTGTCTGAAATCCTGGAGAGTCACTGCCAATTAGTACAGACAATGCTGAGCTAGATGGACCCAATGGTTTGACTCAGTACACAACAGCTTCTTGTGTAGAGCAAGCCTTATGTTGGCTTTCCACCCCCTCATTTTGATACAGCTTTCATGGCTGCAATTCTATGCCCCTCTGGGACTCGCTCCCATGTAAACGTGTATCAGATTGCACTGCATGCAATTCTAGAACAATTTCCAGAAAAATGTTCTGGTCTCTGGCATGTTTGTAGACCAAGTATCATTTCCAATCACAGTTGCTATAAGTACTGCCAAAGCAGAAGTAGGCAGTATGAGACCTCATTTCCTAGGAATAGTCCTATGTTGACTTATCAAAATTCTTCCCCAAGTATGAATCAGCTTATCTCTCTGCCCTTGGGCAAAGCCAAGGATAGCTTGGCTTCAGATCCCTAAGCAGCTGAAATGTCTGCCAGAGGCAACAAGTGCACATAAGTGGGAATACTGGTGTCACTGGTCTGCTTCCTCGTTTCTTTCCTTCTAAACTTATTTTGAGAAGATAAGCAATGAGTCAAATTCAGGGTGTTATTAATGGCTTATCAAACCCTAACCAACTTAGGGCCTTAGCTTTATAACTGGGCAGATTGATATAAGAAGGATATCAATCCCATATCAATCAGCCCCTGTCTGGTTGTTCCAAAGCCCAAGGATATCTGCATCTAGGGAAATTCCTAAAGAGGAAAGTCCTGTCAAAAACATCCCCAAATGAAACCCAGTCTGGATGAGCATGCTCAGTGGCAACAGACTACTGAGTGTGTTGTTTCGAGGTAGGGCGATGGAAATCCAAGGGAGAGAGAGAATGGAATGGGACATTGTAGAATAGCACCACTACAAGCTGCAAGATTTTGCTGCAGGTCTCACATGTCAAGAAAAACATATAATGAACTTGTATGTACCCATGTGGCCTGGGAAGGAGGAGAGAGACAATGGATCATGAAGGCACACCCAGGAGACCCAGGTGGTGTTACAGCACAATCCTAAACTTGTCTACTCTGAAGTAAGTCCTATTTTATTCAAGGGGGCTCCCTTCCAGGTCAGCAGTGTTAGGATTGTGGCCTTCATCTAATTCGGTCCAGTCTACTCAATACTCCCTTCCAGCTGAAAATGCCAGCAGACCACTTACCTCACCCAGTTTATTTACATAAGTATTAAGTAGTTATTGTAGGGTACATCTGCGCATAGAAAGAAAGAGGCATCATCAAGCCACGAGAAAGCTTTTCATAATGCTTTAATGAAATGCTTCCTCAGTTTAAGTGTTTATCCTGTCTCCTCTTCTTTTAAATTAGATCATTTAAGACAAAAATACCACTTCCAAATACATGGGGGAAAGACAGAAGAACTGAATAAACTGGCACCTAGAGAAAATGGTTTCCCAGCAACAGCAGTCATATGGAGGTACTGACAGCTAGAGAGATGCCATAATCTTACTTCAGAGTCGCTTAATACCTCAAGGTACGTCCAGTGTTATTCTAGTCTATTAATATGACAGCGTTAACATCCATGAAGTTGATGAGATGGCTTCTAATAGCACACCTCCTAGCACCAACTTGCATGAGTCAGCTGGAAATATTGCTCCTGGAGTCGCCTCTTCTACTGATCTGAGGGCTAGCAAAACCTCCACCATTTCACAGACTAAAAACTGGGGCAGTGTTATGTACTGAGCTGAATCCTAGAACAATAGGATCCAGAATGCAGCAGTCTGATTGGTCCGCAGGAGCTACCCAGTCCAGCTCCAGGTGGCAGGAGCAGCCAATCTTGGAATCTTGAAAGACCTACATTGGTTCCTAGTTTCCGAGCACAATTCAAAGTGTTGGTGCTGACCTTTAAAGCCCTAAAAAAAACCCAGCTAGATGGGCGGGGTATAAATAATAATAAAATTTATTATTATTATTATTATTATTGACCGCAGCAGTAAGCCACAACACATCTGGAATTAGGTAGCAGATAATTCTTCCCTCAGAATGTTCTACTTCCAGGGAGGCTTGAGGGCTGCCTTTTCTCTTTTTACCCCATTCAATGACAGAAAATTCATTTCTGCTAAGCTACAGTCAATACCAGCTCCCAGAAAAACACTGCTTGAATGGTATATGTTTGCAAACACATTTTCCATATTCACAACGTCAGGTGTATCACTAAAACAACAACACTATAATGAACATTGACCAGCATGAGTCAATTGCTGTTATTTCCCTTCCTACACTCTCTCATTTTTGGATTGCTATCCAAACATACCTTTTCAACTATTACTTGAGGCAGACACCCTGTCTTCTGGTCTAGCTCATCAAGATGACAAAAGAATGAAGAGCTAAGCTTATATATCATATTATGCAACTGAACTGCGCACCATTTTGAAATGCTTACACAATCAATATTGCCAATTGTCATAACAAGGCTTTTGCTTATCACCCACTATGGTAGCAAGTCCTTTTTACAGCCTTATGTAAACTAGCAACATGCCTGAAAACATTAACTGGAGGCTTAACAAGGAAGTTTATGACTGGCTGTTTCGCTCTAGTTCCTCAGCTTTTGTTGATAAGAAGACATCATCATTCATTCATCTTTGAGGTTTTTTGTTCTTTCTGCTTGGCACTCACTAAAACAACATTCAATCAGACCATGAATATACATGTTCTATATATAGCTCAAAAACTACAGCACTTTACCAGGGATGGGCAAACCAGTTGATTTCAGTTTCTCTCAGTATCTCATTATTCCAATCCCCACACTTCAGCTTACTGATTTTAAAGTCCTCCTGAAAATCCATAAGGATATTAGTGCAAATTTCTCCAAATATACAAACTTTTTATGCAATTTTGCCTAATATAATGCATTTGTGTATGCTATTTCACTAATATATGCACACACACTTGAACTTAGTATATGCATATTTGTACTCATTATTGAATGGAGAACTGCACTGCAAAAACTGGAGAAATGGGTATGTTGATGAATGGCTGTTTTGTTCAGAATTACCTTTCCTACCATTTGGTGGAATCATGAGTTAGATGGGCTCTCTGCCATCTCATATTAATGAGGAAGTAGCTTCAGAAAATTCTGTAGAGAAACGGAATGAACCATATCTAGATTATGACTGGGCAACTACCGTAGCCTGTGTGGTTATGATTACTATCTGGATTGTTTAAGTTTAAGGCTCTTTCACAAAAGTTTATGTGTTCAGCATGTTCTATATAATGGCAGCTACACACAATGAGTAAGATATGCAGGACTACATCAAACAGACATGGAGGGGCGGATTGTGTTATGCACCACACATCAAAGCAAGCAAAAGTTGGATTTTACCATTAAATAGACTTCAACTTTTATATGTGCAAATAAGGCTTTGAATAACCGTATTTCTTAAGGGGAAAAGCTATTGCGTCTCATGAGTCATCCTGAAGTCTTTCGCCTCTAGATATTACCATCTCTCCCTCCTGCTACAATGTTTCCAGTAGCATTACAATGGCATCACATGGGGAAAAGATTTCTGTGCCCATAGGTACATGCTGTAGTGCACCTCAGGAAAGGACATACAATCACTTCTGGGAGCATATTTTAAAAGTCTTGTTTTTACTTAAAAACTTGAAGAAACAGGCAACTCTTGGACCACCTTATAAGTACTCGTTTGGCTGGCTATAAAACACAGTGGATTAAAAAGAATTTTTAAAAGGATTTCCCCTAGAGAAAATCCAACCAAAAATAGCATGAAACTGACCTGGTTTGGTAAACAAATGAAGCTACTGCTAGATGGAGATGCATTGAACCACACATCTCTAGCTGCATACAAGGTTGGGAAAGAACGTATCTTGACATCCTGGAAAGCTTCTGCCAGTTGGCATAATAAAATTACGGTATGTCTGTCCAAAGCTCAATAGTCCCAGTCAGCATAGCCAATCCTTAGGACTGATAGTACAATAACACGTGGGGGGCACCAGGTTGGCCCCCTCTGAATTGGACAGTATGTAGCTCAGCTGAGCTTCATCTGACTCTGGTTAAAGCTGTTTCCTCTGCTCACTTTTCCTTCTGGATAACCCTTGCAATGCAAAAGCCTTCTCACCTGGACAAGTGGAAAAATGAAGGTTCCATTTTCTATTTGGAATACTAGAGTTCACAGGTTATGCTATGTATCCCTGTTTTTATGAGCTGCTGCTAGCTAAGTATTAACAAACAAAACATATTTTGTTAGCTATGCTTTCAGAAGCATCTTTTTTTATTTCAGAAAAAGATTTCACAAACCTTTTTCTGATTTGGCAGGGGTTAGACACATTGGATCACATTTATCCCTGGTCTGTACCTCCAAATAGAATTATGCCAAGAGAGCATTTATCCCTTCCATTCTCTTTCCACTGTACTTATATAAATGTTCTTTTTTTCTAATTGTCACAGGAAAATTGTTCTCAAACAATGGGTGGCATCGTATTAAGCATTTTGTCACATGACAGCAATGAATCGAAGCTGGTTCATAAATTATTTTGTTAGTCATTCTAAATCCTAATCCTAAATTGTCATTTTATTTCATAGCTTCCTACCTGTCCTTTAAAAAAATGCAAATCTTGTTGCAATATTGTGTGTTTTTTTAAGTCTCTCACTTTTGCTTATATGGATTGAAATCCAAAGGGTCCAGTTTGTCCAGTTTTGTATGGCATAATATGACCTTCCCAAACAAATGGAATCTTCAGATAGCTTACTTTGAATAGTTACGCACATTAGGCCTCTGTGTATTGTTGATTGATTTGGACAATTCATATACTGCTTGCATTTTAACAAATATCTAAGCAACTTTAAAACATGATCCAGTAGTGTTGAGGGTTCCATTGGCCTACTTCTCAAAATGGCCTGGTGGGTCCATTGCTCATCTCATGAACCATTTGCAAGGCCATTGTGCCTATCTGATAGGAGTTGAAATCTGAAAAACTGAGAATTTGCACTTGGTTAGAGTTAGGTTTGGTTTAGTCTCATCATCTCCAGGAATACCTACTATCTCACTTTCTTTCTGTGGGTCATGGAAAGAAAGTAGCAATCATTCATTTTTTATTTCGAGGGTGTTTTTATCCCCTAGGCTTTGGCAACTGCAGCGCTTTTAGAAAGATTATTCTCTGCTAAAATATTTTTACTGCATTATTCCCACGAGGTGAAGTTTCTGACAGGTCTGCAGAATTCAGCCTCTACTTCAGGAGAGCAGAACACATATGTGCAGAAGGATTGTTTCCAAAAATGATTTTAAAAATAAAAACGGATTTTTCTGGACTATGAAGTTGTATAAAATATCCTCATCCCAAATAGCCCTAGGCCACACTCACAGCACATGTGTAAAGCACCATGACACCACTTGTCATGGCTTCTCCCTAAGAATTATGGGAGCTGAAATTTGTTAAGGGTGCTGAGAGTTATTAGGAGACCCCCTAGTCCTCTGCCAGAGCTACAATTCTCAGAGTGGTTTAGCAATCAGTCCCTCTTCCCAGTGAACTCTGGCCATTGTAGCTTTGTGAGGGGGATTTTTGATTTACAAAACAGGGCCTCACATCGGAGTCTTGAAGCACAACAGTTGACATTCAGTGTTAGTCTTAACTTGAATTGTCATGACTAACTTAGGTTCATTAATTTCAATGGGTCTCCTGTGAGAAGGGTGTAGTTGACTATAACCCACAAGTTACACCAAAGTAGTGGGCAAGAGAGGTGCTGGCTCCTTCCTTCTCTCCCCGTGCCAACTCCTCCCCAAAGGCTTATCTGATATTGGAGCCAAGCATTTAAAAATAATGGCACGAGAAAGGATCCCAGTAGGAGCACCTTGGTAAGGGAGAAGGTTCAGCACACCCCTCACTCTGCCACCCACCACTTCTTTGAGATCAACCCTCCCACTTCTGTGTGAAGTCAACCCTGCCCTCCTGCTTCACAACAATCCAGGCCTGCCCTCGAACAGGTAGCTCAGTTCTCAGGCAAGTTGTTTTGCTCTCTCCCACCCTGCTGCGCGGAAATTACATGAAGGACCTTGGGAAAGAGATTGCCACCACCTGATGTTCCTTCTGAAGCGGCAAACCAAATCAAAGTGTTAACTCAAAGTGTACAAAAGCTAGCGGTGTTCTGGGAAAGTGTCTTCCCTGCAAACTTCAGAGCCTGCCTCTTTCTAGCTGTGTTCCTGTGATGATTAAGAAAGCCATTCAGGTTGTCGGAGCATCAGCAGCATGCGTCCCATCTGATACCTTTGAAGTCCAGCAGGCGCCATCCTCTGAGAAGAAGCCAATCCTTTTCACAAGATAGTGTGCCGCTTTCTGGAAATGATGCCCATTTGTTTATTGTACATAAACTAAACCATGCACCGCTTTTGAGCAGCAGGAAAGTGTGTGCGTTGGTTCAGAAACTGTGATGCTTTTACACAAACAGGATTCCATGTGCAACACACTACAGCGTAAAGAAGGAACTCCACAACCAGCTACTGGCCTTCACACTCTGCATCTGGAGAAGGTGGGTTGCCAATACCAGGTGCTTCCAGGCAACCTATCCATTTAGCATTCATCATGATTCATTGGCTGGGATTTTAGATGGTGTTGGCTCTTTAAGAAGCATTCGTCCTGATTTGATAGTGGAGAAGTTAGGTGATGCTTACCAGCATGTGCAAGTGACCTGCATACCTCAACCAGTCTGAGCCACAATCCTGCTTTGGCTTTCATCAAAGGAGCAGCACAGACAGCCACATTGTGATTCTGGAGATTTTTAAGACATTCAGGTTGATTAAACTTGAATGTTTTGACCTTTACATGTTTTTCTCCCAGTGTAGTTGCCAGCTCCTTGACTTCCTTTACAGCTGCTGTTGTCGGTGACAATCATGTCACTCAGAGAGGAAGCCTAAAACACAGCCCATGGGATTTTATCCATTCATTTGCCAATCGACAAATCATGGATTTACAATATCAGCTCACCATCTGTCATGGGCTGTTCTTTCAAACACTGTTCTCATTCCCTGGGCTCACATATCGTCCCATTCCAATATTGGCCTTGAAGACTCTGCAAAGGTTTCCTTGCTTGTAGAGTGCAATTGGGGACAGCGGGTGCCAATATTTGCTTGCTAAGACAGAGCTCTCGAGAACTGAGACAAGTATTTTGGCAAAAGTGCAAGGAACACGACAGGCTGTTTCCTAATGTGCACCCCCAGAAAAATCTGCCCAAAGGCTATCCTGAGCTTTCTCAGTTGTATTTGTTTCAGATTTTATTGCAGTTCAGGAGAGTGGCATAGTGTGGGGGGCCAGGAGGGCCATGGCCCCAGGTGCAAAATTCTGAGGGGGTGCAACCCGGCGTCCTCACACAAGTGCCAGCTTCCATGGGGATTCCTGTTCTAGCAAAGGCAATAGAACAACTCAGGCCCACAGTAATCGGGCACAGACAGAGGCAGGCAGGCAAGGGGCGACCCCAGTCTGGCCCAGCCCTCCTCTCCACAAGCATAGAGGGGATTCTCCCACCAAGGGCTGAATTGGCCGGTTGGGCTCTCCCCTGCGTGGACAGGTAGTGCAGCATAGAGCAGCGCTGCTTGACTTGGGCAGCGGGGGCACTCCAGCGGCATTTGTGACATCTCACAAAACTGCCTTGATATGATCAATTATGGAAGCAGAATCCACTCTGTGCAGAAACCATTATCGAGAATGGATTTAGGAAAAGTGAGGCAAGATGCCACACAGGAAGCGAATGTGTAGGTAAGTTTACTCAAAAGTCAGAAGCATATCCGGCGCCGTGGTGCAAAGCTCCCTCCGGCGGCATGCCCCCCCCCCCAATTTCCCAGAGTTGTCAATTTTTTTTAGGAAGGACGACGCTGCCAGCGGGGCTGGAGGAGGCGGGTAGTGGCTGGAGGGCAGCTCCACCGGCAGGGAAGAGGCAGATGCTGGACGCAGTGCCTCCCGGCTCAGCTGGCCGCTTCGTGCCGCAGTGGCCATGGCAGACAGAGGCTCTGGGCGTGGTGCTGCTTTGGTGCAGTATGGCAGAGGTGGGTGAGGGTGGCAAGCTGATGCCAGGAGGCGCCAGGTCCAGCCTCCGCCTCTTCCCTGGTGCCCCGTGCCACTAGCCTCTATGGGTAAGACGGTCCTAGTATCACCTTTCTTAAAGATTACAGGGACTATGATGATCAATCTTAAACTTCAAATCATATCATTGCATCATCCACAATTCAGTGGCAAACTAAGAAAGGAATGGCATAAGGCCTGCTGCAGAGACAGCAAAATCGTGGCATTCCTCCATACGTTATGCCTGCAAAGAAGCCTTTTCCCCCCCCAATGGCTCGTCATTTTTATTTCACGTTCAGATAAAATTAATAGCTCATCAATATTCACATTCTTTAGTCCCTTCCTAAATGTGCACAGCTAGTAATTAACTTGGGCTTTATAGCTTTGCTCACATGTCAGACCTATTGTTCAAGGAGATTAACAGAATCACAATTAGACCTGCAAGTAGTCGGCAAGTTCCTTGTTCCACCAGAGCAGCCGCGCACCATCCTTGGCACGTAGCTCACATGGGAAAACCACCATGCGGTAACCCCCAAACTTTGACACAATGATAGCAATCCATTTTCTCAATTACAGCTGCCGCCACCCCACCTCATTCTTGACTGATGGTCAACCTTCTACAACTGCACGATAGCTCACTTTATGTTGCCTGCAAGTCCCCATTGCCCCGTCAGAGCTCAAAAGCAGGCTGGCACTAGGGATGGATGACTGTCAATTTTCATTTCTCCCAGTTTCTCTTTTTTATTATTCTTAAATTCGGTTCTCCACATTTCTGGAGCAATTTGGATTTATTCTCATGAAAATTTGCGTACATTTTTGTGTGAATTTTTCCTAAGAAACACATTTTGCATTTTCCCCTAATATAATGCATCTTTGTGTTATTTTTCACTAACGCATAGTTCAGCTTAACATATATGTGGGTGTTTTTTTAACATTACTTGGTTAGAGAACTGCATTGCAAAATTCAGAAAAATGAAATTTTGACAGATGGCTGTGTTGTGGTTCACTTCTTGTTTGGGGGCAATGGTGATGCATCCTGCCTTATCCTGTCCCTTTGAGTTGTACCATGGACTATATAATGCAAATTATAGAAAACCTTCAGCTCCATCAGGCCTCTTCTCTCTCAACTGTGGGCAGCCATTCCTTCAGACTGCCTCAGTGGGAGAGATAGGAAGCAAGGCTCATTGCATCAGTTTTTCTGGATGCCCAGCTCCATCAGGCACCCCCTGCCCCTGAATTGTGCCTCTTGATAAACCAAGGTATGGTTTTCACCACACATTGCTAAGCATGTTTCTTGTGCTTCCCAGCATGTGCTGAAAGTCAAATCCTACATTTCTTGGGTCAAGAGTGAGCATACATAATGGGATCATCATGGACTGGGAGCTATGACATGCAAACTTTTCCTTTGGCCACCATTTGCCCAGCAGTCATGTAAACAGTTCCTAAAACATCACCTTCACTCCTTGGCAGGGAAAATGGTTCCTAAACCAGGTAACATCTTTTTGCTAAAATAACATGGGCCATTGAGTTTCATCAAATGTGGGAAGCTCTCATTTTCTATCCCAATGGATTCATCCAGCCCTCCTGAGTCCTGGGAGAGCTGTCAATTAGCTACTTGAGTTTATGTGCACTTTTCATATAAATCTAAACAACGAAAAGGTACATTCACAGGAAGTGCACTTACAAATACTTCTGCTAATAAATGTATAACCCATTTGCTACTTGTGATAGCAAGAACAGTAGTACAATGAGTGCAGGATTTGGGGGCAGGCATCTTGGGCCCTCTTAGTAAAATGACCAGGAGGCTCCCCAATTGCAGCAGAAATGGCTTGCATGTTTTGAAGAAAGCAAAGCACATTACCATCTAAATAGGGGGCACTCCTCTAATACAATTAAGACCAGAATTTAAAATGACTCAAGTATACCGCTGGCAACAAGGGCTGGTACTACAATGGGACTCCTAAACAAACAAACAGCAGGGCTGTCTTCTATTAAAGCCAAATGGTTCAAAGTGTGCAGATTATGAAGGAAAGTAGGATTATGCAGACAGAGTTTCAGAAGAATCAAACTGTTCTGTTTGGTTACTTGTAGCTGGGGGATTACACAGAGCAATAGATGGGTTGATGAAGCTGGGAAGGTTAGTTGAACTAAGCACACATTTGAGAGCCTGCTCAACCAACTAGATGTAATGGTGGCAGTTCTGTGCGATTAAAACTGGAAACAGTGGGCATAGTCTAAACCTTCCTGCTCACCAAATTCTAGCTCTTCCCATCCCCTCTTTTGAAATATTTTTATTCAGGGTCAATCAGTGCTGGGAAGAGATGGGGGTGAAGGATAAGCTGTGGGGCAGGTGCATTATTAGGTCCTGGTCCAGGGACCGAACCCCAAGTCTTTTCTTACAATCGTCAAATCTCATGCCCCAGTGCTTCCTGGTCAGACTGAAGATGCCTACCTGCGTGTGCATGGCAATGTGGACACTCCACTTCTCTACGCTGGAAATTATCAAGGGAAAGCAGGATAGGTGGCCCTCATTGCGGAAGAAATAGTGCTTGGGTGGCTCAGAATTTTTAAAGTATATTTGCATAGAGGGGAGCTTTGTCTTTAAAAGTAGGCCTAAATTTGCACCACTGAGTATCAAGTAGCATATGCATATTGTATGCAAATTTGTGTCATGGTGCTGTGCCTGAAATCTTTTAAGGATCTAGCATTCGGGTTCGGACACTGTACCCACCTCACCTTTTCGTCCTTTTTCTACTGCTGAAAGCAGACCCACACTGTACACCCTGCTTTCTCTGCAACTGAACTGTTTATGGGAAAGGAGCTCCTTTACTAATGATTCACTTCAAAGACAGTACAGAGAGGATTACCACTCCGAGGCATTACAGTTTACTTCCAAAGCTTGCTTTCAGTTGAATTATTTAGAGCCTGGCCAGTAGAGATTTTTTTTAGCAAACATAAATCGCTGGTATCTGGCAGGGAAAACATTTGGCTAGCAAATACTATGGTAAGTGGCCATGCTTCCTGCAGTTTGTTTCAAAACATTCCTAATTAAGCATTCCTCAAAACAGGAGGTCTGGCTAATGAAGGGACCCTGGACAAACTGCACAGGCAGAAAGAGTGCCAGCCTTTTAGTCAGTCCTAAAGCTTTATTTGTCATCAATTCATAGTCTTCTGCATATTATAACCACAGGCATTGTTTTAGCTAAACCCTTTGAGCATGTTAGGTGCCATATCTGAAGGTTTGCGGTGCTAATAAACTGAATGATTAGTTGGGACACACGTTGTCTGCCTTGCCAAACCTAAAAAAAGCTCAACAACAACTTTCAGGGTGTCCTGGATTTTACTTTTTGAAATATGGCAAGCCCAGATGGACAGATCCATCCATTTCTGTTCTGTGCCGATTTTTTCATGGGTTCATTCTGCTCCATTTTGTTACCACATAAATTTGTGCTTTAAAAAATAATCTGTGAAAATGTGGATGGAATTCAGCTAATGAGTCCCATCAACAGAAACGCTGTGCAAGGATTTCTGTTTGTACAATGAGAGGAGCCCTAGGCACCCCATGAATTGCCTTTGGTGGAGTTGCTAGTGTTGGAATTCTTGCCCGTCTCAGAGGTATGTGCCTATCTGTTCAGGCACCGGCTGAATTCCTTAGACCTCCCTCCGGCGACTCCCGGCAGGATAAAACATACTCGAGGTCCGTTCCGGCGATTTTCCTCAGGCTGTGAGGAAAACACACCAACTGCTTCTCCTCCTTCTCCTCCTCCCTGCATATCCCCAGGGAGGGGAATCAGACACATACAGAAACGTATCTACATGTCTTTATTTGTGTCTTTAGCAGTCATACAGTAAAGATGTCTGCTCTCTTCAACAGACAGAGAGAAACTCCACCCATGTACATCCTGTACAGGTCATATGACCAACCCACTGAGCTAACATCCGGTGCTCAGTACAGAATGGACTGCCCCTTTGTTCCCATGGCAACAGTCACAAACTTCCTGTTTGGCTTTCCAGCCACAAGCAGCAGTCTTGGCTGCTATAGCCTTTGCTTGCTGCCGCATTGCTGCTTTAGAATAACAGCTAGAAGCCCCAGAAAAATGCACAGGGGAGATGGGGGAGTCATTCCTCCTGGCAAACTAAAATGCCCTGATTAATTTGTTCAAATTGGGACTGCCAAAATTCATGCAGATGTTGGAGAAATATAAGGGTTCAGTACCCTGTGGGTTCAGCCTGGATGACTAATAGAACCCAGACACCAACTGTCAGTCAAACAGGATGCTTATTTAGGTATTGCAAGGCCAGTGTGACATAACCTCAATCAGCAACTAGCAAGGGGTGGTACACCAAATATGAAAATGGCACAGGCATTTTTACACTTATAAGCAAAGGAAAGCAAAGGGGCAGTTATGTCCATATATGGCAATATTCCCTTCTACCAGCTTCTACTGGTTTAGTCACAAGGCATGGCAGCTTTCTTCTGTTTCCCTCCCTCCTTCTTCCGCAGCAGTTATAACAATAGCTCCTGCGTAGGCGTAGTTCCGTCCTCTCATGGTTCTATTGCAAACACAACCTTCACATTCCAACCTTTGCTCGCTTCACCCTTCTCACACACACATTTCAAAGTGACCCCACAGGGTGCAGTCCTACAAATCAGAAATACTAAACACTTTCCAAGCGGTTCAGGAAAGAGTGTGTCTACTCTAGGCCCGATCAAAGATTGGACAATTCCCAGTGCAATTATGAGGAAGCAATGGACTTACAAGTTGCCGGCGTGGCTGCTCAGTATGATCTCAGTTCTGTGATGAAGGACTGGAGTGCTTTTTGGAGCCCTTTTTGAATGACAACAGTGCAGCTAGGTAATGTTATATTCTGGACTTAATATTCTTACAGGGGCTCCCTTTAGGAGCCCCAGTGTTGTAACAGACATGCCACTGGTTCCCCCTCTTTAGATACAGTGGTACCTCAGGTTTCAGACACTTCAGGTTACAGACTCCGCTAACCCAGAAATAGTACCTCAGGTTAAGAAATTTGCTTCAGGATGAGAACAGAAATTGCATGGCAGCGGGAGGCCCCATTAAGCTAAAGTGGTACTTCAGGTTAAGAACAGTTTCAGGTTAAGAATGGACCTCCAGAACGAATTAAGTTCTTAACCTCAGGTATTACTGTAGTTATAATATGTGTTAGGTAACTTACTTCAGGGTGTGGTAGCCAGCGCTGCTGCATTGGGGCCCCCACCTGCTCATTCTTCTGAGAGGAACCCTGGATGAACACTCAAGTCCTTCCTTAACAGATGTCACTGGACAGTGTTCAGTGCAGGGAATGAAGATTAAACTGTTCTGTGCTCTTCTTTATATGCACTCAAATATAGCCAAAAATATCAGTAAGGAAACAAGCCTAAGTATAACTGAGAATAATCAAAAGGAGGAGGGGTAACCTATGAAGGCAAAACCAAAATAGTTTGCACTACCCGTCTTTTCCCCTTAAGCCTCTTCTCTCAGCTCATCTCCTACTGGATTCCATCAAACGTGAACATCTTTTATTTGCTTTCCCAACCGCTGACCCATCCTTCTGATCCTCTCTGTTATCTTTCAACGCTTCTCTTCCTGTACCCTCCACACCTACAAGCGTTGGTGCTTCTGCTGACCTTTAGCAAACTCGTACGAAAAGGAGATTGTTATTCTTTCTTGCATGCTGCCTTCTGTTCTCCTATGAAAGAACTCTGAGACGTCAATCCATTCCTTCTCATAGCACCCTTTGCTGTGATGCCTACAGGATATTCCCCTTTGCCCTACAGGTCCAGGCAGCAGGTGATCTAATCACAATCACTATTGACTTTTTCTGTCAGACAAGGAAGCTCTGAAGCAGAATGCAATGAATGCAACCAATCAAATTTCCCTTGCCTCTCTCTCACCACCCACTTCTCACGAGTCCTCTTTGTATTTAGTGTAACTCAGAGTATAATTAGATGCAGATTCCAAGCAGAGCATTGAAAAAAATATCGCATGTGACATTTTCATGAGAATTTACAAAACCTGGGCCAAAGAAAACTGAATAAGGTAAATGAATGGGACATTCTGGGACAAATACCAATGGTGAGGGATTTTAAGGCTGCGTGATATCAAGCCACCTTTGACTAGGAGCCTGTGGAGCAATTGAATTGCCTCAGCTTCCTTTCTTATATGGAGGCAGCAGACTAACTGGTGTGATGCAACTAACGAGCAATTTTTAAAAAAAAATGTAAGTAGCAACTGCAAGGGGCAGAGAGAGGCATCAACACTACAGAAAGGATATTAAGATCCTGCCCCACCCCCAGCTGCTAGTTACATCAAGAGAAGCATCTAATGGCAACTTCCTTTTATATGATAATCCAAATGTGTGTGTCTGCACATGTGTGCACATTGACTGTGTTTCATTTCACTTACAGTTTTGGAAAGAGAAAAATTAGGTAGATTTGCTTTTACATGTAAACCAAATTTAATTCCACTGCCCCACTCCCCACCTGTTTTCACTCTAATCCATTGTTTGGCATAATATTATGTGCAAACTCTGCCAAAATAAACATGAATAAACTGAAGAGTCATAAAGATATAACAGGTCTGTTTCGTGTGACGTAATGCAGATCTGAAGGGTCTAAAGGTATTTCAAAAAGCACCGCATCGGCTCACTTTCAAAATGCCTGGCTACGTCATAATATGGAAGTGAAACAATTTACCAGAGAAAAATGTCTGATGTGATGGCAGTAAACCAATACAAGATGCACTGCAGAAAATAGCATTTCATTCATCCATGGCCCTTGCATAGGAAATCATTCCTCAAATACTATGAAGGAGGGAAGTGCATAAGCAGATTGCCCAATAATGGAATATCATTTTCAAATGTAACTTGAAAAAGCTACATTTCCCACTTGGCTGTGTTTAGGTGGGAGCATGACACAAACACATTGAAAGCGACAAGAACTTCAGCATTTGGGACTGAATAGGTAGATGAAAACCCACTTATATTTAAGAATAAAAAAAAGATATACTCAATATTCTGTCCTTTACTCGGAATATTCTTCTGAGGGAAAATCCAATCTCCCTGACAACAGAATGCAGCCTTTTGTATTGCGAACTGTTGCCATTGTTCGCTGGAAACTCCTGGCTTGTTGTCAATGGGGAAATATAATTGCTGAGTAAAGCTAGCAAGCCATGTTATTACTGGAGATAATTAACTTTAGCTCCCCCCCCCCCCAATATATGCCTATAATCTACGAAAAAGAAAAGCTCTCCACTTGATAGCCTTTGAGATATTTTCTCAGAAAGCACTACAGTTAATAAAGTGCTCATTTTCATTACCTTGGACTCCTTCAGCTTTCCTCCTCTAGCAAATACATTTTCCTTCTAGGCGGCTGTTAAAATATTGCAGTGTGGGAGGCTCTTTTCCATGGCAACTGCACTTTTAACATGCTGTTTAGTCTATAACAGCAGAAAGTCCTGAAGCACCTTAAAGCACCTTGTATGTTGCACCATTCTTCCAGTGGCATGAGCCAACTTCTACAAACTTGGTCCTCTCCAGATGTTTTGGACTACAACTCCCATTAGTCTAGAGGGAGTTTTAGTCCAAATGTCTGGAAGACACTTGGTTGAGAAGTCTGGTGTAACCTTTTGTGGACCAGAGTCTTAAGAAGCTAAGAAGAGCCCTTCTGAATCAGACCAAAGCCCCACTTCACAAAACAACTGGATTAAATCAAGAAATACTTTAAAAACTGATCTATGGGTATATATCCTGAACCCCTGGCCTACCTGGCAGCATCAGAATGACAAGTCCAAAGTTCAAGGGCCAATTCACACAAGGTCAGGAAATGAGGTTCAGGGTCAATCCAATGAGCTAAGTCGTAAGTCCAGAAGTCACAATACAGTCCAGAATCAAAGCCCAGTCCTGTAGAGGTCCAGGAGCATTCAAACCAAGGTTCAGCAACATGGGCAGTTGAGCAGACACAGCACCTCAGCTCTGCTTCCCTTTTGTACTTTGCCTGCTGTTTGCAGCATCTGGGCTTGATGAGGCAGGTGACCCTCACCTGTTCTGAGCCTAATCCAGCTGAGAAATCGCACACTTCCTGCCAGAGCTAGTCAGCCCCACCTGACCAGCTAGGGAGCTGGGCTGTAGGCCCCTGCCTGCCTCAGCCTCCTAGAGCGCCCTGCCTGCTGCTCCCCATGCCTCAGAGCCCACTGCGTTCATGGAGGCAGGGGCTCATCTGGCTCTGGTGATGGGTCCTGCTGCTCTGGTTCCTGTGCAGTGACCCGCAAGCTCTCCTTCCTCAAACCCAGCTTGCCCCAGTGTGTCCCAGTTCCAGCTACACCCCTCACTGGTATCATCTTCCACCAGATGGGCGGGGTATAAATTATTATTATTATTATTATTATTATTATTATTATTATTATTATTATTCCTCCTACTCCCAGTTGTCCTGCCAGTATATCTTACTCATCAATAGTGATGTCACAGGCACTAGGGAACAGATGCCTGTGACAGCCATCTTTTGCATCAGTGCTGGTCATAGTAATTTGTTGGCATCTGGAGAGACAATGGAGTGCGCTTCTGGGGGTGAAGTCAAACTGCTGCCTTTGCAGTTCCAAAGTGACCTCCTCAGGGCGCAACCCTGGGCAGTGTGTATGGAGGTCCTGGGCTGCCCAGATGACAAGACCCCCATCTCGGCCTCGCTGATGTTGTTCGAAGGAAAGGAAAGCAATGTTTTGGCACCAGCTTGGCTGAAGAAGTTGCCGGAAGGAGGCATACAAGATGCCAGCCATACTAATAGAATCATAGAGTTGGAAGGGACCACTAGGAGGCAGCTTTGGCTCTTCCCAAGTGTTTAAAGTGCTATATAAGCTGGCAACAATATGTTGGCCACCAAAGGTCCTGGTGGGGCAGGCTGAATGAGTATGCATGCCACAAGTAATTATGGTTGCATAGAAGGGACAGGAAACCTGTGGTGCTCCATAGGTTGTGGAACTCCAGCCCCCATCAGTTGCAGCCAATGTGGTCAATGGTTAGGGATGATATTGGGGGCCACAGATTCTCTACTTACAATAAAGTAAGGCCTATAACATTCTCAAATGCTATGTTCTGAACACAGCCTTGGACACCTGTACATTGCTGGAGTGTACAGAAGAGTCTTTGTTGAGATGTATAACAGAAGGGGAAATGATATGGGGAACATAGATATTGCATTATCAGGACCAGCAATCTTATGGTTAAAGAACTGGATTTTAAAAATTGTAAATGGTATATTTAAAAAGACTAATGGGAATGGGAAAAGGTCTAATTCTGTATCCTGGATATGTTTTACATACTACATAACATTACAGCCTGCATGGAATCTCTTTATATGCATCCCACCTGCATTTTCTGTTCTGTAAATATTGTTTATGTGATTGAGTAATAGTGAACTGAATAGGATGATTAAAATTCAAGCTAATTTACCATAAGTATGCCTAATCTCCTGGAAATTTGTAGGCTACATCTCTCCCCTTTTTTTTGAATTGGAGGCTTTCAGATTGCTTATTATACCTGCCTAGCAGATGCAAAACATATGCCTGATTGCTCTCCAAAGGGGATAATTGTCTTACTGCAATAAAACTAAAAATAGCTTTTAACAAGAGATGTTTCTGGCATTTTATCAGATTTACCCGGAATGATACAAACGAATACTAAGGGTATTTGAGTGAAATGTGATAGACGTGATTTAAGAGCATGTAGGAAACATAAGTCGCCCCTTAATCAGTATTGCACTTGCTAATTTTCAAAGGATACCGATGATGACAACGGTATGTCATCATCAATGTGATGCTGGTCAACAAGAGTCAACTCAGAAATGTCATCTTTGCTACACAAGGTTTCAGGTGAAAAGAGGATGAAAAGAGGATGATCAAAACTATCAGGTATCTTCTGAATTTTCTCTCTCTTCTATTTCCTTCTGTCTTTAGGTTTATGGCAAAAATGTACGAGACCCACTGTTCTTCATCTGGTAGTTTGGCTTGCAGCTTGCTGCTTGCAATATTACTCAAAAAACTTAATAAAAATATATTGCACAGAAAACTCTATTTGGATAGCCATATCCACACAGCCCAGTAGTTTATAGCACAAGTACTAACCTGCTTCAGTGGTTTTATGTAGAGCAAGTATCATTCTAGAAATGTGTGGAAAAATAAAGCTAACCCCCCCCCAAAAAATGAACCCTACGGCTTGTCCACACTGGAGTTTAATTTGGATTTGGAGCCGCTTGTGCCTCTAGTTTATTTATTTATTTATTTTTGCAGTTCCCAAACATTCACCAAGCAAGGTAGAAGATGCCAATTGACTAAAAACAATGCCCCCCCCCCAATCAGCCACCCATAGAAGTCACCGGTGGACATGCAACAATGGAAAAACCACTAACATGGCATTACAGAAACCATCCTACACCCCTGATCACACTCATTGCAGAAATACACTATCAGGAAGATGGTGTACAATCGCTCACCCAGCATACGTCTCTGCACCACGGTGTTAGGAAGGCGCTTGCAAGCCATTGGACTCTGCTTGACAAGGGCTTGAGTCCTAGGGCAACCCTGGCAGGAGTCACATCCACACCATCTGTTTAATGCACATTTAAAGCAAATGGCTTCCCCCAAAGAATCCTGGGAGCTGTAGTCTACCCCTCACAGAGCTACCATTCCCAGCACTCCTAACAAACTACAATTCCCATGAATTCTTTAGGGGAAGTCACGTGTTTCCGGTGTGCCTTAAATGTACAGTGCAGATCAGCTCAAAGTTACCAAAAGGCTCTTTTCCTAGAGGAAAGGCCAGGGCCAGAAAGGCCAGCAGCTTACAAAAAAGATAAGACAATAAAATCAAGAGAAACTTCCAACTTTAAAACATACAAAAGTTAAACTATTAAAATAGATTAAATTTACCTCAACTTTCTAAGCATCTGGGTAGGTTCATCTAAACAATCATTGTTTTTAGTAGCCACCGAAAAGAGGAAATCCCAATAGTCGGTCAACATCACCCCCAGCGGCCGGGGCCTGCATGTGGAGTGTGTTGGTGACAGCAGGTAAAGGTAAAGGATCCCTGGACGGTTAAGTCCAGTCAAAGGCAACTATGGGGTTGTGGCACTCACCTCGCTTTCAGGCCGAGGGAGCCAGCATTTGTCCGCAAACAGCTTTCCAGGTCATGTGGCCGGCATGACTAAACCGCTTCTGGTGCAACGGAACACTGTGACAGAAACCAGAGTGCACAGAAACACCGTTTACCTTCCTGCCGCAGTGGTACCTATTTATCTGCTTGCACTGGTGTGCTTTGGAACTGCTAGGTTGGCAGGAGCTGGCACACAGCAACAGGAGCTCATCCCGTTGCGTGGATTTGAACCACCAACCTTCCAATCAGCAATCCCAAGAGGCTCAGCTCAGTAGTTTAGACCACAGCGCCACCCCCATCCCGCCAGTGACAGCAACCACATCGCAGCAAGAAAGGAACAAGTCACATACTTCAGAGATGTGAACTCAAGGAAAAGCCAGTAACAACTTCTTTTTAGGTAGAAAAGAGAGCAGTGGTATATATAAAGGCATTCCCTGGCTGGAAAGGGAGTGTGATGGCGCTATCTAGAAAAGCACTATCCCATGGGGATTTTAGCTAACCTCACAGCACTTGCCTAAAAACATGCATAATAAGCCTGTAGTGTGGTCATCTCTTATCATGGGATTGCAGCCGACTTGCATCATTGGCAGATAGGATCTGCCTATTAGCCTCTTGCTGGGTGCTCCTGTCACTGTATCAGCACCAGCTAAAGAACCACACTGCCTTAACATCTTAAGAAATGGGGAAGCTGAGCACAAGCAGACATCCTTGCTGTCACTCCCATCCACAAGATAAATCATTTCATGACAACTGGCTTGCGTGCGGCAAGGGCCTGTTGAAATCTGCAGAAGACGTTTTCTCTTCCTAGAACATATACATTTGGATTTTTCATTTTCTTAGGGAGGGACAAGGACTCTAATCAATATTGCCCTGCTTCTAAAAATAGGATTTATATATATTTGAAAATGTTGGAGATGCATTAATTCTGGTACATCGAGTTCTCTGTGCTAAGGTACAAGGAACATGCTGGTTTCTCTAGCTTATGTTGTCAGTATGAGGTATAGCAATGGATGGCTATAAGGCTATTTAAACCTATTATGCACTTGCAGCCAAGCAAGGCTGTCTTTGTGCTAAAACCCAACCCTCCTAACAGTGGCCTAAGTTAAAGGAAAAAAAGGGGAAAAACCTAAGAAACACACACACTATATTTTGGACCAGTTTCTAGTTTTACAAGGAAGCCAAGCAAAACTTGCTTTGCTCAGATATCAAAATGATATAGGGAGTTTGGGGGGTGAGGCGCCATAAGTATGCTGGAGACACTCAGCTTTATTTTTCCATAACATCTGAATCAGGAAAGGCTGCACAGACTCTGGGCCAATGTCTGGACACAGTGGTGAAATGGATGCCACCTCATCCTAGAATAGGGAACAACAGACCAAGGCAGGGCTGTGATTGAGAGAGTTTAGGCTGATCCTGGAAGCTGGAGATATAGAGGCTTGTCTTGCTTTGTGCTGGATCCAAAGTGTCAGGGAACTGACATCAGAGCCAGAAGTGGAGGCAGGGCTCCCAAGCGATGCCGGAGAAGGGCCAAGCAGGGAGAGAGGGGACTCAGCAGCTGGGGAAGGCAATCAGCGTAACACCAGGGATAAAGGGGGGCGGATGGGGGAATCGGAGAGAGGGCTCCAGGACTCTTCGCTGGAGACCAGCAGGGAGAGCACAGGTCCTCCGCTACCCACACCCACCCTGCGCAGAAGACTTCCCCGCAGGGAGAGTAGGAGGAGACTTGGCGTCAAAGAACTTCTTTGCGGGAAGAAGTTCAAGAAACGCCCACTGACGGATTCTGCTAGTGACTGAACAGCCACGAAGTGAAGGGCTGTCCAGCCAGGAAAGGTTTAACCAGGCTACCTAGCCAGGAGTGGCGGCAACCTACGCACGAGCAACCCCATATAACCATTACACAAAGCTATGGCTTGGGGATCTCCTTGGGAGTTGAACAGGGAGGCAAGACCCGCTGGAGTGTTAATGCTGTAAGCCCCTTCATCCTAAATTCAGGTTGTATATATGTGTGAATCAAACTATGTACAGTGGTACCTCGGGTTACAGATGCTTGAGGTTACAGATGCTTCAGGTTACAGACTCCACTAACCCAGAAATAGTACCTCGGGTTAAGAACTTTGCTTCAGGATGAGAACAGAAATCGTGCTCCAGCGGCGCAGCGGCAGGAGGCCCCATTAGCTAAAGTGGTGCTTCAGGTTAAGAACAGTTTCAGGTTAAGAACAGACCTCTGGAACGAATTAAATTCTTAACCCGAGGTACCACTGTATCCTAAAGTCTCCATTGACCTTCATTTCAAGGAAGCCAACCCCTGGGGACCCTTGAAGTCCCTTGCCACTTGGAGACTAGGGGACAAGCAACGATATATTGAATTGCTGTATACTGTTACAAGCCTTTGCAATAACTATGAAAGGAGTCAACTCAAGGCACGTTTCCTATAAGTCCGAATTCTGCCCCGCAGAAATTCTGTCACTCTCCAAAACAATAGTACAGTAGTTGCACACATCTGCTTGTGTGGCATGATCCACTCTACTTCCAAGACAAAAACATTTTTGTTTGTTTGCTGGCAAGGACCTGTAGCAGAATAGTAAGAGGCAGTGAAGCCAAGTTGATGACAATATGTCCTTCCAAAAATTTGTTACCAGGCCAGACTGCTTGTCATTTTTTTTTTTTTGTAAAGCAATTCCTTTGTGCAATGTGCCCTTTCACCACAGGCCCCATCACCGAAGTCCCCATTTGTGTCTCTCAAGTTCTGTGTACATGAGATCAGAGTGTTGTAGCTCCAAGCAAGGTCCATTCCCTCACTAGGGTTTATCTGCCACTGTGGAGGTGCCCCTATGGGCCACAGAGTCAGTTACAACATGGTCAAGGAAGTGGAGTGGGAATGGCTGTCTCCTGTCTCCAGCTTACAAAGGCTGGTTAAGGGCAGGATTCCAACCAACCATTTTGGAACTAGAGGTGCTGGTGGATTTCGTAGTTCAACAGCATATGGAGAGCAGCACATTCACTACCCCTGGTGTGAGCAATGGGCTAGAGTTGTTAAGGAAGAGTTATGTGGCTGCTAACTTAAAATTTAGTGGCCAAGCTATCCATGAACTATGTGTGCTCTTCTAAGACTTCTGCTCTCTCTATGTAAACACTCATCATTTGCCTTCATAATGTAGTGCAATAACAAATAATAAGTTTTTTATAATAAGTTTTATTTATATCCCGCCCTCCCCAGCCGAAGCCGGGCTCAGGGCGGCTAACAACATTAAAACAGTACAACATTATAAAACATTATAAAAATGAATTAAAATCAAAATTGATGGCAACCATAAACTAAAGTTTTGTAAAGATTGCCAAAGGAGGGAGTCAGGCTGCGCCCTGACCAAAGGCCAGGTGGAACAGCTCTGTCTTGCAGGCCCTGCGGAAAGATGTCAAGTCCTGGAGGGCCCTTGTCTCTTGTGACAGAGCGTTCCACCAGGTTGGAGCCGCAGCCGAAAAAGCCCTGGCTCTAGTTGAGGCAAAGTTGCAATAACTTAAATAATGTTCTGAAAAACAATGCCATGTTTATTAGAATAAAAGGGAATCTGCAGTAACTCTTCAGTCATAGTTCCTAGACATATCACGGGATGTGAAATGTTATGATACAAACATTGAGGGTGGGAGGAACTAAATTGAGTGGTCACAGTCCTGTTGGCTTATATGCGCCTCATTCTGTGTTGGATTGTGGCCAGTGTCTCTGTTTATACAGTCCTCGGCGTAAATGGATACATCATTCTGCAAGTTCGCATGCAAGAGTAAGACAAGTGAAAATTAACTGCGCAGGGAACCATATCACTCATAAAATCAAAACATTTTGTAAATGAGCATGCAAGGCAAATCTATTTAAAGTGGTGAATATTGATTTGCTTTTGTGGTGTCTTGGCACAGAGAGGATGAAATAACTGAGAGTTTCCAACAAAGCCTGATTAAAGAACAGTTAGTCACTGCTTTGAAAAATGGAGGCCTGTTGCATGTAATATAATATGTCTATGTTAAAATGCTGAACATGGAGTAGTGTATACTTGTATTGGTTATATGGGGTTGCTCGTGCGTAAGTTGCCGCCACTCCTGGCTAGGTTGCCTGGTTAAACCTTTTCCTGGCTGGACAGCCCTTCACTTCGTGGCTGTTTCAGTCGCTAGCAGAATCCGTCAGTGGGCGTTTCTTGAACTTATTCCAGCAAATAAGTTCTTTGACGCCAAGTCTACGCCTACTTTCCCTGCGCGTAAGTCTTCTGCGCAGGGTGGGTGTGGGTAGCGGAGGACCTGTGCTCTCCCTGCTGGTCTCCGGCGAAGACTCCTGGAGCCCCCTCGCCGATTCCCCCATCCGCCCCCCCTTTATCCCTGGTGTTACGCTGATTTCCTTCCCCAGCCGATGAGTTCCGTCTCTCCCTGCTGGGCCCTTCTCCAGCATCACTTGGGAGCCTTGCCTCACCTCTGGCTCCGATGTCAGTTCCCTGACAATACTGTTTCAATAATTTCTTAGGAGCCTCCACAAAAGTGTTTCCTAATTTTTACCTTATCCACTCTTACTTTTCCTCTGAGCTTTCCAGGCATTACCCACACTTTAAAGCTCTGGGTGTGTCCGAGCACCCCCCCTTCTTTGACTTGTAGCTTTCCCCTGCTCTTTGATGCTGAATTGGAGCAAATGGCAATCCTGAATTGCCATTTGTTGTGCTTCAGCTGTAAATGTCAGGTTTTAACGGGGAAAGCTCCGGGGCAAAAGAGAAAGTGTTTGGACAAGGAGCTTCAAAGTATGGACCTGTGCCTGGAGAGAGTAGGGCAAAAGGTATGTGTGGATAAGCTGAGTCCTGGGGGTTTTTCCTGGGAGCATCCCAGTGCCTCTCCATGGCCACCACTCCTGGCCTCCTCCATTGGCGAGCTGCTGGAGAGCAAGCGAGGAAGAGGAGAGGCTGTAGCCATACACCAGCTCTGAGGGGCAAGCAGAGGGCAGGGAGAATGGAGGAGGAGAGCGCAAGGAGTCTTGATTAAAAAAAATATGCTTTGTGCCTCTGCATCTAATCTTGCCTCTTTCTATTTTATTTATTGGTGTGTGCTTTGTTTTATTTATTGGTGTGTGGGTGTCATGGTGGTGGCGCTCGCCCTTCTTCTGATAAGAAATGCTCTGTGGGGGAGGGGACAAAAATGGGGGAGGGGTCAAGGAAGGTCAGTTGGCAGGGAATGAGTAATGTCCCTATTTTCATCTGAGGGATATTGGAGAGTATGCACACATATACTGGTCTCATACTGTCTCTACCTTCTGAAAGGCAAAGTGCGGTCAGTGTGTTGGTTGCTCATTCTGTACAGATTCCCATTTACTGATTCTGAACAGGAAATCAAGTGGTTAAGCAATTGGAAATTCGGTTTTCTTGTTCTGCCTGCCTATTTTTTTCACCTTGTAATCTCAAAAGATTAATTTGTCATAGATTTCTGAACAGCTCTGTGTGAGCAGAGAAAGAAAGAAAAAAACAAATAGGGGAAAATTAGACTCTGTGCTTTCAATATGCCTAGAATTGCACGCTTCGGTGGGTTACAAAAAGGCTGTGTGTTATGTTTTGTACATTGGTACTTATCTCTGCATTAATATCCCTCAGCATTATTGGAAGGCATGGAATTCTGAAAAACAAGCCCAGCATTATCAGCAATCAATACAGGGAGGGGAAATAGTTGGAGTCAAGGCTCTAAGCCACACCAGTTGCAATGGGTAAAATGTGATAACCCTAATATGAGCAATACAGGGATGGTTTCAATCATACTGTTCAAGAGGGCTAATCACATTAGCCTAACCCTACACATATGCACATGCAAAAAGATGCTATTTTAAAGTTTAACAGACATAGCATAAGCTTATACCACCACAAGCCTGATATTCTCTAAGGTGCCACTAGACTGTTAGCTTTGTTTCCCACCAGCTGACTTTTTCTTTTATTTTAAATTTTCATTTCTTATATTTCAAAACTTTCCCTTGTTCTGCAGGAAGCCAGGACAGTTTACCAAGTAAAAGTTAACATCCATACAGTAAAACCTATTAAAACACCACAACAAGTAGTATCAGCTCAACAGTGGTCAATAAAATACGCTTAAATTTGTAGCCTTCCCTGAAAGATGCATGCTCAGTTGACATTGGAAGGTAGCCAGTGAGGAATACGGTCTGGGAGCTGCCACAAGAAAGGCTCTGTCAGAGTCTGAGGTCTCTTACCTGAGTCATAGCCTTTTCCCTTGGAAAGTGAGAAGTTGGTCTTCCTGGCTTCTAGGCTCAAAAGCTATCTTTACAGATAAGGCTGCCTTTATACAGAGCATGGACAATTAAATGCAGAGGTTATCTCCTTGTTTTAGCCTTTTAAAAATATATATATTAAAAAGGTCAAAAATAAGGATGGGTATTAAAAAGACATTTGCCCATATAATCCATTTCCCTTCTCTTAAAGGTAAAGGTAAAGGTACCCCTGCCCGTACGGGCCAGTCTTGACAGACTCTGGGGTTGTGCGCCCATCTCACTTAAGAGGCCAGGGGCCAGCGCTGTCCGGAGACACTTCCGGGTCACATGGCCAGTGTGACATCGCTGCTCTGGCGAGCCAGAGCTGCACACGGAAACGCCGTTTACCTTCCCGCTGGTAAGCGGTCCCTATTTATCTACTTGCACCCGGAGGTGCTTTCGAACTGCTAGGTTGGCAGGCGCTGGGACCGAGCAGCGGGAGCGCACCCCGCCACAGGGATTCGAACCGCCGACCTTTCGATCGGCAAGTCCTAGGCGCTGAGGCTTTAACCCACAGCGCCACCTGCGTCCCTTCCCTTCTCTTAGTCCCAATCATAACAAGAAAGCAAGCAATCAAGAACACAGACACAAGAGAATGATGCATCCCAACTTCACCATCTCAGTCTCTCTCTGTATCAACCCTTTTCTCCACTACCTGCCTCTTGAGTTTGAAGCCCTGGTTACTATCAAAGTTCAGGAATTCAAGCTTGCTTAGCAACTGTCAAGTTCAAGCTGATGATTGTCCAACCCAAGCTCGCAGATAACACAGCCAAACAGGAAGTCTCTCAAAACATATGCCTGAGAATTAAGTACACCTCAGACTCTTCGCAAAGGTTATAAAATGGCTTCCCACCAGCATGGCTCTCTTTGGAAACTTCAAGTCTCTGCTGACTGGCTAAATATAGGGTGAGCAACCATTGGGGATCTGTCACAACCTCCTCCTAAGTCACCAAACAATGGGTCACCATACAATCAGTGAAGCCTGAAGAGCATAAAGCCCAGATTGGCAGATATAAGGAGAGGTGCTCCTTCAAGAATTTGGGACTAAAATCATTTGGGATTTTGTATGTTAAAGTTTGAATTGGGCCTGGTAGCAAACAGGCAGCCAGAACAGATCCTTCAGGATTGCTGTTACATGGTCTCCCTGTATCAATTAGTACATCTGCCAACAGCATTTTAAGGACCACCTTCAAGGGTAGCCAAAAGTAGAGTGCATTACAGTGATTTGCAGGTGTGCTTTATGGTTATGGTTTTACAGATGTCCAGCTTTTGAATGATCCATTGTATGCTGGGTATAATCAACCTTCCATGCCTCCAGTGAGTAGAGAACAGGGCTGAGACTAATAATAATACAGTAATAATAATTTTATTATTTATACCCCACCCATCTGGCTGGGTTTCCCCAGCCACTCTAGACAGCTCCCAACAGAGGACTAAAAACAGAATAAAACTTCAACATTAAAAACTTCCCTAAACAGGGCTGCCTTCAGATGTCTTCTAAAAGTCAGATAGTTGTTTATTTCCTTGACATCTGATGGGAGAGGGTTCCACAGGGGAGGCACCACTACCGAGAAGGCCCTCTGCCTGGTTCCCTGTAACCACACTTCTAACAGGGAGGCAACCGCCAGAAGGCCCTCAGCGCTGGACCTCAGTGTCCGGGCTGAATGATGGGAGTGGAGACGTTCCTTCAGGTATACTGAGGCCATTTAGGGCTTTAAAGGTCAGCACCAAGACTTTGAATTGTGCTTGGAAATGTACTTGGAGCCAATGTAGGTCTTTAAGGACTGGTGTAATATGGTCTTGGTGGCCACTCCCAGTCACCAATCTGGCTGCCGCATTCTGCATTAGTTGTAGTTTCTGGATCACCTTCAAAGGTAGCCCCATGTAGAGCGCATTGCATTAATCCAAGCGGGAGATAACTAGAGCATGTACCACTCTGGTGAGACAGCTTGCGGGCAGGCAGGGTCTCAGCCTGTGTACCAGATGGAGCTGGTAGACAGCTGTCCTGGACACAGAAAAGATAGTCAGGGGAATATACCCCTTGTGGTTTCCCACTGGCCACCCAAGCTCTGCCTCTTCCTCTTGATCATCCTCTTCCTTCTCCCTCTTTCTTGCATGAGGATGCTGTGGCGATCACACAGGGCCCCCAGACGTTTCACGGTCTATTGACCCTGTGCCACCACTGTGGTTGCTTTCTTCGCTGCCACCACCCCGCTTCTCATGGGGACACGTGGAGTCCAGACAGTTGTTAACATAAACAAATAATCAAGTTTATTTTTAAGTGCAGGAATAAGCATATGGTATGAGAGCCAGTGTGGTGTAGTGATTAAGAGCGGTAGTCTCGTAATCTGGGGAACCGGGTTCACGTCTCTGCTCCTCCACATGCAGCTGCTGGGTGACCTTGGGCTAGTCACACTTCTTTGAAGTCTCTCAGCCCCACTCACCCCACAGAGTGTTTGTTGTGGGGGAGGAAGGGAAAGGAGAATGTTAGCCGCTTTGAGACTCCTGAAGGGGAGTGAAAGGCGGGATATCAAATCCAAACTCCTCCTCTTCTTCTTCTTCTTCTTCTTCTTCTTCTTCTTCGGTTTTTTTTCTCTTGTCAGTTTCTTAAATCTTAGTTCCTACAACTTCAAACTGAATTATTCCCAACTATCTATCTAACTCCCTAACAATTCCCCTCACTCTCTCACAATACAACTCAACCAACCCACTGCCTATTCCACCCTCTTCCTTCTCCAACACCCAAGCCTCAACTCCCAACTGACAATCCCAAACCTCAACTGTCAACCTCCAGACCTCAACTGACTTTTCAAAACCTCCTCTCTATCTTTTACTCCCCCCTTGCATTCTCACTGGCCAATCACATCACACCCATTTTAACCCTTTCCTTGACCCATCCTAGGAGGCAAACGCCACAGATGCTATGAAGGTAGCTCCAATCGTGTAGTGTAAAATCTGAAGCCATCGCTATAAAGATGAAGTAACTCTAAGTAAAGAACCTTTTCTGCTTTGCCGATGGGACTCTTGTGTGTTGTATTTTACCTTTTTAGGAATGCTAGTGATATGTGAATGAGACAGGCAGTGGGAAGTGGGGCAACTCCAGCTTCCAAGCTTTTTAACAATTTTGTGGGGGGGTTTTTAAAAAATCATTTCATAGTTTGCACATCAAGTTGGTCAGCCCATGTTCCGAAATCTTTTCTGCTGCTTTGAAGAGCTAATAAAGTTCCCAGCTCATCTTCAAATTCAGCTCTAAACGTAAACATCTGAATGGTAAGCACTGTGCTCTGAGGTCACATTCAGTGTTTAACACAAAGTCAACCCTTTGAAATAGTTCATTCCAAAAGGGTTAAATTACTGAGAAGGATCATAACTTGTGCGTTAGCATTCAGTTGCAACTCAGCACCATCCACCAACGCACTACCTGTTTGGTCTCCCCGGTTGTGTTCCCTCTGCCCCCCACTTTGCCATGTTCATTTTGGTTTGCTTTGATTTTGACTGATCTACTTGTGCGACTTGCTAAATGGGTTTCTGCGATGAGATGAGCTGGGGCAAATGATTATGTAACACAGAAGTATGTGGTTGGAGAAGAGGGTTCTTCTTTTATTTTTTGTTGTAATCTTGAAAAAACTTCAACAAGTAAATAGATTTTTTTTTAAAAATCTGAATGGCTGAAGTCTTGCAAATATAAAAATCTGAGCACATGTTAAACTATTCCTTAAAAAAAAATCCTAGGAGCAAGCTGGAAAAAAAACACATTGATCTTACTTAAATTCATTTGGGATGCTCTCAGACTGCCAGTATTTTCAGGGGTGAATTCAATCACATGCCAGCCAATTCAGGTTGTGTAATTAAAGTTGGCTTGCAGCTCTTGCACAACAAACTTTCCCCCCTCAAAAAAATAAAAATAAAAAGTGGGTTTCTTGCAATAAGGAAAGCTGCGATAAAATGCACTGGAAAGTGTGGAATAGCATTTGCTTGATGCAATGTCATCTAACCTCCCCACAAGCAAATCAAAATGAACTTTCATTAAATAACCAAGGTCACCTAATGAAGATGGATGTCCAATAAAAAGGTTGTCTGGAAGCAATCTCACACATTCCCACATCAAACGCAAAGTAATTGGAGCCCTCCAGGCTGGTGGGTTGGGTTGGTTGGTTTGGTGGGTGTATTCTGCAACATAACATTGCGGAAATAATAGTGCATTAGTAGTGAATTGATACTGGACCAGCCACACATCATTCCACTTGATTAGTTATTCTGAGATGCTTCCCTAGTATTATTGTATTATTGCTGTCTGGATCAGCACTCTTGCACAATAGCGCAAGAAAATGGGAATTAGAACATCCATGGTCAGCCATCCAGAAAACAGCTAAAATGAGCTAGAAGTAGGATGGACTGGAAGATCCTAGTCTGCTAGTACTGATCCTCATTAACACAAAGATCCAGCTGAAAGGGTCAGTCATTAAATAGCATCAGTGATCTGTTGTTGTTTTAATTGTATAAAGCAACTGAGATTAGCCTTGCTGTTGTAGCATTGGCTCTTGTGCTTTTGAAAGTTGCTTGACAATTTATTTTTATTTTATTTGTTAAATCTCTATACTGTCATTCACAGGATCACAGAGTGGTTTACAGTATAAAAACTAAAAAAAAACACATAACATAATAACAAATGAATGCAATGGCCCAGTTTAAAAGGCCATAGATTGTTTAATTAGTCAAAGGTCTGGGAGAAGAGAAGTGTTTCTGATGCCTAAAGATATGTAACAAAGGTGCCAGGCAAGCCTCCCTGGGGAGAGCGTTCCTCAAGCAGGGAGCCACCACAGAAAATGCCTGTTCTCATGTTGCCACCCTCTGGATGGTGAGGTAGTCGTTCTGGAACCCTTTTCTCAAGAAAAGAAGTGCTGGGCCTGGTTATAGAGAAACATTTTCACCTGGCACCAAAAATATGTGATGAAGGCACCATGCAGTGGCGTAGCGTGGGGGGTGCAGGGGGGGCCGGCCACACTGGGCACAACATCTGGGGTTTAGGGTTAGGGGGCGCAAATCCACGGGTTAGGGGTCGCAAATTACTTGCCTTGCCCCGGGTGCTGTCAACCCACGCTACGCCACTGGCACCATGTGAGCCTCCCTAGTACTCTGCCTAATGGTAGGGCCAGCCCTGCCTGTGAATTGTTGCATAAGCTCTGTTCCCTTCCAGACTGGTGGATTTTTGTGGATGTATCAGGCAACATGTCATTGATGCCATAACAGTGCATTAGTAGCGAATTGATACTGGATCATCCACACATCATTTTGCTTTGTTAATTCTTCTGCATTGCTTCCCCAATGTCACCACATTACAGTGGTACCTCGGGTTAAGAACTTAATCCATTCTGGAGGTCTGTTCTTAACCTGAAACTGTTCTTAACCTGAAGCACCACTTTACCTAATGGGACCTCCCTCTGCTGCCGCACCGCCACCGCACGATTTCTGTTCTCATCCTGAAGTAAGGTTCTTAACCTGAGGTACTATTTCCGGGTTAGCGGAGTCTGTAACCTGAAGCATCTGTAACCTGAAGCATTTATAACCCGAGGTACCACTGTATTACTATCTGAAGGGGCACTCCTGTCCACAAAAGTGGAACAACAACAACAAACCCAATGAAACCTGGAACATTTGTGACACAAAAACTTGTAGGATTTCAGCAGGAAGCTACGGAATAGGCGCTGGTTGGAAAAGAAGCAGTATGTCCACCCCAAACATTTGCAGGAACCAACAGTACCCAGCACATCATGAATACAATTCATCATGAGTGCACTATCAAAAGGGGCCCTCTCACAAGCAATCTCTACCCTGCATTGTGACATGGCATGGGCCATTCATGCCACAATATTGGTATCTTCCTCACTGTAAATGACAAAAAAATAAAAATTCTCCAGTCAGGTAACACTCTTGGAGCATTTGACTTTATTTCCCTCTCTTATGTTTTCCTCATTGTTGTGGTCCAGCCCGTCCTGTCTGATAACATTGCTATAGGAAAGCTGAACCCCTCTCCAAGCAGCCTGGAGTTCTGCTGAGTCACATGGGTTCATTTGAGGCTTCTGCTTTTGACTTTTGCCGCACTCAGAGCTGCACAAACTCACAACTCTTAGAGACATGATGCTGAAGGAAGTACGGCACAAGGGCAACCTGCTCTCTCTCTCTCCTTCTCTGCCAAGACATTCCGTCCTTTCCCTATTTAGTCCTCTCTCTGTGTCTTAATCTTCCCTCCTCCCCCAACTTGCCTTCTGCTGAAATTCTCCCAATTAATGCAATGTGACAAGTTTGCCTCCTCCTTTTCAACCCTTGCCCCAGGCTTCTTTCGCTTGAGAATCCATAGCACTGGGCAACTTTAAAGCCTGTCATCTGATAATTGCTTTCCTTTCATTCAGATGAAAAAGAACCCTCTGTTCATTCACCAGATAGGTGTGTGCCCACATGCAGGAATAGGAACATCCTTGTCCCAGTTAAGGATGGTGAATGACGTGCCCCTTGTCATTCATAAATGTTGAATGCAGCACTTCTTAATATTCTTAATATTCATGGCATTTAAACCTCCAAGATGGCAGGTTGAGGAATATTGTTAAATATAGCATGGCTGTACCTAACCAGTCTTTCTTCCCACCCCCTGGAGGTAAATAATCTGCAGTTACTAGCAGCCTGAATAACTCTAACTACCCTCTGCTTTGTTATCAGTTGTTTTTTAAAGAGCTACACACTTCCAGATAAAATAGGCCATCTTTAGAACTACAAAGCAGATAATTTTTTATCTCGATTTGACTAGGGGTGCTTTCATACAGGGGCTCAATACTGTAAATGGTTTGTTCCGACACTGCAAATGAGTCATTGACAACATGTGGAATTTTTTAAAAAGGAAAAAAGTTTTGGATTCCTCCCAGAAAGGGTAAATCTGGATTAAATGGGGAGGGATATGGGCTGATGTTTTAATGTGTGAACACTGAAAACTTTGCATGCAGGAGAAGCACCAATCCCACAATCAATACCCATCTGGAAGCACTCTAAGACTCTTGACACTTCTATGTCAGTATAACTGCAAGACTGCCCATAATTCTCTCATGAATAATTTTCCATGGGCTGAATGTTGCTTAAATTGCTGCAGAAAATGAAAACGTATAGTTTGTTAAACCAAATTGCATTGCATATAATTCCTGTATACTGATGACATTCAGGACTGTGTGAGATTTGTATGAAGAAGATACAAATGCCAAATGCATTTGCAGAGCCAGACAACACAGGTTCTTTCATGTTCGCCATTCTCCATACATACCAATGATGCAAATGTGATTATAACCCCCAAGATATATTGTGACTTACAGCATGCCATTTTTCTACTGATATCATTAGCTATTCTTGTATATTTGTTCAGTTTAAGAAATGGGGGAGGAGGAGAATGAGGATTCCAGATGGCTATAAATAAAGGCAACATGAAGGGATGTTAGCCAGGCTTGTTTTAAGGAGGCTGTAGTGGGGCATTATTAGACCCAACTGACGGGAAATTATCAGCCAGCCTCCAATCATCCTGATCAGAGCATGTTTCTGGGATGAGCGGTTGCTTGTAGATCTCCAAAGTCTTCCCAATGAGACTCATTGCCTAGATCAGAGATGCAGATATTGGATTCAATTACAGTGCTTAAAGTGATAGTCACTGCTTTGCACTTGGAGCACAGATTCTGCCAAGGAGCAGCTTTATTCCTGAGAAGCTGCTCACATTCACCTGCCCCTTTGGAGGCATCTGTGCTGGGTGTGTGGGCATTAAAGGCTGGGCTTGCATAGGGTACAGGAGCAAGAGGTCGGCGTGGGAGGTTCAGCCCTCTATGGGGTTGCCTTATGTATGAAGGGCACGCCTGAATAAAGTTCTGTGTTAGTTTGTGGACCAGCTACTCATGCTAGTTTGTTTTTAAAGCAAACACCTCAGTTAGTCCCAAACCATCCACTTTACCTTGACACAGTGGACTCCAAGGCAAAGTGAGGGATAGTGAGCACTCCCCTAAGAAGTGGAAGGGAAAGGCCTCAGCTCTGCTTTGCATGCAGAAGGACCCCCACCTGAAACCTTGGAGAGTGGATGACCATTCAGTGTAGACCATACTGAACTAGATGAACCAAGGATCTGACAGGCAGATTCCTATACTTCCATGTTTCTCATCACCCCATTATCCCTCCACCTTGAATGTTTATAGCACTATAGCAATCTATCCCTGCTCCCTTAGTAATGCTCTTTGTTTTTTTCTGGAGTACCCCCATATCTTTAACTGCTAGAAGTATGTCCCACATGGTAGCAGTACATGTGGGAAGCATAGGAAAATGCTCCAAGATCTTGTGAACATTGTTATCTGTTTTTTTCTTTTTGGAAATAAATGAGAGTGGACTGAAGCAACCTGAAGTTGATTAGATTTATGGAGCTGGTCTTATCATTTGGAGAATCATTATCTTAAAATTCTAATCTAGCTCTCCGAATCCTAATTTGTGTTTATTGCAAGTACTTTGATTAATGCTGGAAGACTGGTTAGTGCATTGTTATAACAACTATAGAAGAGACAAAGTTCAACAAGTCATTTAGGACACATTTTTGTACTTACATAGTGCCACTATGATAGTGGAGGCAATTATGGGCATTTGGAGGATGTTTTCCCAGAGTAGGGGCAAGGTAAATAGTTCAGACTTGCCATCTGAAAACTGGCTTACCATTTCTGGTCTACATGGGCCCTCCTGCTTGCCTCCATCTCTGTCCTCCTCGCTCTCCAGCACTGCTGCAATGGACCAGCAGCAGATGAGTGGTTCTTCAGATTCTAGCCTCACGCTGTGGTTCACAGCATCATCTGTCAGTGGCCTCACAAACTACTGTGTGACGACACTCTTAACATTTTATTATATGTATGTAAGATAATCACACCAGAGAATGTGAATTTGCGACCTTCCTACTGGTGATTTATAAAGATGTGGAGATAAAAGTCCTATTTATCCTTTTTTTACAAGAGTACAGGAATAATGCACAAAGGAGAAGGCTACGCATGTGCTCTCCGCCAGGTCAGAAATCGATTCAACACTATGTTGAATAAATGAACTGAAACAACCAAGCACAGATGAAAGGACTGATGCGGTGGCCCATCTTTGAAATGTCCGTGATGGATTAACAGAAACGCAGCATACACATTACACGATCCTTCGGAGGAATAAGGTAGCTGGATGGGAGCCAGGTCCTTTCTATTCCAAGGGTCAAAAAGTAGGTCATTATCTCCATTGTAAGTAGAGAAAATGCAGACGTTGGTTTTCCAAAGTGAGACACAACAGCTAATTGGGTGTAGTTATGTTGCCGTGGCTGTGTTAGCTTCTTTTCATATGGTGTGGTATCATAGGATTACATTGGCAATACATAAAAGTGCCATATTCTAAATATTAGAATGTTTCTTGGATATTTTTATTCCCCCCAAAACCATGAACAACCAGTAAGACAGCAATACTATGTAATGCCTACTAGGGAGTAAACCCCATTGACTTCAGTGCATGACTGGGGTCCATGATGTTTTGAGTGTGTGCCTAAAATGTAACGTGCAAATGCAGCAAAGGTGCTGTGACAGACATCTTCTCCCCACTCAGTGGCAAACCTCAATGAAACATGTGTTTGCCCCTGAGACTATGTGTGATGCAGATAAAGGTATGTGATGGAGCTGCTGCTGAACACAGCATCCCTATATTGGACAGTCCCCTATCTGCCTGCAGGGCATTTCCAGACAACCTGTGTATTGATCATGCATGCTGATCTGTTTTCTAGGAGATTAAGTGACATTGGCTACATAACGAGCATTCATTCCAATTTGCTTGCAGGGAGTTTAGATGACGTGACCTCAAAGCAAGGGTTACACCTGCACATTCCAGGACTTTCCCCCTCTCTTTCCTCATCGCAAAAAATAAATAAATGATATTTTGTGGAAGCAGGTGTGTTGCACAAGAGCTGCAAATCAACTTTAATTGCACAGTCTGAGTTTGCTGGGATGTGGCTGAATCCCACCCACAGCTTGAAAACTGTAATATTTACATTTCTCTGCTCCCTCTCCCCATCACCGACTGCCACTAGTGGGTGTTAAGAAATGACATGGGTTTGCCAACATTATATTACTGGGCTATAGGAGTGGGAGAAGGACTCCCCACAGCACTGCCATCAGTAGTGGGTGGTGCCCATTGGGTCTGGTGGGGTGGAAAGCAGGAAGGCCCACAGTAAACAGAGCCAGAGCCAATGAGGTTGGTGAGGCAGTTCCCCATTTGCCTCCACTGACTGCCACTCTGCGCAGCAGTCCACCTCTGTTTAACAATATGCTTCTTTCATTTTCAGATCTTGGAGAGGAGAATGAGCATCTTCCTCAATGCCCTTCTGAAATGGAGCAGCCATTGTACAGTGGCACTGATGAATGAATGCTAAATGGAATTATTTTCTCATGGATGATGAGTTCACTGAAATGTAAGAATAACATTCAGCATTCACTATACACACGGAAACCCAAACAGCTTTGTTTCTGCAAACCTCAAGTGAGGAATTAGTGGAGGGGAAGGGACTTCCATGGATATTTGACGCTGAAAGCTGAGGAACACTGAATGCTGAAATGATGCATTGTTTGCTTAGCCTGCTAGTGTAGCCTATGCCAATTAGATTATGCAAGCTTAGCCATCCTTTGGCATTTCTAATGTCTGTAAGGCATATCCTAGGAAAGAAGATCCTCCAGGGAAGAAAAAAATTCAGTGATGCAAAAGGTACAGACAATATGGAGCACATTCATGCAACAGATGATAGCAACCATGTATTGGGGTATGTGCTCAAGCATGGCCTAAATATCCATTTTGAATTCTCCTTTGCAAATTTGATATGGTATGGTTGCAGTACTGCACAACACTTATCTGGAAGTAAGCCCAATTGAATATAATGGGTAAATGGACCTAGGATCAGGCTACCTACCACCACCACTGAACCAAAGGAAGTCAAAGGCTATTCTTCTGTGCCTCAGCTGAAAGAGGAACCAGAGCTAGTCATATGAATGGATAGGCAAATATGCCGGCTTCCATTTCTAGCAATTGCTCGTTTTTTCCTATCTTAAATTCACTTGTCCACATTTCCACATCAGTTTGTGACTGTTTTCTTTATAAAGAAGTCCTCGTGAAAATCCATCAGTATTTGATGGTGAATTGGTACCAAATATACACATTGTTGCAAAGCAATTTCCTTTAATATATACGTGCTATTTTCACGAATACACATTTTTATGCACGCTTTATCCTAGTATATAGGTTTTCTATGCACATTGAGGATTACACTGCAAAATTCGGAGAAGTACAAATTTCAAAAGGATAGCTGTGTTTTGGTTCACGTATTTTTTTGGAAAGTGAGATCAGGTAGATTTGCCTTCAAATGTGACCAGAATCAAATTTCTCCCAATCCCTCGTGGTATGGCCCGTGTTCTGCATGTAGGAGTTCCTGGGTTCAATCCCCAGTGTCAGATGGGTAGAACCACTATAAAGAATCCCTCTTGGCATTCAGCTCAACTCCTCCATTAAGAGTCTTGATAAAATGCTCTCCTTAACTTAGAGACCCTTGGTGAGAAAAAGAGGCCTTTAAACTCTTGAAAGACATCAGTCATCACATTTATTGCACCCAAGTGTCAAGGTGCAAGAGGCATTCACAATATATCATTTTCGTTAAATCTTCCTTATGCATTAAAGAATCATCTTAGAAGCTAATGCCCAATTAATACCTTGCTTAAAATGCCACCAAGAAATGAAAGCAGATCACTAATATTCCAACTGAGCAACAGTCATAGCTATTCATTATAATTAAACTTTCAAAATTATGAGCTGAAAGATATCAAAGTTTCATTCATTTTAATGTCAGTTTATCCACTAACCCAGAGCAGATGATGTTTTTAAATTTACAGGGTGGTGCTCACCTTGGGGCATCATTAAGGCAGATGAACATTCATCAAAGTGCACATGTCAGGGACACTGTGAACATTAGCTGTGAATATTAAATATAAGTACAGAGGTGAATTATTCGGAGGTGAGATTTTGTTGCTGTTTAGCAAATTCTATCATCAAATCCACAACACAGATAAGTTTGAAGTAAGGCTTGACTCAAGACATTTTGCCACCTGATTTAAAGGACAAGATGGCAACTCTCCATACCATTTGCAGAAGCCAATTAGATTGGCAGATGAGTCTTACTTTGACACTGGTGATAGGATGGCATCTTCTACCACACTAGGGGACAACAGCTTAGCTTGGGGGACTGCAGGGCAGATCATGTAGCACACATGGCTCTGTCCTCCAGTGCCTTGTCACTGGTCCCTGCCACTCAGCACCTGCTGCCCGAGGCAGCTACTTCACTCTACATAAAAGTAGGGCCAGTCCTGGCTGAAGTATTCAAACATAAGCAGACCAATAGCCATTGGCAAAACAGGTTGTAGGTAACAGTGGTTGTGTGCCAGGATAATTTCATAAACGCAGCTGTGGTGTGCAGGAGTTTAGAGAGAAGTGACATGGTTGGTGGGGGAGATATATACTGTTCCATAAGTTGGGGGGTATCTCCCCTCATCTCCTGACACACTGGTTTCCCTTGCCTGGCTGGAGCCTTTTCTCTCCACTAGATAGCTGTACAAAGAGACTCGCCCATCACTTTCAGAGAGAGATAAATTAACCTCATTCACATGAAACAATAAACCATGAGTTTGTGAAATAGAAATCTTTTGCATCTTTATCTTAGAATCGCAGAGTTGGAAGGTCATCTAGTCCAACCCTCTGCAGCCCAGGAATCTCAGCTAAAGCATCCGTGACAGGTGGCCATCCAACCTCTGCTTAGAAACCTCCAAGGAAGGAGAGCCCACCACCTCCTGAGGGAAACCATTCCACTATCGAACATCTCTTACTGTCAGAAGGTTTTCTTCACATTTAGTTGGAATCTCATTTCTTGTAACTTGAAGTCATTGGTTCGAATCCTACCCTCCAGAGCAGGAGAAAACAAGCTTGTTCCTCTTCTTGTAGATCTTTTAATATCTTATATACAGTATTTTATAAAATCATTAAACTTTTCTGTGTTCATAAAGCAAAATCCAGCTTGTGTTGTTTTATTTTTGGCTTCTGCTACCTCAACATCCTAATTATTATGCTACTGTAAGTATAGCTAAGGAGGGGATAGAAGTCCCATCTAAATTATAATCTTGTTTAGCCCTGAGGGACTCCCAGGAATTAGATATTTCATCCACAGTCAAGTGCGGAAGGAATTCAGGGGGGCAGAAGATACCCAGTAGTGCTGAAAACACCACAGTCTTCCATGGGGAGGATAAATATACAGAGCATTTAACTGAACTACTTCCATCAGTGGCAGTGAGATTATTAAACTATATCAGCACTGAGGAAATTGGGGTAAGGAGGATTTCTTTAAAAACCATTCTATCTGGAATTTCTCTCACTAGGTAAAACTGGACACATAAACCACATTTTACATATACAGTGGTACCTCAGTTTTTGAAAGTCTTGGAAGTAGAATGTTTCGGTTTTCTAACACTGAAAACCTGAGTTCAGTTTTCAAACACGCCTTGGAAGTTGAACAGAAAATGCTGATTCCATAGCTGTCAGCTATTGAGTTTTGGTTTTCGAACGTTTTGGAAGTCTAACGGTCTTCCAGAATGGATTATGTTCAAAAACCGAGGTACCATTGTATAGCATTTATGCATATTCTACCATGATTCCTATATGCTAATAGTTCTGAATGTGGCTTTGCTCTCTTTATAATTAGTGGTTAAAAGTGCATAAAGAATTTTGAGCGGCCATGATAGTTCACTAATATTCTCATTTATTGTTGAATTACAAAATGGTTATGTTTCATTGCTCAGGCACAGATTTCATTTGACATCCACATTCCAACAGAAGGCAGTGCTGCTTTTGCTCCTTAACAGAATAGGTAGCAAAATAAATTTCAAATGTCCTTCTGCTGTAACAGCATAAACTTGCAATGCAGCAGTCTTTGGGGCGGGGCTGGAGCGACTCCAGTGTCATGAAATAGCCCAGTTGGCACTCCAGAAACAAATAAATGAAATTTATAAATGAAACAAGGGTTGCAACCCAAGCAGCTAATTCACCTGGACCATCAACCTTCTGGTTAACATCCAGACACACTGGTCCGTTGTGCTATGGGTCTCTCAGTTACTACAGATCAGAGTGTAACACCCAACCCTAAAAACAAAGGCAATACACAGAGAAAAACCAGGTTGCAGTGATCACATCTTAGAATATTGCTTAAGGCTGCCAGTTCCTGGGGGAACAACAGTGGGAGAGGCCGTCGTGTCTTGCTTGTGAGCATCTTATAGGGATCTGGTTAGCCACTTCGAAGGCAACAAATGCGGGCCTAGATGGGCCCTTGGCCTCACCCATTGTGGGCCTCTTATTACATTATAATATTTTGGACTCTCACTTAATCACACAAGAGCCAGTGTGGTGTAGTGGTTAAGAGCAGTAGATTCGTAATCTGGGGAACCGGGTTCGCGTCCCCGCTCCTCCACATGCAGCTGCTGGGTGACCTTGGGCCAGTCACACTTCTCTGAAGTCTCTCAGCCTTACTCACCTCACAGAGTGTTTGTTGTGGGGGAGGAAGGGAAAGGAGAATGTTAGCCACTTTGAAACTCCTTTGGGTAGTGATAAAGCGGGATATCAAATCCAAACTCCTCCTCCTCCTCCTCTTCTTCTTTTTACCTGGGTGAGAAATTTTAACCACAAGACACAAGAGCAGAAGCAGAAGGACTTTGAAAGTCACTCACCCACTGTGATCTAGAGGAATCGCAGTGCTTGCACTATACACAGTATTGGAAGGGAATCGCTCGTCTCAGCATCCAGAACTTTCCACAAGCACAAAACTGGCTGGCTACGCAATGTTAAAGGAGAAGCTCAAAATGTGTTTTGCTCTGCTGTGAATCATCTAAACCTTGCCTAAATACCTCTCTTTAAAAGAGTGCCTTGTTCCCTTCATTCAAGCAGGGTTGTCTTGATTAGATCTTCCCTCTGCTACTATTTTTGAGGCTCAGTCATCACCTTATGATAAAAATAAAACTTAAAAATTTTCACTCTTGTAATGACTATATGTTTTTATCATCACACAGTTTGAGCATTTTGTCAAAATGACATCTCTGCAGAAATAAGTGACGGATGATGCTATCAAAACTGAATGGGGTTGTTTTTTCTCTTCATTTGAAATGCAGTTGTCGGAAGGTGCAAATCCATCTGATGCAGTGATTCTTATTTAAATAAGTAGGGGCTTTGCCACAGCTCATTCTGCATTCTAGCCCCCCTGCTATTCCCCATTATCCACCTAGAGTTTCCTCTTCCCACCCCATGCAGTGACTAAACTCTCTTTTCACCTTCCCAACCTCAGTCTGAAACTACTTCTATTTCATTCTGCAACATGAGGTTGCTCCCATTTTCACCTTCATGTCATCGGCTCCTCCCGCTCCTTTGGTGGAACCCTCTAGCCCACAAACCACAACCATCTCCTGCATCTTCCTCCTCCTGCATATTGGAACTGCCAAGAAGCCTTTCCCCCTTCCACCCAGTTATCAAGAGACCTTCTCCTCCTATTCTGCAGACCCTTCCATGCCGTGGCTTTATCTTCAAAATCAAAACCACCAGAATGCCTATGTTTTCCAATTGAAAAAACACTTATTAGAGAATTCTTTGACTTGTAATGCAAACTGACACGTGGTACAGTGTCCGCACTTTAAAAAAAACCTACTTTAAGAGTGAATGAACATGAATTATCTGCACCTGTTGCCTTAGTTAGTGTTCCCCCCTTATATTGTACTCAGACTTAGTGGTTTACCTCAACTGAGAAACTATTATGAATAAGTTCCATGTAGATGTTATATACAGTACCAGTATGTGCCTGGGCAGGCCAGGTCGTCCTCTGCTGGGATTGATTGACAAGGCATCTGACCCTCACCTGAATCTCATAGCTCTCCTGTAGCTGCCTCTGATTAGTTATCATTTAACCCTTGGGGAAAATAATTAGCATCGCACATCATGTGCCTGGAAGTTGCCGAACCAATTAACCAACTAGAAGGATTACTGTTAACAGCACCAGTTTTCCTCTAACTTGATATTGCTGGATAGTTTTGATGAACTGCAAAAGCATTTTTAGTTTGCTTTCTGTTGCCACCCTGGAACTTTTCTTTATTAGTGCCACTTTGTTTTGTACGATTCCTTGCAAATGAAGGGAAACAACTTTTCTGCTTGTATATGTTGATAATATAATTTTGGTTACTGAGGACAAACAAGATTGTACAAAAACAAGTTTGGGTGCAGGCCTGGCCAGGAATAGGTGCCCTGACTGTGATAAAGATGATCTGTGTGCTTGCTTGCTTGATTAACAGTTGGGAACTTCAAGGACCCTGCTGCTATTCTGGGCTTCTGGTGCACCAGGGTTTACACCAGCGTAATAGAGTTGGCCAGGATGCCAGAAGGGATACAATTTACAGCTTTCTCCATTATCTGCACAGCAGGGGGTATTCTGTCAACGGTGGAAGGCTGAGCTGAAGCGTTCCCTGCTGGTTACCTGCTTTCAGCAATAGGGGTCCCTGTTTGGTAGTACCCAATCGGTTAGCTGTCAAATTCTAGAGCTCCCTATTGGTGGCTCTTAGGTAATTCACAAAATACAGAGTCCATTCATAAAACACAGTGTTCATTCATAAAGCAGTAACATAAATCTCCATTGCTACATATTGGGTGTATATTTCAGCGGTTGAACGTACAATTTATGGCCATGCTATAGTGTAGTGCTTATGAGACTCTGAATAAAAGGTGGCTGGGCTCATTGTCTCGGGGTTTGGGGGGGAGAAGAGGTTACAAATCTGATTTCCAATAAGTGCCCCCCTTTCTTTCCATAACAAGTCCTTGAGTCTGTACTCTGAATAGTGACACCAGGGACTTAGAAGGTGCAGGGCTTGTCAGTCCAACCCCTGCACAGTCTCATCAGGGCTGACCTTAAGGCAATTGGGCCAAATTGGGCCCCGCGTGCTGCTCCTAAGGGGGCTCCTGCACCAGGGAAATCTAGATGGCTTTTATATATATCTATAAGATTTTGCAGACTTTGGCTGTGAACTGGGGCCCTACCAAAAAAAAAAGTTGCGCCCCACTGCTTCAAATTGGGCCCCACTGGCTAGCCCTGAGTCTAATAGTTGCTGGGCCTGAGTTGCCCTGCCCTTGCATGAAATCTTGGGTTTCCAATTTTGGGAGAGGGGAGACTGCGGCACTGGGGAGAGGGCAGGCTTGCAAGCAACCACATGCTGCAACCACAGGTGGGAGATGGAGGAGCAGGAGAAGCCGCCGATACCTTTTCCTCCCTATCTCATTGGGAGATCTGAAGGTACATGACTCTCCTCTAGCTTTCAACAGAGGAGGAGAACGTGTGGCCCTACAACTCCCATCATCCCTGACCATTGACCATGCAGACAGGAGCGGATGGGATTTGGAGTCCAACAATATCTGTTATTGTCATAGTGAGTAGTGGGCCCAGGTAAGCAAGCCAAAGGCACGAGTCCCATTTTGAAAATAGTGACTATGTGACCTTCGCTGAGAGCATTGCTATGGTGACTACAAAGCACAAGCAACAATTGCAACAAATGCTCTTAAAAGGCACTGTTTGGTGGTGGCTTTATTATTATTTTTAAATCGTGAGTACATAAAAGAAAAGGCACAGAACCCCCTCACTGAGCCCAGGGGTCCTTTCTCAGAAAGAAGTCGTGTGGAGCTCCACGGATAGGACTTCCAAGTAAGCTACGCATAGGATTGCAGTCAAAAGCAAACAAAGTACTCAGCATTTATAACCTGCATCCAGATGGCTTGCTCATGATACCGAATACTGCACAAAGCGATATTTTGATTGCAGAAACTATAGACTGCACAGACTACTTTCCGCCCACTTATTGACACAGGAAGTAAAAGCATTCCAAGCAGCTTGTTTTCAAGCTGCTAAGGGTTTTCTGGGAAGGTTTTAGATGAGGAAAATCTCCACTCTCAAGACTAGTCGAGTGATCATCCATGGACAACACTGGAGTGCAGTACAACAGGTTGGGACAAAGAGGGTGTAGCTAAGGAGGAGCCATGGCTCAGCAGCAGAGCCCCTGATCTGTGGGGTCCCAGGATCAATTCATGGCATCTCCACTTCACAAGGATCAGGCAGCAGGGAAAGAGAGCTCCCTGAGAGCTGCTGCCACTCTGAGTGGACAATAGTGGGCTGAATGGACCGATAGCGTGGATCTCACGCAGCTTCCCAGTTTATACCAAAATGCTTGCTTGCTTCTCATGTTCACATTGAGAGCCAATATAGCACAATGGCTATGAGACAGTTTATATGCCAAATCTACCACAAACTCCTCCAGAAAGCCACTGTTACTAGGCCCTTGCCTTGTTCTTCACTGCCTTAAAGATGAACCCGGGAATCTCCTGGGAGCATAATTAGCCCCCTCAACCCAGTAGTGAGCTCTGGCTTTTAATAAGAGTGCCAGTGGCTAAAGGTGGTTCCCTTCCTTGGTCCTGTTAGGGTGGTAAGAAATGAGTGTTTGGTTCAGCACCACAACGTCTCACCAGCCTACTCTGTGTTTCTCATTTCTCCCCACTTCCATGAACAGCAGTGGTGGCAAACCTGTGTGGCCGTCCAGTTGTTGTTGGACTACAATTCCCATCAGTCCCAGCCAGCAAGGTCAATGGCTGGGGATGATGGGTGTTGTCATCCAGCAATTGGATCTCTACCTCCTGCCCTGACCTGCCATGAAGCTGCCCTGTGTGGTCTAAGTAGATGCATTCTTGGCCAAAGCCAAATGACTCCAAGAAATCAGCAGAGCATCAAACTCTCCCTTTCCGGCTCCAATCAGGAGAAAGAAACAAGACTTTCTCCAATCAGGAGAAAGAAACAAGACTGGCTCCTCCTCCAGCAGGTCAGGTGAGTAAGTAGACTGCTGAGAGAGGGGCTTCCACATAATGCTAACCTGAAGCCTGCCTGCTGGCCAAGGGGTACAAAGCCACTGTGGGTGTGGCTCCACTGGCTACTCCTGGCACAGGGTGTGGGCCAAGTCACCCCCTGCAGGCAGCACCTTGAGGAGTGCTATTCACATCAGTCCAGTGCATCTCCTTCAGCTTGTGCTGAACTGAAGAACGACCATTCTTTTGGGGTTACTGGTCAAATGTGACTTCACAGTGTCTTAACGACACAATACATTTATTGAGGTCTCACAAAGAACAGTCCTCCGATGTCGCTGGATGCAATTTTTTGAAAATCAGGTTCTGTCTAAAACAGAAGCTGTTATCATATACCCTCCAACATTTCTCTGATGAAAATAGAGATGTCCCACTGCATAGTGATAATTTTACTATTTATACCCCACACATCTTATTGGGTTGTCCCAGTACTCCAGGCAGCTTCCAATGTATATAAAAACATAATAAAACTTTAAACATAAAAAAGCCCTTTCCTATACAGGATTACCTTCAGACAGCTCAGGGGTCAGATAATGCCATACACTCTAACATTTCTCCATTGAAAATAGGGACATCCTAACAGAAAGTGTGACATTCTGGGATCAAATCAGAAATGGATAGCTTCTCTAAATCAGGGGTGTCCCTGGAAAATAAGGATACTTGGAGAGTCTGTTATCAGGTATGCTATCCAAGTTGAAGAAAAAGTTCTACTCGGTCAACACACACAGTCCATGCCAGTAGCCGTGCCAGGGATGCTGAAATTGTACACAAAAGGGGAGGCCATCTTTAGGACATTTTGGCTCCTGGTCTGCTGCCATCAGAACTCCCCACAGATGTTCCAACAAATCCAGTGAAACACGCTCTGAATGCGGATTGGAGAAGCATCTCCACATTGTTGAAAATAATTTATCTGAATTGGTGTTCTGTCTGGTCATCGATTTCACATCACAAATTGGAATGTGTCATATGAGCTCAGCTCTTTAAACAAAACCCCTGAAAAACCCACCCTTTTTATCAAGCAGGGATTACAGTGGTCAAAAGCTCACTGTCATGCTGGTGTGTCACTTGCGAGAGAAGTACATTGCCGTCAACAGCTACTGCTTGGGAACATGTCAGGCCTTTGATGCAGAGCAGTGACAGCAACACGTCTCAGAAGTAGCGAGCTCTCAAGGGCAGAGTGATGGGTGGGGTCTGGAACGGAGATTCTTAAAAAGAATGTTTGAACTGGCAAGCCTGAAACAAGGCAAGAACAAACCTTACAATTAAATAAAAAACTTATTGCAATTTTTGACATTCTTGTTGGGATGAAAGTCGCATTTCATTTTTCCATATTACTTAGGGGTACTTAGAATTATTTTTTTGTCCTCACCTAACTCAGTGTTTGAGTGCAACTTCAGAGGTTGGGTTACCTCCGTGTATGTGAGGTGTTGGTTTGTACTTCACAGAAGGCATAAAGGTAAAGGGACCCCTGACCATTAGGTCCAGTCATGGCCGACTCTGGGGTTGCGGCGCTCATCTTGCTTTATTGGCCGAGGGAGCTGGTGTACAGCTTCCGGGTCATGTGGCCAACATGACTAAGCCGCTTCTGGGGAACCAGTGCAGCACACGGAAACGCCGTTTACCTTCCCACCAGAGGGGTACCTATTTATCTACTTGTACTTTGGCGTGCTTTCGAACTGCTAGGTTGGCAGGAGCAGGGACCGAGCAATGGGAGCTCACCCCGTCGCGGGGATTCGAACCGCTGACCTTCTGATCGGCAAGCCCTAGGCTCTGTGGTTTAACCCACATCGCGGATTAAACCATAGTTTAAAACTGACAAACTATGGCTTAAATTATGTACACATTAGTGGCTCAAAACACAGTATGGTTATTTCACACACACACACAACCACTGCATTTTCAGTTACATCTAGCTCAATGCTGTCTACACTGACTGGCAGCTGCTCTTCAAATATTGAAGCCAGAAATTGATTCTGAGAGAACTGTTGTGCAAAGCGTGTACTCTGACACTGAGCAATGCTCTCCATTTTTCTGACTCTGTGCTATAAGTTTCCATTATATAATTCTGTTATCTGATACACTAGACTCTGTATAACAACACGGAACTGAAAATCTTCCCTTAAGGAACACGGGGCCAAACATCTAACTGAAGTTTATTAATAAAAATGAGTGAAATGCCTGGGCATTTTTATTATTATTATTATTCACTACCTCCATGTGATTGGAGCCAGATTGTTAGGGCATAATAGAATCTGCATTCTGTACCTCTGGCATTTTGGCATGGAACTGAGAAATTTATGGTCATTATTGGGTAGATGTCACATGTTCCGTACCTTTGCTTTTGTTAGCATTCTTGCTCCAAGGATAATAACTCTGCAGGATTGTTTTGGAGACTATGGGTTCAAAATGATTTTGCATTTTGGAACTGGAGTTCACCATTGAGGCAATAATGAAAAAGCATAAGGATCCAAATTTGCAAGGGGGCTATTTGCATCCAGCAGGGCACTGTGAGTGTTCCATGCTGCTATAAATGTTGTCTAATCTGGAATCCATCACCTGTGAATGTTGATAAGGTGAGGCAGCAAATGGAAGAGAGCAGTTTTTAAATCAAGCGCACATGATAGGCAATGCAGCTCCCCACCCCCGGGAATGCAGAGAGAGAGAGAGAGAGAGAGAGAGAGAGAGAGAGAGAGAGAGAGAGAGAGAGAGAGAGAGAACATCTAATTTCCTTTAAAGACGTAGAGTAAGGCACAGTTGCCAAACCTGCTTTTGCAGGGGAAGGAGGGAACTAACGGTAAAGTAGTAAATATTTATGCAATTTGAATGTGTTCTAACTTCTAGCAGAGGACAGACCCGATCAACACGTGGCATAGGAGGGGCCTCCTCCGCACCCCCCTTCGTTCAAATCCAAGGCAGTTCACGGCGCAGGAGGAACGTGGGGCAGCAGTACTGATCAGTTGACACCACAGGAAGCGCTGCCGTGGACTTCAGTGCAAGGTGAGCTCCACTCCGCTTACGAGGTCTTCTGGAGGGGGTCTCCAATCATACCCTCCAGATGAAATGAGCCATACCGTCCAGTCTTCCTGTCTGCGGCGGCATTCGGTGGAAAGTGCTGCCCCCTAGCGCCCGCCGGCTGCAACTGGCCCAGACTTTCCAGGGCAGAGTTTTCCCTGGCCATATAAAACAGCCCAAGGCGGAGGAATCCGCGGAGCGAGGAGCGTCTTCTCCGTCCTCCTCCTGCGACCCCGCACCTGCCTCGCCGGCTCCTCCTTACTCCGCCTCCCGTTCCTTCTCCGTCGGCTGATCCCGCGCCAGGTTTTCACTCTCGCCTCGCAGCGCCCCTCTCTCCCTGTCTCTCTTCTCCCCATCCAAAGCGGATTTCGAAAGGCTGCCCGCAACAGGCGGAGGCGGGCTCCGCGCCCTGGACGGGTCCGGGAGGCGGCGGCGGCACATGGGGATGTGAGAGAGGGCGATGGCGAGGAGGAGGTGACTTTCCAGCTGCGCTCTGGATCCTGGGTCCTGTCGCCACCCGGAGCGCCCAGAGTGCCAAAGGCGGACTTCCCAAGGTGAGTGGCATAAGCCGAGGGCGAGGGAGGAGGAGGAGATTTGGGGAGGGGTCCTCAAAGGCGCTAGTCCTCAAGGCGCTCTCACCCGGAGTCCGTCCCAAGCAAGCAAATGGGGGGTGGGGAGGAAGCATGCATAGGATCGGGTTGCGGGAGCTATGAGCTAAGCCACCGGCTCGCGGTTCAAATCCAATCCCAGCCCCTCTTCTTTCTGCAATATAGTGTTCAAAGATGGGGGGGGCGAAGTGCTTTGGACCCCGTACACACTGGCTGTCCAGAACGTGTGCCTCATCCTGTCATACAAGTTCCCGACCCAATCGATGGATTTCTGACTTTGGCCGAGGTTTCCCGTCCTCCAAGATCCGTTGCTTCCCCTGACTTGGAGCATGTGCAGATATTTTTATTTTTATTTGGCCCTTGGCTCTCATGTGTGCATGAGGGCTGGGGGAACCTGTCTTGCTGGACTCCACATGTTGCCGGGCTCCAGTTCCCATCATTCCTGACCATTGGCCAGTCCACCATCCTCTGCCGGGCCAAGGGCTCCGCAGCTGGTGGCTGCAATTCAGAAAAGCGACCTTTCTAAAGCAGGAAAGGGGAAGAGCCCGTGGAAGTGGAGGAAACGGTTCTGCAGAAGCAGGCAGGCAGGGCAGCCGAATTCTGGCTCTCAGCAATAGGGGAAGCTTCCTAAGTGGTTTGACCATGGGCCAGGCTGCGTTGGAAGGTGGTAGGAATCCCTTCAGTATTGTATTTGTTTATTTATGTGAAATTGCTATCCCGCCCTTCCTCCCAAAGGTATTTAAAGAGGGGCTAGAAAACTAGCTCTCAGAGATGCTGCGGGCGGCTGCATCCTGCATTGCAGGTGAGCCCTGGGGCTGGGCTGGATGGCCTCCCAAAGTCTCCTCCAGCTCCATGATTCACTGAGTTAGTGTGGCCATTAAAGGAAGGACTTGGGCTCCCATGCAGTGAAATGAGCAAGAGCACCTCCAAACCCAGCAGGGCTGGCATATTACTGTACCACAGCTTTGAAGTCAGTGTAGTTATGCATAATTACTTTGGAAAGAGGATTGGGCAGGAGGGTTCAAAGACCTTTAAGTCCAGAGTTTAAGATGACCTAAATGTACCACTTCACTGTCATGGTTGTTGTCGTCGTTAAATTCTGTGATTGGGGATTGTGTTCGCTGTATGTAAAAGCGAAACGTCATTCAATGTAGACGGGGATTTATTATCTTTCTGGCCAAAAGGAAGCTGAACATAATACAAATCGGGGGAAGGGGTGGGGGTGGGGGTGGGGGATAGGCTCCTCTGTGTTCTCACAGCTGAGTCACTAGGCCAGGAAGCAATCAAAAGCAATATCTTCTCAATTTCAGCCAGCAATGCTACAAAGTGCCTAGTCGAGAGTGGAGCATCCGTCACCTCCTTAGATAATGCCAGAAGAGAGTTAGGCCACCTTGGAGGAGCCAGTGGGACTTCTTCAAAGTTTCTTTCACCTATTGATGAAGGAGGGGGCAGTTTATAGATTACATTGAAGCACCACCACTGGTCTCTTCCCAACTTCTGTTGTTCTTTCAAATATCTCCTTGGACATGACTTGCTTTGTGTACAAATCAATCAGCATCACTGTTTGCGTATAGCACCTCCCTCGTCCTATTCTGCAGTGGTCCGTCTAACTAGGAAGGCAAACTGTACCTGCAGGAAGTCCCACTGGAATCTAAGGAAATGCCTTGGGACTGTGAGGTGTGAATATCAGATTTTCCCTAGTTAAGTGGTAAAGCATCTCATTGTGTGCAGAAGGTCCTGGGTTCAAGCCGAAGTAGAACTGGGAGTTCTCCATTCTGAAATCCTGGAAAGTTGCTATCAGTCAGTGAAAACAGTACTGAGCGGGATAGACCCATGTGTAGGGCAGTGTTCCTATGTTCCTTTGGGAGAACCAATGTGGTGTAGCGGTTAACAGATAGGATGTGGGATACCAGGGTTCAGAAAATCCCTACACAAACCTCTGATAAATCACTGGGAATGTATTTATTTTATATATGTTTCTGTTGATACCCCACTTTGCTCCAAGAAGCCCAAATAAGTGTGTGTACTGTCTTCTTCACAACAACCCTGCAAGGTTGGCTGGTCTTCGAAAGAATGACTGGCCCAGTGGTCAGTTAGTGAGCTTCATGACTGAAGGGGGGGACTTCCCCAAGAGCACCCCAAGCCCTTGTTTGATACTCTAACCACACTCGCTTATGTGAATTCACCTTATTCCAGCAACATGTGTAACTGCTGCAGATTGAAAAGTGCAGATAGATGTAGATCTATATTCAGATGTTCATGCAGGCCCTGTCCAGAGGTGTCTTTTCTGAAGAAGATTAAGATACAGCTCCCCTTATAGTTCCACTCATTATTGCAGGTGGCAACAACTGGTTTGGGGCCAAGGATTGAGCAAGGTAGCATTCAGGATTTCTTACAGGTTGGCAAAGTGAAGCATATCATTGAATTTAGGTTGATTTCTAACTTTGTCAGTATGAAGCATGCATTTGGAAATGTTCCTATATCATACCACAAAAAGGCCGCCAGGAAACCGTCCCCTGTGAATGTGCAGTATTTCTTAAGGGCATGCTAGCCCACCATTCCTGGCCAACAGATGCTGGTAGTTTGGTTTCCCATGGACAGAACATGAAAGTCTGACTGTCGTCGCCACTAGGGACTAAGCTGTCATCAAGAACATTCAGACACTCCTCAGCTTCTCCAAGGAGCACTTCTGCAGTGTGGGTGTTGGCAGGGTTCCAGCCTTAGCCAAGCGAGGCAGCAGGCAGGCATTCAGCTTTAAGGTTATGGATGCTGAGAAGGTGGTTCTAGTGTTTTGCAGATGCTAGTTCCATTCATTGCACTGCAGAGCTGCATGGGGTGGAGGAAGAAGCCACTCTTTTCAGCCCAAACTTCACCTTAATTAGTGGAGACGCCAGAATCTTGCCTAGTCTGCTGATGCTACATAACTAAGGCTGCAATCCTAATCTCAATTACCTGGGTACAGGCCCCTACTGAGCACAGTGGGACTTACTTATGAGTAGACATGTTTAGGACTGTGCTGTTACTCTGTAAGTTAATATATATAGAGAGAGAGAGATGTGTGTGTGCGTGCATGAGTGCCAGCTAAAGGTAACATTTCCTATTTCTGATCACAAAGACTTCTAGTCTATAAAACCTTCTGCCACATGTTAATCTTCAGTGTCCTGCAGTCTGTATAGGCAGAGGCATGACATATAAATAAGAGACTCTGGGTAAAAATTATGCCAATGATGGCAGCTGCAGAATTAGTGAGCAGACACAAAGTTTTTTTAAAAAAATATAAATGTCTTCTAAACATAAAATATCCTAAGAAGCCTCTCTGCTGGAGAATATGAAGATATTTTTAAACCATCAGCTGTGCAATGGGTTCTAATTTATTTACCACCAGCAGCAGCAGCGCTTTTAAAAATCATTTTATCACTGGCAGCTACATACCTCGCTCTTCTTTCATCCACACGGTGTAATACCGTATTTTTCGCTCTATAAGACGCACCAGACCACAAGACGCACCTAGTTTTTGGAGGAGGAAAACAAGGGAAAAAAATATTCTGAATCTCAAAAGCCAGAACAGCAAGAGGGATCGCTGCACAGTGAAAGCAGCAATCCCTCTTGCTGTTCTGGCTTCTGTGATAGCTGCACAGCCTGCATTTGCTCCATAAGATACACACACATTTCCGCTTACTTTTTAGGAGGGAAAAGGTGAGTCTTATAGAGCAAAAAATACGGTAACTTCCAGAGTAAGCTGCCTGCATTTCCATCTGTTTCATTTTCCTTGGGTGGGGGAGCTTCGTAATATGCGTTCAGCTCTCCCTGAAGATGTCAAGGCAAAGTAAACTTATAGCTTTTAAACTAGAGGAGAACCTGAGGTGTGATTCCTCCCACTTTTAAAACGACCTATTTTCATCAAGTAAGGTCCGTATAGTTAAAGCTATGGTTTTCCCAGTAGTGATGTACAGAAGTGAGAGCTGGACCATAAAGAAGGCAGATCGCAGAAGAATTGATGCTTTTGAATTATGGTGCTGGAGGAGACTCTTGAGAGTCCCATGGACTGCAATAAGATCAAACCTATCCATTCTTAAGGAAATCAGCCCTGAGTGCTCACTGGAAGGACAGATCCTGAAGCTGAGACTCCAGTACTTTGGCCACCTCATGAGAAGAGAAGACTCCCTGGAAAAGACCCTGGTGTTGGGAAACATGGAGGGCACAAGGAGAAGGGGACGACGACAGAGGACGAGATGGTTGGATAGTGTTCTTGAAGCTACCAGCTTTGACCAAACTGTGGGAGGCAGTGGAAGACAGGAGTGCCTGGCATGCTCTGGTCCATGGGGTCACGAAGAGTCGGACACGACTAAATGACTAAACAACAACAACAATTTTCATCAAGTAAAGCCCATCAGTTTAGTCTCAGTAAATATGATTTCTTCAGCATCATAAGATATTCTGCATTCGTCTCAACGAGCATGTGGAATTATCCTGCCACTTTAAAAGTTCCCCAGTGGTAAATTCTTCTTGCAGGCGCTTCCAAGTACTACTTTCACCATCCCACATGTTACAGATGTAGTTGTTTTGTGCCTATTCATTTCTCAAAGTCTTCTACCTTTCACACTGAGTGTTGCATTAGCTTCGTAGAGGTTTCTTTTGTCCTCGAAAAAATAATGTAAGCACTTATAAAACAGCTCCTTGGAAAACAACTACAGTTTTTCGTAGACAAAGAGCAGAATACTAAGCACCGAGGAAAATCCGAAATGCTCTTGCTGCATCTTAATATTCTATATCTTCCATACCCTCCAACATTTCTCTGATGAAAATAGGGATGTCCTAAGGAAAAGCAGGACATTCCATTCCAGGGTCAAATCAGAAACTGGGATGGCTTCTGTAAATCCGGGATTGTCCCTGGAAAATAGGGACACGTGGAGGGTCTGGTGGTTCAATATACATTGAAACAGTGTAAAAAATAACTATATATCTTTTAGTTCAGGAAATAAGGTCCAAGAAGTCTCAGTTCTGCACACAAACCAAATAAGTAATTGCCAAGCTACCCATGCAGCTAGCACGATTTTATTTTTTTTAAGTAAGCTGCAAGCGTAGGAACGCAAACAGGATTTGGTCCCTGATAGCGTTGCCACCATTGTTCTGTACAAGACAGTGCGGGGGCTGCTGGGAGGCGATTTTTTTTTCATCTGGTGCTGAAGTAACTTCAAAGCAATCCATTACAATCTATTGCAGCCGAACAGAATGGCCCCTCTAGAATTTGTCATGCATGCACATGCATATACATGAATTTGTAAATCTGTCCATGCTTGGTTATCCAGATCTTAAATGCATGACCTTTCACACACCTTTTCAAACACATGCATTTGGAGAGGATGCCTACCATATTTTTTGCTCTATAAGACTCACTTTTTCCCTCCTAAAAAGTAAGGGGAAATGTGTGTGCGTCTTATGGAGTGAATGCAGGCTGCGCAGCTATCCCAGAAGCCAGAACAGCAAGAGGGATCGCTGCTTTCGCTGCACAGCGATCCCTCTTGCTGTTCTGGCTTCTGGGATTCAGAATATTTTTTTTCTTGTTTTCCTCCTCCAAAAACTAGGTGCGTCTTGTAGAGCGAAAAATACGGTAATTTAGCAGAGAGAGGGCGGGAGAGAGGGAGGGAGGAAGATGGAGAGAGAGAATACCTTAAATACAGGACAAAACTGTTTCTGTTAATGATATAGCATTCTACATTGAAATAAGGACATCCTGTATTATACAGGACAGGTGACTTTAACTTTCCCCCTTGCTGCGACCCCAGTTTAGGTTTGTCGTCTCGTGTTTTCTATTTGACACATACTATTTGACCATAAGTTGGTATGGCTCATGATTCTAGCATCTTTACTCGGATTATTCACTACTTTTATAATACTTCAATACTATTATTCAATACTATTGTAATACTTCTGTCCCACTTTTGAGTATTCAAAAGTGAAATCTCGACTTGGGGCAGTTTACAAAAGTAAAGTGCATTATTGTATTAGTTGTATTAGTTGGTGGTTTTAATACTTAAGTCATTAAATGTAGCCTTTGTTAACAGCAGTGGCACAACAAATATTAATTAGTTTGTTTAAATGAATAATTATAAACCACTGAGTCATTTTGTATAAAAAAGGCTATGTACAAAAAAGTAATTAAAATATCATAAAGCCATAAAATACAGATTAAATGACTGCCAGGGGCATGTCCACACTTGTCCCATGCCTAGAAAGTACAGATCTGAGCAGTTTCCTGCTTGTTCTGCACTCTCCATCCACAGGTCCAAGCAGTTCTGTCTTTGTCCCACCTCTTTCCCTTGGAAAACCTGCTCTTTAGCGATAAATTGGCAATCTGTGTAAAACCCAATTGTTGTTTGATCCGATTCAGTGCTAAAAATCTGGTTTCCCCAGGGGAAAGCAGTGGGGGCAAACCGAGGTGTCAATAAGCCCTGTTTCAAACTAATTCTCTAAACCTGCTTGGTAAAACAAGAATAAGCCCAAGACATGGTGAGCTCACAGAACTGGCAGAAGCAACCATGGTGGTGGTTTCTTGAGCGATGCAAGGTTATTCTAAGGCTGCAGGACCAGAGAAGAGCAAGGTCACCTTCCTACAGGACCTGTTACTATTCTGCAGCATGAAGGGTGGTTTGCGGCTGCTTTTTCTTTGAAATAGACACATTAATTGACTGATTAAGCAAGAGATCCACATGTCTGTCATGGATGCTTTAGCTGAGATTCCTGCATTGCAGGAGGGTTGGACTAGATGAACCTTGGATCCCTTCCAATTCTATGATTCTATGTAAAGAGTTGGGGGGGTCCATTCATCTGAAATCATTAGATCTTCACTGAACTCCTGTGACACAAAAGGCATCATCACTCGTAGGAGAACACTGAACTTCAGTGGGAATGTGAGCTACTATTGCCTTGGCAACCTGAAGGCTTTCAAGAGATTATAAATCAACATGACAACAGTTGTATCTTAATAGCATGACAGTGAAGGTTTTATAATAATTAAATCCAATTTTGTTTTCTTGGATGGAAAATGGCTCATTTGGTGGGTGGGGGGTGGATGTTGTCAACCTAGGCACTACAGATCCTCCTGGTGTCCCTATTTTCCAGTGACGGTCCCAGATTTGGGGGGACCAGTCTAGCTTCTCTAGGGAGGGAGTTCTGAAGTCTGGGGGCAGCCACTGAAAAGGCCCTCTCCCACATCCCTATGAAGCATGCCTGTGAGGGTGGTGGAACCAAGAGAAGGGCCTCCTCTGAAGATTTCAGAATCTGGGCAGTTCATATGAGGGAATATGATCTTTCAGAGAGCTCAGACATAAGCTAAGTAGAGCTTTATAGGTCATAACCAGCACTTTGAATTGTGTCCAGAAACAGACTGGTGGCCCATGGAACTGTTGAAGCAAGGGAGTTGTAGACTTTCTTCCTTGCTTGATTGGCAGCGCCTGCAAACCCTCTTTTGGTCTGCCCACATCTTTACCTGCTCCACACCTGACTTCAGGTGTGGGGCAGGTGAGCCTGGCTTGTCCAGAACAGCCTCACAGGCCAAATGGGAAAGGCAGGTAGATCAAATTAGGCTCAGAGACTGAAGATTCCCTTGCACTACTATATAAGAAGGGCCAAGATCTCCAGGTAGGGCTGAGGGAGATTTTGTGTCTCATACCTGGAGAACTGTTGCCAATCAGTTTAGACGGCACTGAAGTAGTTGAATTGTTGGTCTTACTTGGTACAGTGGTACCTCGGGTTACATCCGCTTCAGGTTACAGACTCCGCTAACCCAGAAATAGTACCCCGGGTTAAGAACTTTGCTTCAGGATGAGAACAGAAATCGTGCTCCGGCAGCGCAGTGGCAGCAGGAGGCCCCATTAACTAAAGTGGTGCTTCAGGTTAAGAACAGTTTCAGGTTAAGAATGGACCTCCGGAACGAATTAAGTACTTAAGCCGAGGTACCACTGTATAAAGTAGCTGCCTAAGTGCAAGGTCCAACAGGCTTGTATATCATAGCCATTTTAGTAGTCTTTGTTCCACAATTTTAACAAGTCCAAGATAACATCAATGATGTTCCCAGGAGCAGCTCTAGCTACAAGCATCCTTTAGGCATCAGAAACAGAGAGGAGTGAGCTACCTGATAGCCCCAACCTTTCATACAGATATTGTTTGCATTTGGCAAATAGTGCCCACCAGAAATGCAGATTTGAATAAAATATTGGGATGCAGGCAAGCCCGCACCACATAACCAATCACATGGTGCGGTACATGCACGCCATTTGAATGACAATGCCCATCAATTTGGGGGGGAGGGTAGCCCCCTCAAATATTATATTGGAGGGCCCAAATGGACCTCACCCCCTAGGAGTTGGCTCCTGTGAGGTCCACTGCCCTGAAGACATGAGCCAGTGGATTACTGGCAAGTCCTCATAAAAGGTGCAAGACAAAAGGCTTACAAGAAGCTGTTTAGATAAACTTTGCTAATTTGAGATTTCTGCTCTGCCTGCTAATTATTGTAATGGCTGCAGGAGGGATACCAATTACCACCTCTGCAGGCTACTTTGGCAGAAAATGGGGACATTTCTTCAGAGTGGTTCCCTGACGTGTAAGAGGTGGTACCACAATTAACTAGCAGGATATAAGGGGTGAAGGCAGAGGAAGCTTTGACTGTTTAGTGACAGACGCCGACTCACAAAGGAAACGAAACAGATATATATACAGACTGCTAGGATCCAACCATGTTGGCAGTGCGGCCAGCTCCTACTTTGGAATTTGAATCCTAGAGAAAATGGAAGGTAGCCAAGTCAAAGGAATTATGGCAATCATATCTCATGAATGTCCTAGTTTGTGAAAAGCCTTCGGATCAAGGAGCAGGCTCACTGACTTAGTGCTATGTTACATGCATCCCTTGGTATAATTGTCAGGGCTCAAGCCCTTCTAGCTATGCAAAGAATTCAGAACCATTGAAATATGCTTTTTAACCCCTTTACCTCTTTACTTCAACTAACCCTTTCTCTCTTGCTGCTTTCTGCCTTACTATCGTTACTCTCTTATATTTCTTTTCCCTTTCCTATGCTATAAGCTGGTGTTTGAAAGCAGTGGAATACCCAAGGTGTTTTGACCATTAGATTTTGCTTGGAGACAGAGGGTCTTCTTCTGGTCTACCAAAATCAAATCGCTGGCTGGCAGAGGCTGGAAGTTGATGGGGTCTCACTTCCACAGCCCCAGTGTTTGTGCCACTCAGGGCAGACGTTGAGGGAGGCAGAGGAAAATATCCATTCATTGTGCGGGCTCTCAGGTTGGTGCAGCAAAGAAGCCCAGATCAGATCCATTGGATGACAGTGTTTACACTGCCTTCCTGACACACACACACTCAACATCCCATTTCTGGGTTTCCCACTGGTTGCTGTAAGGGGGAACCTCACTGGATGCAACCACTACCTGCCTCCCATTTGGGCAGGTGCAATGAGGTGCTTGTCACTGGTGGGACTTCAATGCCACCAGCAGCGTGCCCTGATGGTGGAGTCTGGCAGAACCACCCCATCCAAACCCACTGCAGCGTGATGGATCAGGAGTTCAGATTGCTCTGCCCTGGTACTTTGGTTTAGTGATTCAGTTTATTTATTTATTTATTTAAAGCATTAAAAACAGGAACATGGAGAACCATCTTTTATTCCTTCCCTCCCCCATTTCTCATCCAGTCCCCCAAAGCTTCACGTTATTAATGTCTACAGTGTGGAAATTACTTTTCCCCCTCAGCCATGGTTCCACACAAAATAACTGGGGGCAATTCTCATCCAAATCATTTTCTTTTGGCTACCCAGGTGTAGCCAGTACAATGATCTCCAGATGTTGTTGGATTACAACTCCATCCAGCATGGCAAATGGTCAAGGATAACGGGAATTATAGCCTACAGTGATGGAAATTATAGTCCACATCGGCTACCATTTCGCTTAAAATTCAACACTGAAGGCCACTCAGCACGCTTCAATTTGACTGTCTAAACAGAAGATTTAAGTGTCAGCTGTCACGATACTTTCCTCCTGTGGAATGTTTCTTCCCCTTCTTCTCCTTGCTAAATCACACGCAGAGAGAAAGGGGCTGACATTTAGTAACTTGAGCTTATTATTAGGAATCTCCAGCTGCTGAAATCTGTGTGAAACATCATCCAGAGTCTGACAACCTGAAATACAAAAAGCCTCAAGGCAACAAGACAATTTTCTTTACTTTGTCACATCACTATGAGGAAATGATGGCATTAATGTAACCTTTTTCAAGGCAGCAATATTATTGAAGAAGTATATAACTGAGGCGAGCACTGGTGTTAAAAAGAAGGTCTCAGGGGCAAGAACTTTTCATTCAAGGAAGAAGAGATATTCATTTGTTCATCCATTCACCGTCTGAACAATTCCACCACTCACAATGTTAGCCTTAGCTGCCTTTAAGCATTTCTCTTGTTCTGGCATTGCTTTTTTTTTTAAGAGCTGGATTACACAATATGTTGTGGATACTCTGTGACACAAAGGTGAAGTTTTAATTCTCAGGAGAACTAATTACTTTAACTCATGCAATTGATAATTTTTCTATATTTCACTGAAAGAAGTCTTCCCAACTGCGTATCTCCTTAATATTAGTTGAAATTCAGGGGCTATTACTGAGGGCTAGAATCCATGTCTAGCATGGAGCCAAAGGAGGGAAGAACAAACTCGGGCTCCAAATTGTTAGGGTTATATTCTTATAATAACCAGCTGGGATGGGAACAGGCTGCTCACAGATCAGAAACAGGCCCTGGGAGTTCCTGAGAAATAGCTTGGTGTCCTGACATTTCCTGGAAGTGGCTTCAACATAGCCAGAGCTTATTGACCTTACAGAGTGGGGCCTCAGCCTTCTAAGGCCTGTTTGGAATCTGTTGGTTTCTTGTCACTTGTGTTAGTTGGGGTCTAGTTCAGGCTTCCTCAACCTCGGCCCTCCAGATGATTTTGGCCTACAACTCCCATGACCCCTAGCTAGCAGGACCAGTTGTCAGGGATTATGGGAATTGTAATCTCAAAACATCTGGAGGGCCAAGGTTGAGGAAGCCTGGTCTAGTTGATACTATCAAGGCCAGAGCAGATAGTATGGGTCTGAAAGAGTCAGTCGGGGTAAGGAGGGCTCACCAGTTGTTGAAAGCAGCAGTGACTTGAGATGGTGATTTCTCAGGAGAAACATCTGGCATACATGTGTTAACTCAGGATGCCCTCCAGATGTTGTTCAACTCCCATCATGCTTGACCATTGGCATGCTATCTGGGGCTGTTGGGAGTTGGAGTTCAACAACAGCTGGCCCAGAGGGTCATACTTATTGTGCAATCCTTGAGAATGTGTATTTTGCTGACAATGAAAGAAAACAGGCTTAATAGCTGAAAGTCTGGTCTGCAAATCAGGGGAGTCCTGCTATGAATAGCTTTCCACACTTGGCTGAATTGCGGAAGGCCTCTGAGGCACTAGAGAGGCAAAACACACGCCATGCTGAAGAGCCTGCCTTTTCTTCTGTTTTTCAGTCAGCTAATACAAAGATGGTCTTGTTACAGCATCCCTAGTGAAAGCCCTTTCTAAAGATTTTAAAAAGAAGTTTAATGAAGGTAAGGAAACAATGCAATGCAGGAAGGCAGCACATTCAAATTTTTATATTCATTGAGGAAATAATTGTCCACTGCCAGGAAATGAACAAGAATCCATTTTATAAAACATCTTTAGGCTGCAGTACTATACTCACCTAGGACTAATGTGACAGTAGAGATAGAGAAGGAATTCAGTTCACATTTAAAGGTGAACCTACTTACAGGTAATTCACACTTTATTAAACAATTTGAGTACCAAAATAAAGCCATCATTTGAAGTTCACACCTCTCTGAATTTTTCAATGCAGTCCTCCAGCCAGTGTTGACAGAGATGCATGTATTAAGGGGAAATCTGCATTAAAATGAATATATTCATTAGTATAAAACACAAAAATGCATTATATTAGTGGAAATTGGTTGCAAAAATATGTACGTTAGTCAAAACTGCATGAAAAAAATTGTTTATTACAGAAAATTCACACTAAAATGCCAGCAAATTTTCAAAGTAATGTGGAAACTGAATTTAAGAATGGGAAGCTGAGAGAACCGGAATTGACAGATCCATCTATTTCTATGTCCCATTGTACTTAATGAGGCTTAACATCTAGGTACAGTAGATGGGTAGAGGACTGCATTATACATTGGACAACTTTGAATTCTTACTGTCCGTAATCCTGCAAATAGCTTTTTAAAAATTACAAAACTTAAATTTCACATTAAACTGTACTCTCTGTCCTCACAAACACTAAGATCACTTTTTCCAACTACCCAAAGCTAGCTGAGGTATAGTTTTCCAAACCCACCCACCTTACCAAAATTCCTGGTTGACCCAAACATTATTATATATATGTAAGAAACTGTAACTTTTCCTCCTAGAGGAGTTGCTCCATCCCATTGCCCTTTTCTGAAGTTTTTCCAGCTCTACACTATATATATTTTTGAGGTGAGGGGACCAGAAAGGTACAAAATATTCCAAGTGTGGTTGCATCATCAATTTGTACAACAGCATTTAGATATTAGCAATTTTATTTCCAATTCATTCGTAGCATGGAATTCGCCTTTCTTTCACATGTTGGGTGCCCATACATACCGGGCTGAGGTAAGGTCCTTCTGTCAACAATAGCAGATCCTATAGCAGATCCTATAGCAGAGCAAATGAGACAAGGTGTAGTGATAAGACTGATGTAAGGCCACCTGATATTTTTGACCCATGAATGCAGAATGGTTTGCTAGGCAAAATTGGGGGGGGGGGTCCTTGGGAACTTGGTCATTGACAGAACTCGAGTCTCATTTTAAGGCCAGAGTGTGAGGTTTAGTTTCAAAGCGCATGTTCCTGTGACATTTCACAGTTCCTTGAGAGATGTGATTCACTAGCCCCCACAAGCCCCATGTGCAGCATGTATCCAGCACTAATAAGACAACTTGCTTTTCCTTGGGGCACAGAGTCACTCTTCTAAAAACAACCTACTCTTTGGCCTTCTTTGACTGGCTGCGAAAAGGAACTTGCTCAGTTTCTGCATTCTTGAAGATGACATTTAGCATGTCTAAGAAAATTTCGACTAAAGAAAGAGGGGGCTCATAATATACAGAAGAGGGCTGAAGTGATCTGGCATATCGAGGAACATTATTGGATTCGGGACAGTAGTTGTGAGCACACATGCGCGCGCACACACGGTAGATCTCAGAAGTTCCGGTACTCAGGAAGGTTGGGCTGAGCAGGACACACACATTTTTAACCTGTCCCCCCCCCCCCCGGAACTTGGAGCAGAAGACTTGTGTGTCAAACATTTTTTTAAAAGAAAATAGCTGCGCACACAGATAAACAAATGTATGCCTGTGATGGCCCTTAGGTTTCTGGGAATCGAGGTGGGTTAAGGAGTACTAATTTAGGGATGGGGACAACAGTACACAGGACAGATACCTCCTCTCACGTGCCTCCTATCAGCATGGATGGAAAAAGATTGAGACAGAGTTCAGTGTTTATGTGTGGGTGGACGTGCATGAAAGCACACATGGAAAAACGGGACCTGTGTAACCCATTTGTGCATCAACACTCAGGTGTGTACACAGCCATAGTCCCAGCTTATCCAGTTCTCTTTCTTTTTACTGAAAGAAAACAACAAGCTTCTGATCTTTGAACAGGGCAGGTATAAAAACTTTATAACAGAAGCAGACAGGGGCCTGGATTGTTTGTTTCCTTTTCCTCCCCCCCCCCAAAAAAAAACTGCACCAAGAGGTGTTGGGTTGGGAAGAGTGTTACCTATTTCACACTTATCCCTCCGCCAACATGTTATGACTGTTGGACGTACCTAAATTTTTGCATCAGCCCTATTGTATAGCTTTCACACGTATGCTCAAAAATGCACAAGCAAGCATTAAGAACAACAACAAAGGCAATATTCTGGCCATGTTAAGCACATTATGCCCCACTGGTCTCAATGGTGCTTAATTCTCATTTAATGGACCATAGGTTAAAAATCTGAACCCACTTACCTGGCAGTAAGTCCCATTAATCTCCATGGAACTTGCTTCTGAGTAGGCATGGGTGGAGCAGCACTGGAAAATGTACATCTCTGGGTTTGATAGGCATAAATTAACAAGTTAATAAAATTCCCAGTCCTCCTCACCTAGCCAGTCTCTAAAGATTCCCCCTTTAATGGCCATTTAAGCCATTGTGGACACAGTTAATCTTTCTTCTTCACTTCCTTCATTTTAACTAACACACACACACACACACACACACACACAACTTTTAGCTCAGCCTCCAAAGTGAAGGCTCAGGTAAGTTGATATCTGGGAACTGTATGGTTGACAAAGTGGTAGCTTGGAAGATTAACTGTTTCCAGAAGGACTTATTATTGCAGCAAGTTGCTTTCGGCTGTAAAGACCATGCCCATGATTTATTTGCTTGTTTGCACCATATTAAAAGGATGATTCATAATGTTTAACTTGCTAGAGGTGGTTGTGGCTAAAGGTTGCTGTGCTTTTCAAAAAATTAAGCACTTCTAGGAAAAGTGTCTGTACAGATTGTGCCATCTTACCGACAAGCCTGCTCATTGATCTGTGCTGGCTGTGAGCGGACTTGCAATGAAATTTGCTGTAACAAGAGAAAGTGGAAGAAGAAAAGTATAAATTCTTTATCCCCCCACCCCAATCTCACTGCTTCAGGACTGCTATTCGAACTCAGTTTGAGGCTACAGTTTCTGCTTGTCTTAGTTTTATGCTGTTCTGCCCATCCGTGTCATTTCTCTGAGTACAGTCGTTAATTTCTGAGGAGAGAATTGCCAGTGCTGAAACAATGTTTGGTGGAAGAGGTTGGCTGTAGATATTCTGGGGTGGTCCAAAGATGTCCTCTGGGAAACTTCAGAGGAGGTTTCCTACTGGTTCACATCTTCCAAGGCATTCAAAATAGATTCTGGGCATACAGAGATCCCATCCCCTAGCTTAAGCTCGAGCCATTTAGAGTCTAAATCAAATCCAAAGGAAGGCCATTGCCCCATTCAGTTTGGTGGTGATTAATAGCACAATCCTAGGCATGTTCACTCGGAAGTAAGTCCCAAATTCCATAGGGCTTATTCTCAGGCAAATAGCTTTTAGGTATATATTTATTCATTCCCAAAATTTCTAAGGACTATAGTCTTCCCAAGGTGGGTTACATTAATGCATTAATATATGTATTTTTAAAAAAACGATCCTCAAGGTTTCAAAACTGCCTCTGTAGGGAGACATGCTACAATATTGTGAAAGCAGAGTTGAAAATATCTCAGCTGAGAAGTAAACTTGCTTTCCTTGCAAATATGCAAAAAGTCATCCATGCGTTTTTGTTTGTTTTTTAAATGTTCATACAATTTTGGGGGTGCAACTGCAATCTGAAATTTGAGGTTGTGTAAGGCAGAGCCTACAGTTCAGCTGAGCTTTGTCATTATTTGCCCTCTCTGGTTTGATTACCGAGTTCTGTCTCCCTTTTGCACAGTCAGGACAAATAACGGCTGTTGGAGAGGGTTTTTTGCTTTTTTAACAAGCTTTTTTGGCGGGGAAACAGTCAGTGCAGAAAATGGAAGGGGACGCTTCAGTGGAATGACTAGGAATTAAATGTATGCATCTAGTTCCATGGGAAACAGGGGTGTATGGGTGTTTAGGGCATGTGACAGTGTGGATCTGGGCCTGCCCACTACTGGAACATAGTCTCTGAAAGCTTTCTGCCTGAGTAATGCAGTCCTTGGTTCTCAAAAGTTTCCCAAGCCTGGTCAACACCAATTGTCAGTGCTCTCCACAGTCTCAACCAGAGGTCTTTCCTGTTATATATTGAGGTTCTCACCCTGGCCACTAGGGGTATTGTGTATATAGTTTTCACTCAAGTCCACATCAGTTAATTTAGGCGGGAAACCCCGGGGTGTTGTAGTTACAGTGTTGACAACCGGCTGCCTATAAAAGCAGGCTGGCTGAGCTGTTCAGTTCAGTTCAATTCCAGCTTACTTGGAGAAATCTCTGTGTCGTCTGCTTTGTCAACCCGCTACTTGTTACTTCCCATTGCCTATTTCAAGATCGTTTTAACTGGAAGAACCTTCTCTATGCAATGCATTTGCTTTATCACTGAGGTATGGTCCTCCTGAGAGCTCACAAACAGGGCATAAAAATTATGGCTGCCACCACCACCCGGTCATTTGCCTCAGCACTTACTACACAGAGGTTTGAATGTGGACATTCCATTTAACAATCATAGCTCATAGCTATTGATTGATGTCTTTGTATATCAATATGTCTATTTTTAAGAGTCACTTAAGCTGCTAGGAAGCATAACCACAGTGAATGTTTTTTAATGGTTTCCTGCCACACATCTTATAGTTAGCACTTTGTGAGAGCTGAATTCCTGCTGGGAAGGGAGATAGGAAGAAGACCCCCACCTAACCCTCAATCAGCTGATCAGTGATGTCATACATGACAGTGCCAGGCATTGTTTTGGTAGTGCATACAATAGAAAGTGCAGAATCTCTGCATGTACATTCCACAGCTGCTAATACTGTCTGGGGTATCCTGCCTCCCACCTCCTCCTCCTCAGCTTTTGGGCTGCTCATGCTAATTTTTGCCACATAATTTCACATTCTGATGCAACAAGCAAGGATTCAGTTCACGAATCAAGCTGTCTTGACTTGGTTCTTTTTTGAAATACAGAATAACATGTAAATAAAATCAATACATTTAGAAAGCAGAAGCCAGAAGACCCCTTTTAACAGAAAAGTCATAACCAAGATGTAAATATTGACTAATGAAAAACAGTGTGTGCCTGGGGACCTTGAACTAATTTGGTACGATTAGCTCTAGGTTAATTCAGCTAGCATCATTTCCCTCAAAGCTGAATATGTCAGAAATAAGGATGAAAGGTTTTCTGTGAACGAAAACTCTGTGTGTTTGTGTGCAGTAGAACTCATAGAGCTCTAGATCTGAGTATTTAAATAATTATAATGCTACTGTTTTAATAGCCTCAAGTAACAAGGCAGAAGTTGGTTCCAATTTCTTTATTTTTTACCTCATTTACTGCATACTTCTCATTCAGTTCTTTGATTTTATTCAAAATATGGGTCACCCTGTATAGATTTTATAAGAACAGACAGCAGCAAGATTTTTAATCATGAGATTTAAATAGCGTGGGAGACAGAGCATGGGAAAATTGTTTAGGAAATGTAGGTCAGATTTGAGAAACATAGATGGTATTCACCTAAGTAATAAGTGTAAGTGAAAAGACTTCTGTTTGCACAACAGAACTTCTGTCCTGTCCTCCCCACATTCATGCCTCATGTGATCCTCAAATCTGCTCTAGAGGTTTGGTGGAACCCCCAGAACAGATGTAGGGGCTGCACAGGGGAAGAAGAAGGGTAGAAGTCCCATTGTGGAAGCACACAAGGAGCTACTTAGCACAACCCATAGCCAATTAAAGAACTTGAGAAAATCCACATTAAAAAAGAGTTTGTTACAAGATCAAGTAGTTCAGGACCATGGAGAGCAACCCAAATCAATATCTGAACCAGCCATCCACAATCTGGTGGCCTTCAGGTTTTGGGACTACAACTCCCATCAACCCAGCCCATTGTGGTCAATGGTCGGGGTGATGGGAGTTGTAGTTCAACAACATCTGTAGGGGAGCAATGCAGGAAAGTCCAATTTGAAGAACACAAGAGAAGACCCGTACCTCTTTTTATTTATTTCACAAAACTGTAAAAAAAAAAAAACCTCAAATTGGTTTACAAAGAGTAACTAAACATTATGTTAGCTGTGCCTTCAAATGCATGCTTTTAAAAAAAAAACATTGCCACTGTGGGGACCCGGTCCAGACTAGGAGTTCCTAATGTGGGGTGAGGAGGGTGGCATTCGAGTAAATGAGATTTTTCCCCCCAATGCAGATTGCAGGTGTGGGAATGCAATCCAGTTTGGGATCATAGCAGGGTACAAATGATTAAACCCCATCCGGCCACCCACACTAGACTCCCTGTCTGAATTAGGCCACCGCACTGTCATTTTGTGTTTTAAAAAGTTCCTGAACTTAAAAGTGCAGCTGCATAACTCATGTGATACTTGCTTTCCTCCTAAAAATCCAGAATTACATGTTTAAAGCAAATGCTTAGAAAAGTGGGCACGTAAGTAATATATTCAGTTGTCTATACAAGATCCATATTAGCCTACCAGCTGGAATGGTTCACCTATATCAATTACATAAAACACACAGAGGAATGATGTGTGACCATCAGGCAACCTTCTTTTCCTTTTCCAGATCTCAGTAGTGTTCAATGTGTAAAATATTCAGTGCTGGGAATCTATGCCCTCTGAACTGGAAGCCTTTTCCCATGACCCCAGATATATGTGTTGTTCTAACAACTCATATGTAGACGAAAAGCACTCTGCACCTGTTCAGAGGCACGATCCCATTCTATCAGTGTATATATTCAGAGAAAAAACACAATTAATGACTAATTTGGAAGACTGGGATCCCACCTTTTTAAAAAGATTCCTGCAGCCTATAACTGGTGAGTCACAGAAAATTAAGCAGTGAAGCTGGTTCTGCCTGCTGTTCTTCCTGTGACATATGGCACCATGTGACCAGAATATGTTCCTTAGGACGGGAACTAACCCCTTGGGAGTGTAAATTCCAATCTACTGTTGTAAAATACAAAATAGTAGGGTTCTAGAACATTTGCAGGGAAGAAAGGCGTATTGCTTTTCTTTAGAAAGAACTATTAATTAAAGTACACTACATGTTCCATTTTGTGTTTGACTCCTTAAAATGAACAAAATTCAGCGCTTCCTGGTTTGTGTGTGGGTAGACTACAAGCAACTCTCTGATTTAAGGTCTGACCCTCTGCACATTTCAAACATTCCCACACTTGGTCAAAGGCAATTTATCCTTTTTATTTATAAAATGTGATGTTTCCTAAAGACAGTGCTTCCCTGGGGGAAAAGCAGAACCATTCCAAATGTGCTGAACTTCAATGAATCTCAGAGGCTTCTGTTTTTTTTAACAGGATGCTCCTTGGGGAGTTCTTTGGTTTGCCTCCATTTTGCTTTGAATGCTTGTTGCATGGAACCTTTCTTTGGGGGAATATCTGAATCCACAACCTATAGAAATATTGCCATGTATCAGGACTTGGACGTGCCCTGACCCCAGAGCCTAGGAGTTGTCGGGTGGAAATTCAGTCCATGCACCACTGATATCTAACTCAGGCCAAAGGAAGGCACTGCGGGTCTGCCTGACCATCAATGAAATCTCCTAGCAGCTATAGGCCAGAGCAAGTCAGGTGATGTGTCCTGGCCTCATTGTGCTTTTTGGCCTTCAGGAGCTGCCTGTCTTCGTACCTCCACCCCCTAAGCACAAAGTTGTGCAAAGCCTGATATAATTATTTCCTTCACAGGAAGCATGTTGTTATTAATATAATAATATAGCCGTATTCAAATCTCTAAATGGCTGTCAAATGGAAGATGACGCAGGCTTTTTTTCTCCTGCTCTGAAGAGTAGGGCCCGAACTAACGGCTTCAAATTACAAGAAAGGAAATCCTGACTTAACATCAGGAAGACCTTTCTAACATAAATGAGACTCTCCACAAGCTGGCCTTTCATTTCTCTTGCAGCCCAACAAGTTCCTATATCTCAAGCTATAAAGAAGCTGAAAGTCTAAACATCTTGTTACAAATGATCATCCAAAGTCATGTACAAAGACTAATAGTGAGTGAAAGAATAGTTCTAAAAACATGATTAAAGCTCTAGTGCTTGTTAGTGAACTCTCACAGCAGTCGTCTGCATCCAACAAGGAAAGCAGCAAAGTCGCAGGCAAAAAAAGTACTTATGGCTGTGTGTGTTGCAAAGACTTACTCAGTGGGATGCATGGCACGTTCACAATAATTAGAGCACACCACATAAGCTCTGAAAAACAGGAATGGGCTGTGTACACAAAAATTTATTTTTGAGGTGAAAAATCATTAAAACTTTGCTTGACAGCATCTTATTATAAAGTCTGTATTTTTAGACTGTTCAAAAGATTGACACCTAAATGTGAAAATATGTTATGAAAAGCTAGCATGCATTAGCTTAAGTATGGCTTTTCTGAAACATTTTACCTCTTGAAGACACCACTTGAAGTAAGTCGATTAATTTGCTTGTATTACCACAAATTTTGTGTAGCCGTGAAGAATAAAGTTCATAATAATAATAATAATAATAATAATTTATTATTTGTACCCCGCCCATCTGGCTGGGTTTCCCCAGCCACTCTGGGCGGCTTCCAACAGAAATTCCAGAGTTCAGATTTGACTCTGCTATGAATGTATTAAACATCAGATTTATCTGAGACAGAACTTACTTACAAAAATCTCTAACACAACCTAAAGTTCTTAGGAGAAGCTTCCCATTTTATTTTATTTTATTATTTTTGGAATCCCTATTAAGGGTTTGTCATCATGCGAAGTTTGTTCTGAAGATACGTGAAGCAGTGCCTTTTCTGTTGTGGCACCCCGGTTGTGAAATGTGCTACTTACAGAATTCCACCTGTTTACATCACTCCTTAATTGTAGGTGACTAAGCAATCCTTTCTATTCCTTCTGCAGTGGGTCGCTAAGGAGGTCTTTGGTTGTTTCATAATTTAGTCTGGGTGTTCAATTTGTATCTTGTTTCAAATATTGCATTTTTTTAAAAAGAATCATTTTTTGCTGTTTTGGGTATTCTTTAAAACAAATAAAGAAAAGCCGTCTTTAATACTTTATAAATAAACCAATAAATTTGGAAGATCTGCTATTAAGAAACATCCTTTTATCTTCCAGGAGCAAGCAGCAAACTGGAGGGGAAAGCAAACTGGATCTGAGGGGAAATGTGACATTAGGATTTCGTATTCCAACGCCGAAGTATCCTTAGTGATCTTCCAGAATGGAGGAACTTTAAAGCTTGGCACTGCCAGGACCTAGGAGGCACCGAACAGTTTGTATTGGTCTGAAAAGATGAATCACACCAACTTCACACCAGAAGCCGACGTGGCTGCCCGATCCAAAACTATCACCGAAAACATGCTTATTACCGTGTCTCTGTCCATCATTACAACCTTGACAATGCTGCTGAACTCTTCCGTCATTTCGGCAATCTGCCTGACGAAGAAGCTGCACCAGCCTGCCAACTACTTGATCTGCTCGCTGGCTGTTACGGACCTGCTTGTCGCCGTTTTGGTCATGCCCTTGAGTATCACATACATCGTGATGGAACGGTGGACTTTGGGATACTTCCTGTGCGAGATATGGCTGAGCATAGACATGACCTGTTGCACGTGCTCGATCCTTCACCTTTGCGTCATCGCGCTGGATCGATACTGGGCGATTACAAATGCGATCGAGTACGCCAGGAAGAGGACGGCCAAGAGAGCTGGAGTTATGATTGGCACAGTGTGGACAATATCTACGTGCATCTCCATGCCTCCTTTGTTTTGGAGAAACCACAGCGCCGACACCAATTCCAGCGAGTGTCAGATTCAACACAACCACGTCATCTACACCATTTACTCTACGTTTGGGGCCTTTTATATCCCTTTGACCCTCATATTGATTCTCTATTACAGAATCTACCACGCGGCAAAGAGCCTTTACCAAAAACGAGGGTCGAGCCGGCACCTCAGCAGCAGGAGCACCGACAGCCAAAACTCATTTGCGAGTTGCAAGCTCACGCAGACCTTCTGCGTCTCAGACTTCTCCACATCAGACCCGACCACGGAATTTGATAGGATGCATGCTTCGGTGAGGACCTCCCCCTTTGACAACGACCTGGATTTGGTTGGAGACCGTCAACAGATTTCCAGTGTGAGGGAGCGAAAGGCTGCACGCATCCTGGGCCTCATTTTAGGCGCCTTCATTTTGTCTTGGCTGCCATTTTTTATCAAGGAGCTCGCTGTGGGCCTGCAGCTTAGCACCGTATCGGCGGAAGTGGCTCACTTTCTGACGTGGCTGGGTTATGTGAATTCTCTTATCAATCCTCTCTTGTACACTAGTTTTAATGAAGATTTTAAACTTGCCTTTAAAAAACTCATTAGATGCTGGGAACACTCTTAAAAATGATTATGGACAGCTACCATGTGACTTATTGGCCTTAAATATGAGCTGTGGGGGAGGGAGGGGATATCTGAAACTGGAAACCTGTTTGAGTTTGTTTATTTATTAGCTTCGTTTGGAGGTTTTTTGCTCATAAAAAAGGGCTTTGTTTTGCTTGTCTTTTTAACTTAATTGCTCCTTAGCTTGTAAATCTGTACTGCTGTTTTCTACCTCTCTGTACCATGAGCATATGAGTTTCTATACTATGAGTCTGAAATACATTTAATTACACAGGCCTCTTCCCCCCACACCGCTCTCTTATTTTAAGGCAACACATGCAAAATAAAGAGCCCTGTTCAAAAGTTGTATTGCTGCCACTTCTAATAAATGAATAGCCCTATCCCCCCTCCCAGGCACACTGACACTTCAGAATAGCAGCCGTTATTTACAACAGAGGGCCTAGTACACAGACCCACTCCTCGTTCTTGCTCAAACTAGCCTAGCCTGAATGTGATCTGGTGCCTCTCCCTGTAAACATTGGCTGACATGCCATGGGGGATGGGAATGAACCCACTTCTAAAGCACAGCTGTGCCTATGAGAGAGAATACCTTATAATTTCTTTCAAAAATTATAACTATACAGACAGGCATGCTGTATATGTGGTCATATCCAAAGCAGTCAGCCTCTTCGTGCAAAGACTTTCACCTGTGCAATGGAGCTTCCTGTCAGGACTGGCTCCAGGTTTTGGGGGGCCCTTAGCCCTCCTCTTCCTCTTTGACCCCCCTTTCCCTCTTGGCCCCAACCATGTGACCAAACTTTATACTGGCAGGAGAGAGTTTTAGGACACGATAACTGTACATTGATTAACATTTCCACATGCAGTGCTATTTTTCTAGAAAAAGAGGTGCCAACACTCACCCTGAATGCCTCGCTTGTTCTCTTAGAATGCCAATGGCACCTACCTGAGAGGTACCAGAACTTAGTTCTGGCGAGTTCCAGCAGAAAAAAGCCCTGTCTGCACAGAAATAAATCCCTCTGCATATCAAGGGCCTGAGGAGCAGGTACAAGATTGCAGCCAAAATTGGTTAGTCTTGCAGGTGCTAGGCAGGACTGTTCACAAGAAACCTAAAAAGCTTCTAGAGTATCCCCTCCACCCCAGGCTGTTCACTTCCACATCTTTTTTCAAGAATGTGAAGTAAGGTGAAAGGATATTAGTGGCTTAGGACCTCAAAGACCAGGGTCCAAATCGCCACTCAGTAATGAAGCTGACTGGGTAACCCAGGGCTAGTCAGTGTCTCTCAGCTGAGACCTCACAGGGTTGTTGCGAGAATCCAATAGGGGAAGAGAAGAAGCATGAATGCAACCTTGAGTTCCTTGGAGGAAAGTTGGGGCATCAGTATAATAAGAAGCAAATAAATAAGTCTGTCTCTACCCCGCAGGTCCCAAAAGCCTAATAATGGTCCCACTAAATCCAGTAAGGCCAAAACAAGCTGGGGATAATAATTTAATCCTAGAATTTAAAGAGACACGCCTTTGAAGAGATACACATAATTGGGCGCATAACAAGAAGAAACGAAACAGGTGAGTTCCCCCTGGCCCATGAGGCTCCAAACCAAGCATATTGCCTGCCAGTAAGCCTCATTCAACACAGTGGGAGTTACTTCTAATTCAATATGCATTGGATTATGTAATGATAGGTAGGTTTCACCTTAACAATGTCTTCTATGAAGTAGTGAACGCAGGGAGGAGAAAGAGTTGTTAACCAAGAATGCATGCATGCTTGTTTTCTCCCCAGCAAGTGAACCAACCGCTCTTCAGCTCTCTCCAATGGGTTAGGAGGAATACCTGGAAATGGGGGTTGATGCTGGAGGGCAAAAGTAGCAAAAGGTTGCTAATGGGGAAGAGGTGTAAGGCTGCTCAGATCAGCTTCCAGCTAACAGTCTGGCTCTCAGGTCATGCTGGTTTTCCAGCAGCAGCAGCATTTAGCAGGAATAAGTGCACGGCTTGTGTATGTCCCCCAGTAGCTGGAGGAACCCCTAGAACAGATTTGGGAAGTGTTAGGGCACACACTGAGAGGACATTCCATCATGCTGGCAAAAGTCTAGGGCAACTTTGTTGGATACAACCCATTATTGCTACATAGGGCTGATTTTTTAAATACTTCTATAAATGTATTTTGGGATCATTACTGAATACTTTAAAAATCCCAGTCATGGGAATTATAAAGCAGAAATTTGGGGGCAGCAGAAGCAACTTCCCATTTCTGTTTTGTAATCACCACAGCTTGGGTTTTCAACGTCTTCCAATAATGACCTTTTCCCTGAAGAATTACATGTCTCCTGCAGAATTAAGGAGCTGGTACACAGTAGTAAAAGGCCACGAGTGATCCTTACTCATTATGAGATATGCTACTGCAGGTTCAGAAATGGTGCTAATTGTTCTTTACAGCTGCTTCCACATCTGTGCTGGTTGCTACATAAACTGTAATATTCAGTACAACATAATCTTTGATCTCTCTCTCTCTGCCATCCGTACCTTCTTTCAAATTGTCAATTAGCATCAGACCTAAGGCTGTACATAATTAAAACAAAGAAGATGTTTATTCTTTGCCAGATGGCTTGAGATTACCCGATTGAAATATTTGTGAAGCACAAAGCCACATTTTCTAAACAGCATGACGAATGAAGATGCATGTGTCTTCCTAGCCGCTTCAATGCCAGCCAGGGATGAAAAGCAAAAGTGCTATTGAAGTATAATCTCAAAGGTTCTTAGCCAGATGTTTTCAGCAAAAGTGTCCCTCTGTCAATTTCTGCAAGTCCTGACTCAAAGGTAATAGCAGAATATCTACCTTTTGCTCACAATGGATTGGAGGGTGGCCTTGCAGCTGGGGGCGCAGCTATGTTGCTAACTTTACAACTGGGGACAATGTCTGACTTGGCACGTGAGGTTTGCACAAGAAGAGGTGAAACAGATTAGGCTCAAGGCAGAGTCACAGAATCACACAATTGTGGAGTTGCAAGGGACCACGAGAGTCATCTAGTCCAACCCCCTGCAATGCAGGAATATTTCACCCAACGTGGGGCTCGAACCCGTGAGCCTGAGATTAAGGGTCTCATGCCTTGACCCCTCTATCCAGGCTGCAACTTCTGACTGGCTCTCCTCTCATGCTTTTTTGTCTGGCTGACTGGCTGGCATGTGCCCTTGAACTGCGATCATAGGAGAGAGCAATGTAAGCTGGAATGTAGGCTACAGTACAAAGGTAAAACGCACACCTGTTACTCTCTTGCTTCTGGTCACAGACACCCAGGAAAGGACCATCTATTAGGCAATGTGAAGCCATTTGCTTCAGGCAGCAGATCTGACCCCTGTCCCAACCCCACCATTGCACTGCTGACTTGGTTTGCAGAAGGTGGCATTGTGGGGGTTATTGAGCAGCATCGGGGCACCTTGCCTACAGTGGCAAAGCATCTTTGGCTGAGCCTGCACCCACCAGTGGCATGCAGCCCCTTCCTGAAGGTTGTGCGGCCCTCAGGCTGACAAACACACCCACCGTGTGAAGCATCTGCGGCTAATGCCTCTTGGCTTAGCTTGTATTATTACAAGGGATGAAAATGAAAGCCAATACAGTGGTACCTCGGGTTACGTACTTAATTCGTTCCAGAGGTCCGTTCTTAACCTGAAACTATAAGAAAGAAGATTCCACCTAAACATTAGGAAGAACTTCCTGACAGTAAGAGCTGTTCGACCGTGGAATTTGCTGCCAAGGAGTGTGGTGGAGTCTCCTTCTTTGGAGGTCTTTAAGCAGAGGCTTGACAGCCATATGTCAGGAGTGCTCTGATGGTGTTTCCTGCTTGGCAGTGGGTTGGACTCGATGGCACTTGTGGTCTCTTCCAACTCTATGATTCAATGATTCTATGTTCTTAACCTGAAGCACCACTTTAGCTAATGGGGCCTCCTGCTGCCGCTGCGCCACCGGAGCACGATTTCTGTTCTCATCCTGAAGCAAAGTTCTTAACCCCAGGTAATATTTCTGGATTAGTGGAGTCTGTAACCTGAAGTGTATGTAACCTGAAGCATATGTAACCCAAGGTACCACTGTATGCAGTTCCATATCGGGACCAGGTTCCTGTAGCAATAAGAGATGCGTATCATTCCCAAGGTAAAGGAGTTCTGCCCTTGCCTGCATCTGACCAGCAGCTTCATACCTGAGGCTTTCAATTTTTCCCCTCTCTCCCCTAGTTACCTAGTCATTCCCCCCCTTTTTTTTTACTGCCTTCTGCTCCCATGCTTTTCACAGTAGCTTAATTTGCAAACATTTCCAGGTAATAATGCTTATCTCCATTCTGTTAAAAGCTTCACCAGTTGAGTTCTGCAGAATCGCTGGTGAAAGCCAGGCCAGGCTTTGCTTGGCTTGGCTTCTTCATTTGACAACCCAGCTATTAATTCAGTGTGGAGTATAGGTAGGGAGCTCCACATTATGTCAACAAGAAACATCAACATGCTTTAATGCGTTTGCAGACTGTGGCAATACCACGCCAGATCAATGGCTAAAGAAGTGATGGTACAAGAACCAACAACCACAGAGAAACGCAGTAGCTAACAGTGGAGGGCAGATGGGTCACTGCCTCATCAAGCTCAGTCTGCCCTCATCCAGCCCCCTACCCCCTGCCCCTCCCTGCCTTCTTACTCAGAACCAGGCCAAGGGGTCGTAATGCCTGTCTATCTTCTCCCTCAGTGTCTCCCTTGTAGAGCTCAGGAAGGAGGAGAATGGGGACAAAACTGGAATTGATTGGCTCTTTCTATCCTTAGCTCTAGCTCCACCTACTGTTTGTCTCCCTGCCTTCCTCCCTATCAGTTGCAATGGGTACTAGCCACCACTGTTAGCTATCTGAAAGCAACAGCACAGAAGAAGAAATTAAATCAGAGGAAAACATGGAATGCTATCTTCTTTCATTATTCTTAAAAGGGTTTTACAAGCCCAGAGAGCGACAGAGTTCAATTGTATAGATGACAATCAAGCTTTTGATACCTGCCCCCATCTCCATGGCATATAATGATAAGATAAAGAACTAGGGTTTTTCCCCCTTTAAAAAGGTGAATATATGAAAGAGGACGCTAACATGGAAAGAAGTGCTTCCATTTATTCCACCTTGAAGAGAGCCATTAACCCAATACAAATAGCATCCTCCATTAGTTCAGACTAAAGTGTTTATTGATGACACACCTTCAGAAGGTAATGAGAACAAGCGCCGGTCCTATTCAGTGAATGAGAGCAAACAATGGCAGCACCAGTTACTACTCAGAATCCGGTCAATTGAAATGTTGTGTTGATAACAATTAAGAGAGAATCAATGCATCCCTTACAGTTTGTAGCCATTAAACCCAGAATGCAACAGCTGGGATTTCTCCTTGGGGCTGCCTAAGCCATCTCCCATGAGTGGCCACAATTCACAGCAGCTGTTGCCAAGAAAATGATGTATGCAAAATCCTCCGAATTATATCCAGGCTGGTAGCTGGCCTGAGCTAGACATTCGGCAATGCATTGAGAACAAAGGAGAAGAAATGTGCTCCCTTCAGTAAAATGGAGAATTGCTCCACAAGAAGACCCCGTAAGTACTGAAACTGCAATAGAACCCCTTTGCCCAAACTGGTTAGCATCCCTGCAAGAAGCAGGAAACATGGATCCTTGGAAGCATCTGACTCCTTGGTTCACAGGTGGAGGTATGGAAAATGCATGCTTAAGCCGAGCTCCAGGGATTTCTCACAACCCCATGTTCATCCATGTCCTTATTTCAAACTGAAATCCAAGCAGGTGGATGAGACTGGCAGCATTTTGTCTGCACATACATGTGTTGGATGAGCAAGAAACATCATATTCGCTCATGCCCTGCTTGTGGGCTTCCCACAGGCATCTGGTTGAGCACTGTAAGAGCAGGATGGGCCCTTGGCCTGATCCAGCAGGCCCTTTTTAAGTTATTGTATGCCACAATTTGTACTCCCTAACTAGCTGTAGAGTAAGCCAGCGGCTTCATTTGGATGTTGAAAAGCATGGGGGAGAGGATGGAACCCTGATGCACCCCACAAGTGAGAGCCAAGGGGTCTGAACACTCATCCCCCAACAATACTTTCTAGACGTGCCCCAGGAGGAAGGAACAGAACCACTGTATAACAGTGCCCCCAGCTCCTCTAGACGGTACAGAAGGATGTTATGGCCGATGGTATCAAAGGCCATTGAGAGAGCCAGCAGAACTAGGAAACAGCTTTCACCTTTGTCCCTAGCCTGCCGGAGATCATTGGCCAGTGTGACCGAGGCAGTTTCGGTCCCATGATGAGGCCCAAATCCCAATTTGAAGGGACCCAAATGGTCCGCATCCTCCAGGTGTGCTTGGAGTTGTTCAGCAACCATCCACTCAATCACCTTGCCCAAGAATGGAAGATTTGAGACTGGGCGGTAGTTGGCCATATTGGCCGGGTCTAAAGATGTTTTTTTAAGAAGCAGTTTAATGACCGCCTCTTTGAGTGGGTCTGGGAAGGCTCCTTCACAGAGGGAAGCATTCACCACCCCACAGAGCCCATCGCCCAGCCCTTCCCGGCTTGCTTTTATCAGCCAGGATGGGCAAGGATCAAGGAGACAGGTGGTCAGTTTCACTTGTCCAAGCACCCTGTCCACATCCTTGGAGGTAACAGATTGGGATTGATTCCATGCAACTTGACTAGACAGGATTCTAGCATTCTCTTGCCCCGGCCCTGCTCCCATGGTGGAGTCTACCTGTTTCTGAATCTGAGCAACTTTATCTGCAAAAAACTTTGCAAAATTGTTGCAGGAGATCTTGGGGTCTTTACATGGCCCCGATGGCAAAGGTTGTTCTGTTAAATTGTGAACCACCTGAAAGAGTCTCCTGCTGCTGTTTTCTGCAGATGCAATAGAGGCAATGAAGAAGGTCCTCCTCACCATCGCTATCACCACTTGGTAGGCTCGACGTTGAGCTCTAACCCGTGTCCGGTTCGATTCAAAATGAGTTTTCCACCACCTGTGCTCTAGCCATCTCAGTGATTGTTTCATCACCCTCAGCTCCATGGAAACCACGGGGCTGTCCAGGCTCCATGCAATCGGAGAGGGCACTTCGGAGCCAGACAGTTGATAACTCTTATTAACTCTGCATTCCAGCGGGCCACCAGGGAATCAGCTGAAAGGCCATCAACATGGGATAAAGCATCCCCTACCACTCTCTGGAAACCATTTGTATCCATTAAGTGGCGGGGGCGGACCATCCGAATCGGTCCCACCTCCCTGCAGAGGGGAAGGGTCGCGGAGAAGTCCAGTTGCACCATCATCCCTATTGCACAGCCTTTTGGCTCTCTCCATCTGATGACCAAATGCAAAAGAGGACAGGGATCCCTTGCTTCCAACAGTGGCACGGAAGATAAAATTCCAGTAGGCACACCTGTCTCTTCCTTCCTGTCGCATGTAGCAACATTCCTGAACTGTGGAGCAACGGAGGTCATTGTGAAAGTGGCCCAATAGAGCTTCTTGATTTCAACCAACCAGCCAAAACTTTAGGCTGGCACAAATTATCACACAAAATGCTTCTTTTTAAAGCTTTGATTATTCCGGAAAGTGATCATTATCCCATTTCTACATATAAGGGAAAACATGAAAAGTTTGGGTGAAATGTCCTAACATCACATATAGCTAGGTGAAAATAGAAGATGGGGGAAACACATTAATTCCTTGCCCATGGCTCCCCCTACAGTCCAATTGAGGATGCTGCAAGTCATCGTCTCTACTGATCCTATCACACAAGAGCATTTTGTGGTTACAGTGCTTATTTGTGATGCTTGGAGGTTGGTTGTAACATAAATGTGATGAAACAATACAGCTTGGGACTTTTTCTGTGGCTTTATTTCCTATCAGGAACACATGAAACATAGTTTATATGTCCTTTTCTCTTCCTATGTAAGAGCCACTTAGAACCAAATCTTAAAACAGGTGGTGAACACATGTTCTGCTGACAGGCTAACAATTCTGCAAACCACTTTGAACTTGGCTCATGAATCAAATGCATGACCTTATGGCCCATTTCTGTGTAGTTCACTAACAGCAATAACATCCAGCTTCCCAAAGAGCCATACAGCAGAAGGAAAATCACTTTTTCCAGAAGAAGAAATGGTATCCGTGAATCACATTCTGTACCATTCTTTCCATTCATCATAATGTAATATATTAAGAAAAGAATTCAAGATGTAACTGCAATCACTTCACACACACACACACACACACACACACACACACACACATTTTAAAAGGAAAATAGCCTTGAAAGATTTCATAATGTGCCCCTGGAACTTAGATTTTTAAAATAATAAACAAAAGAACCTGAAGGATGAAACAGAGTGTAAACAAGAAATCTGATTGCACCTAGAGAGGTGTTGTGGGTTTTTTTTAAAAAAAATCTTTATTTCTATTGTGCTGAGCGGCTGCTGCAGTTTTTGCCACAATAACATTCTCTTTCTCCCTCACTGTCTTTCTTCTCAGTGCCATTGTGCAACCCAGCATGCCAAAAAGCACAGAATGTGTTCCTTGAAATAATGGAGAATGGTTAGAATGGTTACAAATGCAAAGAATATACCTGTTGTATGCTGAATATCACTAAGCCAACCAACCAGGAAGGCTGTAAAATATATGGATCCATCCTTTTGAGGAAGGACTTGTCAACCACGAGGAAACAATGGGTGAGATTATCATTAAGTCAGTCTCAGAGTAAAATCATGGAAGTCTTCAGTTCAGTGGGTATGCTCCAGGTATGACTGAGTCAGATACCACCCGATATATTTATTTGTTTTAATTGCATTGCTTATATCCCACATAATGGTGCCAAGTTCTCCAGGTGTCTTACAGCATAAAATGTATTCAGGTATAACAACAAAATAATAAAGTGCAATGCAGCATAAAAACTTGAGCAGCAGAGAGCAAAACACCCTATCAGATTTTAACAGCCAAAAACTCTTTAAAAGCTGGGATTAAAAGCAAAAGGTCCTTCTCTTCTAGAGCAGACGACAAAGTATGTTCAGGGGAGACTCTCTGGGGAGAGCATTCCACAATTAGTGTGCCACCATTAAAAAGGTCCTCTCAACAGTAGCCACCTGTCATACCTTACTTACAGAGACACCCAGAGAAGGGCCTCTAAAGATGATCTGAGGAACCAGGTAGGTACATATGGAAAGAGGCCATTTTGAAGCACTGGCACAATACAATCACCCAGTCCAGGAGCTTCTCTGCACCAGCATTACATGTCCTCAGACTCAAGTATTCCTTCCATGGAGGCTCCCTGGACTGACTCACATGTGAAGCACAGTGGTTTAGACCCAAACTAGTAAGTAAGCTGCACTTGGTTCCTTTTGAAATCACTGGGGCTTCCGTCAGGGCTAACAGGATTTCAACTGGACCTAATTGCAACTAACTTAGTCTGGATCTAACCCAGTATAAACATCCCACCCTACCTGCCCCACATTTGTAGCGGCTTCCATGTGGGAATTAGAGGGTTGTAACTATTCTGGTTGCACTAACACAGAAGGGACTAAATTTCCTGACCTTGTGTGTGCGTGGCTTACATTTTAAATTTACTGACACTTGCTGCCTTACACATTTTTCTTTCCCATTACAAAACCCAGAAACAATCATGAGTGTATTTGCTATTATTGATCAATGTTAACCATGTTCGCCCCAGATAAAATTAAGAACAGCTGATCCTTGTATCCTTCAATGATCTGGTCAATTCTTTATATGCTTGACACAGGGATGGATATCCCTGCTGCAGTTCTCATTAAATGCAACTTACTGCATGAGTCACGGCCATCTTGAGTCATATCTGCACTGTATGTTTTAAATGACATCACATCCACACCATACATTGAAGGCACTCTTGTTCCTCTTTAGAAGTCATGGCTTCCCTCCAAGAAACCTGGGAGCTGTAAGTTTGTGCTGAGAGTTGTTATGGATTTCCATGGCTACACAAGTACAGCCTGAAAACCTAAGATTCCACCCCACACCTCCAGAGGTTCCCAGAAGAGGTGTTCTCCATTTTGGCATAAGGCAAGAAGCACTTCAGAATGCCTTGCAAAAGGCTCCTTCAAAGCACCAAAGGAATGAAGTACCAATAAAAAGAAGGTGACAATGTGTATTCACTGACCAAAAATGCACCTGCAGAAGGCAGCTAATACACTGATGTGGCTCTGTGTATACATGCCCAAAGCTTGACCACATCGTCTCCAATTCTTAGTGGTTTGAGATGCAAAAATAATTCACAGATTGACTTGAAAGAAGCCTCAAATCTCCACAAGGAGATTTGGACTTTGGGGGGCTTTGTTGCGGAGAGAAGTAAACACACCTCCTTCTCCAGGGCTCCTTCTGTTACAGATGGTAGGCAAACAGAATGTCAAAACACACACGTTCTCATTCAATTTACTTTTTTAAAGGAGATTATTTAAGAACCGAATCTGTTGTCGATTTCACCACTAGATGGTGGTCTAAAACTAACAATGAGCCCTTCTGGTGGCAAGGAAAAAGACCCTCCACTGTAAGATGGATAAAATAGTTTTTGACTACTTTGATGCTCTCCGGGAATTGGGAAAGTGAATAGAACTGTTGTCATAAAGATGAACTTCACTGAACACATGGCAAGAGCATATAATGAAAAATTATTCATGTTCATTTTCTTTTAATAGTAATATCGGACTTCTTGCTGTTTATGTTTCGTTCTTTCATTTCTCTCTCTTTTCTTACTGAGTGTTTAAATGGTAGGATGGGAGCTTGCACTAAGTTCTGGATGAGGTTGCACTAAGATCAGGTACAGAGTCTTAGAATGGTATTAGGCTAAGGTGGTGGCCAGGATCGCTGTTAAGCAGCTTAGGTTGGTAAACCTATCCAGAGATGTCAGCCCTAGCTTCATTTCTACATATTTTGGTTATATCCAGACTAGATTACTGTGATTGCCATGAGACTGGCGTTGAAGATGAGCCAGAAACTGCAGTGGTTCAGAATGCAGCAGCAAGGATGCTGTTCTATTATACCATTTTTGTATTGGTTCCATGGTCTGCCTATTCCAGACTCAATTTAAAGTGCTGGTTTTACCATTTAAAACCCTAAACAGATTATTTGAAGGAGCACCTGCACCCACATGAACTTCTCCTAAGCTGAAATTGGCATCAGATGCCTTAGTCTTGGTCCTACCTGTAAGGCCGATGGGGATTATGAGCTCCTTTCTGGCTGGGCTCTTCTCCATGCTACATATGCCTGACTCATTTCATCTTTCCTCATAGGTAGGTCTGCAGACCTTCTGGACACAATCAAGTTTGTTGATATTGTACTATTGGCTTGGAATAAAACACTTGATTAGAGACCTGGCAGTTAAACTGACTGCTCAGACCTCCAAAACAGAATTGCTCTTTATAGGAACATTCCCAAGACAGCACATAAGACAAAACAGAACAAGATGATGAGAACCTCAGTTATGCACAAAGGATATGAAACAGCACCACCCTGTGCTAGGTGGTGTTACATATATAATCATTACAAATCTCCCCGCCTTTCTCTCTAAATTAAGCAGATAACTGCATTTTTATACGGTATATAATCTGCCAACCAGAAAGTTTATTATGTTTGTCTGCTCGCTGCAATTCCATTTTCAAAGGATAAGCATGTTTCACGGATAACTGAGATTGTGTTATCGGGCCATGCTATACCAGTACTGTCTGTTGAGGTTGTGTCATTTGCCAGTGGTATCATTTCAGAGTCATTAGAATTTCCTGGCAGTCCTTCTTCAAAGTCTGGACCCCCTTGAGAAGAAACAGGTTCTAGCTGCAGTATCTCCCCCAACACTTCCTTGGGGTTATCCTCTGGAGAATTTAGCTGACCCATGGCAATCAATTCACTTCCTTCTCTTTCAGTGTATCAGTTCTCTATGTTTACAAGGACTCATGAATGGCCTTTCTATAGTAGTAAGGATAAGTTGCTAAGTTTGTTAACCTCTGTATAACCCCCATCCCGCGGAGAAAGGCTTATCCTCTAAACATAGAACTCGTTTGAGCAGATGAACATAAAAACCTTTTTGGGTGGCAAAGAAAGGTTTGGATTCTTTCCTGATGGTTCTTCCAGTTGCAGAGCCGCACTTTCTTGCCTTCCTGGATGGCAACAACATAGGCTCTAGTTCCTGATTCTAGTCTCCTTGCCTTCCTGTGTTGCACCTTGCCTGACTTCCCTGTTAAATTGATCTTGGAGTGTTTTCTGACCTTTTTCCTGGATCACATTTGGACCTAGGCTGATTCTTTGAGCTTGGCATTAGTTTGTTTGGGCAGTACTGGATCTGCAACTGTATCTTCATTGGTGACTGATTTGGTGGAGGCTAAGATCTCCCGTAAAGGGACGCAGGTGGCGCTGTGGGTAAAAGCCTCAGCACCTAGGGCTTGCCAATCGAAAGGTCGGCGGTTCGAATCCCCGCGGCGGGGTGCGCTCCCGTTGCTCGGTCCCAGCGCCTGCCAACCTAGCAGTTCGAAAGCACCCTCGGGTGCAAGTAGATAAATAGGGACCGCTTTCTAGCGGGAAGGTAAACGCCGTTTCTGTGTGCAGCTCTGGCTCGCCAGAGCAGCGATGTCACGCTGGCCACGTGACCCGGAAGTGTCTTCGGACAGCGCTAGCCCCTGGCCTCTTGAGTGAGATGGGCGCACAACCCCAGAGTCTGGCAAGACTGGCCCGTACGGGCAGGGGTACCTTTACCTTTACCTTTAAGATCTCCCGTAGGGACACGTGTGGTGCTGTGGGTTAAACCACAGAGCCTAGGACTTGCCGATCAGAAGGTCGGCGGTTCAAATCTCCACGACGGGGTGAGCTCCCATTGCTTGGTCCCAGCTCCTGCCAACCTAGCAGTTCTAAAGCACATCAAAGTGCAAGTAGATAAATAGGTACTGCTCCGGCGGGAAGGTAAATGGTGTTTCTGTGCATTGCTCTGGTTCGCCAGAAGCGGCTTAGTCACGCTGGCCACATGACCCGGAAGCTGAACGCTGGCTACCTCGGCCAATAAAGCGAGATGAGCGCTGCAACTCCATAGTCGGCCACGACTGGACCTAATGGTCAGGGGTCCCTTTACCTTTACCTTTAAGGTCTCCCATAACTGGAACCTTAGCCACTGAGGGAATCCCCTGGTGCATGAAAGAACAGACGGTCGAGAAATTAAAACTGAGAAATAAGGGAGATGAAGACCATAAGGAACTCAAACAGTAAGGACGATGATTCTTTTCTTGTATATAGGTTAGCCTCAGAAGAAGGGCATCACATATTGAGAATGTGAACCACTGTTTTAGCTGGGAAGATAAGGATATTTTGCAGTGCTGTATTGGGAGAAGTGACTCATCCAGCCCTGACTGAAATTAGAGAGGAAAGAGGAGATAAGAATCAATGGCACAGCAAATGCCAAGGCTGTGTGCCTCATCATCATGGTGGCTGCTGAAGCTGTCAACAGGAAGGCGTGGGTGGCAGGACAAGTAGTTCAGCCTTGGACATGCTGAGTTTGAAATAATAATGAGACCTTCAGGTAGGTGACAGGTAAGTTGAGATGCAGAACTGGGCAGTAGCAAAGAGGTTCTGTGTTAGAGAGATATAGCTGGGTACAATCAGCAGATCCAAACCCTGAGGATAAAGCCAGTAAACTAGAAAAACAATATTATTACCGTATTTCTCGCCCTATAGGACACACTTTTTCCCCTCCAAAAATTAAGGGGAAATGTGTGTGCGTCCTATGGAGCGAATGCAGGCTCCTTGGCTTCAGCAATAACAACGCGAAGCCTCCGAAGCACAGAGGGAACGCTCCCTCCGCGCTGTTCTGGCTTCTGGGATACAATTTTTTTTTTCTTGTTTTCCTTCCTCCCCCCCCCCCCAAACTAGGTGCATCTTATCCTCTGGTGTGTCCTATAGAGTGTCCAAGCGGATGAGTTCCTTCCTCCCTGGGTTGAAAACTTGGATTTTTCATATGAGAAATGAGTTGTAAAATAAGTGAAGAACACAGGAACAGGAGTTAGGGGTAGTATAGCTTTTTAAGAGGGACGCGGGTGGCGCTGTGGTCTAAACCATTGAGCCTCTTGGGCTTGCTGATCGGAAGGTTGGTGGTTTGAATCCGTGCAACAGAGTGAGCTTCCATTGCTCTGTCCTAGCTACTGCCAACCTAGCAGTTCAAAAGCCTCTGGGACCATATAACACCGGTTCTGAGAGATCTGCATTGGCTCCCAGTATGTTTCCGAGCACAATTCAAAGTGTTGGTGTTGACCTTTAAAGCCCTAAATGGCCTCAGTCCTGTATATCTGAAGGAGCGTCTCCACCCCCATCGTTCAACCTGGACACTGAGATCCAGCACCGAGGGCCTTCTGGCGGTTCCCTCATTGCGAGAAGTGAGGTTATAGGGAACCAGGCAGAGGGCCTTCTTGGTAGTGGTGCCCACCCTGTGGAACGCCCTCCCTTCAGATGTGAAGGAAATAAGCAGCTACCTTATCTTTAAAAGACATCTGAAGGCACCCCTGTTCAGGGAAGTTTTTAATATTTAATGCTGTGTTGTTTTTAACACTTGATTGGGCGATGCCCATAGTGGCAGGGGAAACTCAGCCAGATGGGCGGGGTATAAATAATAAATTATTACTATATTATTATTATATAAATAGGTATGGCTGCGGCAGGAAAGTAAGCAGGGTTTCCGTGCGCTCTGGTTTCTGTCACGGTGTTCCGTTGCACCAGAAGTGGTTTAGTCAGGCTGGCCACATGACCTGGAAAGCTGTCTGTGGACAAATGCCAGCTCCCTCAGCCTGAAAGCGAGATAAGCGCCGCAAGCTCATAGTCGCCTTTGACTGGACTTAACCATCCAGGGGTCCTTTACCTTTACCTTTTTAAGAGGGATTATATAATATCCCTTTATCACACACATTTTATCACACTGTATATTTCAATGCAATAGAAGCAGTAATGTGTGGTGTTAGTTTCTCCCCATCTCTGTGCTTTTGTGGAAGCTTTATATCTTATACCCCAGGATTATGTTAAGAGAACAACAGGTTTGAATTTACAGCTACCTCTGCTGACCCAGTGTTTCAGTGTAGCAAGATGTAGTATGTGACAGGGGAGTTCTTAAATAGATCCCAGAATATAGCAGGACTGTTTGGGTAGCAAAGTCCATTATTTATTATTATTTTATTATTTATTAAATTTCCATGCCACCCTCCATAACGTAGTAACAAACAAAAACCATACCCTTCACCCCATTTTAAAAGGCCATAGCCTAGGAGAAGAATGTCTTTGCCTGATGCCCGAAGATATCTAACGAATGTGCCAGACGAGCCTCCCTGGAGACAGCACTCCACAAGATGGGAGCTACTGCAGAAAAGGCCCTTTGTGTTGCTTCCTTCTAGAACTTTCACGGAGGAGGAACACGAAGAAGAGCCTCAGATGATGATCACAGGGTCTGGGTCAGTTTGTTATAGGATACTGGAGGAGTGTCAAACATAATGTCCTGCGGTGCTATCATACCCTCAGGTTCCCTATAATTTCCCATGGAACCCCTACATCACTCATGGCAATTTGAAAACTGCTGAGGCCAATGGTTTTCCTAAGTCAGATGTGTTGGCATATGGGAATGTAACACAGGTATTTGCTGAGTATGGGTTTTGGCACTCTGGTCGATTTGAGATTTCCCTAGAGTCTTATTGCAGCATGAACTTTCATATACAACAACCTACTTTGTCAGGTGTAAGGTTCAAGCATCTGTTGAAAATATAAAATGTTTCTGAAATGGCAATACCCATACCCAAATTCAAAGTATAATTGGTTATAAGAGAAACTTGAAAATTATTATGAAGCTTCTTTTCAATTGACATTTTTTCAAGGGGTTGAGAATCATTCTTTTCTATGTCTAGCACTGAAACAATGTTATTCAGTTCTTCAACAGGGGAAGAAGATAATCCACAAGTCATAATATATTTAACTGGCTTTTTTAAAAAAGAAAAGAATGCAACATATTTCTCCACAGATGGAGTGAGAAATTATTTCAAATTAGTATAGCATCCTTTTTCTCGGAGAAGACAGTTATACATTAATTCACACCTTACGTACAAAATAAACAAGACTTTGGTTGTCATGCAAAATTCTATATTTGGTTTCTAAGAGAAATAATGAAACATATTTGTCAGTTTCACTCAATGTGTGATGAAGTAAAGAGGAAACATAACAGCAGGGAATATATCATAGTAGGTAATCTCAAAGCTTCCTTCTTTTCAATCAGAAAAGTTATGATCTTATACATGCAAATAATGCAAATAATGCAAATAAAATCAAATCATTCGTTGTCATCGGCGGTCCATTCATGAAGGTCTTAAGATTTATGATAGTAGCAAGTACTGCAGTGACAATCGGTGTGATTCTCTATCTTTGTGTGTTCATGATTTGGAATGGGAGCCTGGATAAAAGAAAAGAAAAAATAGAATTATACTTTCATTCATTGCAAAAATCAGACCCTTTTTGCAAAGAACACCTTAAAGCTTTATTTTCTCACTTAAAATAAAAGCTATGTGTTTATTATGCAATTTCTTCTTCTATATTGTGATTTGTTGTAGTGAAGTTTATGGTACTGTTTTAATTGTACACCATTTTGATACTTTCTCTCTCTCTCTCTATACATATATGAATAAATGTAAATAAAGAAACACCGAGAATTAAGTAGATAGAATCCTAAGGAACACCCCACCCCCAAATGCAATTAGTTCCATATGCTCAAAAAAGATTTTTCACTAGCATTTCTTGAACAGCAGCTGCTCATCTACAGGGCAAATACGTTGTAATGTAGTTGCAACACATTGCTAACTTAACCTTTGCAGAAATGAGGTTGAGGGTACATTCAAAAGCCAGCTACAAGATAATGTGAGGAATTTTCCTGTTCACCCACCCTTAATCTGGTTTGAATGTTGTGATACATATATTGCTCACTTGAATTATACAAGAGTTCAATGTCAATACCAATAGATCTGATATTGCTATATAAGGGTTGGAGCCATCTGGATTTATAAGAGACCTTAAGTAAGTCAGAGAGCAGACTGTGGACTTAGAAGAATGGAGTTGCAGCTTTCAGGCACAATCTTCAAGCATGCCTGAGGATTCCAATATTATTCCAGGGAGGAAGGGTAACAAACACATATTGCATAGGTAGGGGTTTAGTAGCCTCATTACCTGTTTGAAGGCTCTTGCCACACAGCATGTTGCTTCTGATGTGATGTTCTTTGGGACCGGCATTGTCTTCTTAGATCTCATGGGAGTGGGATAAGCCCTTGAGAAACAGCATCCTGCACACTGATAAATAGGTCGCCCATTGAACAGCTCCGTCATGCGTGCGTTCAAGATCAGTTTACATTCAGGGCAGCCTTTCAGATACACAGAAAAGAATATATTTAGATATTAGTGTTGTTCTTGGTTCTACTTGTACTTCACATTGCAACATACGACGGGCTGGGCTGCATTCCAATCTTGAGCTGAACTGGTAGGATGGGCTTCTCACTGTGTGCCATCAATTCATGAATGGCTAAACTCACATCTAACTTTGAAGACAAAATGGTCTACAGCAAGACATGGGAGCCTTCCAGATACTGATTGGACCACAATTCCCATAATCTCTTACCATCGGCCATGGTGGATGGGGCTGTTGGGAACTGGATCCCAACAAGTCCTCCAGGCCCTAGTCTACAGGAAATAAGATAAACTTTCTGATCTGATCTTGGCCCTCTTTCTATCAAATGTTTTGGAACTAGCTAAAGCTTGCTTAAACTAGTCACCTCCCAAAGACCCAAAGGAAACCCCCCTCCCCACTTCTTTCCTTTTTTAAAAAATAAATAAATTCAGTATGGTGCCATTAGCTTAAATGACTATATGGGCCAAAATGTAGCTAAGGCAAAAACTGTGAAATATTCACTGGGAGCTACTAACAAGGTGCTCTGAAGTGGGGTTTTCAAGACAGAACATGCAATTTCACTCCTTGAACATGCAGCACATTTTCAGAAAAAGAAATGCCAGTTGAAAGAATTTGTCGCATACAGGGCACCAAAAACACTAAGGTATTCAAAATCACAAGTCAAGCGGGTAATTAAATGCATGGCAGAAAATAGGGGTCATCTGTTAATCAGATTATTAACAAGTAATGTAGTAAATCATCTTTTGATGTTAGGGAAGCTTAAACAGCTGCAGCTCTTCATTTCCCACATTTGGAGATGCTGACAGATAATACTGCTTTAAAAAACAACTCAATCAAAAATATTATGTGGAAAGCCCCCAATCAAAAAAGCACTGTTAGTGTAAAGTAAATTAGTTAATGTCATATCCATTCATTTTTCATCTGTTTAAAAATTTAATTTGCATTAATTGCAATGCATATTGGTTTTTTTTTGTGGAAAATATTAATAAAATTTATTTTTTAAAAAAGAAAGAAAAAATATAGAAAAGAAAGCATACACATGTACTAGCAGAAAGCTTTCATTAGTTTAAAAAAAATGATTTCTTATGATTATGGGAAGAAATATAATGCCTTTTTGTCAATGAGATTAAATGTGCTACCTATCCAATAATCTGCAGTATGAAATGGTTAACATTTACTTTCAGGGGTGTAATGTACAAAGTGCTATTCAGTCAGAAGATTCTAGAAGTGGCACACAGCCCTATCTTTTGCACATTTACTCAGTATAGGTAAGTATACTGAGTAAGTACAGTGGTACCTCGGGTTAAGAACTTAATTGGTTCTGGAGGTCCGTTCTTAACCTGAAACTGTTTTTAACCTGAGGTACCACTTTCACTAATGGGGCCTCCCACTGCTGCCACCACACAATTTCTGTTCTCATCCTGAGGTAGAGTTCTTAACCTCAGGTACTATTTCTGGGTTAGCAGAGTCTGTAACCTGAAGCGTCTGTAACCCAAGGTACCACTGTATAGGTAAGTATATGTAAGTATTCCTCTTTGTAAAGCTTTAAATGCAATGATGCAATCCAGCAAGCTGCTAAATAGTTTTAACAAGAGAGAGAGAAAATATTTTGCAACTTCTGTTAAAGTGCGGCGAAGAGGACCACTTCCATTACACCTCTCTTTTCTTTCTTATTTCACAATTTCCCATGCCAGGAAATGTCATTTCTTTTCATGGTGCACAGATGATGGGAGCTTAACTGGTAAGTTTTATTTATCCAAATCACTGTCTGCTTAAAAAATAATAATCCAATATTTAATGTATCTCACCTGGAGCGATGAACTCTCGCTCCGGCACTGAATGTAGAATACTCAGTGACACAGACAATATGGCAAAAGCAACAGCTGCATACTTCCCAAAGAACACCATGGCCCTCCTGCAAAAGAGAGAAAAACAAAGGATTTCCCTTCTAGTCATAAGCATGTTTATTTGGAAATACATCCAGTTGATTCCAATTGAAAGTAGCTAAGGAACACAGTTTTCATTGTATTCTTAAATTCTACCCATGGAGAAGGCGCAGAGCTGTAGGACTGTTGGTGGTGCTGCAGCCTCAAGAGACTAGTGACTTATTTGGATTCTGGTCTCTGAATGTAATATGGGATAAAAGTGTGGTTAGCATCTTGAATTTACCATGCAGCTTTAACATACATGCTAAGTCAGTACAGATGCATAAACAATGCTGTCACTTGGGTCAAAAGTTTGGGGTCTTTGTAGAATAAGGATAAGATGCCTTTCAGATGTTGTTGGATCTCAGCTCAAATCGGTCCCAGTCAGCTTGTTGAATGTTCGGGGAGTTACAGACCAACTGCGTCTGAAACTAAGTAGAACACCTATGAGTTCAGAAGTGGCTAATGTTTTGTGAGCTAGCCACTCCTGAACTACAGGGTGTTTCACTAAGGCACTCCACATGGCTTGACTTGCATGTTAGCCAAAACATCCTATTGGCTCAGATAGACTAAATGTTTTATAGGACTGATGTTGTTGCATAAGTTATCTGAGCGGTTTCCAGTGACATATGAGAGCTATGTTCACAAGTGGTGGTTGTTGGTTTTTTAAAAAAATATTGTACACATCATGGTTGTGGACCAAGAGCCAAACAGCTATCTCATGTCATAGATAGATGCAGCACAGAGAGTACGTATGCCTCTCACTTCTTATGAGGAATACCTTGCGTAAACTTGACATATAGGCACGTGCCCAGTATCTCAGAAACACATGAAGTGATGCTAAGCAATAGTTAAATTTAACATTTCCCCCTGTCCATGGGAATACTTTGATGTACCGGTAACCCTCTAGACTAAAATATCTAAAAATATGGTATCACTTTCCAGTAGATCAGGAACAAGCTACAATCTAGCATCCTGCTCATGAATGCTCCCTGCAAAATCTACCAAAATATTTATCTAGGATCCAAAAACCCACAAAAGCCCGACTGGGAAAATGCTCAGCACACACACATGCCACAAAAAAGGTATGGGAGCCAGATCTTCAGAGAAAAAAGTGTCAACAATTATCACTAGGCGCATGAGACAACTAGACATAAAATTTTCCATGCATCTTTATGAGAATCACACTTCCCAACTGTAAAAGCACTATGCTGGAGCTGGCCCTAAGCAGCTTATAAGGACAGTATTTTTATTCATATTTATTCTAAACAGAAAACAAATAACAGAAAAACTACTTTCCAGAAATAACAATGCAACACAAAAAATGCAATCAGACAAGAAGATAGTGCTGTTTAGGCCATGTACACACAAAAATGTGGAAGATAAAGGCAACTGACAAGCAAATCATTCAAAGGAATTAAATTAATAAAATATTAACAATATATCATATTATCAAACACAATTTGTTTTTATATTTTTGTTATAAAGTAATAATGCTGATGAGTCTGTTATATTTATGTGATGATTTCTAGTAAATTGGCATTTAAAAGGAGAGGACTGCCTTAGGCTGCAGTCTTAAGAACACTTAACACGGAGTAAGACGCACTGAACACAATGGGTTTTCTGACTAGACTTGTGCAGGGTTGCACTGCAAGCCTTTGCAGAAATAATCCAGTAAAAATATGTATTAAGGTAATAGCCATTTTTCTCCCTTAATTTTATAAAGGGAGGACAATTTTATTAAGTTTACATTTAAAGCTGAATTTACCAGATTCACACTTTTTGAAACAATATGAGAACTAAAACATAGCCATCCTTTGAAATCCGTACTTACTTAAAATTTTCAAGGCAGTTTCCCCAACAAACCAATGTTTACCAAAAATGCATATTTTAGGTAGAAGGGCGCATAAAAATAAATATATTAGTGGAAATAATATACAAAAATACATATACCAATAGAAATTGCTTGCAAAGATGTGCGCATTAGTCAAAATGACATAAAAATTGTTTATCAGGAAAAATTCACACTAAAGTGCTTAAGAATTCTAATGTGGATTTTTTTTAAAAGAAAAATTGCTGCAGGAATATGGAGAATCCAATTTAAGATTGTGAAAAATGAGAAATTAGCAGATCCTTCCTCTGCTAATGCAGTATCAGAGATCTAAACGGGATAATTTTGAGAAAGTATATGTATTGCTCTCTTAGCTAAATCCTCACTAGTCAAGCCATTTCCAACACGATATGTAAGTAACACAGGCTGGTGTTGTTTTTACCCTGTCACATAGTTGCAACCAATGCCCAACCTGTTTGATGCGTAAGTTTGTTGCATTCACACTTTACAAGTTTAGATGTAAAATATAATGTGTGAAGTAGTCCAAGGGGATTGTTACTTATTAGCCACTATCCACCCAAAGTTGCTTTTTCTGATCTCTTTCCCTGATCCAGAGAACTATGGCTTGTATCAAAAGAACTTCAGGTACAACAGAGCTTTCTCACTCCGTTCCCATTGCAGCCTTTTGCCCCTCACCAAAAAACAAACCAACAGAAACCCCGCTCCTGAAAACCAGGGGACTCACCAGACAAAGAAAGCATGAGAAGACTGCACATGGCCACTGATGTACTCAGGGTTATGTGGCATAAGCTGCGCAAGAGAATCAAAATGAAAAGCTTCATGTGGCTCCACTTGCATTATGCCTATCCCTGGAGAGAGTTCTCCCTAACAACAACACTCTCAAAACAGTAACATGTTATACCCCTGCAACAGCAAACACAACATTTGGTGTTTGGGGCTTTTTTTAAAAGCCAGAATTTTCACCTTCAGGTTTTTATCTAAACCATGCTCCCATTTCAGAGACTGAGATACATTGCACACAAAGAGCTGATCACCATTTGGCTGACACGTTTTTGTGTCTTCATCAAATGATCCCAACGCATCTCGCAAAACAACCCTTATCCATGTTACTCACAAGTAAGCACTACTGAGTTCTGTGGAGTTTACCCCCAAGTAAGTGGATATAGGATTGCAGCCTCAGTCTATGAAGAGAATCACAGTACTTGGTCTTTTTACAAAGAGTCTGCTTTAAAGAAAAGAGATTATATTAGATTTCATATTAATAAACATATCTAAACCATTTTAACAAATAACCTTACCCTTCTTCTTTTCCAGCTGAGGACAGTTGATTAAGGGTCTGAAAAAAATAGGGTTAGGAAACTTAGCGGCAGCTTGTCTTTCGACACTGAGACGGAATATACCCTGTGTTTTTCTTTTATACTAGGAAATTCAGTCATATCTCCCACCTAGATCTAAGCCAATGGATCAACTGTGATGTCTCCTCATTGGCCAACTATTGCTTGATGTAATTACTATTCCACCATACTGATGTTATCTCGTCCTTGACTCTTAAAGAGATCACTTCCTGCATTGTAATATTAAAGAAAGGTCAGATGGTGGGCACAAAAATCAACAATGTTTACCATTTAGTTTTCTCTTGCATTGTCAACCACAGTTTACTGCCATTTTCAGTAATTGCAGCCATTAAAAAAAGAACAACAAAGACAACAGTGGCTTCAGCAGATTTCCTACCAGCTTCTAAAATGGCACAGGGGGAGAATGTTCATTCCCTGTACAGTGGTACCTCGGGTTACATACGCTTCAGGTTACAGATGCTTCAGGTTAAAGACTCCGGTAACCCAGAAATAGTACCCCGGGTTAATAACTTTGCTTCAGGATGAGAACAGAAATCGCATGGCTGAGGCGCAGTAGCAGCTGGAGGCCCCATTAGCTGAAGTGGTTTTCAGGTTAAGAACAGTTTCAGGTTAAGAATGGACCTCCAGAACGAATTAAATACTTAACCTGAGGTACCACTGTAGTCTCTTTCCCCTTCGCAACATTATATTAAGAGCTGAAAACTAGAAAATAACATTTAAAAATTTAACAATGGACCTGCAGTATCTTGATAAATAATAGAACCAAGGAATTGGAGGGAAGTCAATTTGTTTTGTTTTGTTTTTGCATTGTTGTGGTTGTTTTTTATTTTTGTTATTTTTGGAAAATCAATAAAATGTTATTGAAAAAGAAAACAAGAAAATAACAAAATACAGTGGACGCTTGGGTTGCGAACGTGATCCATGCATGATGCACGTTTGCAACTCACAGCCTTCGCAACCCACGTCTGTGCATGCGCGGGTTGCGATTTGGCACTTCTGCACATGCGCAAAGTGTGATTTAGCACTTCTGCACATACGCAACTGCCGAAACCCGGAAGTAACCCATTCCGGTACTTCCTGGTTTTGGCAGTCTGCAACCCGAAAAAACGCAACCGGAAGCGGTTATAACCCGAGGTATCACTGTAGGAGGGAATAGCTCAGTTGGTTAGAGCAGGCTTCCTCAACCTTGGGCCTCCAGATGTTTTGAGACTACAGTTCCCATCATTCCTGGCCACTGGTCCTGCTCAGTGGTAGCGTGGGGGGTGCAGGGGGGCCGGCCGCACCGGGCGCAACATCTGGGGGGTAGGGTTCGGGGGCGCAAATCCACGGGTTAGGGGGCGCAAATCCACGGGTTAGGGGGCGCAAATTACTTGCCTTGCCCCGGGTGCTGACAACCCACGCTACGCCACTGGTCCTGCTAGCTAGGGATCATGGGAGTTGTAGGCCAAAAACATCTGGAGGCCCAAGGTTGAGGAAGCCTGGGTTAGATAACCTAGCCCAGGCTGTGATTCTATCTCCATGTGAGCCACTTGCATATTTCTACATTGCAGTGGTTTGGACTAGGTGACTCTCAGGGTCCTTCTCAACGCTACAATTGTATGATTTTATGATGCTAAAATGATGAAAAATAATGCAGTTTCAAACTATCCTTTTTGCACTCACCCTGTTTGATTCATATTGCAACATTTTCATTTCATATTCATTTCATTCATGGAATGGCTGGTGGTCCAGAGGTTGTCTCTGACAGAAGGGAAGGGGAAGCAATTATCACCAATTCCTCCTTCCCCCTACAGCATCCTCCATCACCTCTCACATTGTTGCAGAGACATCCAAATGGAGCTGCAGGAGGGAACTGCCTTTCCTCACTTCTGTGGATGGGAGATTATATGAGTGGAAAGCTACACACAGGGTTCAAGCCACTATTTCTTTGAAAGCATTATTCGAGTACGGTAAATTATTCAGACCTATTTATATTTAGTGCATAGTTCTACACATGTGCACACGAGTCCCACAGATTTTTGTGTCAGGCTGTGTCATGTCTCTAGTCTCAATCTCCCCATCTCCACTCAGAAGGGGAAGAGGTATTGCCCAGGGATCCTTCATCCCACACTCCAGAACCTTCCAAACCTGAGGGCTTGACTTTACCTGACACCTCAGACACAGAAGACCCACACACGGAGACCTCACCATAGTTTCCAGTGGTTGCAGGTTCAGGCAATTGGCCTTTAGGAAACACAGTTTTTTTCTGAATGGGTGAGGTTAACAGCAGGTGAAAATCATGGCATCTTGAAAAGGTCACAGCAGGCTGCAGAAACAATAGCTCTCTTTGGGTGAGTTCCAACTAATGTTTGCCTTTGTGATCTGTCCAGGGTCCTGGCAAAAGATACTGCCTTGCCTTTTGTGATCCACCATAGCTTACCATAATTCCATTTGCTCTTCTAGTAATTGCCACTTCTTCAAACCAGCCCCCCCTTGGGGCCTTGAGGCCACAACAGGTTGCAACGTAAGGCAACTTTTAAAAAAATAAAGTGCCAGGTAGCATGATAGCACCATTGCAGGGAAGCCTATTTTCTGTAGGTTACAATAGACCTGTATTTGAAGATAATTTCAGACCATATGGAATTCTTATACAAAATGTGCATTATATTAAAGACAGATGTTTGTGTTAAAATAAATTTTAGTACGTATTAGAATAATTGAGTGAAGCATTAAGCACTTTTATATTCCATTTACTTCAGTGAGAGTTAAATGCATGCTCAATTTTCCATCTTTAAAAATCAAATCAAAGTGCTAAACTTTGCGTGAAGTGCACCTAATGGTTATACTCGCAACATTATGTTACTCCCTTTGCTAGAATAACTTAATTTTAGAATCACTTATTATTTTCTCCATTTTATTCTAAAAATCCACTTGTGAATCAGAAATGTTATTATGCATCTAGCTTTTCATATGCACTCCAAGTAATTTTGTTTTTCCCTGTTCAATGTATGTAATACCCCATTCAAATCAATATTCTCGTGACAGCAACTATACCTGTAGTTTGCAATCAGTGATGGAACAGCAGGGGACTTCAATTCCCTCTCAAGGCTTCCAGCTACCAATATTAATTAGGTGGGAAATACAAGGATATATATCTGTGAACAAACAATGCTGCAGTAAAAATGCCAGGGCAGAGACCATTTTTATGTACCTTGTATAGTTTTATGTTTTTACTGGTGAAAGAAGATCTACTCAATAAAGGCCAAATAAAAGACATATGTGGATAAAGAAATAATATTACAAGGCAGAGTCTACCTCTACTATTTACTTTACAGCTTCTGAGAAATGGAACAACTAATAGGGCCTCCTCTGCCCCCTGAGGGGGTCTGTAGGGCTTTAAACGCTAATGTGAGCATCTGGATCTAAGCCTGGAAATGAACTGGCAACCAATGCAGCAGTTTTAAAACAAGGGTTATGTGAGATCTAATTGGAAGCCCAGGCACTAATCTGCTTGCTGCATTTTGAACCACTTGACATTTCCAAGTCATCCTAAGTATGTAAGTTACCAGAGAATGTATTACAGCGGCCAGGTTATTTATGTCCAAAAGGGGTTGTTTCTGGTGAACCAGAAAGATACTTCTGCTCCAGAAGGCTACTGTGGTCAACAGTATCAAAAGCCACCAACAGATTGAGAATGAGCAGCGTTGCATTCTCCCCATCTCTCTCCTGATAAATATCATCACCCAGGGTGACCAAGGAAATTTGAGTGTCATGACAAGGCCTGAAGCCAGAGTAGAACAGATCCAAGTAATTAGTTTCCTTCCTGAAGCTGGACCACCATACCTTCTCAAGCACCTTGCCTCAAAAGGGGATATTTGCCACCAGACCATAGTTGTTTTAACAATTCTGGATCCAGTGAGGTCTTCTTACCAAGGAGACACACCACTGCCTCCTTCAAGGCAGGTGGCACCTTCTTCATTAAAACATTAATCACTTTCTGGACCCCCCCCCCCCACAAGCAACCCCCTGAAGAAGCCAGAATGCCAAGGGTCAAGGTGGCAGGTGGATGGCCACATGTCTTCAAGCAGGTTGTCACATCCTCAGGCTGCAATAATGTAAACTGATCCAGTAGCGATGGAGCAGACAGTGCTCTAGACAACTTTCTTAGACTTGAGTTGAATGCGATCCAGCTCTGTCAAAATCTGAGTGATTTTCTCCCTAAAGTGCCTTGCAAAGTTGTTACACAAAGCCAGCAAGGGTGTCAGAGCCTTTTCATTTGTTTCTATCTCTTTGGTATTTCTGTTTAGAGAAACCAGTATGCCCATTTTGTGGGAACAAAGGCCTGTTAGCAGGATCTATTAGCAGGATGACCAAAATAGATCTCATACAGGCCAGCAGATTCAACCTCTGCCACTGCACCGCCATCAGCCCCATTGTGGTGCTTCCAGCCCCTCTGTGGCTTTGTCTGTGTCACAGTACCCTTGTCCTCACAGCCATCCCTCACCAAACTGCTACAGCATCGTGGCAGTTGCAGTGGCGGGACTGGCAGCAGTACAGGTGTGACGGTGGGGCCAGGGAGGGGCCCTGGTTCTGCAGGATGGTGAATGGTGTTGCAAGGGCGACAAAATGTCCGGCACCACCCCCAAATATAGGATTCATAATTACAACTCCCAACTGTTTCCCCACCTAAAAGCAGCTGTGGGGAAGGAAGTTTAAAAAATCCTCTCCCTCATACCATTTTCTAAATCTAAATTAGCCCTGAATATGCTAAAATAAAAAGCTAAATACCTCACCCCTACACCTGCTGCTTCAAAATTCAACGTACCTATAGAAAGCAAAGGTAATATTTGCAAAGGTGAATGTTTTTAGCACCCACCTTTGCAAGTTTAAAATTGTTCTCAATGCTGTTTTTATACTTTATCTTGCTCTGGGACCTTAGGCATAGCAGCCAGCTCCTAGGGGCTGAGGTTCCTTCGCCCCCACCCCAATACAATATTTGAAAGGGCCAGATCCCCACCCCCGAAGTTGATGACCATTGCCATTCAAATAGTGTGTGGGCTGCATCACTGGCCCTCCTGCCTTAGGGTGGAGGGCGGGAAGTAAATAAATTCGACGCATGTTTGTTCCTTTATTTTTCTCAAAAGGATAGTTTGTATTTAAAATAATTTCCCCAAAGCTTAAACAGCTGCCGTGTCGAACAGTTTCGGAAGTTGCGGACTAGCAATAAATGCGCGTCGGTTTTTGGATTCCTAGCTGCGTAACACCTGGTCTCCCTCGCAGACGGAGGGGCGAGAAACTTTGCAGCCAGGTGCGCGTGTCCAGGGAGAGAAAAGAGGGGCAAACGGAAGCGGGCGAGAAGCGCGCCGCCTGCTCGTTGAAGTTTGCGGTGGCGGCGCCGCCTCTTCCTGTGCAAGGGAGCGAAGCCGCTCCAAACCAGGCAGACCGCGAGCGAAACTGAAACACTTCTTCGGTTGACGTCCTGCCTCCTTGCCGTCTCCCCCCCCCCCAAAAAAAAGTCCGCGAGGCGCGTCACGGGGCTGTTTGTGCCACTAGGCGCGCGCCGGCAGACGCACGTGACAGGACTAGCCCACATTTCCCTGCCTCTCTATGAATACTAGTGGGGACGGGGGGGGGACGACGGGTAAAAAGCGGGCGAACTGCCTGTTCGAACTCTCCTCCCCTTCGATCCCGCACGTGATTCCCCCTCCCCGGAACGTGTTATTGTGTAATCACGTGACCCCCCCTTTACGGGGCTCGCGCCTGCGCGCGCGGGGAGAGTTGAAGAGGGGGGGGTAGGTGGGCCGTTGAGGGAGGGCTGGCGAGTGCGGTGGCGGTTGGTTGGTTGTGGTTGGTAGTGGTAGGGTGGGGGGAGGGGGGCTGCGTACGCGACGGAGCGGGGTGCGAAGATGGCGGACGAGGAGGCCGAGCAGGACAGCGGCAGCCGCGGCCCTGGCGGCGAGAGCGGCCTCCTCCCTCTGGATATGCGGCGCTTGAAGGGGCGGCTGCTGGAGCTGGAGACGGGGCTGCGGGAGAGCCCGGAGCCCGCCGTGGAGGCGGCCGCCGAGTACTGTCAGCAGCTCTGCCAGGTCAGGACGGGGCCGGGGCGGGCAGGCGGGAGGGTCCTCTCTCTCCTTGCCTCCTCCTCCTCCTCCTCCAGCGGGAGCAGGAAGGAGCTGGGCCGCGCTGCTGCTGCTGCTGCTGCTGCTCTCCTCCTTGAAACTGGCTCTGAGGGAGGGAGCGGGCGAGCAAAGTGGCCCGCCCCCCTCGCCGGGAGGGGAGTTCATCGCGGGCCCGAATCCCCTCCCCCCACAACCTGTCTTCCCGGCAGCTCCCCACCCCCCACGCGGCTCCCTCTTCGGCTCGGCCCCTTTGTTTTGCTGCTGCCGCCGCCTCGGGTCTGGAGGGGCCTTTGTCTGCTGATGGCGGCGGCGGAGAGCCCGTGCCCCTGGCCCAGCAATAAGCCGGAGGGGAGGGGAAGGGTGGCTTGTTCCAGCGGGAGGAAGCGAGGGAAGGGGCTGGCTATGAGGGCTCCCTCGCCCGCTCGGTTGTGCTCCAGGTGCCAGAGAAGGAAGTCCTGCCCCGCTTTCCCCCTATGCCACAAATATTTCAATATAACCATCAGCTTGCCCATGGGAGCTAGCGCGCATCTGCCCCACAGTAGCGCACCGGGAAGTCGTAAGGCTCCCTTCATATGTTACCCCCATAGACGAGCATAGGAAGAGTCAGTCCAGTGATCAGGGTTTCCGGAGTATCTTTGAGCCAGTGTTGTTGTGGTTGAACGATCTTTCTAACTGCCCTTGGGTTTTGTCAATTAAATCAGGTTACCCTAAACTAACACGGTATTTGTAGTGTTTGCTCAGGATACACACTATTGCTCTTTCCACAAATGTCCTGCCCATCAAATGTCTGTTTCAGCCAATTTGTTCATTGGGAAACTGTCATTCCAGAAATACACTTACTTCAAAACTTATATTTGAATGGAAGACATGAACTGCTTTAAACAACCATGCTTGAAACAGATACTTTTTGATACAATCACACAAAAATAACATATTGGCCTGGTTCTCGTGTCACTTAAAGTATCATTCACCTCAGTGGCATGCTGTTGAAATGTCTTATTCCGGCTGCTAAGCCATAGTTTGGTCTTAATGTTATGTCTGAACCCGAACTCATGATTGGTTTCTTTCTAAACTATGAGTAGTAAACCAAGGTTTGTGTTTTGTTTACCACTCGTGTGTATGGCTGACCTGGTATAAGACAGCTTTCTATTTCTGTGCATGTTTGCTCAAAAGAAAATCCCGCTGTGTTGGGTGGAATCTAATTAATTGTTATTAAGTTTCTTTTTCTAGGTCAGAATGTTTTTGTTTTTTTTTAATTTAGGCCTATAACAATGGATCACATTCAGTTTTTGTCCCTCTGTATACATAGTCAATAGGGAGTCAGCCTTAGGATTTACTCCTCACCTCTGTCAAACCATTTACAACCATCCCATCGTTTCCCACGGTTTTGTGTTGCAAGTTCACAGGTGCAAGCAGTGGTTAACAAATTAAGATCCTTTGTCAACCAAAGGATGAAGGATCCTCGTTTTTTGTTATCCATAGTTTGCATCAGTGCCATTTAACAATGACAATGAAAAAAGTCCCAGTATTCCTACAGGCTGGTCCTCTCTCGCTTGTCTAGGATAAAAATTTCTGTAGAACAACTGCCATAGACTAAATTCCCATCTTCTTTGACATTATTCATTATACTTGAGCTAGAAAGAATAAGATGTTCCTTTTTGCCTATTGAGAACTCCTGAAAGTAGGAGTGAATAAAATCAACAGTGTAGTTGAGCTCTTGTACATCATCTCAGTGTCTCTTGATCATATATCTTAATTGAGATTTGAAATTGTGCATTTTTGAGAGAAAGGGAGTCATGCTTGACACTCTTTTCAAGCATGCCTCAAGCCATGGAAGGCTTCAGTTTATGTATTTCTAAAATGTATCAGGCCTTGTTCATGTGAACTAGCTATGGCATTTAAGTTTATCAGTTGCCTTTAGGAAAAAAACACCTTTGTTCAAGTTGATGTAATAAAATAGATAATCCTGATTTTATGAGATGAAATTATAATTATTTCCATTTTACCTGTTCTTATTCCATTCTTCCACCTTTTCTCTTACACACAATCTAGCTCTTAATTATAAGTTTGTGTGTGTGTGTGTGTGTGTGTGTGTACACACACACACACCTACCTTATTTGTTGTGTATATGTATATCTTAATATTTACTATGATTTATTCACTATTATGGATATTGATGTTTATGTGATTAATAATAATAAAAATCAGATTGTGTAAACAAGATGGGTGGATGGGAGCGTGCCTTGCTGGATCCAAGGAACAGCTGGGAACTTTGGCTCCTGATGGTTCCTTTGGAGTCCCATCTTTACCCACACCATATCTGATGTCATGCATGGTATCAGGTGTGGGATGTGTGGGTATGACTTGCTAAAAATGGCCTGGTGGGCCATGTTTGGTACATGGGTCTGAGGTTCCCCACCACTGTACTATCAGTGACAAGAGTGAGAATTCCTGACTCCCTAGCTGTGTATGCCCCTTTCTATGATAAGGCGTGTTCAAACTGGCTCACGGCAATGCCAGAATAGGGTATAATAGTAGGAAAATCTATAGCATTTCAATTGATAGGCTCCTCCCCTTTTCTAATACTTAATTTATCCTTCAATTTTAAAACAAATTTTGTGATGGGTGTTTATGAAAGATGTTACATCTAGCTAAAAGGCAGTCGTATCTTATAGCTATGCCTCTGTTGCAATCAAAGAAATTTGGGAGAGTCGAGTACTTCTTAGCTTTATAGAAGCTTGGATAAAGAATGGTATACCGTGTAAAATTAAGGGGGGCTTTCCTTTTACCTGCCTTTGTATTCTCTCAAGTCCTTGCATCTTCATTGTAGTGGCAGGCCAGACACCGGCCTGCCTAGTTAGAAGGGAACTCATCAAAAACTCTCCACCACAGTGTGATGGTGCTTTAACAAGTGAAAATGATTTCCAGGGCTAAACTCACCTGGTATCTTTCATGTATTAATGTAATTATTTAATTATATTTTTATTTCGCTTTTCAGACAAATATTGTATCCCAAAATGGCTTACATCAATCAAATGTTAGATACTGGCCCTGCCCTCAGACTTACAAACTAGAAAGACAAGACATACAAGGGAAGGGGACTGGAGGGAAAAGGTAAAGGAGGGAGATCAATTTAACAATGCCAAAATAAATTGATTAGTTGTAATCAGGCATTTGTATCCAGTTGAGGTTAGGTGATCTTTCCTTACTGGTGTTTTTGAACAGATAGGCATGGTGTGGCAACCTGGCGATCCTTAGTTCTGACATTAGCAGAAGCCAGGTTGTCCTTCTCACAGTCTCCGGGAAATTCTTTGGGTGCAAAAGTCCATAGTGACTCTGAATTTGCACTTGGCAGTACTGCTTTGGAACAATTGGCCTAGCTCTCATAAAGAAAGGGAATAGAGAGAGGGCCAGATTTGTCCTTCTTCACAGGTGTTTGATACCCCCTCCCTAGGTGATCCTGCTCAGATGTAAAATGAAATTTATTATGTATAAATTATTGCACGTTAATAGATAATACATGCTTTCTGCCACACTTCAGATTCTTTGAAGAAAAGGTCCAATACGATGTTCATGTATTATTCTCTATGTAGAAATATTCTCCTTTGGGTTTTTCCCAATTGAAGCCTCTGTTTCATGGCATCAATCTATAATGTTCATAAGGGTTACTTCCCATTTGGTAACTCTGGTTTTTTAGAATTAAATGATTCTTCACACTAGTTGACAAAATATTCTAATATCCCCCAGAATTCATTCAAAGTTCAGTTGACAGCATGTAGTTCTTTGTGATAGACCACATTAGTTTTGGGCAACAAAACAAAAAGGTCATGGAAACATAATAATTAAGATTTTCATTTGAGTGTGCCTCACTGGCAAAGCGTTCATTGTTATCTGTGCTAGGAGAATTCTTTGTGATTTATATTTGTGTCTCTTGAGTTATTCCTATCCTCCTGCTATTCTAGTGGATTAGGAGACAAAAATCATTATGATTAATATTTCATTTTTAATTGTATATAGAATAGTCTCACTTGCTCATGGCACAGTACCAATCATTAGGCAGATTTTGAAGATACCCCTTGTCTACAGTAACATTACCAAGTTCAGCTCTAACATTACCAAGTCTAGATCTGCATTTCTATGCACCCATAAATAGGAGTAAGTTCCATTCAGTGGGACTTGCTTTTGAGTAAACATGCATCACATTTCAGTGCATACTTTTTTAAAGCTTTATTGCTTTGTTAAAGAGAAGGACATTTTTAAAAATCATTCTACAGCTAGGCAGTACCTGGAAATCTCAGAAGTCAGAGGGGGTTAGACAGTACACAGAGGGTTTATTTATCTTCTACATATCATGTTGAGTGAACTGTGAGTTTTCCGCAGTTTTCTGTCACTCCAGGCCCAGCTATGCTTGACTGAAAGCTTGAACATCATGTACCTCAGAGCCTCTCCTTCTCCAAAATGGAATTTTTGTGCTCTGCATAGCTCTGTACTATTACAAATTGGCTGACGAAAGCTGAGTAACAAAATACACAAATACATGCATAGTTGCATACACTGGTCTCATCAGGAAATAATGAACTCTTCCAAAAGCAAGTGCAAGAGATATTTCTTAGTGTTTCTACTCTCCTCTGTCTCTTGTCCCTAAGGTAAGGCTAATAGGTCATTTTCCAGCTCACAAAATTCCCTGTAGAGTTGTAGCACTAGATCAGAAATCCAGTCTTTTCTGCTTGTCCAATGGAGCTGTTATGAAGGGTAAGTGACATTATTTCAACCAGCTACATCATGCACTACTTTAATTGTCCAGTCCTGCTATTAAATAACTCCTTTCCCAAGAAAGCTATGGCCCGAATATAGTGTTCTTAAGTACCTGCTACCATAATTGGGATTAAAGAATCACATCCCAGTTGCTGTGCAACAACTGGTAATATGTCTGTGGCTGATTGCAGCAGTTGCAATAGCTACCAGCCAGGGAATAGGATGCCACATGCTTGCAGCTTTGTGTTGGAGCTGTTGCATTAATAGTGGTGCAGAGCAGCTGTGATGTGCGGTCTCTCAATCCCATTTGTGTCTGAGGTTTGCTGTGTCTGGTATGTCAGCAGAGTGCTTTGCGACATATTGAGGTTCAAAGCACATAAATGTTCCTTCTCTTATGCTCTTTGGTGGGACATGGAAGAGAAAAGTCATTCATTTGGTAGATTCTAAAAATGTACAGTATAATGGTGAGGAAAAAATGGTGAATGTGTCGTCTCATATCAGTGAATAAAATGGAAAAATGGACTCCAGTCTTGATTATTCCATCTTCGTGTTTTCTCAACAGACGCTTCTTGAATATGCAGAAAATTGGAAGACATCTGAGGATCCCTTGCCTTTGCTGGAGGTATACACAGAGGCTATCCACAGTTATGTTAAAGTGCGATCTTACCTTACCTCTGAATGTGAAAATGTAGCCTTGGTGCTTGAACGCTTAGCACTGTGAGTATACTATAATTAATTTTATGTACACTTGTTTGATATTTTCAAGCTACTTTGGAACATAATGCTGTATATAGTGATGGATAGTTCTTTTAGATAGTAAATGAGGGCCTGACTTACATCTTTAATACATTGGTGAGAGGAAATGGGACTAGATTCAGCTAGTGTTGGACTAGGACCTGGGAGATCAGGGTTCAAATACCAACTCAGTAATGAAGCTGGGTGACCTTGGGCCAGTCACAGCCTGTTAACCTACCTCACAGGCTTGTTGTAGGGTTTAACTGCGGGGGGGGGGCACACCATGTACTCCTTGGAGAAAAAGGTGGGATATAAATGCAGTAAATAAGCGCTTCTGCTTACCTGCTTAAGAAAGCTGGACAGGCCAGCCAGATGGAAATGTCAGTTTCCAACCTGGTATCCAGAGATCTCCACGTGGTTGCATTTGGGCCCGCACTAGTCACAAAAAGCGCCTGGCACTAGCTGATTTCGAACATTGCATGCTGGCCAGCTTTGACAGGTGGGACCACTGCCAATCTCCTGACATCATAACAGCATCAGGTGATTGATACCAGTCAAAGTTTAAAGGTGATCATTTACCACCAATCAGCTCACTGGCAATTACAGACACCTTATTATTGGCACTGGGAATACTTGCCCCATAGCTGACATCACATATGACATAAGGTGAATGTGGTTTGTGGGACGCTACCTCATGGGCCAAATTAGGATCCGTGTCAGACCCAATTACTGGAGTACTGGAGGTTCCCCACTCATGTTATGAGCAGTGAGAAATTAACTTGCAAACTTATTACATTTTCAGAAGCTATGCTGAACTTCTGCTATCCCTGCCTCTTGAACTGCCTGAAAACCAATGGAAAGAGTTTCAGTCCTTTATTCAGGTAAGAATTTGGTTTCTTAACCAACCTATTCATCTGGAGTCATAAATATATAATTTTTGGTGCCTCCTGTTTCTCCTACAATGATGAGTTATGTTGTGTGTCAGTCTCTCATATTTATTGTGATCCAAATCTCAGTGAGAAGATGGTTTATAGTTCTGCCAGGGAAAAATTGTTCAGATGTAAAGTCTGGTTTAGTTTAGCAGCCTTCCATTTTTTCAGGTAAGTCACATAGCTACTCACCCCTTGTGTTTTGGCGAGGTAAAGAAACTTTGTGATAAAGGAGAATTGAAAATTTGAAGCACTCCACAGTTCTTACCATAATCCTCCATAGTCTGAACAAGAATTGTATTGACATACTTAAATCTGTATAAAAATACGAACAAAATAGTGCAAGAACTCTCTTTGATTGTGGTACCTTTTTTAAAAAGTATGCTTTCTATCCCACCAAGTTATTTTGCTTAGTGTATGATCCTGCTTCATGATCTGTTAGCATAACCCCTTAAGTTGTAGGTTTGTTAGTTTTTTTAAAAAAGAAAAGTATGATTGGAAGTGAGTTGCAAAAGCAGATAGCAATGAACACTTTGAAAACTCAGTGTTCTTATCTCTTCTTAGTCCGTTAGATGCTATCCAGCTCATGTAGTTTAGAGACCCATTTCAATCCCTGCTCAGTTTATTCAATTTAACAGAGAAACAGAGAAGATTGTAATTTGGAATTAGGCGGAATGGTACAAAGATATGATTATGTGGTCAGAAAATTAATGGGAAGTGCTTCGCTTTTACTCTTCAGTATTAGAGCCTGCACTCTACAGATGTGAAGTGAAGATTTTATACAGGGTCCACCAGACAGGACATTGGAACATCCTTTGAAATTCCTTGTACAATACAGCATTGATCATCAACTGGAGAAGCCACCCATGCCTTTTAAAAGGTGGCGTATCAGGCAGAAATTTAAAAGGTGTGACTATAACCCACTGTTGCATTTATTTAATTCCTACCTGTCACACAGCTTTAAAAGGATATGACTCCTTTCATCTCTTTTCTCCCATCTTTTAACATATTTAGTTTGGTTTGCACAGAATGCTTTCAAAGCTCTCAAACAGAAGAGAGTACTGTGTCTGGCAGATGGACTAGGATTTCCATTTTTGTAGCCTACAGAGACGCTTCTGCTGTATGAAGCTGCATTCCCTTTCTTCATCTGTGGTTGACTGAGGAATACCATATGATTGCCAGCTTCCTATCATTCAATGCTGTGATTGCATACATAGTACACTGGTGCCTGAATAGAAGAGTATGTGAGTGCTTGGTAGCTTTTTCTGGTGGTATTATTCAATTGAAAAGATAGTAGAGCTTTAGATAATTAGCAGTTAAACTCCGACAGAAGGTGACAGGGCACTGTCTTATTTTCAGAGCTAACATTCATTTTGGGTTGGTTCACACCAAATGCTTTTAAGCTGTGATTTAGAGCTAGGTGGATGAGACTCAGCAAGCCAGAGCAAAGAGTTGGACTTGTATGTTTCCCTTTGCTTCTCCTGCACATCCAGGAATCCTAGCTTAGGAACCAGGAAAATTGCAGTTGCTAAACAAGTCAGCTTCAAACAACAGCTCTCTGTTTAGAACAGCATCCTTCAACTTAAACATGCTCCCTCTTCTCCTATCATGCAGTGTGATAAAGGCATTGAAAATGGTCACAATTCAAAAGAGCAAATAGAACTGGCAGAGAGAAACTATAAAAACTAAAAGAAGCTCTTTTTCACAATGTTTTCAGTGTACTGCAAAATCTTTCTTCAAAAAAGCATGCTGATATGAATGTATATTTAATTTAAAATTGGCTTCCACTTTGCTCTTCATGTTGCAACGTGCTTAGTAAAAATTACTAAGAGCTAGTATGAGTTTTATGTAATTTGATGTACATATACTTGTTAAAACTACTTTGGTGGTTTTTTTCCTAGATGGCACACACAAAATTGATGGAAAGCGGCAGCTGCCAATTGCATTTCTTATCTCTTCTTGCTCAAGAAAATGGAACTTGGAAGAATCCAGTTCTTTCTAGTATCCTTTCCCAAGAGCCTCTGGATCAGGATGAGGGTAAGTTTACAAAGGAAATGTAGGCTGAAATGTAGGCTACTGTACAAAGCTAAGAGTTGCATCCATTAGTCTGCTTGCTTTTGCCCCTGGCCCATGCAGTCTTTGGCTGATTCATCACAAGGGAGTGTGGTTTTTGAGCTCGAAAGGTTCTCCAACCCTGCTATTAATTCTTTGCAGGATAAGGCACTTCTGCACTTCAGTTTCTGCCCCCTGTCCAACACGTAGTATAATCATTAGGTGAAGGTGAATTTGCAGAAATCCTCACACTCTGTCAGGTAGGCTACAGCTACATGAAAAGACTTGTGAACTGAGAGATACTAACCAACTTTAGAAGTTGACAGTTATGTGTATTTAAATTAGTTCTTACTATAAAATAAAAGTGTAAATGTATCCTTATTTACCAACTGTTATATCTTCCTGTATTAAGTGGAAATGGGAAGACAGAGAATTGGAAATAAGCAGAGAGCTTAAAAGTTTTATGCCTTGCACGGGGGAAAAGCCCACTTCGTGTACTGGTTCCAGAAAGGTAGAGATAGTTATACAGGGGCTGGTTCTGGGGTTCTGACTAATAATAATAATATAATAATAATTTATTATTTATACCCCGCCCATCTGGCTGGGCCTCCCCAGCCACTCTGGGCGGCTTCCATAAAAACAAAAAAATACAGTAAAATATCACACGTTAAAAACTTCCCTGAACAGGGCTGCCTTAAGATGTCTTCTGAATGTCAGGTAGTTGTTTATTGCTTTGACATCTGCTGGAAGGGCGTTCCACAGGGTGGGCGCCACTACCGAGAAGGCCCTCTGCCTGGTTCCCTGTAGCTTCGCTTCTCGCAATGAGGGAACCGCCAGAAGGCCCTCGGCGCTGGACCTCAGCGTCCGGGCAGAATGATGGGGGTGGAGACGCTCCTTCAGGTATACTGGACCAAGGACATATGTGCAATTTCAGCTTAACACACAGTCCCTGGAACCTAACCCCTGTGCAAGTTGTGAATCAACTGTATAGACAATAGTGTTACGTTTGTTGCCCAATTATTCCACCTTTCTTCATGGTGTCTAAGATACAGCATTTTTAAATCTCTTCTCTCCATGAGAAATGGCATTAGAGAATGCAAGTTAAAGAAGAAAATTCTTCGTAATTCCGTGTATAGTGATTAGTTTATACGTGATCATTAATGACGGAGAAAAAGAAATGCACCATTACTTTTGAGTCAATTCTTCTATGGTAAAGCTTTATTGTGGAAGCACCCATATTTTAAGATTTGTGAGTTAATGCTTACCATGGCAAGCATCCAGAGGGCAAACTATTTAGCTCTAGTGTAATCATGTGTTCAATACTTCCTTGGTGTCTCGTCTCATCTTTAAAGTAAGTTTCGCGCTCCCCATATCAGTGATCCATGTGTTCAGCTGGATTAGCTGGTTGCATGCATGAATTAAGGCAAAAATAAATAACAATGCTACCCGTGCATTTAATTGGCATGGCACAGAGCTACCTGCATACAAAATATTAAGATTTGTCACTGCCGTGTTACATGGCTGCAAGGGCCAATTTCTTTCCCTTCTTCTTTAAGGACTACTTGGGCTTAATGGGAGTATGAAGACATGCATAGCAGAGATATGACGAATGCTCCTACTGCCTCCTTTGGGAAGCAGTGGTTGGAAAACAGTTTAAGTGCTCATCTGGCATGATGGGAAGGCATGTAAAGAATTTGATTTTGCTTTGTATTTGTAAGCTTCCTTTGTCTTAAGAGAAGCAGGATGGTGATGTTTGCCACACCCCAATAATTGCTTGCAAAGCTATTTAATGTGTGGAAATCTGGGAATTAATTGAATATTTTATTTTTATTTTACTTATTAAGTGCATATCTCACATTTCTTCCCAAAGGACCAGGTGGCAAACACTTCAAGTAATAAAAACACAATTAAAAATGAAATACTGACATAGAGTTGTGCTATTCATGCAAAGGCAGATTCCTCCTCCTTCCCCTTCTTCCCAAAAATCTGTTACAGGGGTTTCCCCACACTCCAGAACATTTTAGCGGGGTACAAGGAGAGGGTGGAGAATTTTCATTGTAGAAGTGGAAATCCTTGTGCAAATTGGACAGCTTCGTCGGATACAACCCATAGAGTCTGGGAAGACTGACATAATGTTTGAGATGGTGTCCTTGACACTTTCAGGGTTACCAAGGTTTTAAGGTACTTTTAAGAGTTTAGTCCCTTGGTTATAATGGTCTGAATGAAGTTTGCATTAATTTCCACGCTGTTATTAATTACCATCTACAGTACATACAAATGGTATGCTTATGAATAGTGCGGCTCACACTAGAAATTTAGTTAGCACAATATTAAATCTTGAATTGAGGCCTCTTGCCAAATAGGGGTTGGGCTTAAGTTTATTTATGTAACAATACAACTAAAACTATGATAAAACCATAATAAACACAATTTAAAATGTCCTGCACGGCAGGGATAGCCTTTAGGAGAAAGGAAAAAACATCATAGGGGGGAACTAATGATTGAGGATTTATTTTGATAAAGAATTGTATTAGATGTGGTATGGGTGGGTATCTGAGAGATAAATATTGGGTTTCTATTGTTCATTGAAGATTGAGCAGAGTGAAGTTTATAGTGGCTTAAAATTTATTTTTGTATTCTAAAATAGATCTTGTTTCTGCATTGACTGTGTTATTTGTGTTATGGTTGTGTTTTTGTAGCATAACTTGGTCTTGTGATCATCCTTGCTCACAGGTTAACTGTACCGTGAAATTAAAGGTTGCTGTGGATTTGCAAGAGGAAAACTAAAACCTTGACATTAAAACTCCAGATGTTAATAATATTAATGTGACGTACAGTTCCGATTCATGAGTTAAAAATGGACATTTTTTTAAACCTCAAGGTCCTTCCGTATCTTATTTCAGTGATAGCAGAGAATGTTCCTCTGTTAATGCAAGACAGGTTACCTGAAATGATAAACACTGTGGTTTAAAGGATTATTAGGGACCGTGGGTGGAAGAGCAAGGCTAAAAAATAAGAAATGTAATTAGTCACTGAATCATGTGGAAGATGGAAAAGAATATGAATGTTTTGGATTGGGCATGGAAAATGAACATTGAATACATGCATCATTTTGTGTTTAACAATGAACAGTACTAAACCTTTGCATATACAGAACTGTCATCTCTAGTTATTAAAATAACTTTCTCCCAGATTTCACAATGGCCTGTGTGTGCATTTCTTGTTAAGAAAGCACGCCTGTGTTGCTTAGTTTAGGAAAATATATTCTAATTTCTTACTTAGCTTGTCATTATCTTTTTTAAAAACTTAAGCTGATTTTAATAAGTTGCACAATTAAATATGCAAAGTGAGGCAGTTACTCTAATCTCATAACATGGAGTAACTTCTCAAAGTATGATTTGATTATCAGGAGCGCCATTGTGAACTGAGACAGTCTGCTCTTCTCCCCACCCCTGCCATGGTGTCAAAAATAGTTAAGAGTTAAATGTCACATTGCTTGACTCAGGCAAATGATGGTTACTACTAACCCCAGTTTGTACCCAGACCAGATACTGAAACCAAGACGTGGTACACTGGACCGTTGTCTTGCCTTAGTAATGGACTGGACAAGAGCCAATAAACTGACAATCTACATAAGACTGAGACATTGTTATTGGGTGGTTCCCTAGATCAAATGGATGGGAGTGTGTTGTGGACACTTAGTCTAAAAATTGTAGACATGAGGATTAGCTAGGTAAGTCTAGGTAAGAAACCTGCCAAATTGCAGACAAAGGTTTGTGTATTAGCCACCTGTAAACTTGATTGAGGGGACAGAGAGAACTAAAGGTGGTTTGCTTTACGCCCTGTGGTTTTGTGAACAACTACTTTTTAAAATGGCATATGTCATAGAGGTGCCTATAAGAAAGGAGCGTGCAAAATTTCAGAGCAATAGGGGCAGGGGCTAGTGACTGACATGATTGAAAAAAATCACGCTTGTGTTCTATTCACTTGGCACCAAAACTCCAGAAACAATGCAAAGCTGATAAATAGGAGTGGATGTGTAGCACAAAGGCAAAACATCAATGTCCGGCATTTTCAAGTGAGCACTGCTAGCAGAACTAGCAAAGAACACAGAGCATACAAGAACAAGGTGATGCATCAACATCTGTTCTCCAAAGAACAGTGTTTAAAGAGCTTGTATAAAGCAATTCAAGGTTTTTCTGTGGATATGACACAGTAAATTTGCAAGACATTTTAATGTCTGAATATCGCTGTGTTAAAAGTTCTGAAACATAGCAGTTTTGCTACAATATAAACATTGGTTTTTTTGTTTAGTGATTATAAAGTAATGGTTTAATAGTGGCAAAACAAAGCAATTTTGTGTCTCATTTGCATTCTTTTAAGTGATCCTGATAGTTTACTCTCTTTTTCTATTTTAATTTTAAAGAAACGTTTATTCAAAATTCTGCATAACACAGTGTTATCAAACAGAATCTGATTACAATATACATAGTCCACATACAATTATAGATCACTGTTCAACAAAAACAGACATAAAATAAAACCAAAATAAATAAACCTCCTCCCATCAGATGTTAAGGAGATAATTAATTACACAAATTTAGAAAATATTTGAAGGTAGCCCTGTATAGGAAAGTTTTTTAATGTTTAATGTTGTATTATGTTTTTATATATGTTGGAAGACACTCAGAGTGGCTGGAGCAACCCAGTCAGATGGGCGAGGGTACCAAAAATTGTTGTTGAAGGTAGTGACTGGAACTATTTATAACATAGACATAATTGCTGAACAAGACAGGTTTACAAACATGGACTCTATTATACCAAGGGAAAGTAATTAAAGTGTTCTGTTGTCCTAAGTCACTATCAGCCATATTCATTCATTACTGCTTTGTTTCATTGCTCTTTATTTGCCTATTTTCTTTTTCTTTATTCCTCATCATCCCAAAACTGTCTTAATAATTTTATTTATTTATTTATCTTTATCCAATTACCTTCCCCATTTTTTTCTCTAATTTGGGAACCCTCCAAACATACATATTTTCTGAGTATGTTTTATTTAGCCCAGTGCCTTATTTTATGTCAGCCTTCTTCAACCTTGTGCCTTCTAAATGTTTTGGATGACAGTTCCCATCATCCTTGACTGCTGGCGGTGTTGGTTGGGGCTGGTGAGAGTTACATTCCAAAAACATCTGGAGGGCTCTAGGTTGAGGAATGCTGTTAGTTGAGCAAGCTATAAGTGTCTATTAAAAATTAAGGCTGCAAATCAAGGAAGCAGTATATGATTGTCGGGGAGAACTACATGTGCAACCTGAGTAGGATTATAGGTGGTGCCATTTTGTGTGTGTCCAATTGACGCACAACCACCAATGTATGCATCATTTTTGGCCCTGGAATGGAGGTGGAATGGGCTTATGGTGGCCCAGAACACAACTCCTGCGCAAGCGGGGAGTTGCCTGTACATGTATTCACTACAATTGTTGTCATTGCCAAAGTCACTGTTCAGTATAAGAAGAGGCTTCTCTTCTGCCATTGGGACTGCTGTACCAAAACATCAAACAAAACTAGATGTACATGTACCGTAGTTCTCTCACCATTCCCATGCAGGCACATCACTTTGTTGAATTGCTGCTGCAGTTAGTGAAAAATATACCTTGACATTTGGTTTTGGAAAGCATTGCCAAAACATTTCAAGTCAGTATAGGGAGACTTATTGAAGACTGTTATTAGTAAGTTTTTGCCTGTTACATATTTGTTTGACCCTTCCAAAATTACAAAGTTACAATTGCTTTCCATGCTTACTTAAGTTAAAACTTTGTCTTTCTTAAAAGGTATGGGAAAATAATACACATACTGTTTCACTTACGATATAATTTTAAGTTACGATATAATTCACAAATTTAATTTACAAAATTTAGAAACTTAATTGTGAAGGCTTTATAACAAAAATACAAGTACATAGTTAAGGTATAAATACTAGTTGTAAATATTAACTGGTCTTTACTGATTCACACATACATTGGTGTTAAATATTTAATGGGCAGTTACTGATCACATATTGTTGTTTCGCCCTGTTTGCCTTTCACATTTACAAGTGGAAAGTTCAATCACCTTACAGTTTGGTCTGAAACAAGTCTAATTGAAAGTATGCCTCATTGTTATCAGTGAAGCTTTCTTGCTTTGCAGCATTAATGTAGTAATGTTCTAGAATGTAAGCCAGTGCTTAGCTGCATTGGACTGATACTGTATTACTGTAGTAATTTTAACACTTAATATTGGGTTTATACCTTTTTATGTGCCTGAGATTCAGTAACAAGAACGGACAAAAGGCAAGTTTGTCTGTTGATGAATACATTTTATTCTCTGGCTTCTGAAATTTGAATTATAGGGATATTCAGTAATTGCATTTAAGTCTCTTTCCTAAGTTGTAAAGAGCATTCCTAGCAATGTACCTAATGTTGGAAGATAGTATAAAATGTGTTTGTTTCTTGTATTTGAAATTATTGTTGTGAGTTGTATTATCATTCAGTGGATATCACTGATAAAGCCTGTTTTTAATCAGTGTGTTAGTTAAAAATATTATTTATTATTATTATATAATATATAATATAATATTATTATACTGGAAAGTATCTTTGTAAATAATTCATGGCTGAATTCAGATGAGATTGACCTCTGAATCATAAATCACAATTGTCTTTTTGTAGCCGTAATAATACTGAATCTGCCTCTTTCGTCCCATTTCATCAGCTTGCTCCGAAAAGTAATTAGAACGATTAATTTATCTGCAAGAATATCTGTTTTCATATTATAAAGCTACTTAATCCAGACAGGCTGCAGTGACATTGATTTTAATCTATTTCCTTAACCTTTTCGGTGGACCTTTTTTAATTAACTTTTGCATCTTAGCTTTATTGATTTATTTTGGTTTTTTACCTTTAGACTCTATAGATGAGTCATAATTGTATATATAAAGCCATCTGGATTCTTCTCCAATTTCTCTCTCATTTTACCCTTCTTCTAAAGACCAGTGTCTAAAATCTCTTTGTAAATATAAAAATTAGTGTGTGCGCATGTGAGAAAAACAAGTAGGTTTTAATCAGGTTCTGTTTTTGTTTTGTTTAAAAAAACATTTTAAACAATTTTAAATTTGGTTCTTATATGTGCAACTTAAAATATATCTGGAGTGTCTCTCTTGATGGAACCTAGCCTGGCCAGGTGGGTTTCAAGGTGGGTCACAATTTGGTCCCACTGCAGCGTGCACCCCAGTTCATCACTTCACTTGTTCACATAGGTGTGCATAGCAGTCATTACCCTTCACTCGCGCTGCGACTGGCTTTGGGCTGTTGCACAAGGATGCTGCCACCCAGTGATAGAAAGGGGTGTTGCCACCACCTCTCCAACATTTCCGCCTGTTGGTCAAGCTTGACCCCGGGGGTGTCTTCCTGTGTTGGGCCACACACAAGGAAGCTGTTTCCGCAGATCCCTCATGTGCCAGATCCCTCTCAGCTGGCCCTAGAGTGGCCCTAAAGAGAAGGAGCCACTGCCCTCACTTCCCCAACCCCAAAGGCTGGGCTTGGGTGCGGCTTCCTTCGATGAGGGAACCTGTTGTGGGGGTGCCTAGTTGGACACCCTCAAAAGAAATGTGTCTGGAGCTGCAACCCTCCCCGTCCTGTCGTCGTCCCCCCCACGCTATGCCACTGGCACTGGCTCTTATATATGTTCATTGCTGCAGCTTTTTTTGTAAGTGCTAGCTTGAGAGCCATAGGTGATAAGGAACTGCATGTCAGAGGGTGCATGGAATTCCATGCAGTGAACGAGCTAGTGGAGGAGGAATGGAACACTGTTCCTACCGTGCGCCCAGTGTAGAAACCAATAAGGGTGCCAGAATCTGGTGCTTAGCATAAAAGTACAATGAATTGTTGCAGGAAGGAAATACTTCTTTGTCTCCGTCTGTAGCCCCTCCAGTCCCTCTCCTGTTATAAAAAAAAATACATAATTGCAGACTAGTTTGTGGTCTTATTTATTAGGATTATTTGTTGGTCCTACCAATCCTGTAATCATATATTTGTACAATTGTGTGCCGAATGAAATCTTACCTTGACACCATCTAGTATAAATTGTTCATTAAGAAGGTTGTTCAGCCCCCTCTACCCTCATTATAACTTGTGTTCTATGAAGTAAATTATGTTGAAATACAAATATTACTGCAAAAAAGGTAATCTCACTTATTTCCCATACCATAATTAAGAAAAGTTGGTATATCATAGGGTTTGTTCAGAAGTTGTCCCTGAGAAGGAATCAAGGTAGAATTTGGGTTTATGAACACCCTTACCCATGTTTCTACTTCTCTTTTCATGATAACTGGTGACAGAACAGGAGCTTCTATACTCTTATGGTGAGAGGGATTGAGGAGGGAATGTACAGCAGTGAAATCATGTCCAAGCTCTTAACCACATTGATGATCAGAGGGAAGAATTGAAGCTCTGGCTTGCTTTTTTAAAATTGAAATAGGTTTACTGTAGTCAAGTTGGGCCCTTTCAAAATCCTTCTAACAGTTAGTGCCTTTGCCTTTCATGATAAATACTGGTATGTAGACCTGTGTTAACACTTAGTGCATGGTGAGCTAACAATATGTCTAATTGTCTTTCAGTGAATCAGTTTTTAACCTTTGAAGGCCCTATGCTACTGGATGTGCGCATTAAGCATTTGATGAAAACAAAGCAGTTAACTCAAGCAACTGCCCTGGCAAAAGTGTGCTCTGACAATCCAGAAATCAGCAGCAAAGGCAGTTTTAAGCAAACCTATCTAGTCTGCCTTTGTTCTGGGTCACCAAATGAAAAGCTAATGCAGGAGGTAAGTATGTTTTAGAAATATGCCTTGTGACTTTCTCAAAGCATCAGTAATAAGAGTATTGGGAAACATGGTTCAGAAGTGCATGTTGTAACATTCTCTGTAGAAAGAGTTAAGCTTGAGTCAGTGCAAACTGTAAGGTATAAAACATCTTGGGCCAGATTCAACTACCCCATTCATGGAACCTAGCACAAGGACTCCAGCTAGCTCAATGGAGCTTTCCACCTCTCTTCCCCTGTACCTGCCCCAGATCCTCCCTGGAGAGTTGGGAGAATGCCCAGAACAGCATGGCAGGGAGGAGAAGGAAGATTGTTTCATCTGGCAAGCAGAAATATTCTCATTGGTGGTATATTTAATTCCACCCATTGACTCTTATCCCTTAAAAAAGAATTGTTGAGGTGTTTGCCATATTTTATTTAATGGGGTTCTATTCATTAATGTATAGTACCCAGTACTATACATGGTGGATATAATGGCCTTTAAATTGGAACAATTGGGGACTTCCGGGTTGGCGCCATCGCCGAATGGCGGGCTCCCTCCGTGCTCCGGAGGGAGCCGGCTCGGCAGGGGTTGGGTCCTACCGCGCCGGCGACGCGGGGACCCTCAAAAACCATGGGCACGGAGCCCCATGGACATGGTGACTCGGCTGGCACCTTTGCGCCCCTCCCCGGCCCGCGAAAGAGCCTTTTTAAAGGCTAAAGAATGGGCGCCAGGAGGAGGGGTGGTGCTTTGAGTCCTCCGCTTCCCCTGCCGAGCGAAGCCGCATGCCATTCGGTGGAGAGCGCCAGCTTCTTCTATTGAGAATTCGGATCTAAAAGAAGAACCCGTGAGTAATTGGAGTATGGACTAAAAAGAGGGATAAATTTTTAAAATTTGGAGCGAACGGGGGAGGTGGAAAAAGGAAGTCAGCCCCCCCTTAATTGTAGAAGAGCCAAAACAAAGGACTTGACAACTAAGATCGAGAGTAACCTTATCTTGATGAATCTGCAACTTCGCGAGGGGAAAATATAAGATTGAGCTGGAGGAGAAAAGTGGAATTTGAATTAAAAAGCAACCCCCCCCGGAATCCCTGGAGCGATTCGTGAAAATGCCTGGAGAAGAGTAACGGAGGTTTTGACAGCTGTCAAAGAGCTGTCAAAACGGAAGAATAAATTGGAGTCTTTGTTACGAGGACTTTGCCGGTTACATTTGTCATAAATTGGAGATAAATTGTTTCAAATAAGGATCAACAAGTTATTTGGACTGGTGGATGTGATTTGGAGGGGAGCTCAGCTGCTGTGGTCCATCTAGAGGAGCTGAGGGATATTGCATGTGTTTTTGACAGGAAACCTGGATAGTTGAACAGAGTTTTTAATCTCCTGGGAAACTGCAGAAATGGAACACTATTTTGTCTACAGAGGTCTACACACTATAGGAAACAATGGATTTATCTGTTGGAAAATGAAAGGGACATGACGTAACGTTTGGTTCCTGAATAACAAGCCTCTGCAGAGGAACTAGAAGCTTTTGGAAAAAGAACATTCCTGCGGGAGAACAGGGAAATAAACAAAGAAACAAAAAGGAACTGGAAGTGGGAACATTTGGGATATCCAGATTTGACAAGCTTATGGAAATAAAATTGGAGTTTTCACTCCTGGATACAAAAATCTGGATGGAAGAAATGGGCCCCTTTTTGAGATAGACCTCTTCTATGATTGGACACTCGTAACTAAAATTGTACACTCGTAATTAAAAATGACTGGCAAAAAATTAGAGGGGTATGAGCTTAGTGAAATGTGGGAACTCCAGAGAGATACTAGAAGTGGAGGGATATGGGGAACGCAACAGGGAAAGGGAGGAGGGAAATTTGGAATCCAAAAGTTGTAAAATTGTTCTCTTATTTTTATTTTATATTTATCTGCATTATATTTGAAAAGGGGGACCTCGTGGAAGGGATTAGATCGATCTTAGGGGATGGGAACTTGTAAAAAATTTGGGTTATTGATGATGAGTGTAATTTGGGGATAAGAATTTGTTGAATTTAATTGTTTATTTGGAAGATTTGGAATACAAGAGGGGGTGGGGAGGGGAAGTCCTGGTTATTGGAAAAAGTTTATAAATTGGATTTAATTTGTTTTAATTTGGAAAATCTTAATAAAAATTATTAAAAAAAAATAAATAAATTGGAACAATTGGGCATAGAAAGGTTAGGAGGGAATTCATGGTTTTGAATAATTCTGGGAGATGAAGGTTTTCATGGAAGCTCTTAAGATAAGGGGTAATTAAATATGCTCAGTGGTCAGTCTTTGAAACATTCATATCTGTTAGACCCTCTTTGGCAGTAATCAGAAAGGAACTGACAGCCTTGTTCGAGCTTTTGAAGAGAAATGACAGAATGACTCCATTTGGCATTAATATCTTTTAAAATGCCCTTCCTCTTTCAGCATTAACCACACTACCCGGTGAATGCTAAGCTTTTGACTACCTTCAAATCCTTTAACCATGGCTGGCATTGACCTCGGCGCAGATGCTCTGCTGCAGCATTGTTAAAGTTGAAAAGGGTTAGAAGAAAGGGGTTCTAGTACTGTATAAGGAAAGGAAGGCAGTTCATGAACTTGCTGAAGCCAAGAAGTTGCTCCCAGTCTCTTAACCAAAATTAAGTCCTTTGGTTCCTGGAGTCCTTTCACTTGGATTATTTTATATTTGGGAATGATTTGTCCAGGTCCTTACAAGCATAGGGTAGGATTTCCCTAACAAGACCTATCAGCAGAAGCCCTGCACAAAACATTTTGCTTGCACAGTGGGGGTTTTCCCTTCTGCCCACCCATGCGTGTTGGTAAGGCGAATCCCCAGAACAGTACTCAGAAGGTGGAGAGGTGAGTGGTTATTCTGTTTGGCAAACAGAAATGTTTGCACTGACAGAAGGATCAGAAGAGTGTGACGTTAAATTCCTCCCATAAACTAATAAAACATATACATAGAGACTTAAGTATTTTTGTCTGTGTTAGCAGTATTTTCAGTCTCTCTGGATAAGTGTAATAGAAGATGCTGGCATATAAATTTAGGAGATCATTGAGATGATTTATGTAATGTATAAACTGTACAAATTAGATTTTTTTCTTTTTGAAAAATAATCATGGTTTTTACATAGACTATCAATGTTTAAAGCAATTGCTTAAACTGCTGATATGTACTATGCATGTTTTGATGTAATCGGATTTAATATTTTAACTGAAAACAAATTACTTAATCTTTTTTCCTTCACTCTTCAGATTGCAGCTATAGACTGCAAAGATGCTTTAGAAATGATCTGTAATCTAGAATCTGAAGGAGATGAAAAGAGTGCTCTTATTTTATGTGCAGCATTTTTATCTCGTCAACTGCAGCAGGGAGAGATGTATTGTGCATGGTAGGTTTGAATCCTTTGAACTATGTTAGTTAGAATATATTATACAGCAAATATACAAATGGAGTAATGGAACAGAAATATTATAAAATTGAGTATTTTGTCATAACTTGTGATAGCTAGTGCCATTGGTGTCCATAATTTATCCTAATTAAGGATCAGATAGGAGATCAAATATTACAAAGCAACCGTAGTTTTACCTCTGTAGGAACCAAATTCTACAGCTCTTAGCAGACTGATGTAATAAAAGTTAAGTTAATATATCTAAAATTCTTACCTCATCATTGTGCGATTTTATTATACCAGCACATTTCCAAGTACTATGCAGTGAAATGACTAGTAGACTGCTCCTTGTGAACATAAACCAGAGCATATTTAACGCTGAAACGTGTGTCCTTACCATATAAGATAGATATTGAGTGTTAAGTGGGAAAATATAATACTTGGAATGAAATGCTTAGTCATGAAAATGTTAGCACATTTAACATTCAGGATTTTTCTGTAAATTTTATTTCAATCACAAGTTCAAGTAAATTTTATTTCAATCACAAGTTCAAGAATGATGGATTGTAAATCACTCTTAGTTTTATGCTGCTCAAGATGCATTAAGCAAGCCAATTTCCCCATCTCAAGAAAGAATGACTTGCTTTCCATGTGTCCAGGCATAGTTTAGGGTATATAAATAGAAGTGTACTTCATTTTAAATGTACTGTAATCTTTCTCCTGTTTTTGGCCAAAATATAATGCAGGTAGGCTGCCTCTGAAGCTATTGCTTTTCTTTGTATTCCAACTGTTTCCAAAATTTCCCAGTAAGTAGAAGCTGCAGGGAATTCCCAAGGTGCCATACTAGCAATTGTTTACCTTCATTTATAGGGCATGGGGCTGCCACCTCTGTTGCATTGCTTGCCAAATCCCAACCCCCTCCCTCCACCCCTGCCCACTTGCTACCCCTGCCAACACACTACCCTCCCCATTGTGAATCCCCATCCCTCCACATCTCTCACAGCTCACCCCAATCCACTGTGAGAGGGTGAGAAGATGAGAAAGTCTTTCATCCCATTCTGCCAGAAGGAAGCGTGCCATTTTGAAATTCCCATTTCCTTCCAGCAGCAGTGGAAAAAGGAGAGAAAGACACACACCTGCTTCTAGTGACTACAGTGTTTCAATGTTAGTATAAACTTTGTAAATCTTGATTTTCAGGGAACTGACACTCTTCTGGAGCAAACTACAGCAAAGGGTGGAGCCTTCTGTACAAATATATCTAGAGAGATGTCGTCAACTTTCTGTGTTAACAAAGACAGTGTACCACATTTTCTTCCTAATTAAAGTAATCAATTCAGAGGTAAGGATGTGCAGTAAGGTTATTCGTGATGCTGTGAATTGAAATCCACTTGGTAGTGACTTGCAAAGTATAGTGCGCCTACCACATGAAAATACGGTTCTTCGCACTTCCAACTATGGTATCTACATGCGTAAACTAGCAGTCAGAAGTTCCTGTGAAGCATAATTTACTCTTGTCTCAGAGAATGCTGGCATGACAGTGTGCACTTTGCACTTAGTATCTCTGGCTGCCAAAAATGTCCAAAACATTAACATTTGCTTAGAACATCTTTTAAAGAAAGGGAGGGAGGATGAGCCCATCTGTGGGAGCTTGTGGTTGCTTTTGACCATTCTAGATGGCCTTGACTCCTACATCAGTTTTAAGAAATAGAAAGATTGCATTGGGTACAATACAGCCAAATTTTGCTCACTCTGTTTCAATAGCATCCTGGGTAAAGTATTTATTTTCCTGTTATGTTTATATTTCTAGGCTATTTTCCTGCCCAAAGGCCAGTAAACCAGGTTACAAATAAAAACAGCTCAAAATTTAGAAGTCAACAGCTAAACAAAATAAAGAAAAAAAGTCAAATGCAGAGCAGCAGCAAAACAACCTCCAACTGTTAAAAAGCAAACATCAAAATACAGCAAGAAACCAGGCCAGCATGAAATCAAGACCAAAGGAACAATGAAATAATAAAACAGTTGTAACAGAACAGCCTATAGTGTGGAGGTAATACAAGTATAGGGGAGATAGTTCCACATCCTGTTTCAGGATGATGTGGGCAAGTGGAAGTTCTTCCAGGGAATAGGTCTTAGTAGGTCAGTTGTATTAAAAAATTAGTTTGGGACCTTAGTTTGCTTGACTCTGCCTTAAATTGTATAGTGATGTCTGCCCAAGAGTTGCTAAAGATACTAGGTTGGATCCAGATAAGAGGACAAGTAGATTTTCTTCATGTGTCCTTCACATGAAATGCTATATGCTACTGCTGTCTGATTTCAGCTCATTCATTCCCATTCCAGCATCTCATCTTCCAGCCATCAGAAACATTTTATTTGATGGATGTAGGTAGCTGCAGTTTGGGTTGGGAAATTCTTCTCATGCAAACATCCTTATGCTTACGTTTCTCTGGATACAACCCAGAGATGTTTGAGAATGGCATTTACAGGTAATAGCTCTGATAAATGTTGAGCCTTGCGGGACACAACTGAATTAAGGACAAAGAAGTTGCTCTTTTCCCCAGTATTATTTTTTGTGCTTCTATATATTGTAAGGCAGTTGCTGGTTTCACTTAATAATTATGGGGTTTTTTCAAGAGTTTGCAACAGGACCATATAAATCAAAAACTGTTCCTGGAAGAAGTGATTTATTTTGACAAAATGTAGACCATTATCCATTTAATGCAAAAATATGGGTTTTTTAATTGTATGTTTAATGTTCAGATGTAAGGGAAAGAGTTTGAATAATCATTTATAAAATTTACTGAAATCAATTTTAAGCATTACATGTTTGAAATTACTTTTTAATTTGTCTCTTTTACAGATCGATGCTGCTGGACTTGCAACGTGCATTGAACTTTGTGTGAAAGCATTGCGTTTGGAAGCCAGTGAGAATACAGAGGTCAAGATTTCCATTTGCAAGACTATATCTTGTTTGTTGCCTGATGATTTGGAGGTTAAACGTGCTTGTCAACTGAGTGAATTTCTCCTCGAGCCAAATGTGGATGCATACTATGCTGTTGAAATGCTATATAATCAGCCTGACCAGAAATATGATGAAGAAAACCTTCCAATACCAAATTCATTACGCTGTGAGCTCTTACTTGTATTAAAAACTCAATGGCCTTTCGATCCAGAATTTTGGGACTGGAAAATGCTAAAACGTCAGTGTCTTGCATTAATGGGAGAAGAGGCATCAATTGTATCATCAATAGATGAGCTGAATGACAGTGAAATGCATGAAAAAGCAGAGGACTGCCAAGATGAAAACAAAGAAACTTTAGTGAATGGACTTTCTGGATGTTTTGATGAAGCTACAAACTTACTTAGAAGCATTAGAGATAAAAAGCAGAAAAACCGAGAAATAAAGAAACTGAGAGAGCGAGGGTTCATATCTGCTAGATTCAGGAACTGGCAAGCATACATGCAATATTGTGTGCTGTGTGACAAAGAATTCCTTGGACATAGAATAGTAAGGCATGCACAGAAACACTACAAGGATGGAATCTATAGTTGCCCGATATGTGCACAGAATTTTAATTCTAAAGAAACATTTGTTCCGCATGTCACACTACACGTTAAGAAGTCTAGTAAAGAGAGACTGGCTGCGATGAAACCACTGAGAAAATTAGGAAGACCACCTAAAACAGCAACCACTGGTGTGAACAAGAAGAACAATACTGTAGTTAAGCAGGAACAACGGCATATAAAAAAGAACAGCCTTTATGCAGCAGACTTCATTGTTTTTAATGATAATGATGGTTCTGATGATGAAAATTTTGAAAAAGACAAACCTTACATTCCAGAGATAACACCAGTTCAGAAACCATTGCCTGTCAATGAGTTTACATGTCCTGTTAGCTTGTGTAAGAAAGGCTTTAAATACTTTAAAAATTTGATTGCACATGTGAAAGGTCATAAAGACAATGAAGAAGCTAAACGGTTTCTTGAAATGCAGAGCAAAAAAGTCATTTGCCAGTACTGTAGACGCCATTTTGTAAGTGTTACCCACCTCAATGATCATTTACAGATGCATTGTGGCAGCAAACCCTACATCTGTATCCAGATGAAATGTAAATCTAGCTTTAATAGTTATGCTGAACTTTTGAGTCATCGGAAAGAGCACCCACTCTTCAAGGCAAAGTGTATGTTTCCGAAATGTGGGAGAGTGTTTTCAGAAGCATACTTACTTTATGATCATGAAGCACAGCACTATAATACCTTCACCTGCAAATTTGCAGGTTGTGGAAAAGTTTACCGCTCCCAAAATGAATTAGAAAAGCATATTGAAGACCATACTAAATCATCTGAAAAAATACAGCTGTCTGATGGTGAGAATAATTCTTCCCAACCTTTAGAAGAAAATGAGAATGCAGAAGAAATCCATCCAAAAGAAACATTTGTTTTACCACCTGAAAATGGTGTAAATATCTGTGCCAAAGCAGAAAATTATGTCTCAGATCAGTTCAAAGATGAATCTCTCAGGACTGAGGGAACAAAAATGCCAGCTAGTGTACTGGAACAGATTAATTCAATCTCTGTAGAAAGTGTGGAGCAACCTATACCTGCTCCTCCTGCAAAGGCAGAACCGGTAGCTGTGGCCAGCAGTGTTTTGATGCCTCTTCTAGGCCAAAGAATTAGAGAAAACATGGCAAGAAAAGGTAAATTACCTGCTTTGAGTAGTAAAATAGATACTGGTGCATCTGTAGTCCAACAGTTATGCCCAGCAGTTGAAGATACTTGTAATGATCTTGCAGTGTTCCAGGAAGGAAAGCAACATGACTGTGTTGGTGAGTCCCAAACAGTTTCCATGCATTCAGTTAAACTTGAACCTGAAGTTCTTGCATCAAAAAGCCCTGAAAAAGAGATAAGTCTTACGTCCTTCATGCCGAATCAAGTAGGCTGTCAAAATTTACTCTCTCCCAAACTTCCCATGGAAGAGAACATTAAGACTGCTCCCAATTTTTATAATTTGCCTCTAAAGACTTTAGAAGGGATTGCACTTGCTCCAACCCAGAGCAGCCTCGGCACTCCTTTTGTTCCAGTCATACCACTGGCAGCTCCAGTTCAGAAGTTCACTTGCCAAGTTGATGGATGTACTCGAGTCTACAATTCTTGCCAAAGCATTGGCAAACATATGAAGACAGCCCATCCTGATCAATATGCTGCATTTAAGATGCAGCGCAAGAATAAAAGGAGTAAAAAAACAAGCAGTTTGCAAAACCTGTCAAATGATAGCAAAATTGTTTATTTTTTACCATCACAAGTATCTACTCCCACTAGTGATGCTTTTCTTCAACAAGCCAGGACCACTTCAAATCCCCCTTGTACAAGCCAACTGCAGCAGCTGTCTAACGCCCTTTTTCCAACACGTCTGGAAAGTATGACTAATTCCCTATTACCCAACATGGAAAATGTTATAAATATAGGTCTATCATCCCATATTAAAAGTGAAACAGAGAATACATTAGGCGCACAATTGGGAAGTTTGTCCAGTGCAACTTTACCTTCACAGCTGGACGAACTAGAAAAACCAATTATGCCTCTGAACATTGACAGTGGTTCAGATCCTTTCCTTCCTTTACCTTCAGAAAATGGTCCAATTTCTCTCTTTCCTTCTCTTGCTGATAATGGTCCGAGTTCTGTTTTCTCACAAATGGAGAACAATACCAGTCACTTTTCCTCCCTAGAAGGAAACAATAACTCTGCTTTTACAAAAGATGAAAGTGTTGATGTGCTCTTCCCTTCACAAGTAAATAATGAGAGTAACTTCAGTGAAACCACTCCGCAACTCCTTGTTTCAGAAAAAGTGAAAAAGGTTCGTAGGCGAGATCCAGATGGAAAAGAAAAGAAGCCAAAGCAAAACAAGCGGGCAAAATGGCCAGCAATAATCAGGGATGGCAAATTTATTTGTAGCCGATGTTATAGGGTTTTTTCTAATCCTAGATCACTTGGTGGCCACCTGTCTAAACGCTCCTATTGTAAGCCCCTAGATGAATCGGAAATTTCTCATGAAGCTCTACAGCTTAATGGACAGTCTTCTCTTCTTGCCAGTATGATTCTTTCTTCAAATGCATTGAGCTTACAGCAGCAACAGGAGCCAACTTTTAATCCAGAAGTGTGTTTTAAAGAGCCATCATTCCTTCAGCTGCTGGCTACTGAAAATCGGTCAACTGCTTTTTTCCAGAACTTGTTTCCACGGACTAATACGACTACCTTCAATGCAAGTGAAAATGAAGAAGGAAATGAAATTATCAAACAGGCTTTGGAAACTGCAGGCATTCCAAGTACTTTTGATTCTACAGAAATATTACCACATGTAATTACAACTAGCTGTATCACTGGTACTACTGAAATAAATGCAACAGTTTTGCCAAATCCAGGTGTCTCACCTTCGTTACCAACTACCTTGCTATCAGACCAAAACAGAACAATTAACACCAAAATTTCCTCAGTAGAAGAATGCAACAGCTTACCAGTATTTCCAGATGACTTAATACTTAAGACTATTGAAAATGGCCTATGTTCCAACTTGGTTTCTAATTCTACTGCTACAGCACATAATTTTGGAAATAATACTTCACGTATTTCAGTCATAAGCAGCATCAAAAATTCAGAATTGAGTAACTTAAAGAAAAAGGGGGTCGGTGGTTCAAAGAAAAAGAAGAAAACTGCTGCTGACATTTCACAGAAATTAGTAATTAATGATTTGTCAACATTGGGGCTTTTAGCCAGAAATGCTGAAGAAAATGTGCAAATATCGACAGAGAATCTCCAGTCAAATGTATTGACAAAATATGAGTCTCAAGTGTTAATGGAAAATCTTACACAAAAACTGAGCAATGTGGACAGCGAGTTAATTGCCAGTGTCAAAGAGAACTTTAATACTAGTCATGACACTCATGAAGAAACAGTTTGCTTATCAGTGAAATCTGAAAATGACAACTCTCAGGTCACTCTAGATTCCTGCATTCAGGAAAATTCCAATTTGGAGATTTCAGAGCAGAATGTAATTGAAAACTTTGAGAAGACCCTTGAAATAATTAAAACAGCTATGAACTCTCAGATGGTAGAAGTTAAAATGGAAAACCAGGAAGTGTCGATTGAGTCATTGCAGAGTCAGCAAATCAGTACTCCTGAGTGTACATCAGAAAACCCTTCACAAACTGTTCAACCATCCAACCTTGCGCAACACATAGCAGACGTACAGAATGTCACCCTTGATAAAATTAGCCCTTCTAAGTATGACACCTCGCACAAAGATGATATTCAGATTATGGAAATATTAGAAGGTCTGAAAAAGCTGAAGTTAGAAAGTGAAACTTCAGGTCAAGTGTTTGACAGTATAATTCATTGTCTTCCAGCAGATTCACTACCACAGATTCTTGTTCCATTTGTAACAACTGAGAGCACTTCTCCTGTCCAGCCACCTTCAGAAACGCATAATCGGTTCAGTGAAAAAGCCCATAAACCTTTTATGTGCCAGGCCCCAAGCTGCAGTTACAGTGCTATGACCAAGGATGCATTATTTAAACACTACAGCAAAATACATCAATACACTGCAGAAATGATACTGGAAATTAAGAAACACCAGTTGAAATATGCACCCTTTAAATGTGTTGTAGCTACCTGTCCAAAAACATTTACAAGAAATTCTAACCTCCGGGCCCACTGTCAGCTGGTACATCACTTTACAACAGAGGAAATGGTAAAACTAAAACTAAAAAGACCCTATGGGAGAAGATCCCAAAACAAAACTGCAAACTTAACACCAAGGCCTGTTGAACTAAAGAGTATACCTTGTGTGCTAATGGAAAGTGCACAGGAAGCACAATTGACTAAAGATCTTGAAATAAAGAAAGAAGCATGTATAGAATCTGTGAAAGTGCCTGAAATAGTGGTGCCAGAGAGGGTGATCCCAGAGGAGGTGGTGCCAGAAAGTACACCAGATGTTTCTGAAAAAATGGAAAAACCTCCACAAGTGGTTACCATTCCTCCTGAACTTTATAATGTTGCCACACTAAAAAACATACAGGTACAACCCAAAGTACGCAAAATTAGAAGACATAGGAAAGAAAAAGAGGAGAAAAAACACCCCAAACCAGCATGTAAAACTTTAGAACTTCCTACTAGTTATAGTCCCTACAGACCTTACAGATGTGTACATCAAGGTTGTTTTGCTGCTTTTACAATACAGCAGAATTTGATTCTTCATTATCAAGCTGTACACAAATCTGATCTGCCCTCCTTCTCTGTGGAAGGAGAAGAAGAAAGTGAGCCGAGTAAAGATGAGGAGTTTTGTAAAGAAGAAGACTGTGATGAAACTGAAACAAATGTAGTTGTAAAAGAATTCAGATGTGAGGTGAGAAATTGCTCAAGGATATTTCAGGAAGTCACTAGTCTTATTCAGCACTACATGAGGCTTCACGAAATGACTCCTGAGGAAATTGGAAGCATGAAGTCAGCCTTGGATGTTGGAAGATTCCCTTGTGATCAGTCTGAATGTAAGTCAACCTTTGCAATGTATATTAATTATATTACTCATTTAGAAGTGGATCATGGAATAAAGATAAAACAAACAAAAACAGAGGATGGCATGTACAAGTGTGATTGTGAAGGCTGTGATCGTATTTATGCAACAAGGTCTAATCTCCTACGACATATTTTTAATAAGCATAATGACAGGCATAAAGATCATCTGATAAGACCGAGGCGATTCTTGACACCAGGTCAGGAAAATATTTCAAGTAAGGCTAATCAGGAAAAACCCATGAAAATTAAGCATAAAGGATTAAAATATAGGGCAGGAAAGCATGGAAACAAAATATCAATTAGGACTAAGCGAAGGAAACTTATAATTGTAGAAAACAAGAACTCAAAAATGGGCCAGATCCATGAAAATAAGGCATATACTTTGAAATGTGGGAAGTATGTGTACTCAATAAAGAGTAGGCATGATGCTTTATCAGAATGTTCAAGCACTTTGGTCACACAATATCCATGTATGATAGAAGGCTGTTCGTCAGTTGTCACAAGTGAAAATAATATAATTAGACATTATAAATGTCACAAGTTGTCTAAAGCATATACATCAAAACACAGAAATATCCTAATTGTCTCAAACAAACATCCTGATTTAATGGAGAAAGAAGTATCTTCACAAAATGAGGCAATTGAGGACAAAACGTGTGATGCAGAATTGCAGCCAAATTTGTCTGAAACCCCTGAGGACTTGAGAGCCTCTACACCAGTGGCACAAAAAGAACCTGAAAAGAGTGAGAAGGATGAAGTGGATGAGCTTGCAGAAATGTTCATTACCAAACTTGTTAATGAGGACCTCACAAGTTCAGAGAATCATGGAAAGCCGCCTTCTGATGTAAATAATGACTGCCAAGAAACTAGTTCTCCCCTTTCGGAAAAGCAAAATGTAAATGGTAACTTAAAAAGAGGAAACAAAGAAAAAAATCCTCAGATTAAAAAGCGGAAAGTTGAGAAACAGGAAGAAATCTTAGCTGTTGAAGTAAGTAGTGTACGGAGAGAGGAGGAAACTGCTGTCGCTGTTCAAACTGCTGAAGAGCAATCCGCATCTTTTGACTGGAGTTCATTTAAACCTATGGGATTTGAAGTATCTTTCCTCAAGTTCCTTGAAGAGTCTGCAGTGAAGCAAAAGAAACCTACAGATAAAGCCTGCAATAGCTGTGGAACCAGAAAAGGTTCTCATTCAAACTCAAGAAAATCTAATGACAAGTCCTCGTTTGCAAGAACACGATCATGTTCTGAAAGTGAAATCTCTGTACAGTTTGCTAACCCATCACAATTTCAGTGTAGCGGTACTGTAAAAATAGTTTTAGATAAGACTTTTAAAAATTGCACTGAGCTTGTGTTGAAGCAGCTTCAGGAAATGAAACCTATTGTCAGTCTGATAAGACTTGATGGACATTTGGAGAAAAATCCAGAGGTTACAAAATAATCGGGTAATATGTGTGGACTCTATGTTCTGATGATTAATGTCTAAACATGACCTGTACTGCATTTTTTATTTTATTTTAGTAGGAAGCCATTGAGCATGAGACTATTTCTTAAGGTTTTCTGTTGAAGTGATTTAACCTAGCAAAATCATGACAGTTGTCATGTAAATTTCTTTGTTTTTATCCCTATGGGACTTGGAACAGAATCATTGTTTCAGTTTTGTAAATAATTGATCAGAACCTCAATTTTTTATCAGATTTTTGTCCTTTTCCATGACTCAAATATTTGTGTATTGTCTGTGGTATTTTTCACTGGGTCACAGCTCATATATAACAGTACTTTTTATTTGTAGATACATTTTTGTATATATTTATTATTGTAAATCATTTGCTGCTGTTAGCAGTCTGTAAGTCTGAAATATTAAATGACACGTTTATATTCAGAATTTTAATTTGTAACTAAGTGATCCAGTTTTTAAAATGTTCTTTTAAACTTTTTAAAGTAACAACTAGGTAAGTCTACCATATCCAGTTTCGTTTTGCATAAAATGTGTGTACAGGAGAAAAGATTGATCAGATCACACTTAATTGGTTAAAATACATACTGACACAGTTGTGTTTGTAACTTGAAACATCCAATATCTTTGGATGGTATTCATATGTACTTAACTCAAACTTTTTCCTATAACTGCATTTGCATTGCTTTTAATTGGATCGAAATTCTTCCACTTCCATAATATAATGGAAATGTAAATTTTAAATAGTTTGCTGACACTGAAGATTTTAAACAACATTTTGGTATTGAATAACCCATCGTGAATGTGGTAGAAAATTAGTAGTGTGGAGCAGTGTATATTTTTGAGGTGGTGATTTGTGAAGTAGCCCAGTATTGCCTTAAATAAAATCACATTTCATTTCTTGTTTTATACATGTTATCTTACAAAGGTCCTTTTTTGTTTTTGAAATTTAGATTTATTTATAGGGTAGCATCTACAACACAGCTTTGGAAACAATCTTTTTTAATGAATGCATTTTTACACTACTTGTTTTGATATTACCACCTTGGTATCTCTTTTGTAAAATATATACTATAACAGCATTAGAAACACAATATTTGCTTTTTCAATGGAAGATGAGAGTTTGTGCTCTTCCGAATATAATTACACAGCTTTCATAATAGATGACAGCCTCTCTTCTCATTCACAGTTACAGTAGAAAATGTAAGTGTCCTTATGCCTTTTTTAGAATTAAGTTTCCTTGTCATTTGAAGTTTACATTACATGCACGCATATATACTAATAGCACATCAGGTTGATGCAGGGTAGTATTAAGGCAGAGAGACCACTGTCTCATCCACCATATTGAACTTCACTCAAGATGGCCCTGCTACTGAGGCATCAAACAAATGACTTCAGGCTCTGTCCTAGTATCTCAAAAACTTCTTTCCCAGCAAGGGAGCAGTAGGTGAGAAAGAGGAATTAATGATGAGCTGGTCCAGCATAGACTTACTCCTTCACTTGACACCAGTTTGAGACAGATTATTAGCAACCCAGTACTTGCCATTATGGTAGCAGTAAAGATTTGTATTTGAGCTCAAAATACTTGTTCCTACTTAAATGTTTTATGTCACCAAGGTCAAAATAGAAGTGTGATACTGCCATAATAAAGAGTACATGTACACACAAGCCACAAAAAATAAGCACAACTTCCTTTTCATATATAAATATATGGCTGATGCAGCTGGAAAAGGATTGAATTGTGTTGGGTCAAATGGATTCTCTTACTGATTGTTAGACTTCAGTGAAGCCTATAGTAGATAAAACTGACTAATTTATCTTCTGCAGGTTATCACTACTGCGTATTTCACTTGATAAGTTGAATTTAAATGTTAAGTATGGATAACATACCTGTTTCTAATTTTAAAATGTCTGTTAAAGGAACAAATATGCAACAGTAACCACTTTCTCTCCCCCCACCCCCCTGGTTGTGCCCGGACTCTTCAAGAAGCATTGTTTGGTCACCATACTTCTCTCACTCTTGCTTCATGAAAATACTTGAGGGATTAAAAGGAGGAAGAGGCAAACATGAAAGGAGAGGCCCTCCTTTTTTCTTCTTTTGTCCCTCCACAACAGAGTTTGTTAATATGCCCCTCCAGATACTGTTGGCACTCCCAACATTTATGAAACCTAGCCAGCTCCAGTGATTAGAGGTAATGGAATTTGTAGGTGAACAACATCCGAAGGGGTTAAAGTTCCTCATTCCCAACAAGCTCAGATAATGTTGTCTCAGCCTTTTTTATGCTGTGTGATCTAGAAACGGGTAAGAACATGAGAGCTTCCTGGATCAGGTCAGTAGCCCGTCTAGTCCATCTTATTATCTCAGTGGCCAATTAGATGCCCATAGGAAGCATACAAGGTAGACCTGAGCACACAATAGCACTCCCCTGCAGTTTCCAGCAACTGGTATTCAGAAGCATTCTGCTTCTGATTATGGAGATGGAGCATAGCCTTCATGGCTAGTAGCCATTGATAGCCTTATTTTCCATGATTTTGTCTAGACCTTTTTCAAAACCATGCAAATTGGTGGCCATCACTTCCTCCTATAGGAGTGAATTCCATAGCTTAACTATGAAGAAGTACTTTGTTCTGAATTCTCCCAACCTTCAGCTTTGTTGGATGTCCACCCTATTCCTGTGGGAAGCCCAAAGAAAGGACAAAGCTTTATGAGACGGGGAGAAAAACTCCTCTGCCCACTTTCTCCATGTCATGCATAATTCCATGCATTTCTATCATTTCTCCTCTTACATGGCCTTTCTCTTAACTGAAAAAAGTCTGAAGTAATGCAACCTTTCCTTATCCGCTTGATAATTTTGGGTGCCCTTTTCTGAACCTTTTCTAATTATAATATCACCCTCAGGAGGTTATGGACTCTCCTCCTTTGGAGGTTTCTAAGCAAAGGTTGGATGGCCATCTGACATGGATGCTTTAGTTGAGATTCCTGCATTGCAGGGGTTTGGACTAGATGACCTTTGGGTCCCTTCCAACTCTACAATTCTATGATTCTATCTTGTTTTCAGGAGACCAGAGCTGTATGCAGTATTCCAAATGTAGTCATACCACAGATTTGTATAATGTAACGGTATTGGTAATTTTAGTCTTATTTTCTTTCCTAATGATCTGTAGCATGGGATTTTTTTCTACAACTGCACATTGGATTGCTGCATTCTGGCTACCTGCTATGACCCAGTTCAAACCCCATAAATGTATATATGCAGTTAAGATACTTTGCTCCGTTTTTCACCTTACACTTCTTTACGTTGAATGACATTGGGCATTTTACCATCCATTCCATTTGGAGAGGTCCTTTTGGAGCTCTTCACAGCCCCTTTTTGTTTTAATGACCATGAATGATTTTATATCTGGCAGATCTGGCCACCTCACTGCTCACCCCCAACCCAGACCAAGCGCAGGTGTGTTTAGACGATAGGACACAAAATTGCTCTTGTGGACAACTTATGAATGGCAATTTGCCTGACAACCCTTTCTCCCCGCCCCCTCTCATCACAGTTCTTTTGTAGAACCCAACAAATTGTCCAGCATAGGGTATGAATGCCCCTCCCCATCCTTCTGCAAATAGGAATCCCTATTGGTTACCCTCTGAGCCCTGCTCTCACTATCACTGGCCAAGCATCCACCCTTAATAACAATCATTCTATCATAGTTGATGTATCTTCATTCAGGAGCTCCCCCCAGTTTTTGGAAAGCAATCTATTCAGGGGGGCAGTTATCTGTTCATTAGGCAGTTAGAAAGAAGTTAGCCCTCAGAAGAGTTGGGAAAATTGATACGTAAGTCAGAGGCCTTGCTTGTTAGGAAATTGTATGGGTGCAGACCCCAAAACCCACTTTGCCCTCAGCTATTGGATATATCATGTTGATGTCTGTGTTCCCTTCCAAAACATCATGTAGGAAAAGGCCCACAGACATGGCAAATAAGATATGCTTGAATACAATTAGAGTGGTGAAAATGCAAATCTTTTTCACTTTAATAAATGGTAGTTTTTTTAAAAAAAATACAAAACTGAAGTCAGTGTTCACATGGAAATAACTTTAATGTGTTTACTTATTTCATATTTTATTTCAGCAAAAATTGCCTTGATCTAAATTTGCTGACATCACACTGTTGCTCAGAAAAAGTGGAAGCAACTTGCCAGCTAGCATTTAATATTCTGGGATGTGTTAAGCTTATTTCTGTAAAAATGTCATGAGAATTGTATATGTATGCTTTGTAACAAAAAGGTAATTGATTTAATAGCCTTCAACAGTGACCTTTTTTGTTTTTTGACATTTTCTCATGTCAAATTCTCATGCAGTGCTTTCAGATGAGCTTTACCAAAGCCATAGCTTAGTGGTTGAGCATGCAAGAAGGTCACAGGTTTTATCCCCCAAACCTCTGGATGGAGCTGCGAATGCTCTTTGTCTGAACCCCTGGAGAACTACGGCCAGTCAGGGTGGATAATATTGAGCTAGATGAAGCAATGGTCTGGCTAGTTATAAGGCAGCGTTCTGTGTTCTTGTGCCCTTGGATAAACTACTTGTAACACCACAAATCACCAATAGCTTATTGTGTTCTAAATCTTGGTAGACGTTAGACTTAGCTGCCTTATTTTATTCCAGACACATCATTTTGGATTTCAAACTTTAGCATTTGATTCTCCTCAGTGTGTTTATGCTGCTTTTCTGCCCAGAGTGGCTTACAAAAATGAAATCCAAACACAGGCAATTAAAACACAAGAAAATTAACTTACAAAATTAACGAGAACAAGTTTTCAAATTCCAACGGGTGAAGTGGGAATTGATCACAAAGAGCCCATCAAAGAAAGAAGATATTTTAACAGTCAAGATTAATATTGTGGGAGCCAGCATCATAGCTGTCAACTTTTCCCTTTTCTTGCGAGGAATCCTATTTGGAATAAGGGAATTGCCCTTTAAAAAGGGAAACTTTAAATGCTTTTGACGCAAATCATTTTAGGTGTTCAATGATAATAAGCACTTAGAAGTGACCTCAGAAACTAACGAAACCAGTGCAGGTCAGCCAAAATTGGAATTATATCCTGCATGTTAAGGGCTCTGCTCCTGCTCACTCCTCTAACCAACCCGCTGCCATTCCTCCCACATTAACACAGCAGAGCTCCGCCTTCCCATCCCATGCAACTACTAAGCTTGCTTTTCACATACTCAATCCTATTTCTAAAGCCACTTTGCTCTTCTGTTTTCACCTTCACCTCCATGTCCCCCCACATTTTGTGCAACCTTTCCTTGCACACTAACCACCCCCATGGTTAACTCCTGCATCTTCTTACTCCCAAACATTGCAACTACAGTGGTACATATGCTTCAGGTTATGTACGCTTCAGGTTACAGACTCCGCTAAACCAGAAATAATGCTTCAGGTTAAGAACTTTGCTTCAGGATGAGAACAGAAATCGTGCTTCGGTGGCGCGGTAGCAGCAGGAGGCCCCATTAGCTAAAGTGGTGCTTCAGGTTAAGAACAGTTTCAGGTTAAGTACGGACCTCCGGAATGAATTAAGTACTTAACCCAAGGTACCACTGTACTAAGCACCCTTTTCCCTTTCCACCCAGCTATGAAGCCACCATCTCTTCCTATTCTTCAGACCTTTTCATGCCCCTGCTTTCATCTTCAACCCTATTCCCATGCCTCGTCCTCTTTTTTGGGGGGGGCAACCCCTTTTGTACCCCCGTTACATTCCCCCTTTTCCACCCTCCTTTTTCAACTCTCCTACACAGATCACTGCTATTTCCCTACCTCCTTTACAGTGGTACCTCGGGTTAAGAACTTGATTCGTTCTGCAGGTCCGTTCTTAACCTGAAGCACCACTTTAGCTAATGGGGCCTCCTGCTGCCACCGTGCCACCAGAGCACGATTTCTGTTCTCATCCTGAAGCAAAGTTCTTAACCCGAGGTAATATTTCTGGGTTAGCGGAGTCTGTAACCTGAAGCGTCTGTAACCCGAGGTACCACTGTACTCTCCTCTTCTGCAGCCTCCTGTGTGTGTCTGTGCATGTGCTGATATAGGTTACCGTAAGAAGAGCAAATCTTAAGAGCAAACCTGTCAGCATGTTCAGTTAGAGAAGGTAAAGTTCAGCTGGTGAATGTTGTACATGTATGGGTTTTTGCTCCTTAACAGCACCAATTTTTCTAAATTACTACGTGGAATCTGGAACTTCATACTGAAGACAACAGATACCAGAAGTGAAATACATTGTGTGAAAGTACTATGGGATATTTGAGAGCTCTGCTTCAGTTACCTCTGTCGCATGAGGCAGATGAGGAATAGAAGAGGGAGAAGTTTAAAACAGCCAAAACAAAAACCCACCCCTTACAGTGTTGCTCCCTTCTTGCTGTACTCCATGGCAGAAGTTTGAGTAAAGTAGGGGTGGAGTTACACTGAGGGGTGTTCTTTTTTTAAAAAAAAGCAAACCAGTTTTAACATGGAGAAATGAGCAGGGATGGGTACAACACAAAAGTTAACGCAAAAAAGCTGACACAAATCAGCGTTTTCCAACTTCCTTCTCACTGTACTCTAATATTGTTTCAAACTGCCCCTTAACCCTGCCTGCTCTACTCAAACCTTTGCCATTGTTTAAAATTGCCACTAAGTTTCCCTGCTTTATTCAAACCTCTGCTGTTCTTTAAAACGGTTATTTTACTCTGTGTCCTCTAGTGTTTAAAACCACCATTTCCCCCCTCTTTGTGTTCCTTCCATAGCTACTGCTGTGGTGCAACAGTTCCTTTTTGCTCCCTTTCGCTACTCCAACTTCATGCAAATCCAAGACTGTGATGAAACACAACCAATCCTCCAATGGGGGCTGCGTGATGACAATCTTATTTATTTGCATTTATTTTTGTAGGAAAATAGAAACCTAGTTTTAGGGTGCTTCCAGACAGGTATTTAATGTAGTATTTATTACGTACTGCTTAATAATATTTTTACAAAAATGAAGTGGTTAACACGAGATATAATTAGAAATAACAATGACGTAAAAAAAAATTACAAGAACGTTCATATGTGCAATTAAGTAGAAACAGAATTAAACTCTTATCTCATAAGTAAAACGGGGCAGTACATGAGGCAAGGACATGCCAGAAGCTTCAGTTGCAAATGCAATGTGTCAGTACAGGGATGGATCTGAGAATGGTAACCGGAGTCTTGCTTACACAGTTAAGGCTAGTAAGTTACTATAACCAGCCAATGGCAGAGTTGCATTAATAGGTAAGGTCAGGTCTTTGGGGCTTGAAAAAAGAAAGTGGGCTTGAATCTTATGATGTCCATGTATAAGTGGAACAGTTATTAGCTCATGACCCCTCCAAAATCTGTTTCAGATAGATGGGAGACCAGAGCAGATCTAGAGCAGTGTTTCCCAACCTTTTTTGGGCAAAGGCACACTTGTTTCATGAAAAAAATCTCGAGGCACACCACCATTAGAAAATGTTTAAAAAATTAACTCTGTGCCTATATTGACTATATATAAAGTAACTCTCTTTAATAGGCATCAAATAAACACAAAGAAAGTATTTTATAATTACTTTATAATGAAATAGTAAGTACCGTATTTTTCGTCCCATAGGACGCTCCGTCCCATAGGACGCACCTACTTTTTTTGGGGGGGAAATAAAGGAAAAAATTTTTCCCTTTATTTCCCCCCCCAAACCAGGTCGGGGGACAGTGGGATGGCGGTGCTGCGCCTCCCCGCTGTCCCCCGAGCTTGTGGGGCTGGCCCATGTCTGCCTGGCGCGAGGGGCGCTCTGCTTCAGGGCGCCCCGCGCGTCGGGCGGCAGGCTACAGTCCGCAGCATGGGGAACCCTCTGTTTCAGGGCGCCCCACGCGCCCCCCGGGTGCGTAAGGCTTGCCAACACAAGCGCAGAGCACGGGGCGTCCTCCGAAGGGCGCCCCGTGCTCCGCGCTGCCAGCTGCCGCCCGCAAGCCTTGCACTCCTGGGGGGAGATCCCCCGGGTGCGCAAGGCTGGCCAACACCAGCGCGGAGCACGGGGCGGCCTCCGAAGGGCGCCCCGTGCTCCGTGCTGCCGGCTGCCGCCCGCAAGCCTTGCGCTCCCGGGGGGAGATCCCCCAGTGCGCAAGACTTGCCAACACCAGCGCGGAGCACGGGGCGTCCTCCGAAGGGCGCCCCGTGCTCCGTGCTGCCGGCTTCCGCCCGCAAGCCTTGCGCTCTCGGGGGGAGGTCCCCCGGATGTGCAAGGCTGGCCAACACCAGCGCGGAGCACGGGGCGTCCTCCGAAGGGCGCCCCGTGCTCCGTGCTGCCGGCTTCCGCCCGCAAGCCTTGCGCTCTCGGGGGGAGATCCCCCGGGTGCGCAAGGCTGGCCAACACCAGCGCCGAGCATGGGGCGTCCTCCAAAGGGCGCGCAAGGCTTGCCGACACCAGTGCGGAGCACGGGGCGGCCGGCCGAAGTGAGCGGCGATGGGATGTGGGAGGGAGCTCGCTCGCCGCCCCGCGTGTGCTCGCCGCCGCCGCCCCGCCTCTCGGCGCCCGACTCGCCCGCCTCCCTCCCACGGCACACCAGGCAACGTCTCACGGCACACTAGTGTGCCGCGGAACACCGGTTGGGAAACACTGATCTAGAGGACACCTGGGGGAGAAGGGGAAAGCCGGTTACTCTACTTACACAATCTTGGATTTCACCCAATTAAATTGTCTTTTTAAACTGAATTGTTGTGCGAAAACAATCAAAGTGACTATTGAATTTACTGTTCTTTTCAGCATTCTATATCATAAATATCAATATTGATGCATCTTGAGGAAATGTCAGGTTTTGCATCTTAAACTTGGTGAACCTAAATAACTCCCAAGTCTGGAAAACACAGCCTGCTGATTAAGATCCCAAGCTGTCCTAAACTCATTAAAATGCATTTTAATTAACATTGTGTGCCTGTTATTCTTGCTGTTGGCTGGTGGGCAAGATTCTTCCATCTCCTTGGATACCGAAGATAGTGACTTCATCATTGCCCTGAAATAAGGTGGTTCCATTGTGATTCACAGAACTCGACTTTTTGTCTTCACGTTTGGATTCTTGAACTCTCTCGATGTAGCCTCTGAAACAACACTTGATGGAGTACTTGAAAACCAAATAGGTGAGTTCGATTACATTTAAAATGATGCACAAGGAGGACGTCACCACGACAATGTACAAGAAGACTTTTTTCTCTGTGGGCTTGGAGATGTAACAATCGACGGTGTTGGGACATGGACTCATGTCACATTTCACAAGGCGGGGCACGTTGAATCCACCGTACAGCTTGTAAAACAAAAAGAGGAAGCCAAGTTCAAATCCTGTTTTGGAAAGGAGACTAATGAGATAGGTGCATAGCAACCCTCCATCCATGCTTCCTGGGTCCTTATACAACTTCTTTCTGTGTCTCTTTTCCCTGCTTTCTCGATAGGCAACATGGAGAACAACAAGAAGGGATGGGGTGGAGACCATGATCAATTGTAAGGCCCAAAGCCTCACCTGGGAAACTGGGAAAAAGTAGTCAAAGCAGACATTTTCACAGCCAGGCTGCCTAATGTTACACTCAAACTCCTTCTGTTCATCCTTCCAGACTTGTTCTGCAGCCACAACGTAGACGAGGAGGCGGAAGATAAACACAATAGCCAACCAGATTCTGCCGATTCCAGTTGAGTATTTGTTCACCCCGCTTAGGACATCACGGAGGAATGACCAGCTCATTGCTTCCACTTCAGAAAGGGGAAAGGAACTGTAACAAAACAAATACACAAAATGAGAATGCCCTCACTTTATTTACACAACACCCAGGACATCCAAACTGAATTACATTACTTGTTAGATTGTAAAAGTGATGATCAATCCAATTATACAATAACTCACGATTATAATTGGTTGTTCAGGGGGACCAAGTGCTGGATTTGAGTTTAAATTCCATCTGTAAACTGGAAATAACAAAACTTTCCTTAACTCCTCTCATTAGCTCCTCCCATTGGAATGTAGATGCCAAAGGTATTATTAGGTGCTGGGAACAGTTCATTATCACCCCATACATGAATATATATATAACATACATGTAATATATATAACAGGGATGCAGGTGGCACTGTGGGTTAAACCACAGAGCCTAGGACTTGCCGATCAGAAGGTCGGCGGTTCGAATCCCAGCGACGGGGTAAGCTCCCATTGCTCGGTCCCTGCTCCTGCCAACCTAGCAGTTTGAAAGCACGTCAAAGTGCAAGTAGATAAATAGGTACCGCTCTGGCAGGAAGGTAAACGGCGTTTCTGTGCGCTGCTCTGGTTCGCCAGAAGCGGCTTAGTCATGCTGGCCACATGACCCAGAAGCTGTACCTCAGCTCCCTCAGCCAATAAAGCGAGATGAGCGCCGCAACCCCAGAGTCGGTCACGACTGGACCTAATGGTCAGGAGTCCCTTTACCTTTACTAATATATGTAACATATATATAATTCCAGTTACAGATAGGTAGCCGTGTTGGTCTGCCATAGTCAAAACAAAAAAAATTCCTTCCAGTAGCACCTTAAAGACCAACTAAGTCAGTTCTTGGTATGAGCTTTCGTGTGCATGCACACTTCTTCAGATATATATAATGTAATCCTACCAGTTATCACAATGCAGAAACAGTGTGGGGAGCTTTTCCACCATTGCTCTGTCCCAGGTGTGTGGAACCTGTGGCCCTTCAGCCATGGTCAGACTCCATTATCTCATCCCTAACCAATGGTCATGTAGTATGGGCCTGAAGGGATTTGGAGGGGCACAGGTTCCCCAATCCCTGCTCTGCCTCTTGCCAGCCTTGGAATGCCTGAAGCTACAACTGAAGATGGGAAGTACCGGTAACCATGTCCCAAGGGCCTCCCATGTGATCTGCCTTAAACATGGCTTGGGTGAGGTGGGATGGAGCCACACGGAAGCAACAGCACCAACACTCAGGTAACATATGAGGCAGTTCTTTTTGTCATGCATGATTTTAATGAATAAAACCAAGTTCAGATTTGGGGGTTGTAGCCAATGCTAGTAGTTCCAATGACTTCAGTATCCACTCCTCCCCAGTGCCACCCCCAAAACTGCTCCATGTACCCCAACCCTCAAGAGCTGGCTTTGGAGGGTGCATGGGGTGCTGGAGGAGACAGAAGAGGAATCTGAAACTCTGTGGCATGCATGAAAGTGCATGGCGCCATCAGAGCTGTAGCACTGGATAAAGCCCTCTTATTATTTTCTCATGTCCATGATGTCTTTGGTCATTCTAGATTTGACTAGTATGGTTACCTAGTTTCCAAACCAGTAGTCTTACTAAACTCCCCATTCCCAGTATTTGCTTAGGCCAAACACACAGTGTAACGGTTGGACTTGTCAAAGGCTTCAGGGGTGTAGAGGACAGCTCCAGGTCTGAGGGGCCCTACAAGTCCTTTTGGGGATAATTATTATAATTATGAAAAGACTGATAGGGATAGTTAAGGTAATAAGGTAATATTTAATTTAATTTAGTTAAGGTAATAAGGTAATATTTGTAGGCCTCCTTGTACTTCAGTTTACATAATATTTTATACTATTGTGTTCACGCTTGGAGATATTTTTGATGAAACGGTATATAAATCTGACTAAGTAAATGAAATAGGAATTTGATAGCATCATTAAGTGTCTACAAAATTGCTTGATGATGACCTATTATTTACTATTCATTAATCTACTTCTGCCATCTGCTTTCATATCATTTTCCATGTTTTCTCATAGCAAAGAACTCCTTTCCATTACCAGACTTCCCAAAATATGAGCGAGTGAAATGCCCCACAGGTTCTAGCCTACAGCATTAGCCTGAGGGAACAAATGATCCTCTGGGTCCCTTCCGACTCTACAATTCTATGATTCTCCCATCCTTGCTGTATAGTCTGCACAGTAGACCAACTTTCAGTTCCACAGTTTTGCTGAGAGGTGGCACTGTTCTCTCACTTTATCATTAGTCTGTGTTACTTTCTCTTGCTGTATCACAATAAAAGGCCCCAGAGCAGCATCTATTCTACGGTAACACCTGTCAAGTCATGTACTGTGGAGTCGAGGCCTTGATTCAGAACAGATTGCTGCAAATAATCAAGGGGGAAACAGATACAAGGAGAGAGCGCATCATGGCAGGATGCTTAAGCCCATCACACGCGGAGGCCCTTTGCATCAGTGGACTGGAAACTTTCTAAATCTTATTTATAATCAATTAAACGTAAAGCACAGATGCAGCCTGGATATATAGCCAGCCAGGCAGATCCAAAGAACTTAATTAAGCCAAGGAACCATTTCTCTTCTAGTTACTCCTTAAGTTGACCTTTAATTATCTGTTGTCATGCCTGCCTGGATAGCTCAGTGGTGCTGATAAGGCCAAAGTTACAGGTCTGATCCCTCTGTGGGACAGCTGCCTATTCCCGCATTGCAGGGGGTTGGACTGCATGACTCTCCGGGTCCCTTCAAACTCTACAATTCTGTGATTTTACACACTCTCTAGGCTGTGGATACTTAAAAAAAGAAAAGGAGGATTCTATGAAAGCGATTGGCCAAGATTCTGACAACGATTCACAGAACATCACATGCACTCCATTGTTTTAACCCTGCCTCCTGACTTCTGCCAACTTTAGCTCCCCAGGGTTGTGAAAGCTACTCATAAGGACTGAGGAAGAACCTTTAGATAAGGATACTGGAGGAGATACTGATCCCAATGCACATGCACAGTGAAATTGCTAGCTGTGCCTTCCGCTAAGAGAAATGAGCAGGCTGCTGGTGGAAGGCAATAGGGTAGGAGTGGCTAACCTGTGGTCCTGCAGGTGTTGTTGACCTGCAAGTCCCATCACACCCAGTCAGCATGGGCAAAGGTCATGGATGAAGGATGTTCAACAACATCTGGAGGGCCAAAGATTAGCCTCCCCTATGGAATACATCCATGAATACAAGTCCCCGCCCCCCATTTTTTTAAGAAATCACGTGATGGGGGGGGGGGGGAATTCAATGAAGAAGAGGAGCAGGTCAATGCAGGACTTATTTCAATCAGCTGCAAGGTTTGCACCTTTTTAAAAAACTACCAGCTTGCATCCAAAGTAGCCTGTTCATGGAAGGCGATATAGGCTGTGTACACGTGACATTTGATTCTAGATTCAATAGCGATTGAGTAGTTGTTTATTCTACACAGTCCACACACAATCTAGATATATTGCATGTTTTTTGCTCCTGAAAAGTGGGTTCATAGAATCGTAGAACTGGAAGAGACCATGAGGGTCATCAAGTCCAACCCCCTGCAATGCAGGAATCTTTTGTGCCCAGTGTAGGGCTGGAACCCACAAGCCTACAATTAAGAGTTACATGCTCTACCAACTGCGCTATCCTTTCCCAAAAGTTCATTGCAGATTGATTCTGCATTACCCCATAGTGCGCCCATTTGAAAATGGATTTAGGCAGTCCCTGCAATTGGTGTGTGTATCCACACCCATCCAATGTTGTGGTGGGTATGCTGAGATTACAGTCATCATGTGCAGTGGCGTAGCGTGGGGGGTGCAGGGGGGGCCGGCCGCACCGGGCGCAACATCTGGGGGTTAGGGTTAGGGGGCGCAAATTACTTGCCTTGCCCCAGGTGCTGACAACCCACACTACGCCACTGATCATGTGCCTTCTTTATGCATCTGGGGCATGTGCAGAGTGCTAAAGGCATGGATAACCTAATCAAGGGGAGGGTTTTTAAATGTGTATCAGGTAACCACAACCACACTTGTGGTTCTAGTAGCAGGCTCTAGTACCTTGTTGAGGAGGAGCATGAACAATTGCAGATTGAGAAAAAAACATTTTTAAAATGCAACGCTACAAACAGGTTAGCATGTGCACAGCTGCAGACTGCATCACTTCCATGCATACATTTCTGTAGAAGACCATTTCTTTATCATTGGTTTATTTATTACATTTTTATTATCATGACCTTCCTCCAGAACACATTGGCTACCCTCACCTGGTTTGGCCAGCCAGTCAAAGCCATTCCCAGGGTGTGACCGCTGTCGCATGCTGACAGCTTCTAGGAGCCACAGGTGAGAGATGAGTGCAAAGTGGGGGTCAAACGACCCCAAGAGGAGCATGACATGTCCCCCATCAGAGGTACTACCCCTCCCCTAACACCCCATACCCCCTTCGGAAGCATACAGTGGCATGAGAACATTGCCATCTTGGCTAGTAGCCATTGACTCCTTAGATCCATGGAACTGTGAATCAAAAACAGCACTGTCCACCAAAATGGGAAAACACTGACAGGTAACTTGGAGTTAAACATTAAATATTCCACAGCAGCTGCCGCTCCCATCATAGGAAGAAATGTAAGTAGACATGTCATTTGATGGAGGCTCTGGAGACTGCTTTCCTCTTTACAGGTGATCATGTTTGCCACAGGTACTGTTGCAACACACAACGCAGAGAACACTGCTCACATTCCAGGGGCATGTATCAGACTGGGGCACCCAGTGGGTCTTTTCCTTTCTCAGCACAGCAACATTGCAAGCAAGGGAGTGGCTGCTGCATCTGTGCTAGTCTAGCCTGGCGGTGAAAAGGTGAAGCATGTGTGCCACAGGGATATACAATACCCTCATTAGGGTTAAGGACATAACAGACCAATCCTGGGAGTTGTTGTATGAGCAAAGCAGCTTGTAAGATCAGGTGTTATGACAGAATTCTGCAGATTAGCCTTCCCTTCCTCCTAAAAATTTTAAAACGACTGCCATGTAACATGGAGAGAAATCCAGCAAAAATCAACCCTTTTCTGCCTACACCTCTTTGCCCTTTCCCCCCAACGTGTCTCCTCTGTACGTGATGGCTATATACACCCCACACACCTAAAGCACATTGACAGGGCATAGCTTCCCCCAAAGAATTCTGGGAAATGTAGTTTAAGGGTGCTTGGAATTGTAGTTATTTGAGGGGTGAACTACAGTTCTCGGGATTCCTTGGGGGGAAGTGATGCGCTTTAAATGTATACACGAGAGAGAACTGAAACATTGAACGCTTTCATATATGTTATTACCTTAACATCAATCTTTTCATAATTATCAGTTGTGAAATTCCATCCTGCTAGTACTTAATGCTAATACTTAGGAGAAGCCACAAGAACCACTTAATAAGCTAGATTCAGTTAGGTAGCCGTGTTGGTCTGACATAGTCAAAAAAAAATTTTTTTTTTTAATTAAAAATTGTCCAGGAGCACCTTATAGACCAACTAAGTTTGTTCTGAAAGAAGTGTGCATGCACACTAAAGCTTATACCAGAACAAACTTAGTTGGTCTATTAGGTGCTACTGGAAAATTTATTTTATTTTATTTTTATTTCCACTTAAAAAGCTGTTCAGTGCAATGTCTTGTCAGGAACTAATTGTCTTTATATTTTATAATGGCCTTTAATGATCATGTACATTGTGAAGTCCCATATGCTTTAAGGCAGGCATGTCTAAAGTCCATTTCGGGGGTCTAATCCGGCCCACCAGTTGGTTTAATCTGGCCCCTGTGGCAGTTTATCTCCTGGGGTAAAATCCTAAATTTTCCACCTACAAAATCGGCCCTCACGCATGTTTACTTCATCAAATCTGGCCCTCTTTGAAAGAAGTTTGGGCACCCCTACTTAAGGAAACTATCCCCTTGGGTAGTTCAGTAGGTTCATCATTAAGAGAACTCCAGCAGATGCAAGTTCTCCTACCACAATGCAGGAACAGCTTATCTTTCTACCATATTCCCTCCTAAATCATTTCCAAAGGCACAAAAGCTCTACCCCACATTGCAAGGGCCTCCATCCTTCCCATACCTTGGAGGAGGGGCATTTCACACCAGCCTTCAACAGGGGATTCACATCAGAACTCTTCATCTTAGACATTCTTTGCCAACCAGAGGATTTGGTGCCACAACTTCCAGTGCTGGTCAGACACCAGGTTGGTGAAGGCTAATTCTCACCTATTCCTTCCTAGATCTGCCCTCCTATTGCCTTAGTTTTACGTTTGCATCATTTCTCTTTCGCTTCCTTCTCATTCTCCTTGTTAAAAAAAGCTGACATGGTGACCTAAGGCAGGGTGTGACCCACCCTAGGTAAGGTTGGTGGTGATGCACTGGTAATTCTAAGTGATGTGGCCCCTATTAAATTTGCTCCTGCAATACAGGATTAGCCTTTTTAATTCTCACTTTGTCTCTTTATCCTTAAAAAAAATGTTTTTATTGAAAGATTTTCATAGATGACATTAGATTTCCTTCACAAGTAGATTTCCTTCACATTCTTGGCTACAACTACTAATTTAATCCTTTCTCATCATATTTTCTGGTTAGTTATATTGGAAATATTTTTTTTTCTTTTGGTGAGAGTTAATAGAGTGTAAAGAGAGTCCCCAGAGTAATTGATAATCAAGTGGTCATCTTTACAAACGCTAACATTTTTTAAACAACCAGCACAGTAAGAAATGGAGAAGGTTTCGGGATCCAAGCTTTAAGTCCCTCGTAACTGACCATTACAGAGCGACAGTTCTTCTTGCTACTTATGATGGCAAAACATCCACCCACTTCCACAGCCAGCTTTCCCTCCCCCCACTCCTATTCCATGAGCATTTGTACATTTCTGAGCAAAACACTTTTGCTTGGCCGTATTCTGTTGCTGCTGATGCTGCACTTAAGATTTTAAAAAGCTGTTATACTTCCATCCTGTTTAAAAAGAACACACATATACGCACACTTTATCATAAGTGGAAAACAGACTTACCTTGTAGAGCAGCAGATGGCTTTCAAAAAAAAGCACGCAGCAGGTTTCTGGTACCATTAAAAATTAATCATTTGCTTTCCCAGAAACGGAGTTTTACAGCGTCAAGCGTTGAAAATGGAGTATGATGGTTTCCTAGGCAGTGTAACCTAAACAGGTGTAACCTGATCATTTGTTCAGGCATACTATTCAAATGAGGGTGTCTAGAGGAGTATCAGGGTAAATAGAAACTAAGAACAAATGCTTTAAGCCATATATTGCCGCTGTGCTGTATGTATGTACACACACACATATATACACAGTACATTCAGATTCCCAAGACTGATGTATAATTTGGAAATTCTCATCAGACAGCATGGTATAGTGGATTGTGTATTAGGCCTGGGGCAGGGCAATAGCTCAGGGGTAGAGCATCTCTTTGCATGCACAAGGTACAAGGTTCAACCCTGGCATCTTTAGGTAGGGCTTGGAGTGTATGCTGCCTGAAATCCTGGAGAACCACGGCGAGTCAGCATGGCCAGTGCTGAGCTAGTGGCCTGACTTGGTAGAAAGGCAGTCTCCAATGTCCCTGTGTCACTTGGTGACTTTGGGCTAGGCAGACATTCCTAGCCATTAAGACACTGTGACACAGGAGAAAACTGCTCTGAGTCCATCGGAGGAATGGTGGGATCCCAATACCCTTAAGATACACCCCAACCTCTGTTGTTGCTGCCATGCATGTGTCTTGAGAGATAGAATGGAGTGTGCCTCCAAAGTCAAACCGTTAGCAACACCAAAGTGACCTGTAGGGGGTGCAAGCCTGGGCAGTGTGTGTGGAGGTCCTGGGATGCCAGATAACAATGCGGTCCAAAGGGAAGCAGGGCAAATGTTTGGCACCAGCTTGGCTGCAGGAGTTGCCCGAAGGAGGCACGCAGGGCGCCATCCAATTGTTTTAGGGGCTGCACTCTGGTTCTGTGTAGGTTTTACTCCTTAGCTTTATCTTCTCCTGAAGATTCCCCACAAGGCAGCAGAGGTTTAGGATCTGAATTTTTCTTTTCTGTGCTTAAGTTATTGTCATGCCGATCACTGTGGGCTTTCCACACCACCCACCCACCCAAAAAATGTTTGGAAAGTCTGCTTAATCCCCATCTCTTTCTAAACCCAAAGCTGTCTAGTGATTGTGTGATTCACTACCCTAAAATTAGGGGACGCGGGTGGCGCTGGTGGGTAAAACCTCAGTGCCTAGGGCTTGCCGATCGCATGGTCGGCGGTTCGAATCCCCGCAGCGGGGTGAGCTCCTGTCGTTCGGTGAATGGGTAGAGGGGGGTGCTGGAGGAGAGTTGGAAAGAAGAGTTGATTCGTCCGTGGCTAGGGGGCACAATCTGGACGGTTCAGACAAGGGCGCAAGATCACCTAGCTACAGCTCTGGCTGTATGAAGAAGTGTTTTATCTGTCAGTCCTGAATCTTCCAATATCTGGTTTAACTGGATGTTCCCAAGTTCTAATATAATGAGCTCTATCCAGTTTCTCTACACTCAGCGAGATCTTACTCTGTCTACACATTACTACTTACAGCACAGTTAGGAGGTTTATTTTCACAAATCAGATCAAAACTGGTTTTGGGGAAATTGCACCAAAAAGCAGTATTTCATCAGAAACGGCCAGATAGATACAGGATGCTGATTGTGGCTAATGTCATCCAAACCAGCAGTGGAAGTGCACTGAGTGCAGAATAAACAAGAATGTGTATACAACCCAATGGAGTTTCTGATGTCTCAAAGCATCACAAGCGCATCATCTACCAAGGGACAAATTCTGTTATGTAGGAATGGCTGCCTGGATTCTTGCTTCAATTTTTAAAACCTCTCTAATTTAATTTCCTATGTTTGGTAGAAATCAGACTCTGCTCTAGGAAAGGTTTTTGGCTGTGGGATGCAGCCATTACTTTACAGCATTGTTGAGTATGACTAGACCATATTACAATGAAGGGAACAAAACACTATTTGCCTACCGTGTTCTCTTCCTCTGAAATGATTCATTCTGTATTTTAAGGTGAACAATTGCTTTAATCTTTGCTGACAAAGGGCAAGGTCAAGCAATCTAATCCACCTGCTTCATACAACAGATGATAAGATGGAAACAGCAGGGCTTTACTTCTGATACGATCTTTCATTTTAAAAATGTAAGTATTCACTACAATTGCTTTTTAACATTACCTTTTTGAACTCTCACACATATGCAAAGCTTAGTTCTTTTATATATCAGAATTCTTGTTAATAGAAAGATACAATAGGATAGTAGCCAGTCTTTTGATACAGACTAGATACAATGGTTTTTTAATGGTGCTGGGATCTGTAGCTCTGTGAGGAATAAACTACAGTTCTCAGGATTCTTTGGGGTAAGCAATGTGCTTTGAATGAGTGAAGGCATAGTTGCATCTAGCAAAAGGCTCTTGATTGTTTTTTACATTTATAGTTTATTTTAAAGACTTTTTTTACATTTATACTTATTTTTAAGTTAAGAGGAAAATGGTCATTTGCTGGTGTGGTTTGAATCCAAGCCACATCTGCAAATGGACTTCAAAGGGGTCTACCAATCAGCTGATTGACTGTTCAAGTGAGCCCCTGCCCACCTTTAAAAGTTCACCTATGGGAAGGGAATGGGATCATGTCTTTCGGATGGATCCAGCCACACCAGAGGTAGACAATACTGAGCTAGATAGATCACTGGTCTGCCCTGAAATAAGGCAGCTTCCTACATTCCTTTGTTTTAAATAAAAAGTATCTACAATAACAGAAAGAGTGGGAGGGGAAGCAGATGTTAAATATGTCTGTTTTATAACACTGTAAATATGAATATAAACCTCAAATTATAATACAAAGTGATTTTTTAAATAAAATTGGGTGTGACCCAGTTTAAAACTGAGCATTTCTAAGCCCCACTGATTTCAACATAAAAGAGAAAACCAAATGCCTAGCTCTTTCATTTAAATCCGTCAGCCGCAAATGTCCTTAATTTTTATTGTCTGTAATTGGAGTGAGGAAAGTTTTGAACCGTGTTTTGATTTTACTCCAGATAATCACAACGGCAACACACACAAGGGTCTTTTGAAAGCAAGCTTTTAATCTCAATTGCACATTATATGATGCAACACAGCAGTACACAATCTTGTCTGTTGACTTTTCATTAGCTCAATATCTGTGATCATCATTGTGAATATGAGAGGGACAACTTGTATGCTCCTCCTGATATTGCTGGAGTACAAATTTCCTAATCCCTGACCACTGGCCATGGTTGTAGTCCAACAATATCTGGAGGGACACACAAGTTCTCTATGGCTGCTATAGGAGGTTTTCAGCATCTCTGCATATGCACACTGGGCCCCACATAAAAAACTTCTCTTCCCAGTTTCATCTCTACGGGGATATAGTCCTCCTGCTGCATTAGTAGGCAACATTTTTAACAGGAGCTTTCCTAGTTATATGGAAAATAATGGAATCCAGCTAATATTATTTCTTTGTTTACTTCTCTGCAGATTCATCATAAAAGCTGTTGCCACAATAGCTACCAGTACAGCAGTTGAAGTGCGAGTTAAATATTGACAGAAAACACAGATGGCCCATTCAGTTCTCTAGTACCAAAGTAGATTCTCCGCATTTCCTACTTTCTAATATTTGCAAACTAGTGATGCACGTGAATTGCATTAATAGTGGCTGGCGAATTCTCTTCCTTTAAAGTTCTCTTTCTCTTAATCCAGCAGTTGTGTAAAAGAAGAAGAAAAAGGGGAAGAAAAAAAACACCCCAGCAGGTGTCGCTTCTTCTTACACCTGTTAAAGGCGCAGGAGGCCCGCTCTGGCGTTTGAAGCCAAAGACATTTTTGGCGTCCGCTTTACAGAGCAATCTCCAGCACGTTTACTCAGAAGTAAGTCCTGCGGCTTTCAACGGGTCGCCTCCTTAATTTCTTCCCGCCTTTTGCATGGTTGGCCGCATAATAAGCTAGATTATTGTCAAGGGTCCCACTGTGGTGAAGGCCGAAGCTTTCACAACTCCTGCATTTATTTCCACCCTCCTCCATTCCCCTAATGAGGAAACAAAGCGGGGTGGTAATTGGGGGGGGGGGCTTAACCCTTCCTCTGAAGCGGCCTGGTGCCTTCCAGACGTTTAGACTTCAACTCCCATCAGCCTAAGTGGCGGTCCAAAATGGCCGGCCTTACCGGGGCATGATGGGAGTTGTAGTCAAAGACGTTGGGAGGACGTTGCTTAGTAGAGCAGAGTGCCGGCTTAGGCTTCGGAGGCGCGAGAGCGAGCGAGCAGGAGACGACTTTCTCCTAGGCCGCCCCGTGCGAGGAGCAGATCCCGAAGGTGCCCCGCTCCCTTCTTTCTTTCAGGTCGCCGCTGCAGTATTGAATGCGGTGCCAGGTTGAGGGAGGTGTGGGGCTCTAGTTAGCTGGCTTTGAACTTGTGGGTCTGGGGGTCGCGGCACTCCTGGTCCCAAGGAGGCGCAGTTGGGGTGGGGGAGAAGGGGGAGATCGGTTGAATAAATATTTGTGCAACTTGACGACCCACAGCTAGTTTCCCCCTCTTTTGTTATGCCTGTTCTGCAAAGTGTGTAGCGAGCCACTTGTTTTCACTGCCTAGAAAACTTGAGGTGAGTTATATATAAGTTTTGAAAGTTCTGGTAGTGAAACGCCCACAGCGTGAGGGGTGAGATTATATTTGGTGGAAGATGTAAGGCCTGCTGCTGCTCACATTTACCTGGAAATAAACTGCTCTGGGCTCGGACAGATTTACTGCCAGGTAAAGTATGGATATGAACAGGCTATGCAACATGTTCCTTCCTGCAGTCTGGAGCTGAAGCTGGGACCCAGATTTATACACATAAATAATATGCTTTCAAAGTGGTGGGGAAAACTCATTAACTGGCTAAACCAGGCACCCCCAAACTCGGTCCTCCAGATGTTTTGGGACTACAATTCCCATCATCACTGATCACTGGTCCTGTTAGCTAGGGATGATGGGAGTTGTAGTCCCAAAACACCTGGAGGACCGAGTTTGGGGATTCCTGGGCTAAACACTCTGGCTGTAGTTGTGGCAGGGTTTGTAGGAGTTGAAATGCATGTGCTGCTGCTATGGTTTATTTACACATATACTACCTGGGCCTAAGAGGAAAGGGCTCACAGCATAATACCCTAACAGATCTTCCTTCTCCCTCAGTCACAGCCTTGGATTCCAGCACGAATCAAGCACAAAGCTGTGTATTGTACATGTTACCTTTATACATGTTTTTAGAAGAGAACCCCTAAGCGAGCACTTACCTAAACCAAACTGTTTTATGCAGCAGTAAGATGTCTTCAGCACCTCAGCCTCCAGATTTACAACATGAAGCACCCAAAGAGAAAGACTATCGAACTCCCGGATTCCGAAGTGTCCGAACTACCACCTTGTTCCGTGCTGTGAACCCAGAACTTTTTATTAAACCTGTAAGAAACTTGTTAAGAAATAGCCATGATACGTGTGTGTGCATTCATTATATTACATATTACATCTAATTATAGGTTGGGTTGGTTTTTTTATTCACAAGCAGCACTTGCTTTGATGCAAAAATTTAAGTTGTTAACTACCTAATCAGAAGTGTGTGGCATATTTGGAGGTGGGGGAAACCAGACTATCTCCAGTGTGTTTTTTAATGTTCACAGAATGGGGAAATTGTTATGGTGTATGTACATTCATGATCTAATAACTAGCAACTGTCTACATTTAAGCATTTTATAAATACCGGTACATGTTTTTACTATCGAGTTGGGTAAACTTCATTAAATCTATGAAGTAAGGCGGAGCTAAGTGCACCAAGATTTTGGTTGCAATAGTGATGTAGATATACTTCAAAAGAGCAATGGCTATCAGAGGCAAATGGTCTCCTTGACAATTTATTTATTAGAATTATATCCCACTATTTCATGGGTTCAGAGTTGACTATAGCAGTTTTTCCAAATACAAAAACTTCATCCCCAAGTGTCATGCAATCAAAGTAATCAAAATGTTTGAGGGATAAAAGAAGTCAAATCAGTCAACATTTTTACTTTTTATATACCGGTATGTTGAATTTTAACAGTGGTTAAACAGTTTGATTCTGTACGTTTCCATTCCCCATACTGAAAGCTGAACAAAAATGAAGAAGTAACTGAAAAGTTGATAGCCCCCACCCACCTGTGCACATACAGATGTTTGTATATGAACTGGATTAAGTACAATATTTTGGATTTTAATACTAGTATGTATTTTTTCTTATCTTCACAGAACAAACCAGTTATGGCTTTTGGGCTTGTAACGATTACTCTTTGCGTAGCCTACATTGGATACTTGCATGCACAACAAGAGAATAAAAAAGATCTTTATGAAGCTATTGACAGTGAGGGAAAGCGACATATGAAGCGGAAGACTTCTAAATGGGACTAAAGAAACGCATGACTTGCACATGTTCTGCATGTAAGGCGACACAAATAAGTGGTATATTTAGTTTTCTGAATTGTGACTTTTCAGGATTTTGTGTGGAAAGCCAGCATTTTTCTTAGCAATAATGGATGTTTCTTTTGAAATACAATGCCTTTTAATAACTAGGAAAAATGATATTGCCTGTACTGAATAAAAAGCCAGCATTATTAAGAAATGTAATATTTGTAACAACTGTTGCAGATATTCTAAGAATAAGCACCTCTCTCTCTCTCTCTCTCTCTCTCTCTCTCTCTCTCTCTCTCACACACACACACACACACACACACACGCCTGTTCTGTGTGTGTGTATGTATAGAATGCTACACCAACTACAGAAAATCAGAAAAAGAACAATACATGATAATAAAAGCCATACAATAAATAGCCTATAGAATAGAGCCAATTAAACAGCAGCAAAAGCAAAATAATCTGTCTTATTATCTGGAAAATAACCTAAGCCTTTATTAAATGCTTGACTATCCTGTGTAAACTACTTGGGAGAGCACACAAAACTTTTTAAAGTTATTTGTTTAAAGGATCTAAAATGCTTTTGTGAGCAAAGCTTACCCAGCCTAGCAACAGTTACTGGGTGAGAAGTTAGCCTATATTATGAGACCTCTCACAGCCACATGATAGGCAGAGCTCCTTAACACCAGGGCTGCAGCTGAAGCGGGTATCATCTTGCCATCAAATAATCTCACCAAACAATGGTGAAACCTTTCTCTCTCTCCCACTAGCATGCACTGTTTCTAAGAAGACAATTCAGTTTAGGCTATGAGAACTAAGATTTCGCTTCCTCATCTAGTCCTCACTTGTCATTGGAGGAGGAAAAATCTTGACTGCAATCATGATTAGGAATCCAGATTTTGACACATTTGTTTGTTGTGCTGTTTGTTCAAAACTAATTCCACCACCTCCTAGACCAGAGACTTTTGAGCGGATCCGAGAATACAAGCCTTACAAAACTCGGTATTATACACACAGAGATATATTGGGTGAGTAGATAGTTACTTTATTTAATTCTAGATACTCACGCCTGTCCACCAAAAAGCCAATATATCTGGTGCTCATTTGTTTTCATGCAGACATTGATCGCTCAGATACACTTAAGGTGTATCCACACATATTACAGTAATTACAGTTCCAGTAATTCCCATGTTAAACAGGATAAGAGTAAAATCTGGAGAAAATGCAGAAAGAAGGCCACAAACACAAGAGGGTAGAGACCTTAGTTAGGTAAAAATACTTCTGTCAGTTAGGAGAAGGGCTTTTAGCTTATAAAAAGATGTAAGTGTGTGAGGGACATGATGGAGAGTTTATGAAAGTTTAGGAAGAGTATAATAATTACTTGTCTCCCTGTCAACACAATCAATATAGTCGCATGACACTGGTTTGGGACAGACCAAAAGCAGTGCTTTATACAACGTCTAATGTACCTATGGGATTTACTGCTGTAGGACAGAGAGAATCTGATGGCCTCTAGAACTAACCTTCAAAAATTATTTGTTGTGAATGCATTTTTTCTTGATAAATATGTTAATGGATGAAAGTTTGACCAGTCATTTGATTAGCTTGTCTTAAGATCCGTGGGCATGTTAGCAAGAGCCAGGACCCGCTGCCCTGTGTGGCGAATCACCAGGGCTACAGGGTTTGGAGCATTCCTAGACTCTCGAACTCTCCTGCCCATTCAGCCACTGCTTTCCCCAGCTAACAGCCGAGGCTGATGCTTGATTTGTGACCACCAATTACTGGTTCCTGGATCCTCCCAGTGGTCAAAAGCCAGTCTCTGACAAAAGCCCAGTACCAGTTGATGCAATGTTCATTCATCGCCCTATAGTGCCAACTGCTGGAACTGCACCCTTACCACTGTGCTCCATGTTGCAGCTGCTCATGTAGGTGCCTGGTTGGTATGGTCTTCCCTTCTGCTTTTTGAAAAGGAAGAATGGGCATCTGCACTGTGGGGTGGGAATGCAGAGTGCCTGCTTCAACTGGGAAATTGTCTTGCTGGTGAGGGAGTGCTGCTGCTGCTGCATTAGCACAGAACGTAGGAAACTGCCTTATACTGACTTAGACCGTTGGTCTGTCCTAGCTTAGCGTTGTCTATTGCGGCCCTCCAGTATATTAAACGAGTCTCTTCCAGCCCTATCTGGAGCTGTCAGAGATTGCACATGGGGCCTTCTGCATGCAGAGCAGGTGCACTACCAGTCAGCTACAAAGCACAGCTGGGCCCACCAGTTACCGACACAGAATTTGTTCATGCCTGTGTGGGGCACTGTTGTGTGCCCTGTGGAACTCCTTGGCTTGTGCTACATGGTGCAGATTGTGGCCTGCTTTTTTAATGCGCAGGCCCAGAGAGCAGCTGAATCCCGCAGGCTTACTACGTGTGAATCCTACAAAGGCTCTCCTGAATGGGGCCAATGCATGCCATCACTTCTAGGTGTAAGCCTAATGTTAGTGCTTGCTTGTGTTCTGACATAGCTCACTTGGTAGAGCATGAGACTCTTAATCTCAGGGTTGTTGGTTCAAGCCCCACATTGGGGGGAAAGATGCCTGTATTGCAGGAGCTGGACTGGATGACCCTAGTGGTCCCTTCCAGCTCTACAATTCTAAGCAGTCAAATCTGCTAGCAAGTTAATCTGAGTAATCATTTTTTACATACTGAAATCAACCCAGGTCAATAAAAATGATGGGGGTGCACCAGCCTTCAGGAAATTATACATGGTTGAATAATATTAAATAAAAATACCTTAAATCTTAAAGCATCTCTCTTAAATGTTCAAGCAAAGGAAAAGGTGGCATGCGTAGTAGTTTATGTATAACCTGTAGCGTTTTGTTCCCCAATTGTGGTTTGTTTGTTTTTTTGGCATACGTAGACTTGGGAGCTGACATTAAGCAAGCAGAAGCAGATAGAAGAGAAGCAGAAGTACAACAACGAATTGAAAAAGTGCAAGCTAGACTATTGCTTCAGGTACAACTGTTCTGCTGTCATCGCATTATCCAATCTGTTGCACTGGGGCATTTCTGTGAATATTTACTGATGTATAATGCAGACAGCAAATTTTACAGAAATATGTGATATATTGGGTGGGGAACCTGTGACTCTTCAGAGGCTGAGGGGCTCCAGCTCCCATCAGCCCTGGACAGCATAGCCAATGGACTCAGGGATGATGGGAATTGCAGGCCAACAATATGGGCTATAACTTGCCTAACCTTGCTATATATGATTACATGAGTTTTATAGGTTTTACAATGTTTTGCTTTTAATGTTTATTTTGTAATCCACACTTTCAAGACTATATTCTTCAATGTGGGATATAAATATTTATTTACGTAATAAAATAATTGAATAAAAATAACATTGTATGGATCAGTTCTGTATTTATCTTTCTGATGTGTTAATTTGGGTATCTAACTCACCAGTGTTACAGATCAGGGTTCAGATTTGCTCATTAGCAACGCAGTATGGCAGGGAATAAAGCATAAACCAGTGCCAAAGACCACAGACTCATAATTGAACCAAATCAATTGATTTATCGGTACTACAGTGTTTCATTTAAGGCACGTTATTGTCTTCATGTCTGGGACGCGGGTGGCGCTGTGGGTAAAACCTCAGCACCTAGGACTTGCTGATCGCATGGTCGGCAGTTCGAGTCCCCACGGCGGGGTGCACTCCCATCGTTCGGTCCCAGCGCCTGCCAACCTAGCAGTTCGAAAGCACCCCCGGGTGCAAGTAGATAAATAGGGACCGCTTACCAGCGGGAAGGTAAACGGCGTTCCGTGTGCTGCGCTGGCTCGCCAGACTAGCTTCGTCACGCTGGCCACGTGACCCGGAAGTGTCTGCGGACAGTGCTGGCTCCCGGCCTATAGAGTGAGATGAGCGCACAACCCTAGAGTCTGTCAAGACTGGCCCATACGGGCAGGGGTACCTTTACCTTTATTGTCTTCATGTAGAAAATGATATTTTGAAATTAGAGCAACTTAAAGATAGAGCAAATTAAAGCAATGTAGTATAGCAATATAGTACCTTTAGAAAATAAATTTTCCAAATGACATATAGCATAATAAATAAATTGACAAAACAATGAATCAGTGTCTTCTTCCTGCCCTTCTAGTTGTAACCTAGAATTTCTAAGTTTTGCAGCGTATTAGCATTTTGGAATAAAGTTCATGGTTACCCAGCCAGTGCTGTGAGCTAAGATCTTGTGACCTTTGAAAGCAGAGTTAGATAAACTGCAAGCAGAGAGAGGGGGGCGGATTCTTTAACTCAGCAACTGGACTGCGAGGATGGAATTTCCCACTTTATCGCAATTTCATTACTCTATCTTGGAGTAGGGAGAGGGAGTGAAACTGCAGCCCTTGCTTCTTCATCGGCTCTTCACTTAGGACAGGGATGGGGAACATGTGGCCCTCCAGATGTTGGACTACAACTGCTGGGACTGACAGGAGTTGGAGTCCAAGACATCTGAGGGGCCACAGGTTCCCCATTCCTGGCGTAGGGCTTGTGAGCCATGACACATCCCAGCACTTGCTTCCCAAAACAGTTCAGTGTTCTGATCCTACATTTGTTTAGGCATTGTAGCTCGTTGTCTTTAAGTTCCTTAACATCTCATTACACTGATGGTATGGTGTTTCCTTTTAATCTTCTCATCCAGGATGCCAAGGTTTCCCATAGACGGCAGAGAAACATGGCATAAAGTTCCAAGCTGCCTTGGTATAGTGTCACAGAAGCAAACTTTTCATCCCTTTAGTGCATTGTGGCTGCTCTCCTGTGTGCTTGACATTGGTCTGCTGGTGCAACAGGGTCCTGAGTAACACAATCTACTCCTGGGGAAACTACTGCCACCAGCCATGTAGAAACAGCAGCAGCTGTCTTTTCATGGCCGCAGTTGGGAATTTGTGGCCTTCCAGATATTGCTCTCTTCCCTGACCGTTTGTCCAATGGCTCTTGTGCCAGCTCACCACCTTTCCCAGAAAGCTCTGTTTAGGGTTTTCCACTGGCTAATGCGAATTCTTCCGGTGCCATTTCTGCCTGCCCATTTGGAAAAAAAAGGTTTGGATCATTCTGCCAACATGTTTCTGGGCTGTACCACTTTCAGACTGCAGGTGGGCATGTGCACAGTTGAATGGTTTGCTGTAGAAATAAAATCTCTGCACACAGGTTTGCTGTAAAAAAACAAAAACAAACCCACAACCCTTCACATAGAAAACCTAGACATTTGACGAGGCCCAAAGCCTTCTCCCTGCTACTTCTCTGTACAGTGGTACCTCGGGTTACATACGCTTCAGGTTACATACACTTCAGGTTACAGACTCTGCTAACCCAGAAATAGTACCTCAGGTTAAGAACTTTGCTTCAGGATGAGAACAGAAATCGTGCTCCGGCGGCGCGGCAGCAGCTGGAGGCCCCATTAGCTAAAGTGGTGCTTCAGGTTAAGAACAGTTTCAGGTTAAGAATGGACCTCCAGAACAATTTAAGTACTTAACCCGAGGTACCACTGTATAGTGGTACCTTGGTTTACAAAATTAATCCATTCTGGAAGCCTGTTCTTAAACCAAAACCGTTCTTAAACTGAGGCATGATCTCCCTAATTAGGCCTCCTGCCGCCAGTGCCCTTCCACCGTTCGGATTCCGTTCTTAGACTGAGATAAAGTTCTCAATCTGGGACACTATTTCCGGTTTTGCGGAGTTTGTAAACCGAATCGTTTTTAAACCGGACTGTTCTTAAATCAAGGTACCACTGTACAGGGAACTGTATGGAAGAAGAGACAGTTGTGTAAGCTGCCACCATTAGTCTGGAGTGGTAAAGCCCAAACACAGGCATATCCTCTATTCTGCTGCTTATGATAACTATTGCTGTGCTGCTGCTTTAAAAAAGAAAATTAAATTAAATATATAGGGTGATATCCAACTAAGTCATAGAGCAGACCCATTTAAATTAAGGGACTTGTTGCTTAAGGTCATTGATATTAATGGGTCTTCTTTGACTATGACTTAGTTGGATATCACCCAGAGCAATCTAGCTGATGTGCAGCATTAGAATGCCCTCAGCAAAGTTTTCTTCATGGCTATGCCTTTTTTTGTAGGCTGCAACAGAAAGAGAGGATGCTGTGGAAGATGCCCTCAATCGTGCAGCTGCTCTACACCAGCAAGATATTGAAGCCCTTAAAGAGAAAGACGAAAAAGCATTGCAAGTCAGTAGTCGTTTTATTTTTGTTTGCAACATCTCAAGAGACAATGCCTTGCATTTGGAGTTGTGTGGGGACGGATTCCCACCAATTGACACCCCCATGTCTGGATCCCTCTACAGTATGTCCTGCACCATTCCCAAAGGCCACCCCCCTTTCTTGGGGAAGGGAGTATGGGGCTGCAGAGGGAAGGGTGGAAGAGGCAGAAAAAGTCCCACTCCATGAACTGAAATCTGCTTTATTTATGTAATGGTTCTAGGGGTTGCTTGTGCGTAAGTTGCCGCCACTCCTGGCTAGGTTACCTGGTTGAACCCTTTCTGTCTGGACAGCCTTTCACTTCGTGGCTGTCTCAGTCGCTGGCAGAATCCGTCAGTGGGCTGATTTCCTTCCCCAGCAGATGGGCTACCTCTCTACCTGCTGGGCCCTTCTCCGGCATCGCTTGGGAGCCTTGCCTCCACCTCTGGCTCCGATGGCAGTTCCCTGACAATTTATGAATGGAATTTTGGGTCCAAACCTACATAAACATGCAGAAGCTGCATGTGACACAATTTCTTTTGTAACAAGTAGGTGGATGGGGGGGGGGGGGTTGTTCTTGAAAACTCCACTGAATTAAAAAACAACAACACTATGAATGAAAATCTAGGGTGTCAAGGTAAAGATTCAGCTGAAACCTCTCTGACATGGAAGGAGGGTTTGTTTGTTTTTTTAGGTGGGAGCAGTGCTTTTTTTTGTAGGGGGACGCAGGGGGACACATACCCTTAAACATTTTGTGAATCTAAGTTTGGCCTCATTGAGGGGCAGTATTTCAATATGACTAGGAAAATTAGAATACCCCTTAACATTTTTTAGAAAATAAAGTACTGGATGGGAGAGTTTAAAACTGATTTATTACTGGCATTTTGACATCCTTTCTAGTCTGTGTCTCATTCTATTTCTACACATAAGAGCTGGCAGTAAAACTTTATTTTAGAACTACATTTATCTATTTATTTAAAATGTAAAAGGGCATTTCATTTTTCATAAATATATAAAACTTAAGTGTTCAGTGCACTGGTGAGACAGTCGCCAGAAAGATAGCCTCAGCAAGCTATGTGGCTGAAGCATTTGAACTTACATTTTCTACATCCAAAGTGGTTTATAAAGCATGGTGCATTCTTTCTAGGCTCGTCTTGTTTAAAACAGGGATGAAGCAGCCTAATCCCTCCCTTCCTATTCTAATTTGTTTTTCTAACGCTGCTGCAGGAGGCTGTGAAGAACACAAGGATAGAAATGCTCCATCACCTGGAACTGGAACTGAAAAGAGAATCGGAAGCTGCTGAGCAGAGGATGACACACAAACTTCAGCGACTCATGCTGGAGCTCGCAATGGAGAAGTCGAAAGCCGTTGCTGAAGCTAGACAGGAAGAGAGGAACAAAATATCTGGAATGCTTGACAAGCAAAACAAGTACTTGGCTTAACAACCCCATTTCATATTTTAAAGCAGGGATGGTGAAACCACTGGACTATGTCACCCATCATCCCTGATAGTTGACCATGCTGGTTAGGGATGATGGGATAATGAGTTCATTGCCACCTGGAGGGACTTGGGCTTCCCATCCCTGTTGAATATAAGGGGATGGGTTTAAGAGAGCTGCACCTGACCTTGTTTGCATCCAGATATCTGCAAATAGAGTACTTTCCACCACCAGTGTTCCTCCAACTGATCTGCAGGAGCTGGATGTCCACTGGGTGCTTTCAAAAGTGGGACTGGTTTGCTAATGGGTCACTGAGATATTGCAAATGGGACATGGGCAGCAGTAAATCTGGATTAAATTGATGGGTATTTTGATGCCAATGGCATTGTGTGGATGTAGCTTGTGGTTAGTGAGGAGAGCACTTAAGCACAAGCCGAGGTTCAGGTGACATGCTAAATCAATTCTTAGCTTGGTAAAAGAGCCTCTTTTAGTTTGGGCTCCTTCTAGAAGCCTGCATGTTGATACAGCCCTGGTAAGCCATTGTTGGGCTTGTTGTGATTTGCAAACAAGGCTGATGTGATCAGTGGAGTTAACTCCCTGTTATGTGTGCTGTTGGATAGTACCAGATTTAATAGAATCTGATAGTAAAGATGGGCAGGGTGGGGGTTAGGTCTTCAGACGTTTTGCTATCTGGTTTCCACCTACAGATTTAGTCCAGTTTATTGGAAGGCATTTCGCTTTGCCTCTAGCTGAAAGAAATGTGCAGTTCACACAAGACTGGCTTTCAAATTGCCAGTAATGAAAAATTATGTTGAAGTTATCATATGATCTTTTCTCTCACCCCCCTAGGAAGTTTTTGGAACAATTCCGGAAAGCTGGAGAGATTGCCAATGAAATTTATCAGAAGAACCTGCAGCAGTTGTCCGTGGAGAAAAAATATGAAATGGAAATGGCCTTTAAAATCTCCCAGAAAGAGTTTCAGGAAGAAACTGAGAAACTTCTCAAAAACGCAGAAAATCTCCGTGAGGCTCAGTTGGAAGAGGTGTCACACGAGGTGAGCAGGAAAAGTGGGGAGATCCTGACTCTTAGCCAGCAACTGGAAAGCATGACAGACTGGAAAGATAGCCTGGAAGCAGAAATATTAGAAACAAGAGAAGCATTTCAGAAATACATTAACCTCACATTTCCACAACTTGCACCAGGGCAAGCAGACTTTATCTTACCATTCAGAAAAGTATCTCAGTTTGTTGACTCTGGTGTAGAAACGTAAGCTGAATGACAACCAGGAAGGAGTTCTGCCTGTTTGCTGCAGCCATCCAGTCTTGCTGTAGAGGAGTTGCTTAACTGCTGGGGAAGGAGGAGAAATAAATCCATCTTCTCTCACTAAGGTTTAGCTGTGTGCCTGTGTCTATATTTCCCTTGGATAACTCATGAACTCCCCTGTGACTCGGATTGTGAAGCTGTGCTCTTTGAGGGGTGGATGGAGAATCTCGTTTCTGTATACTAAAAGAGAGCTGCTTCTGTAAACGTTAGGGAGCACGGATGTCTCAATTTGAGCCCTGAAACTAGCAAGTGTTCCTCTGGACATGTGCAGAGAGCCTATCCCACCTTGCTACTGGGTTAACTGTAAGCTGCCTCCATACATATTTTATTTGAAGATGATATACTGCCAACTCAAGAAGGGTGGCTTCTAACAACTGCAAGCACCAGCACCTTAAAAAAAAATGAAAGGGGATGGAGGAGTTATGAAATTGCCCCTGATTTACTGCGACACATTCTAAAGCTATGAGTACCTATCATAAAGGTGGCAAAGCTGTGGACTTACAGGTGTTGCTGGACTACAACTCCCATCACCAATAAGCTCATTGGTCTTGCTGGCCGGTGCTGATGGGAATTGGAACACAATCAGATATAGGTGTGCCCTATTAAAGTGCATGCTGATGGGAATTGGAACACAATCAGATATAGGTGTGCCCTATTAAAGTGCATGGAAGTGTTGAGGCACAATAAATCAATCACCCCATGACTTTGCAGTTAGGAAAGTGATGTGGAAATGCAGTGAAAGATGCAGAATAATGATTGATGGACACAAAATGAAAGCTCTATAAGCTCAATAAAGAGCAGACACTGTATAGTCTCTGCATCAGCGAGGCTGGGGGTGAGGTCTTGTCACCTGGCAGTCCAGGACCTACATACACCCTGCCCAGACTTGCACATCAAGAGTTCGCTGCTGTGCTGCTAATGCAGCAAAAACGGGGGTTACCAGCCTCTACAGCAACAGCAGTGCCGTGATTCTCCAACAGTTTGACTCCCCCCCCCCCCAAGGTGTACCCCATTGTCTTTTGAGAGACGGGTGCCAACTATGTTGTCCTGTGGGATTGTCAAAAAGCAGACTGCATTAATTAGCATACAAATAGTGTTCCCTTGCTCAGTGGATTCACTTTAGGAAAGTCCTCCCATAGGCAGCATGCTGAAAACAGTTCTCACAATCTCTGGTGGCCCAACAGTAACCAGTGTGTCCAACACAGTAGTTCCACAGTAGAGGCTATTAAGAGGGGTGCAGAAAACAGCTTTCAAATGCCTCTTAGTTGGATTTGGGAAGTCACAATGTCTTGTGTTTTGTGTGTTTTAAAACCTAGCACATAGCTAGGATGAGATGCTGATTTGAAGGACATTTCCCCGGCTGCATTTCCAGCAAGAGCAACAAAGAATGACAGGCTGACGACGCATCCTCCAGCAGGATGGGACGCATGCTTGGAGACCCCAGTGGGCTATTACGATTCGCACCGTGTCCTGTGGGATGCAACCATAGGCATAGCCAGGGAGGACAGGGGCAGCTGCCCCCCCCATCAAGTAAAACAATAGAAATAGTTAACTAACTGACCAATCATGTCGGTCCTGCTCCCCCTCAAAAGTCCTGCCTCCCCTAACCAAGTCCTGCCCCCCACCAAAAAACAACCCTGGCTGCGCCCATGGATGCAACAGGTGTGTGTATGTGAGAAACAGCTTTCAGCCAATATTGCCCTCATAAAGTGGGGAGGACAGTGGGGTAGGCAAGCGTGGGGACAATAAGCTCCGCGGCGGGGAGGCAGGAGCTCACAGAGGTCGGGAGGTGGGTTAAGTCCCCCAGCGAACACGTGTGCACCCATTCCGAAGACCGCTGAGCCTGACCTAAGCCCGCGCCGCCTCCGGCCTTCTAGCTCCGCCTACCTCCGAGGCCCCGGCGGTCTCCATGGAGACGCGGCTCCTCCGCGGAAGCAGTACGCGGGCGCTTCTTCCCTTTCAGGGGCCGAGAAGACAGGAGGCTCTGAGGGCGCCGCGTGAGGCGGGAGGGGAGAAGCAGGTAAATCCGTGCTCGTCTTGAGGGGGAGAGACTATTGTTATTTACAGAGACGGAAGAGGGGGGGGAGGGGGAGAGAGTTTTACTGGAGCCAGGTGAGCGGGGTGGCAGATCACATATTGTTAAATTCCTTCAAGAGGGTCGCACCAAGATTTTGGTTGCAATAGTGATGTAGATATACTTCAAAAGAGCAATGGCTATCAGAGGCAAATGGTCTCCTTGACAATTTATTTATTAGAATTATATCCCACTATTTCATGGGTTCAGAGTTGACTATAGCAGTTTTTCCAAATACAAAAACTTCATCCCCAAGTGTCATGCAATCAAAGTAATCAAAATGTTTGAGGGATAAAAGAAGTCAAATCAGTCAACATTTTTACTTTTTATATACCGGTATGTTGAATTTTAACAGTGGTTAAACAGTTTGATTCTGTACGTTTCCATTCCCCATACTGAAAGCTGAACAAAAATGAAGAAGTAACTGAAAAGTTGATAGCCCCCACCCACCTGTGCACATACAGATGTTTGTATATGAACTGGATTAAGTACAATATTTTGGATTTTAATACTAGTATGTATTTTTTCTTATCTTCACAGAACAAACCAGTTATGGCTTTTGGGCTTGTAACGATTACTCTTTGCGTAGCCTACATTGGATACTTGCATGCACAACAAGAGAATAAAAAAGATCTTTATGAAGCTATTGACAGTGAGGGAAAGCGACATATGAAGCGGAAGACTTCTAAATGGGACTAAAGAAACGCATGACTTGCACATGTTCTGCATGTAAGGCGACACAAATAAGTGGTATATTTAGTTTTCTGAATTGTGACTTTTCAGGATTTTGTGTGGAAAGCCAGCATTTTTCTTAGCAATAATGGATGTTTCTTTTGAAATACAATGCCTTTTAATAACTAGGAAAAATGATATTGCCTGTACTGAATAAAAAGCCAGCATTATTAAGAAATGTAATATTTGTAACAACTGTTGCAGATATTCTAAGAATAAGCACCTCTCTCTCTCTCTCTCTCTCTCTCTCTCTCTCTCTCTCTCTCTCTCTCTCTCTCACACACACACACACACACACACACACACGCCTGTTCTGTGTGTGTGTATGTATAGAATGCTACACCAACTACAGAAAATCAGAAAAAGAACAATACATGATAATAAAAGCCATACAATAAATAGCCTATAGAATAGAGCCAATTAAACAGCAGCAAAAGCAAAATAATCTGTCTTATTATCTGGAAAATAACCTAAGCCTTTATTAAATGCTTGACTATCCTGTGTAAACTACTTGGGAGAGCACACAAAACTTTTTAAAGTTATTTGTTTAAAGGATCTAAAATGCTTTTGTGAGCAAAGCTTACCCAGCCTAGCAACAGTTACTGGGTGAGAAGTTAGCCTATATTATGAGACCTCTCACAGCCACATGATAGGCAGAGCTCCTTAACACCAGGGCTGCAGCTGAAGCGGGTATCATCTTGCCATCAAATAATCTCACCAAACAATGGTGAAACCTTTCTCTCTCTCCCACTAGCATGCACTGTTTCTAAGAAGACAATTCAGTTTAGGCTATGAGAACTAAGATTTCGCTTCCTCATCTAGTCCTCACTTGTCATTGGAGGAGGAAAAATCTTGACTGCAATCATGATTAGGAATCCAGATTTTGACACATTTGTTTGTTGTGCTGTTTGTTCAAAACTAATTCCACCACCTCCTAGACCAGAGACTTTTGAGCGGATCCGAGAATACAAGCCTTACAAAACTCGGTATTATACACACAGAGATATATTGGGTGAGTAGATAGTTACTTTATTTAATTCTAGATACTCACGCCTGTCCACCAAAAAGCCAATATATCTGGTGCTCATTTGTTTTCATGCAGACATTGATCGCTCAGATACACTTAAGGTGTATCCACACATATTACAGTAATTACAGTTCCAGTAATTCCCATGTTAAACAGGATAAGAGTAAAATCTGGAGAAAATGCAGAAAGAAGGCCACAAACACAAGAGGGTAGAGACCTTAGTTAGGTAAAAATACTTCTGTCAGTTAGGAGAAGGGCTTTTAGCTTATAAAAAGATGTAAGTGTGTGAGGGACATGATGGAGAGTTTATGAAAGTTTAGGAAGAGTATAATAATTACTTGTCTCCCTGTCAACACAATCAATATAGTCGCATGACACTGGTTTGGGACAGACCAAAAGCAGTGCTTTATACAACGTCTAATGTACCTATGGGATTTACTGCTGTAGGACAGAGAGAATCTGATGGCCTCTAGAACTAACCTTCAAAAATTATTTGTTGTGAATGCATTTTTTCTTGATAAATATGTTAATGGATGAAAGTTTGACCAGTCATTTGATTAGCTTGTCTTAAGATCCGTGGGCATGTTAGCAAGAGCCAGGACCCGCTGCCCTGTGTGGCGAATCACCAGGGCTACAGGGTTTGGAGCATTCCTAGACTCTCGAACTCTCCTGCCCATTCAGCCACTGCTTTCCCCAGCTAACAGCCGAGGCTGATGCTTGATTTGTGACCACCAATTACTGGTTCCTGGATCCTCCCAGTGGTCAAAAGCCAGTCTCTGACAAAAGCCCAGTACCAGTTGATGCAATGTTCATTCATCGCCCTATAGTGCCAACTGCTGGAACTGCACCCTTACCACTGTGCTCCATGTTGCAGCTGCTCATGTAGGTGCCTGGTTGGTATGGTCTTCCCTTCTGCTTTTTGAAAAGGAAGAATGGGCATCTGCACTGTGGGGTGGGAATGCAGAGTGCCTGCTTCAACTGGGAAATTGTCTTGCTGGTGAGGGAGTGCTGCTGCTGCTGCATTAGCACAGAACGTAGGAAACTGCCTTATACTGACTTAGACCGTTGGTCTGTCCTAGCTTAGCGTTGTCTATTGCGGCCCTCCAGTATATTAAACGAGTCTCTTCCAGCCCTATCTGGAGCTGTCAGAGATTGCACATGGGGCCTTCTGCATGCAGAGCAGGTGCACTACCAGTCAGCTACAAAGCACAGCTGGGCCCACCAGTTACCGACACAGAATTTGTTCATGCCTGTGTGGGGCACTGTTGTGTGCCCTGTGGAACTCCTTGGCTTGTGCTACATGGTGCAGATTGTGGCCTGCTTTTTTAATGCGCAGGCCCAGAGAGCAGCTGAATCCCGCAGGCTTACTACGTGTGAATCCTACAAAGGCTCTCCTGAATGGGGCCAATGCATGCCATCACTTCTAGGTGTAAGCCTAATGTTAGTGCTTGCTTGTGTTCTGACATAGCTCACTTGGTAGAGCATGAGACTCTTAATCTCAGGGTTGTTGGTTCAAGCCCCACATTGGGGGGAAAGATGCCTGTATTGCAGGAGCTGGACTGGATGACCCTAGTGGTCCCTTCCAGCTCTACAATTCTAAGCAGTCAAATCTGCTAGCAAGTTAATCTGAGTAATCATTTTTTACATACTGAAATCAACCCAGGTCAATAAAAATGATGGGGGTGCACCAGCCTTCAGGAAATTATACATGGTTGAATAATATTAAATAAAAATACCTTAAATCTTAAAGCATCTCTCTTAAATGTTCAAGCAAAGGAAAAGGTGGCATGCGTAGTAGTTTATGTATAACCTGTAGCGTTTTGTTCCCCAATTGTGGTTTGTTTGTTTTTTTGGCATACGTAGACTTGGGAGCTGACATTAAGCAAGCAGAAGCAGATAGAAGAGAAGCAGAAGTACAACAACGAATTGAAAAAGTGCAAGCTAGACTATTGCTTCAGGTACAACTGTTCTGCTGTCATCGCATTATCCAATCTGTTGCACTGGGGCATTTCTGTGAATATTTACTGATGTATAATGCAGACAGCAAATTTTACAGAAATATGTGATATATTGGGTGGGGAACCTGTGACTCTTCAGAGGCTGAGGGGCTCCAGCTCCCATCAGCCCTGGACAGCATAGCCAATGGACTCAGGGATGATGGGAATTGCAGGCCAACAATATGGGCTATAACTTGCCTAACCTTGCTATATATGATTACATGAGTTTTATAGGTTTTACAATGTTTTGCTTTTAATGTTTATTTTGTAATCCACACTTTCAAGACTATATTCTTCAATGTGGGATATAAATATTTATTTACGTAATAAAATAATTGAATAAAAATAACATTGTATGGATCAGTTCTGTATTTATCTTTCTGATGTGTTAATTTGGGTATCTAACTCACCAGTGTTACAGATCAGGGTTCAGATTTGCTCATTAGCAACGCAGTATGGCAGGGAATAAAGCATAAACCAGTGCCAAAGACCACAGACTCATAATTGAACCAAATCAATTGATTTATCGGTACTACAGTGTTTCATTTAAGGCACGTTATTGTCTTCATGTCTGGGACGCGGGTGGCGCTGTGGGTAAAACCTCAGCACCTAGGACTTGCTGATCGCATGGTCGGCAGTTCGAGTCCCCACGGCGGGGTGCACTCCCATCGTTCGGTCCCAGCGCCTGCCAACCTAGCAGTTCGAAAGCACCCCCGGGTGCAAGTAGATAAATAGGGACCGCTTACCAGCGGGAAGGTAAACGGCGTTCCGTGTGCTGCGCTGGCTCGCCAGACTAGCTTCGTCACGCTGGCCACGTGACCCGGAAGTGTCTGCGGACAGTGCTGGCTCCCGGCCTATAGAGTGAGATGAGCGCACAACCCTAGAGTCTGTCAAGACTGGCCCATACGGGCAGGGGTACCTTTACCTTTATTGTCTTCATGTAGAAAATGATATTTTGAAATTAGAGCAACTTAAAGATAGAGCAAATTAAAGCAATGTAGTATAGCAATATAGTACCTTTAGAAAATAAATTTTCCAAATGACATATAGCATAATAAATAAATTGACAAAACAATGAATCAGTGTCTTCTTCCTGCCCTTCTAGTTGTAACCTAGAATTTCTAAGTTTTGCAGCGTATTAGCATTTTGGAATAAAGTTCATGGTTACCCAGCCAGTGCTGTGAGCTAAGATCTTGTGACCTTTGAAAGCAGAGTTAGATAAACTGCAAGCAGAGAGAGGGGGGCGGATTCTTTAACTCAGCAACTGGACTGCGAGGATGGAATTTCCCACTTTATCGCAATTTCATTACTCTATCTTGGAGTAGGGAGAGGGAGTGAAACTGCAGCCCTTGCTTCTTCATCGGCTCTTCACTTAGGACAGGGATGGGGAACATGTGGCCCTCCAGATGTTGGACTACAACTGCTGGGACTGACAGGAGTTGGAGTCCAAGACATCTGAGGGGCCACAGGTTCCCCATTCCTGGCGTAGGGCTTGTGAGCCATGACACATCCCAGCACTTGCTTCCCAAAACAGTTCAGTGTTCTGATCCTACATTTGTTTAGGCATTGTAGCTCGTTGTCTTTAAGTTCCTTAACATCTCATTACACTGATGGTATGGTGTTTCCTTTTAATCTTCTCATCCAGGATGCCAAGGTTTCCCATAGACGGCAGAGAAACATGGCATAAAGTTCCAAGCTGCCTTGGTATAGTGTCACAGAAGCAAACTTTTCATCCCTTTAGTGCATTGTGGCTGCTCTCCTGTGTGCTTGACATTGGTCTGCTGGTGCAACAGGGTCCTGAGTAACACAATCTACTCCTGGGGAAACTACTGCCACCAGCCATGTAGAAACAGCAGCAGCTGTCTTTTCATGGCCGCAGTTGGGAATTTGTGGCCTTCCAGATATTGCTCTCTTCCCTGACCGTTTGTCCAATGGCTCTTGTGCCAGCTCACCACCTTTCCCAGAAAGCTCTGTTTAGGGTTTTCCACTGGCTAATGCGAATTCTTCCGGTGCCATTTCTGCCTGCCCATTTGGAAAAAAAAGGTTTGGATCATTCTGCCAACATGTTTCTGGGCTGTACCACTTTCAGACTGCAGGTGGGCATGTGCACAGTTGAATGGTTTGCTGTAGAAATAAAATCTCTGCACACAGGTTTGCTGTAAAAAAACAAAAACAAACCCACAACCCTTCACATAGAAAACCTAGACATTTGACGAGGCCCAAAGCCTTCTCCCTGCTACTTCTCTGTACAGTGGTACCTCGGGTTACATACGCTTCAGGTTACATACACTTCAGGTTACAGACTCTGCTAACCCAGAAATAGTACCTCAGGTTAAGAACTTTGCTTCAGGATGAGAACAGAAATCGTGCTCCGGCGGCGCGGCAGCAGCTGGAGGCCCCATTAGCTAAAGTGGTGCTTCAGGTTAAGAACAGTTTCAGGTTAAGAATGGACCTCCAGAACAATTTAAGTACTTAACCCGAGGTACCACTGTATAGTGGTACCTTGGTTTACAAAATTAATCCATTCTGGAAGCCTGTTCTTAAACCAAAACCGTTCTTAAACTGAGGCATGATCTCCCTAATTAGGCCTCCTGCCGCCAGTGCCCTTCCACCGTTCGGATTCCGTTCTTAGACTGAGATAAAGTTCTCAATCTGGGACACTATTTCCGGTTTTGCGGAGTTTGTAAACCGAATCGTTTTTAAACCGGACTGTTCTTAAATCAAGGTACCACTGTACAGGGAACTGTATGGAAGAAGAGACAGTTGTGTAAGCTGCCACCATTAGTCTGGAGTGGTAAAGCCCAAACACAGGCATATCCTCTATTCTGCTGCTTATGATAACTATTGCTGTGCTGCTGCTTTAAAAAAGAAAATTAAATTAAATATATAGGGTGATATCCAACTAAGTCATAGAGCAGACCCATTTAAATTAAGGGACTTGTTGCTTAAGGTCATTGATATTAATGGGTCTTCTTTGACTATGACTTAGTTGGATATCACCCAGAGCAATCTAGCTGATGTGCAGCATTAGAATGCCCTCAGCAAAGTTTTCTTCATGGCTATGCCTTTTTTTGTAGGCTGCAACAGAAAGAGAGGATGCTGTGGAAGATGCCCTCAATCGTGCAGCTGCTCTACACCAGCAAGATATTGAAGCCCTTAAAGAGAAAGACGAAAAAGCATTGCAAGTCAGTAGTCGTTTTATTTTTGTTTGCAACATCTCAAGAGACAATGCCTTGCATTTGGAGTTGTGTGGGGACGGATTCCCACCAATTGACACCCCCATGTCTGGATCCCTCTACAGTATGTCCTGCACCATTCCCAAAGGCCACCCCCCTTTCTTGGGGAAGGGAGTATGGGGCTGCAGAGGGAAGGGTGGAAGAGGCAGAAAAAGTCCCACTCCATGAACTGAAATCTGCTTTATTTATGTAATGGTTCTAGGGGTTGCTTGTGCGTAAGTTGCCGCCACTCCTGGCTAGGTTACCTGGTTGAACCCTTTCTGTCTGGACAGCCTTTCACTTCGTGGCTGTCTCAGTCGCTGGCAGAATCCGTCAGTGGGCTGATTTCCTTCCCCAGCAGATGGGCTACCTCTCTACCTGCTGGGCCCTTCTCCGGCATCGCTTGGGAGCCTTGCCTCCACCTCTGGCTCCGATGGCAGTTCCCTGACAATTTATGAATGGAATTTTGGGTCCAAACCTACATAAACATGCAGAAGCTGCATGTGACACAATTTCTTTTGTAACAAGTAGGTGGATGGGGGGGGGGTTGTTCTTGAAAACTCCACTGAATTAAAAAACAACAACACTATGAATGAAAATCTAGGGTGTCAAGGTAAAGATTCAGCTGAAACCTCTCTGACATGGAAGGAGGGTTTGTTTGTTTTTTTAGGTGGGAGCAGTGCTTTTTTTTGTAGGGGGACGCAGGGGGACACATACCCTTAAACATTTTGTGAATCTAAGTTTGGCCTCATTGAGGGGCAGTATTTCAATATGACTAGGAAAATTAGAATACCCCTTAACATTTTTTAGAAAATAAAGTACTGGATGGGAGAGTTTAAAACTGATTTATTACTGGCATTTTGACATCCTTTCTAGTCTGTGTCTCATTCTATTTCTACACATAAGAGCTGGCAGTAAAACTTTATTTTAGAACTACATTTATCTATTTATTTAAAATGTAAAAGGGCATTTCATTTTTCATAAATATATAAAACTTAAGTGTTCAGTGCACTGGTGAGACAGTCGCCAGAAAGATAGCCTCAGCAAGCTATGTGGCTGAAGCATTTGAACTTACATTTTCTACATCCAAAGTGGTTTATAAAGCATGGTGCATTCTTTCTAGGCTCGTCTTGTTTAAAACAGGGATGAAGCAGCCTAATCCCTCCCTTCCTATTCTAATTTGTTTTTCTAACGCTGCTGCAGGAGGCTGTGAAGAACACAAGGATAGAAATGCTCCATCACCTGGAACTGGAACTGAAAAGAGAATCGGAAGCTGCTGAGCAGAGGATGACACACAAACTTCAGCGACTCATGCTGGAGCTCGCAATGGAGAAGTCGAAAGCCGTTGCTGAAGCTAGACAGGAAGAGAGGAACAAAATATCTGGAATGCTTGACAAGCAAAACAAGTACTTGGCTTAACAACCCCATTTCATATTTTAAAGCAGGGATGGTGAAACCACTGGACTATGTCACCCATCATCCCTGATAGTTGACCATGCTGGTTAGGGATGATGGGATAATGAGTTCATTGCCACCTGGAGGGACTTGGGCTTCCCATCCCTGTTGAATATAAGGGGATGGGTTTAAGAGAGCTGCACCTGACCTTGTTTGCATCCAGATATCTGCAAATAGAGTACTTTCCACCACCAGTGTTCCTCCAACTGATCTGCAGGAGCTGGATGTCCACTGGGTGCTTTCAAAAGTGGGACTGGTTTGCTAATGGGTCACTGAGATATTGCAAATGGGACATGGGCAGCAGTAAATCTGGATTAAATTGATGGGTATTTTGATGCCAATGGCATTGTGTGGATGTAGCTTGTGGTTAGTGAGGAGAGCACTTAAGCACAAGCCGAGGTTCAGGTGACATGCTAAATCAATTCTTAGCTTGGTAAAAGAGCCTCTTTTAGTTTGGGCTCCTTCTAGAAGCCTGCATGTTGATACAGCCCTGGTAAGCCATTGTTGGGCTTGTTGTGATTTGCAAACAAGGCTGATGTGATCAGTGGAGTTAACTCCCTGTTATGTGTGCTGTTGGATAGTACCAGATTTAATAGAATCTGATAGTAAAGATGGGCAGGGTGGGGGTTAGGTCTTCAGACGTTTTGCTATCTGGTTTCCACCTACAGATTTAGTCCAGTTTATTGGAAGGCATTTCGCTTTGCCTCTAGCTGAAAGAAATGTGCAGTTCACACAAGACTGGCTTTCAAATTGCCAGTAATGAAAAATTATGTTGAAGTTATCATATGATCTTTTCTCTCACCCCCCTAGGAAGTTTTTGGAACAATTCCGGAAAGCTGGAGAGATTGCCAATGAAATTTATCAGAAGAACCTGCAGCAGTTGTCCGTGGAGAAAAAATATGAAATGGAAATGGCCTTTAAAATCTCCCAGAAAGAGTTTCAGGAAGAAACTGAGAAACTTCTCAAAAACGCAGAAAATCTCCGTGAGGCTCAGTTGGAAGAGGTGTCACACGAGGTGAGCAGGAAAAGTGGGGAGATCCTGACTCTTAGCCAGCAACTGGAAAGCATGACAGACTGGAAAGATAGCCTGGAAGCAGAAATATTAGAAACAAGAGAAGCATTTCAGAAATACATTAACCTCACATTTCCACAACTTGCACCAGGGCAAGCAGACTTTATCTTACCATTCAGAAAAGTATCTCAGTTTGTTGACTCTGGTGTAGAAACGTAAGCTGAATGACAACCAGGAAGGAGTTCTGCCTGTTTGCTGCAGCCATCCAGTCTTGCTGTAGAGGAGTTGCTTAACTGCTGGGGAAGGAGGAGAAATAAATCCATCTTCTCTCACTAAGGTTTAGCTGTGTGCCTGTGTCTATATTTCCCTTGGATAACTCATGAACTCCCCTGTGACTCGGATTGTGAAGCTGTGCTCTTTGAGGGGTGGATGGAGAATCTCGTTTCTGTATACTAAAAGAGAGCTGCTTCTGTAAACGTTAGGGAGCACGGATGTCTCAATTTGAGCCCTGAAACTAGCAAGTGTTCCTCTGGACATGTGCAGAGAGCCTATCCCACCTTGCTACTGGGTTAACTGTAAGCTGCCTCCATACATATTTTATTTGAAGATGATATACTGCCAACTCAAGAAGGGTGGCTTCTAACAACTGCAAGCACCAGCACCTTAAAAAAAAATGAAAGGGGATGGAGGAGTTATGAAATTGCCCCTGATTTACTGCGACACATTCTAAAGCTATGAGTACCTATCATAAAGGTGGCAAAGCTGTGGACTTACAGGTGTTGCTGGACTACAACTCCCATCACCAATAAGCTCATTGGTCTTGCTGGCCGGTGCTGATGGGAATTGGAACACAATCAGATATAGGTGTGCCCTATTAAAGTGCATGCTGATGGGAATTGGAACACAATCAGATATAGGTGTGCCCTATTAAAGTGCATGGAAGTGTTGAGGCACAATAAATCAATCACCCCATGACTTTGCAGTTAGGAAAGTGATGTGGAAATGCAGTGAAAGATGCAGAATAATGATTGATGGACACAAAATGAAAGCTCTATAAGCTCAATAAAGAGCAGACACTGTATAGTCTCTGCATCAGCGAGGCTGGGGGTGAGGTCTTGTCACCTGGCAGTCCAGGACCTACATACACCCTGCCCAGACTTGCACATCAAGAGTTCGCTGCTGTGCTGCTAATGCAGCAAAAACGGGGGTTACCAGCCTCTACAGCAACAGCAGTGCCGTGATTCTCCAACAGTTTGACTCCCCCCCCCCCCAAGGTGTACCCCATTGTCTTTTGAGAGACGGGTGCCAACTATGTTGTCCTGTGGGATTGTCAAAAAGCAGACTGCATTAATTAGCATACAAATAGTGTTCCCTTGCTCAGTGGATTCACTTTAGGAAAGTCCTCCCATAGGCAGCATGCTGAAAACAGTTCTCACAATCTCTGGTGGCCCAACAGTAACCAGTGTGTCCAACACAGTAGTTCCACAGTAGAGGCTATTAAGAGGGGTGCAGAAAACAGCTTTCAAATGCCTCTTAGTTGGATTTGGGAAGTCACAATGTCTTGTGTTTTGTGTGTTTTAAAACCTAGCACATAGCTAGGATGAGATGCTGATTTGAAGGACATTTCCCCGGCTGCATTTCCAGCAAGAGCAACAAAGAATGACAGGCTGACGACGCATCCTCCAGCAGGATGGGACGCATGCTTGGAGACCCCAGTGGGCTATTACGATTCGCACCGTGTCCTGTGGGATGCAACCATAGGCATAGCCAGGGAGGACAGGGGCAGCTGCCCCCCCCATCAAGTAAAACAATAGAAATAGTTAACTAACTGACCAATCATGTCGGTCCTGCTCCCCCTCAAAAGTCCTGCCTCCCCTAACCAAGTCCTGCCCCCCACCAAAAAACAACCCTGGCTGCGCCCATGGATGCAACAGGTGTGTGTATGTGAGAAACAGCTTTCAGCCAATATTGCCCTCATAAAGTGGGGAGGACAGTGGGGTAGGCAAGCGTGGGGACAATAAGCTCCGCGGCGGGGAGGCAGGAGCTCACAGAGGTCGGGAGGTGGGTTAAGTCCCCCAGCGAACACGTGTGCACCCATTCCGAAGACCGCTGAGCCTGACCTAAGCCCGCGCCGCCTCCGGCCTTCTAGCTCCGCCTACCTCCGAGGCCCCGGCGGTCTCCATGGAGACGCGGCTCCTCCGCGGAAGCAGTACGCGGGCGCTTCTTCCCTTTCAGGGGCCGAGAAGACAGGAGGCTCTGAGGGCGCCGCGTGAGGCGGGAGGGGAGAAGCAGGTAAATCCGTGCTCGTCTTGAGGGGGAGAGACTATTGTTATTTACAGAGACGGAAGAGGGGGGGGAGGGGGAGAGAGTTTTACTGGAGCCAGGTGAGCGGGGTGGCAGATCACATATTGTTAAATTCCTTCAAGAGGGTCGCTAGTATCCCCTTCCCCCATCTGCTCAGGACTCTGGTGCTTTTCCTTGCTATAGAGAACAAATTAATTACACAGGTGAAGTTTTCCCGCTGCTGCACTTCTGGAGGGGGGGGGGCGTAGAGAGAATTAAGCACCTGTTGAATTTCTTCATGTCTGCCGCACAGCTGAGGGGCAAAGGAACACCACCAAGCGGGAGGAGAAAGGGAGGGACAGAGCACTGTTTATACCAATAATAATAATAATAATAATAATAATAATAATAATAATAATAATAGTAGTAAATTTGTATACTGCCCTATACCCGCAGGTCTCAGGGCAGTTACAACATAAAATCACAAAACAGGTAGCAAAAACAACACAATAAACCCACAGCCCTCCACAAGATTTAAAAAGGGCATGGGCTGTAATTAACTCTGGAAGCCCAAATAATGTAATGTGGATCCCAAGGACGGGACACAGCCAGGCAACTCTGCCATGAGTGCCAACATTTTTCTTGTAGCTGTGTAATATTTTGGCTTAAATTGCCTGTTGTTGCTTCAGTTTTCTGTACACTGCTTAGATATATTTTAATGCATTAAGCAGCATAATCAAAATCAAATGGTAGCTGTGTGAAAACACAGCCCATGCCCCTTTTAAACGCCTTATCACAGAAAGGGGCATACACAGCTAGGGAGTCAGGAATTCTCACTCTTGTCACTGATAGTACAGTGGTGGGTAACCTCAGACCCATGTACCAAACATGGCCCACCAGGCCATTTTTAGGAAGTCATACCCACACATCCCACACCTGATACCATGCATGACATCAGATATGGTGTGGGTAAAGATGGGACTCCAAAGGAACCATCAGGAGCCAAAGTTCCCAGCTGTTCCTTGGATCCAGCAAGGCACGCTCCCATCCACCCATCTTGTTTACACAATCTGATTTTTATTATTATTAATCACATAAACATCAATATCCATAATAATGAATAAATCATAGTAAATATTAAGATATACGTATACACAGCAAATAAGGGGTGTGTGTGTATATATACACACACAATCTAGCTCTTAATTATAAGTTTGAGAATAAAGGTGGAAGAGTGGAATAAGAACATGTAAAACACAAAAATAATTATAATTTCATCTCATAAAATCAGGATTATCTATTTTATTACATCAACTTGAACAAAGGTTTTTTGTTTTGTTTTTTCAAATGCAACTGATAAACTTAAATGCCATAGCTAGTTCACATGAACAAGGCCTGATACATTTTAGAAATACATAAACTGAAGCCTTCCATGGCTTGAGGCATGCTCGAAAAGAGTGTCAAGCATGCTTCCCTTTCTCTCAAAAATGCACAATTTCAAATCTCTATTAAGATACAGGTATGTATAATCCCTAACTAAAGTATTATATAATATATTGTTTCTTTATGCAGAAGTAGGCAGCTTCTTGAAAACTTAAAAGATTGAGGAAGTTTCAATTGAATGTGCAATCACAATACTGTCAGTTATTCTGTGAAAAAAATGTAACAACGTGAGCCCTTCATATCTTGATAATGCAGAATGACTCACTCTCAAGCTGAAAGTGTCATAAAGAATATCATCCGTGAAATAGGACAAGAATGTGCCATGAAAGGTCAAACCGTATCAGAAACTCTGGTGGCATTCATGGTAAGTGCAAAATACACAATTTGCTAATGTGCTTCATTTAAAAGCTCTACTTCTAGCAGTGTTAGAAACTGAAATATGAAAGCTAGGAGCTAAATGGCACCTTAAACATAGGTTATGGGTACCACAACAGAATGTCTAGGCGCGCTTTTTAAATAACAAGAATACCAAGCTGAAAATGAATGAACTGCAGCTAAACCTATCAGCTTGGATGACGCTGCAGCAATTGCTTGGAAATCGAGGTGGGGGGAATTTCTCCTCTTAGGCCCTCAGCGCCAGCAGTGGCAGTTTTAATCTGAAATCTTAGATGCGGTACTGTGCCCAGAGCTCAGAAACTGCTCATGCAAATGAAATTCCCTGTCGCAAAATGCGCCTAGAACAATGGGAGTTTCAAATGCTGCTTTCTAGTCATGTTAACATGTCACTCCTGTGGCATTAAAATAGTGTTAAAGGAACAGAACATCACAAAACATTATTGTCTCGGGGCTAAAATGCAAGTACAGTGGTACCTCGGGTTACATACGCTTCAGGTTACAGACTCCGCTAACCCAGAAATAGTACCTCGGGTTAAGAACTTTGCTTCAGGACGGGAACAGAAATCGTGCTCCAGTGGCAGGGTGGCAGCAGGAGGCCCCATTAGCTAAAGTGGTGCTTCAGGTTAAGAACAGTTTCAGGTTAAGAACAGACCTCCAGAATGAATTAAGTTCTTAACCTGAGATACCACTGTAACACAAGAGTTACGCAGGTAACCCTTGGAACTCTAGAACCCATGGACAACTAAGGAAGCTGAGCATTGAAAGTTTCAGGGGACACAAAAGAAGATGCTTTTTCACGCAGCACATAGTTAAACTGAGGAGCTCACTTCCAGATGAAGCACCAACCTGGATGGTTTGAGAAGAGTATTCATGACTTTCAGTGGCTACTAGCTGCAATAGCAGTGCTCCACTTGCAGACTGGGAAAGACTCATTGCTTCTTGTGCTTTCCACAGTAGTACACCTACTCTAGCATTTTGCTTCTTGAGCTGGTCAGGTAATGATGACATTTGTACTTACTTCCCCAAATGCTGGGAATGCAGCCCCTGTATTTGTTCTCTGGAGCTCACAACCACACTTCTCCAAGCAATGTTTTAAAGGAGGCTAGAACTGAGAGCAGAATAAAACCTCATACTGAGTTGCTTCTATCTAGTGCTGCCATAATGACTGTACTTTTGGGGCTCTGCTCTATATATTATTTAACAGAATGATAAATTAACCACACAACCATTTATTGCATATTTAAAAATCATTTTTAGTTCCCATTGATTTTGCTAAAATTTCCAAGTAAGTATGCTTGCTAGGACCAGGAAGTTAGTCCTCATGCCTATTAAATTAAACTGGGAAATGCCATTTAGTGGGGAAACCTTGAGCAGTTGGGACATTTAATTTGTTTTATTCTGCGGTAAGAGCACAAGATAAATATTTAACTGGAAGCCTGGTGTTTTTTTGTTTTTGTTTTGTTTTACTTATAGGTGAAAGCTGTAGTATTGGATCCAAGGAATGGATTTAATGTGGACAGGACCCTTACAAAGGCTGATGTGCAAAAACTTATTAAGGTAATTTTGTGAATCTAAACATTTGTTTAACTATTTTTATACTGATTTCAATGAACTTACTAAGACTTATCAACAAATTAAAGCAGTCTCTCAAGCAACTCATGAAGTCTGTGGGAATTGAGCAGCCTAACTCTACTCAGGATTACAGCCTAAATTATTGTTTTGTGTATAGTGTTTACCAAATTAATAAAAAGCTACGTTTCAGACCACAAAATCATTTAAAGCCTATGCTCTCAGAGTCATCTAAAGCCACATATCTCTCAATGATAAACCTTTGACTGCTGTCCATTTTCTCATTATCCGTTGAAAACTCCCCCAACTGCTTCTCCAAACCTGCACAATTGGATCTTAATTTTGTATACCCAGTTGATGAACACAAAATATAACGTTTGATTTAAATGTAATGGAAATTTGGCGAGCAGATGACACTTAATGCATTCAGCCATAATAAGTAGAATTTAAAATATGCCTCACATAAATGGCTTTATAAGCACAGCTACATACATATATCATTGCTTCAAACTGTGATACATGCCATTTTGAGGTGTGTAGGACACCTGAAAGATGAAAAGGCTTTGTTCTAAAGAAAGCCTCCTGTGTGTGATTTTGAGGTTGTTAGATATGTTAGATAGATTTTAAGAAGGTGGTTAGACTAGTTCATTGCCACTAGTGAACTAGTATTTCAAGCAACAAATCTCTCTGTGTGTCCGCAGCCTAGTGCTGCTTTATTATGCAGCAACAGGCTGCATGCAGTGGTATATAAGACTGCTTGTGTAGAAGGGATTATTGGTTTCAAGGCTGAGGGCTGCATATTTGCTGCTTTATAATGTGTTGAGCTGCTTGCCTCCTCTCTGTATTGAGAATGAGTAGCTTCATGAAGCTATGTGCACTTCGGAGTTCCTGCAGCCACCTGGAATCAGGCAATAGCAAAAAATCTAATCCATATTATTCAACTCCACGCAGCAGTCCACTTACTATGCTATTTAGGATCAAGTAAATTACAAAAACTATGAATGTTTTGTGTCTTGAAGCTACATTATGGCAACGCAACATTTTGTTCTTGCAGTGGTGCTTCTCAGCCCCTTAATTTGTTTTCTCAAGTAATGTTTAAGCAAAGGGCACCTTATTTTTTAAAACCATTAAACTGATGGATTCTGTTTCACATGTATAAATTCTGTAGCATAATGTTTCCAGGTGCCCAACGGTAATATTATTTTAATAATTAGTTAAGGGGCTTGAAATAACTTACATCAACATTTTCTCTTTTTAGCTTTCCATTGAAAGACTGCTTGACACAAGCAACCCATCCCTGGACACTATTAAGATGCAAGTTTATTTTGATATGAACTATATCAGTCGAGGTAATCAATGGGTGGAGTAATTTAATGTGAATATGGTGATGGTACAATCCTATGCATGCTTATTCAGAAGTCACACTGTGTTCAAGAGGACTTGCTGTCTAGTAAATTTACATGGGATTGCAGCCCCAATGTATCTATTCTTGCTACATGTGAAAACTTATAGTACTGTAATACAATGAAACAGCAAATCCAATAATATGTGAACATGCTAAGAGATGCAATATTTAAGGAGGTTATAAATTAAATTGCCTCTTTAAAAAATATTCAACAATTACTTAACATTACTTCTTCTAAACTTATTAGAACAGTTAATATTTATTGTGCATTTAAAATCCTGGAAGTGCATTTGTGGTTTTTTAAAAGTTATATCCTATACCAAATAAATGGAACCGATACATTCCACTGTCTCAATTTACCTACAACTGAGTTTGTGCAATTATGTTACATAGTGCAGTCCTATGTGTGATTACTTGTATGTAAATCTCAGCATGATCACTAGATAATGCCTTAGGATGGCAGCCCTAAGGTATCAGAATGAGAAGAGCATGGGAGGATTTAAGCATGTGAAATATGGGCATTTTCAACTAGCTAAGTTGAAAGTCTGTTGATGCCTATGCATGTCTTTTGGCTGTCTGTGCCTTGGGGTTACAACTGATGTGTAACTGAAAAACTATCAAGTCTAATGAAATCTGCATCACTATGTGGTCTGCTGAAGCATGCAGGTGGTGCCAGTGATATAACTTGCTTTTGTATCATCCTCTGTGTTTCCTCTTAGTTGAGTTAATCAAGGAACAGCATCGTGTTTTGGATTCTCGCCTTGCTCCAGTGGGCAGAGAAATTACAGATAGCCGTGCTCGTACCAGAGAGGAATTGGAAAGTGTTTATCGAAAAATTGTCAGCTATGTCCTGCTGCGCTCTGGCCTTGGATCCCCTACAGACATCAAGGTCATTAGAGAGGCAACTGGTTGGTAACTGTTTCAGATATATGCCGTGAAGAGTTTTGCCAATATGCACTTTACTGTGGTAGTCATTGCATAGGAACTGAGCAACAAGCGGCGGCTAGTTGGGGGACTGTCGTTTTACTTTCTTTTGTTTTGAAGTATTTGTATGCTGCCTTTGTGCCTCAGTATGTACCTGTGGCAGTTCACAGCAAATCTAGAAACAATCCAGAGTATGTATACCTCCCCGGTAAAAAAATTCAAAGAAAACACTCAAAAGCACGTATACAAATATCTGCTCCAGATAGCAAAACCAGTCTGAGAATAGAACATAATCTGAGAGCCAGAAAAAGACACTTCACATATCCAACAGGTCAAATGCAAGCAACCATCCAACCCTTTCCTAAAGATATGGAGATCTTCTGAAGCAGCATTCAACACAGCAAGAAGGGATGCAGACAGAAGGACACAGCCCCTGTGCTGTGTATTAACCAAGCCACAAGTATTGTGTCAAGGGAGCAGTGGTGGGGTTCTTGGCACTTGACAACTGCCCAAGCTGGCCATTCACCTCCTTACTCACTGTGGCCTTCCATTCAAACTAATTGCTGATAAGGGCATTATACTATTCTGCATACAAGATTCTATACCTGAGATTCTAGGTAGTTCATGCAGAACTTGTAGTCTGGTTGTCTGCTTTAATGCCTTGCACAACTCCATACTTCCCTCCAAGCCTCCATCCCCCTGATGATATTCCTTGACCACTTACTTTTGCATGTCATTCATCTCCATCCTAATCCCTCCTTACACTCTTCAGGTCCTTAACCCCCTCAGTCCCCAAGTCCAAATTATTCAGACTCTTACCTCTTGGAAGGAGAATTAGTAGCGCAGAATTAGCAAATGTCACCCAATGGCCTTATTCACTGACATTTATACTGGAGGGGGAAAGTGTGTTAAGAGTCTCTAAATTCTGTAGAGGCTCTTGACACACTTTTTTTTTTTTAGAGAGAGGGGGGTGGGTGGGGCAGTTTAACACACATAGCTTTGTCCATAACGATTTCAGTTTATGTTGCGTGTTAGTTTATTGATTATCCTCTTCAGCCGTCATAAGATTTAGCATTTTATAGCTCTTGGTAAGTTAAAATACTTTCTACTTAACTATGTCCAGAGGAGGGGGGGGCATGCAAAGGGGGCTGCAACAGGAAGAAAAAGATTGAGAAATTCCCATTCCACAAACAGAACATTCACAGTTCTTAGGATTCAAGCAATGATCTCCAGCATAGTGGGATCTCAAATGTGAATAAGTATCTTACTATACTAGGGGTGTTTCCATGGAAAATCCAGTAAGATACGCCCACACCAGTTACCTGTTGGTGATACCTAAATGATTGATTTGCAAAACGAAGCCCCGACTGGAAACAACCCAATGTGAACAAATTGTGGTCTCGTCCCCTCACCTTTCTGTTTTATTTGATGTTACAGCTGTTGTCTGCCTTTTTTTTTTTTTGGTATGACATTTTCCACATTTAATATTTTACAGCTGCCCTGCAGAGTGTCTTCCCTCAAACAGAACTTGCTGCTTTCCTCTCCCTTTCAAAGAAGGAGAAAGAGAGGCAGTTGAAGGAGCTCACCATGATTGTCACAGGAATTCGGCTATTCAACAAGGAGTGCGGGAAGGGAGGAGAAGGCATTGATGAGTGTAGGTATATACTAGTAGGTGCTAAACTTGATGATGTGTCTGCATTAGCCATTTAAGCCACTTTAAAATGTGCAAAAATGCTCAGTGCTGGCTGATCACCAGTAGTCCCATCTGAATTGCTTCATGCAAATACAGCATTTAAGTTGATCTTCCAAATGAGATGTGATAACATGCTGTTCAGCTGCAGGTTAACTTTACTGAATATCTTCAAAATTGATAATCTGTACTGTATTATCTATTAAAAACTCTGTTAAATTGGCTTGTTGTAAAGACTTTCATAGGATTTTTATATATTTATATAAAATAGAAAGCCGTGTTAGCCCCCTGAGAGAAAAAAGAAATGTTTTTTAGTCTCACCATGAGACTAACTTTAAATAAGTTTCGTATTAGAAAAATAGTGTGAGCTTTCAGAGGTGACAACATACTACTTCAAATGCTTATTTTTGGAACTAGGAGAAGCAAGGTGGAAAAGTCAGTTAACATATGATACTTTATTGACTAAAACCCAGTACTTTTAAAAGGTTATTGACCCAAACCAGGATCCAAAGATGCCACCAATGTGTGCTAAGAGTCCTTTTGCAGATGCCCAGTCTTGTCTGCAGTCGTTCAAACTATGTTGGATGCTCTTCTGAGGTTCTCTCAGTCCTCAGGAGAGACCTTTCAGGGCATGCAAGGGGCTTCAAGTGGAAGGGAACCCACAAAAGCCTTGGTGTGCTCATATGGAAGGCTCCATGCATCTCTTCAGATGTCAGCCCTGTTTATTTTAGACAGAAATAGGTGGGGAAAATGCTTGTGGTTAGTTACTGAATTTGAGGTTGGCATGCTTAGTAATTACTGCCATGCCCCTTCTATAAGTTTCAAACCAACCCTGTATCAACAGTACCAGCTATTCTGAATGAAGCTATCCCAGCAGCCAACCACCATATAGAAATAGAACTGCAAGCTTCCAAGGATTTGGCGTACCAATACACAGCCTTGATTGAAATGATGCACCTGAGTCAAAATGCTGAGATAGAACTTAAAACGACAATGTTGAAAGAAGTCCTGTACAACGTGAGACAACACGAGGCTTTCCTCTGCATCATTCTGGTAAGATTGTTTTATACTTTGCATCCCTTCTAGAATGCTGGCATATACATTGATTGTGCCCGTAAGCTTTTTGTATACTTATAACTATGCTTATTAAATTCATATACAGTATTGCCCTTCATTTGAAGATCACAGATTTTTATGTCGCAGTTTGCAACATAACAAATAAATTAAAAACCCAAATACAAAACAAAACAAAAAACCACCCACTCCCCTGAGACATTTAAAAGGCCACAGACTGTTTAATCAGTGAATGGCCTGGTTGAAGAAGAATGTTATCGCTTGGTGCCTAAAGATCTGTAATGAAGGAGCCAGGTGAGCCTTCCTGGGGAGAACATTCCACAAACAGGGAGCCACCATAGAAAAGGCCTGTTTTCATGTTGCCACCCTCTGGACCTCTCATGGAGGCTTCAGTTGATTATCATTCCTTTGGTACATATCTTTAGACACTAGGCAAAAACATGCCTCTTCTCCCAGGCCTTTGGCTAATTAAACAATCTGTGGCCTTTTAAACTGTGGCAGTGGGGAGTATTGTTTTCGTTTGTCACTTTGGTATGTATTTTTGTTTCTTATATTGCAAACTGCCATGTGATCTTTGGATGAAGGGCAGTATAGAAATTGTATTATTATTATTATTTTATTAATTCGCCTCCCTGGCACAGCTAGCTGCCCCCTCCCAACTATGTTGCCACCAGATGAAGAAGAGCCAAGTGGGGAGGGGCAGGTTCAATTTAAGAAACCAACTTTTAGTTGGTAGAGAATTGTACAAGGTTCCAAGTTGGACTGAACTCTCTTTCGTGCACTTTGGAAAAGAAGTGTCATTCTCTGCAGTACATAGCAATATAGGAGTACATGTCCAGATGACTGAGAATCTAATTGGAGATTGTCAATATGTGTGTGTGTGTATTCCATCCCGTATTTCATTTAAAGAGCTCAAGATGGCATAAATGGTTCTCTCCCTGCCCCTGCTTTGTCCCATTATTTATCCTCACAACAACCCTGGGACTTTGGTTAGGCTTGGAGATACTGACTGCCTCAAGGCCACTCAACAAGCTAAGGTAGATGTGGTAGATTCAATGAACTGTGGAAATGTCCTGAATTTCCATTGGTAATCTGCTGTATGCTGTCTTTTCAGTCTGATGTGATCACATGTGCACAAGAAGTTGATATGATGCAGAAGGAGTTTGCAGCACAGATGGAGCACTTAAAAAGTATTGTTCAGGCAAAGACAGCAGTGCCTACGTCTCTGGTTTATGTAAGTTCCTAAATTGCTAGAATGTAAAAAGGACTAGCTTGTGTTTGTGTGCTGAGTTAGTGACACAGACCTCTTTTACACCGAGAAACAGAGAGAGCCTGGATCCTTGCCTTTCTGTTCAGCTGATCCAAGGGAGTTTTGAGCTTGTTGATAGTGCTGAGAGAGGGGTCCTGACCCTCCCCTCCCCTCCCGATGTTTTCCCAATTTCAACTGCCCCCAGGAACTATTATTTGCTACATACAACAAAGCATACAGGTGCCCATATGATACCATAGAGCATATTGGGGTGGGGTATTCAGATTGGGAAAATAATCCATTACAGGGACAGGGGAGAATTAACCCACCCAGCATCTTCATGCAGCTTTATTTAAAACAAAAAACCCTGCAGGACATCGGATCTCCTGTAATTGTAGCAAGTTTGTCTCTAGGATTTTACACAGAGCTGCTAAAAAAGAAAGTACTGTAAGTTCTGTAGGTTTGTACAGATTTGTGGGTTTGTACAGAGCTGCTAAAAAAGAAAGTACTGTAAGTTCTGTAGGTTTGTACATGCTGTCAATTTAACAGCATGAAAATTCCCTGTTCTCTGTTTAACTTTCATCAGAGGAATCTATTGCTTTATTGTATACAAGGAGTATATATCCTGGCACTGTGATAGTCTTTGGTCCTATGCTGTGCTAGAAATAACAAAAAGAAATCAGGGGTGCATGTTAAGGAGAGGAGAGAGTGTAAATATTCCTTCAAAAATCCTTCACAATTAAAATTGTTAGGGTTTAAGATCATGAATTGCACCCCCTGCTTTTGTCTCCTCACCTGTGGAGTATATATAAAGAACAGCAGACTACATATTTTTGGCAAGCAGGCAGCATAATTTTGCAAATACAACTTCAATTTCTTTGTTTTTTCCCCCCTCCCAGCCTATATTTATTGCACTTTCTAACCTTTGGACCAGTTTTCAAGACGAGATCCTGGTGCTGAGTTTCCTCAATAACTTGACTATCAATCTCCAGCAGTTCTTAGGAGCCCACTCAGTGATTTTTCCAGAAGATGTGATGGAATCTCTTCTTGAAGATATTATTGTAAAAACTGATGAGGAAAGGTTAAAAGAAAGTGCTGGTACTAAAACCATAATTATGCATTTTGAATTAATGTATAAAGCCCATGGAATACTCTTGCTACCTTCAGATTCTTAGCCCTTTGAGAGCTAGAGCTTCCGTTTTATTGCTAAATAAGTATCATGTGCCATAAAAACCACTGAACCTCTTACTGATTGGAAGGTTGGTGGTTCGAATCCCCAAAACGGAGTGAGCTCCCATTGCTCTGTCCCAGCTCCTGCCAACCTGCTGTTCAAAAGCACACCAATGCAAGTAGATAAATAGGTACTGCTGTGGTGGGAAGGTAAATGGTGTTTCCGTGTGCTCTGGTTTCTGTCATGGTGTCCCGTTGTGCCAGAAGCGGTTTAGTCAGGCTGGCCACATGACGCAGAAAGCTGCGGACAAACGCCAACTCCCTCAGCCTGAAGCAAGATGAGCGCCATACCCCATAGTTGCCTTGACTGGACTTAACCATCCAGGTATCCTTTACCTTTTGCCTTTACCATGTGTCATGCACTTACGGCTATATATATATATATAGCTGCCCTTGAGACTGACCCAGAAACTCCAGCGGGTGCAGAATGCCATGGTGAGACGCCTTACGGGGTCCTCGCTGTGGGATCGCATTCACCCGGTGCTATACCAGCTGCACTGGCTCTCGGTGGAGTACAGGATCAGGTTTAAGGTGCTGGTTTTAACCTTTAAAGCCCTATACGGCCTAGGACCCTCGTACCTACGGGACCGCTCCTGGTATGTCCCACGGAGGACCATACAGTCTTCAAACAAAAACAGCTTGGAGGTCCCAGGCCACAGGGAGGTTAGGCTGGTCTCAACCAGAGCCAGGGCTTTTTCGGCTGTGGCCCCGATCTGGTGGAATGCTCTGTCACAAGAGACTAGGGCCCTGCAGGACTTGACATCTTTCCGCAGGGCCTGTAAGAGAGAGCTGTTCCATCAGGCCTTTGGCCAAGGCACAGTCTGACCCCCTGCTTTGGTAATCCTCATAGAACTCTAGCCCAATGGTTGCTATTAATTTGATTCTGAATTGATTTTAGAATGAATTGATTTTAGAATGTATTTCAATTAATAGATTGTGGATTTTATGTAAATTGTGTTACTTTTACTGTTGTTAGCCGCTCTGAGCCCAGCTTTGGCTGGGGAGGGCGGGATATAAATAAAAATTTGTATGGCTGCCCAATAACATATGTTCTCTGGGTTGCTCTCAGAAAATTAAAATAGAAAAAATAAAATGCAGTATCAAAACCTCCTGTGCTGCAAACTGTTCCTAGGCCACACTATAGCCTCATCTTTCTAGATGAATTGTGTTATTGTTTTTTTGGGGGGGGAAATGTTTTAGAATAAATGTTTTGTGAGCTGTTCTGAGGGCCAATATTGTGGATATAAGTAATAAATAAAAGTTGCCCTGAACCTTCCCACCTAATATGAAATACTAGATTATTCAGTACCTCACTAGGTACTTGTGCCATGGGATTCAGTGGTCTCAACCTTCCCCAGTAACCATGTGCATACATGGGTATGATCTGGGGTGTTTCTATGTGGGACCTCAATGTTGCAAATGGGTTATTGAGATACAGCAAATGGGTCCTTGGCAACAGGTTTTTAACATCATATTCCCCCCAGAAAGGGAACATCTTGATTAAATGCTGGGGGGTGGGGGAAATATACTCTGTCATTTTGACACCAACAATATTGTGTGGACATTGCAACTAATAATAATAATAAAAATCTGCATGCATAAGCAATTTTCTCCTGCAATAAATACCTGTCTGGAAGCACATTTTCTGATACTGAAAATATATCCTAAGCTGCTGGTTTTTTTTATTTCAGAGAGCAAAGTAAATCCCGCTGACTTTACCGTAGAAGAATGGCTCTTCCCAGAAACCACCATTAATTTCAGCCAAGTGCAAATTCAGTACCATGGGTTTTGTGCTTACACTTTTGCCGTGAAAGATGGTCTTCTTATCCCAGGTTTGCCATTTGTAGATAAGTCCCGTTTGCTTTTTAAGAGCATCCTTACTGCTTCATATTATGTTTTAAGTTGTAGACTTCCTTGCTTTAGTTTTATAGAAGTTTGGTGTATAAATAAAATAAAAATACCTGACATATAAGGAGCTTGCCACCCAAACTACTGGGGCTTGGCTTAAAAATGGAGATGGAGAAGAATTTGAGGGAGTAGGAATGTGGGGGGTGAGGAGGGAAGGAACAGTGACAAGCATTTGGTAGGCGGGAGATAAATCTGAGGAAGAGAATTAGAAAATTGGTATACACAGTGATCGATGGTAGCTGGGACAGAGAAACAATCGAAAAGAAGACATATCAACAAGACAAAAGGGCAAAGACAATCAGTGCCAGAAAGAGATCTATTGGAGACTAATTTTCTTGGTTGGAGAGAAGAAGGATGTCGGAGCCTCCACTGCTTTAACAGCACCCTGTTTAGAATTCCATTCAAAGCATAAATTTGTATTTGTTTGTCCAGCAAAGAAACTAGAATTTAACAGTGCAATTTTTAAAAGGGTATTACTATTTTTACTGATGTAATCCACATCATGCAGGATTAGCTACGAAATACTTTAGTCTTGTTCTTAGTTCATAGAAAGTGATTTGCTGGGGGAGAGCATGATTTAAAGTTGACTGAATTTTCAGACAGGTTAGACGCTAGAGCCATTCTTAATTTCAGAAGTGAAAACACTATAATCTGCATTAGGAATGTCATGAAGAAATCCTGTGTTCTTTTGCGCTTTGTTGACAGCGAACCTTGCTGTTGGAATCCTGAAGTTTCGGGAGAAATACTATGCCTTTAGTTCCAAGGAAGCGGCATATAATTTTGCCAAGAATCCAGAGAAATGCGTTAAGATGATTGCAGAAAAAGCAAAGGAATCTGCAGAGCTTATTCAGCTGCTTGAACTTCATCAGCAATTTGAATCCCTTGCCCCTTATTCTCAGGTATTCAACACATTTATCCTTTACCTATTTAGGCCACTCCAAGAAAGCTTCATTCTAGAGAAAAGCCAAATAAGAGGCAATATGATAGAACTTACGCATAGCATGGAGAAAGTGGATAGAGGAAAGTTCTTCTCCCTCTCAAAATGTGTAGATATCCAAGGAAGTTGAATGTTGGAAGATTCAGAAGAGATAAGAGAAACTACTCCTTCACACAGCACATAGTTTAACTATGGAGTTCTGTCCCACAGGAGGTAGTGATGTCTGCCAACTTGGATAGTTTTAACGGGAGTAGACAAATTTATAGAGGACAAGGCTATCGGTGCCTACTAACCACAATGGCTATGTTCTTTTTCAACTGTTGGATGCAGTATGCTTCTGGGAACCGTAGGAGAGGAGAGTGTTCTTGTGCTTGGTCCTGGTTATGGGCTTCCCATAGGTTTCTGGTTGGCCACAGTGAGAACTGGATGCTGGACTAGATGGGACATTGGCCCGATGAAGCAGGCTCCTGTGTTCTTATGCTCCAAAAGCAATATACCGTATTTTTTGCCCTATAGGACGCACTTTTTCCCCTCCAAAAATGAAGGGGAAATCTGGGTGCGTCCTATGGGGCGAATGCAGGCTTTCGCTGAAGCTTGGAGAACAAGAGGGGTCGGTGCGCACCGACCCCTCTCGCTCTCCAGGCTTCAGGAAGACACCCGCAGCCTAGGCAGCCCTGCGGGAGGTCCCGCAGGGATGTCTACGCTGCGGATAGCAGCCTGCCGCCCGGCGGGCGGTGCGCCCTGAAGCAGAGCGCCCTGGGGGACAGCAGGGAGCTCGGGGGACAGCAGGGAGGCACAGCGCCGCCATCCCGCTGTTCCTCGACCTGGTTCGGTTTCCCCGACCTGCTTTTGGGGGGGAAATAAAGGGAAAAATTTTCCTTTATTTTTTCCTTTATTTCACCCCCCCAAAAAAAACTAGGTGAGTCCTATGGGACGAAAAATACGGTAGCTACCATTTTAATAATACAGGAAGTTGATCAGGAAGTATCTCAAAGAAGAGGTACTTCTTAATGCATAAGGTTGGTGCCACATTTCTTGTTTTGGCAGTGTCTTGTCCTTACTAGTTCATTGTGGGTTTAGCTGCAGTTAGCATGGGGAATAGCACAGTTCCAGAGTGGCTTGTGGTAGTTGGATGCATTGGTTCAGTACACTCAACACTCCAAACAGCCCCATCTGGAAGTGTGCTAATATATCTTCCCTTTTAGTTTTTATCTAATGCTTGGTTGGAAGGTGAAAATGTGGAAATAAAAAAATAGCTATTCCTTTTTGTTGTTGTTACAGATCAGAGCCAAAGACAAGAAGAGTATGAAACCCATCACAAAATGTGACACCAGTACTCAGACGGACGTCCATCTTTTGCCACCAAATATTGTGAAGAACTATGAGTGGAATGAATGGGAACTGAGAAGAAAAGCCATCAAACTGGTTTGTGTCAACATGATTTGAGAGACTAGTTCAGACAAACTACAAATAACTACATTATCTCTCAGATCTTTTCAGACTTAACTCCATGCATTTGACCTTAAATTTTTTAGCCCCTCCATCTTTTGTTCTCAGCTTTGTTTGGAATAGCATAGTGCAACATTCATGCTGAAGCTTTTACTTTGTTACTTTTAAATGTCTAAACTTCCCTTCATCGTGTCTGGGTGGTGTACAATAATGATAATATATATAAATATATAAATATCACATATCCTTCATAATAATAAAACTGACAGGTAACAAACCTATGAAGCAGGCAGTGGCAGTAAAATGAATTACTGTAAAATGCCTGGGCAAACAAAAAGACGACTTGATCTTGCATCAAAGAAATGGAAAGTGCTTTCCCCTTGCTAGTTGTCGACATAGGCTTTATACACATCCTAGAATTTGATCAGTTTATTCAATCCACCCTTGATAAGAAAGTATAAATCATTTATAAGTCTTTCAGGCAGTGCAATCATTTAACATAATCTCACATTATGTTAAATGCAACTGTGATTATTCTTTTATCTTTGTTTTTTATATTCAGGCAAACTTGCGTCAAAAGCTAACTCACTCAGTGCAGACCAATCTAAGTCACATGAGAAGGGACAACTGCAGCCAGGTGTACCCACTGAAGGATAATGGCACACAGACCAAGCGAGAAAGCAATACTAATGTACCCAAACCTCAGATTTTCCTGGCTGGTCTCCGTGGAGGAACACCTCCAACTACCCGCATGATCAAAATCAACTTAACAAGAGCAGTTGATGAAACATAAATGACAAGTCCTTCAATAAATGAACTTTAAAAACAAAAAAACAAATTCATTGTATCTCATTCTTTGTTCTATTATTTCAAAGGCAATCTTTGTATCATTAATGGGGCCAGATGAAAGGTATCATGGGTAAGTTGAGTCTTCTATCCCCAGCCTTGTCCCATTGTAGCGTCCTGTATTGGAAGGTGCAGTACTAGCTATATTTGTGGACTGCTATTCCTCACCATGCAATGCTCCCAGGCCTGACTGTAGTGAAGAAATCTAGAATTTTAATGCCGGTGTTTCCTGCTTGGAAACCAAAGGCAGCGGCAAAGTCCCGACTTTTCCTAACTTGGGTATCATTTTGCATTGAAAATATTTTGCGTATTTATTTGAACATTTTAAGAAATTACCGGCAGTACAGCCCTTTATCCGTATATTGCTACAGCAAGCTGGAGGCGGCAGTGAGTGGAAGAGCGTGGCTTGGGGGGTTAAAAAGAAAACAAAATTAGCAATTACATATAAAAGCTCTTTATATATGTGTGAGAGAGAGATCTATAGCTATATACAAATCACAAATTAACAGCGCGTACGTATGATAGTGCAGAGTAACGTGCTATATACGTGAAAGTATCCACTATGAACTCATGTAACGTTTCAAACCGGGGCAGGCTGCGCGCGCACGCGATACCCTCCTCCTGCATACATTCCCTTGGCTTCCGGCGGAAGTAACGACGCATCCTGCGCTCCAACCATAGAGCGGCTAGTCCGCTCTAGCCTTCCGACGGTTGCTCTCTCTGGTATGCTGGGAGGCTTGGCGGGGCGGGCTCGAGCGCTTGCCGAGACGGATTCCTTTTGGATACTATGGCGCCTCCGAAAGGTGAGTGAGAAGCAGCCTGCCGCCGCCGCCGCCGGTTTCCCCGTTATGCGTAAATGGAACAGTCCGTTCTACTGAGGCAAATAGCCAGGCGTCGTCCAGTTACTTGGAAGGCGGGGGGGGGGGATGTGAAGTGGGGCGGGGGGCAGTTTGGAGACCTTCTGCCTGAAAGGCGAGCGCGGAGGTGGCTGGCTCCGGGGGCAACAAAACCGGCCCGGCTGCCTGGCAGCGCTGCAGGGAAGCGGCTGTCGCTCAGCGTCTCTCTCTGCTCTTGTGTCAAGCAGGCGAAATAGTATAAGGGTTCCTCAATGGAAGATAATGCTCCCTCCCCTTCCTGCCCCTCTTTAAAGACATGGCAGGTCGGGGTCTCGCCAGGATTTGGGGAGGGGGGCTGAACCCAAAATGTTAATTAGAACGAGTTCCCGCTCCCCATTCCCTCTCCTTCAGGTTGATTAGGCGAAAGAATAACCCCCCTCGAACCTCCCTTCGAGCATGGAAATAATTGCAGACTTTGTCTGTGAACAAAGACTTGGAAAGCTTTAAGCAGCCGCGTCTGGCATCATCCTCTCCTGCAAACGGTGTACGATGATGCTCTTGTGTCACTCACTTGGCAACGTATTGTAATGGCTCTTCCTGTGCAATGACCCTGGTCCAGAAGGCAAGCTCTTCCTCTAGATCCATGTGTACAGTGGTACCTCAGGTTACATACGCTTCAGGTTACAGCCTCCGCTAACCCAGAAATAGTGCTTCAGGTTAAGAACTTTGCTTCAGGATGAGAACAAAAATCGTGCTCCGGTGGCGCGGCAGCAGCAGGAGGCCCCATTAGCTAAAGTGGTGCTTCAGGTAAATAACAGTTTCAGGTTAAGAACTGACTTCCAGAACGAATTAAGTACTTAACCCGAGGTACCACTGTATTTATTAATCGGTCTGAAATGCTAGGACAGATGTTTTCACATTAGAAAATAAATGCATCCAGGGATACATGAAATTGTAATGCAAGAAGTGGCTTGCCTATCGTGGTGTTAGAAACGTGCTTTCTCCCGTTTCTGAAAAAATGGGCCGAATAGACTTATTTACGCAAGCACTTTTGTGTGTGTGTTGTCATAAGGATGTTAGATGATCTCTGTTGGATCAGGCCAATGGACCATCTATTCCAACATCTTGTTCTCACAGAGGCCAACCAGATGCCTATGGAAAGCCTGCAGGTAGGACCCAAGGGCGACAGCACTCTTCTCACGATTCCCAGTATGATATTCAGAGGAATAGTGCCTTCTACAGTGGAGGTACAATAGCTAATAGCCATTGATGGGTTTGTCCTCCATGAATTTGCCTGTTCTTTTTTAAAAAAAGCAATCTGATATGGTGACCATCGGGTTACAAACGCTTCAGATTGCAGACTCTGCTAACCCAGAAATAGTACCTCGGGTTAAGAACTTTGCTTCAGGATGAGAACAGAAATCGTGCTCTGGAGGTGCGGCAGCAGTGGGAGGCCCCATTAGCTAAAGGTACCTCAGGTTAAGAACAGTTTCTGGTTAAGAATGGATCTCCAGAATGAATTAAGTACCACTGTATATGTGCTGCCTGAAGAAGTGCTTTCTTTTGTCTGCCCCGAAGCTTCCAACATTCAGCTTCCTTGGATGGCCCTGGGTTTCTAGGATGAGAGAGGAATATGCATAGTGATAATTGCATCTTTTGCAGATAATTCTGCTGTTTGCATTTAGCTTGATATACACCCGAATTAGGCTGAAGGAAATAGAGGTATATCTCTACCAGGGTGTACTCAGTTTAAATTAATGCAACAGTGCATCTATAATTGTACCTTGCAGGGATGTTTACACAGGCAAGGTGATAGTATGAGTAACAAGATTTAGTAATTCCCAGTCATATCATAATGTGGTGTAATGATTCAGACTGTTGAGTTAATAAAGAAATAAAAGTTTATACAGATAAAGATAAATTGTTTAATCAACAGTCTGATTCAACTGTAACTATGTTATTTTTGGTGGCCAGAGACTAGATGATGGCTGTTCTACTATACATCTCTCCTATGAAGAATCTGAAGTTCCTTTATTAGTAGCTTCTTATTTGCTGATCCTAAAATCAGCATGTGGAAATAATTTCATTTATTTCTGTTGGCCTTTGGTTTCAAGTAGAGTTATAGGTGCCATATGAGGTACCATTTTGAAAATAACCTACATTTATCTAGACCAGCGCTTTCCAAACTGTGTGTCGTGACATGTTAGTGTGTCAGCTGCAGTGTGTCAGTGTGTCACGCAAACACTCCCCACCCCTCTCTCAGGGCTGGAAAGGGGTTGATTTAACCTCCAGTTTGCTAATAAAACTGAATTACTGTGTCACAAAATGATGCATATCTAAAAAGTGTGCCACCAACATGAAAAGTTTGGAAACCTCTGATCTAGACAGCCAGGAGTAGCATAAAGCACTCTCCTGCACCAGTTTGAAGGACCTTTGAGCTCTGGCCCCACATTCGCTCTTCTGACGGGATGAGCAAGACTACTTTGGCATGCTAATCAATGAATCAATCGGTTAATGCTTATCAATTAAACAATTAATTAAATGTATATCCCTCCGTCCCAAAGGAGCCCAGGGCAAACACACTAGTGATAAACCAATACAGTTAAAAATAAAACAAAACATGTTTAAAACATCCCAAACCAATTAAAAACATCTGAAAGCAGTAACATACTCTCACAGCTAATAATTTCAGAGTTGCCACGAACAGTATCTTTTGGCCATCCTTGGTAAACAGGAACATTTTAAAGTTCCTCCTGAAACTTAATTGTGAAGGAGACAGATGTGCCTCACCAGGGAGGGTGTTCCACAAATGAGGAAACCACCACCAAGAAGGCCCTATCATAAGTCAGTGCCTTCTAATGGTTAACCGTAATGTTTCTGCAGCAGGCCTGCCATAGCTTTTTGAATATAGAATGCTCCTGTTTTAAAACCTGTTTTCTAAGAACCAAACAGCAAACATAACTTCACTGTAGTTGTCAAGGTGGTTCACGTCTTGTGTCCAATAGAGCGATGCTTTTGTTTTTCAGAAAATGTCAGCTTGCTTTTTAAGTTGTACTGCTTGACGGTGATGACCTTGGTGGCTGCAACGTATACAGTAGCATTGCGGTACACGAGAACAACAGAAACAGTTTTATACTTTTCAACTACAGCTGTCTGTATTACAGAAGTTATCAAGCTATTCCTAAGTTTGGGCATTTTAGCAAAGTAAGTATAAATGTCGATGAGTAAATTGGAGTGGCGTATTTGCTCTTTTTTCTGATTCTTTTATTTTACTTGTTTTGTTTCTTGCTATGCTTCATGTGGACTGTGTTAGGCTTCTGTGAGCAGGTGGTATCAGAGGAGTCCTTCTTGAAAAGATTGGTTTTGAAACAAGTGAAAACATGCACATTTTAGTTTCCTAATCTCTCTTATGAATAGGTGTCACTGCCTTGAGTTCATTGCTTTGGATAAAGTTCAGAAGTCTGTGTAAATTAAATATGTATGCTTGGCTGGCAGGTTTCTGGGTTGGTGTAGGCAGGAGTCTTCAGAGTCATTCAAGAAGAACTTGTATTCTCCCTAAGGCGGTATTTAAGGATTAGAAGCAATCCTCTGAACCATGTTGACCTGTCCTCCCTCAAATATGCCTATGATGTTCTAGAAGGATTCTCAATCAGAGGGTACTTAGGATTTCTTTTAGCCTACACAGAAACTATTCAAATGGCTTCTCCCCCATGCTGGTAACATATGAATAATTGACTTTTTTTTGTCTTTTAATGGGACCCCAGGGCTGCTGCCTCATCTTGTGTAATGGTAGAGCTGGCCTTGAGCCTCATGGTGGGATGCTTAGGCACTTTCAGTAATAGTCACTGTTCTTGCTGCATCTTGTAACATGGTACAGTGGTGCAGCCTTGGCTAGGAATTTCTCTAGCCTCTCTGTCTCTCAGAGCCTCAATATTTCCCCAAATCTGTGAGTTTATAAAGGTTGTTTATGAAACTCTAGCTTATTCAGTAACATGCTCTGCAGCAAGGGGCCCTCCAGCTCCCATAATCCCTGGCCATTGGTCATTCTGGCAGAGGCTGATGGGAGTTGTAGTCCAGCAACAGCTGGAAGGTCACAGGTTTCCCGCTGGTTACCACCCATCAGCTTTTTGCAGGCACTGGGTGTGTGGGTGAATTCTCCGCAGGGAGCTCAGTAAAGCACAGCCTTATCCAACAAGTGAAGAGCGGTAGAGTCAAAATCTGATTTTTCTTTTGCCAATGCACAATTGGGAACGCATGTTAAGGCTCCCAAATATGAATTGGCAGCTGTGCCTCTATCCGCCCCACACCTGACAACACAGGTCATGTCGGGTATGAGGCAAGCAGGTGAGTGTGCTTTTGGGGAAAACTGCCTCTAAGGCCAAAATTGAATCCCCGGGGGGCAAAGTTTGGCCAATGAGGTAGAAGTTGTCCACCACAGAATATGGGACAGAACCTGGGAGAGAGTTTAGTTCTGCAGGCTGATATAACCTCTGGTTTGTGCTAACCTTGGTTGAACTTTTTTTCTGAATTCAGCATTTGTCTTTTTGAATAAAAATCAGTTTGCCTTTTTGAATAAGCCAGCAGTCAGTCAGACTTAATCTCTTCTCCTGCAGTTGTCTTTGCCGCCCTCACCTCTACTTTCCAACAGATGTAATCTAATATGCGTAAATGTTTTATTCCCCTTCTCTTGCAGTTGTGTCCCATTCACTTCCTTTGTAAAGTCAGCTGAGAAGCACACGTTAGAACGGTGGGGGCTGATATGAGGGAGTGTTTAATCCCGGGTGTTCTCTGTGTTCAGAGTGAAGCAATCTTCTCCTTAACACTGCTAGATCCCAGAGTTGAGTCTCAAGGGGCAAAAAGTAGGTCACCAGTTATGAGTATCTTTTCTGAGGCCTGGTTTCAGCTGCATAATCACTTTAGTCACCCTGTAATTATGAGGGCCATATGAAAAAAAAAGACATTTCATGCTGTGCTGACTCCAAATATATAATTACTATCCTATCAAATTCAGAAATGACATAGATTCTTGAAATTGGGTCCCAGGAAAGCCCAACTTCCCTGGCAGGTATAATTTAAACAAGCAAGTCACAAGCAATGGCTTGGACTTTTAAAATATAGAGATAGCACTGGCACGAAGAGGCTGTCCTCATTTTAGTCACAGGAGGTAGATTTAAGGGGAAACGGCTTTCTTGCTGTTTCATAATACTTGGTGACATGTCATACTGTACTGGATTTTGTGAGATTGTGTATTTTGCAATTTTCCTGTACATAAGTGTATGTACAATGCCCATGTACAGGCTCTGTTACTTTTGTTCTCCCAGATCTGGTTCTCATACGAGGTAATTTCACATGCACAGGAGTAAAGACAGTGTTCCTCTGCCTCCCCCCAACCTTTTTTTTTTTTTTTTTGCCTACACTACGAAATCACGGAGGCGGATAAAATGCATGTGTGAAGCTGTTCCTTTTTGCAGCAGGAACAGGACTGCTGACATCTCAGGTGGCTAAAATTAGGCCATCAAAGTGGTGTACTGTATAAGATAAAAATCCTGAGATTCACCTAATGTAGAGTTGCCATATGTCCGGAATTTCCCGGACAGAGCCAGTATTTGGGTCTCATAAACAGTGTCTAGGCGGAAATCACTTAAATGTCTGGGAAAATCCAGACGTAAGGCAGCCTATGTCAGAAGTATAGATTTTGGCAAATTTCATTTATAACAATAATAATAAATTTCATTTTTATAAAAAGCTCAATAACTTTGCCAAAAAAAGCTCACTTTTTGAAATATGGCAACCCTACCTGATGAGCCACAACAGAGGACAGCTGCACAGCTCCTGCTGTTTTTATGGTGCCTTGAAATGGTATGTAAAGGGTGATACATAAATTTAATTAATTAAGTACGTTAAAAATCTGCCTTACTGCAACATTTAGAGGAAGTTTTAAAACCAACCAACCCAACCAAATGTTGTCTTCATTCCAGCACTGCCAACTGGAATGTCTGGTTTGCATTCTGTCACCGTCACGGCGGTTACAGTCTTTGTTTGCCTTGCGGAAGGAGAAAGAATGTGGATCTTAAGCTTTCCAGGAGACGCAGCACGACTCTCCTTCCTCTAGTTGGCTTCTGCTTTTCTCTTTTTTTGGAGGGCCTCAAGATTGATACAGGATAGGAAGCGGGTGTTGTTGACAAGCTCATCCTGGCAGCTGAGAGGTTGTGAGGCTAGGCCTCTGTTGGGCTATTTCTGTTCTTGTTCTGCTGTACTATTGTCAAGCAGCTACAGTCATATTTGTGCTCAGAGCTTCTTCTTCTTTAAATGTTTTCCAGAGAGACTGGAAGCCCGGGTAGACTATTGACATCTTTAAAAGAAAATGTCTTGGGCAGCCCTAAAGAGCTACTCAAATTAAGCGTTCCATCTCTTGTCTATGCCATCCAGAACAACATGGCCTTCCTGGCTCTTAGCAATTTGGATGCAGCCGTTTACCAGGTAATGGTTGATGTTTGGAAGCTAGATGCAGACTCCCTAACCTTACCAGGCCACATTGGTCCTGCTTTGTAGCCACTGTGAGAGCCCTGGAACTCTGACCACTCTTTGTGCTTGTCTGGGAGAGAAAGATTTTAATGTGCCTGGAAACACACCTACAGTACAAAGGTGAAATTAACATTCCATCAATCAATCTTTATTGCGGTCATAGTCCAGGCAATAGAAAGAAATTAACATTAGTTTCAATGGCCACTGGCATGTGGCCCCTGAAGCATTGTCCAGAGGGGGCTGTGGCCCTCAGGCTGGCAAATGTTCCCCGTCCCTGAGCTATGATGGATGAGCTCATGCAAGTGTGCCCATCAACTGGCGGCTGCAACATCGAGCAACAGGTTGAGCGTGTGAAACAGCTATCACAAACAGAACACCCCAAACAGAACTTCTGCATTGTCTGATAGGAATTCAGGCGCAGTATCTTTTCGTGGAAAATGGTTCACACTTTCAGCTGCAAGTCACGGAAGGGAAAAGTCGTCCTGGGCGTGTAACTCTTTCCTGAGAGGAAGGGGATTGTTCACCAAGGAAGATCCTGCCATGAGCATAACATCCTTTACATGAACCAAGTAATGATGTTGGATGCAAACCAATATGCTTAGAACATGGGCGATACATTAGTATAATAAAATCATAGAATCGTAGAGTTGGAAGGGACCACGAGGGTCATCTAGTCCACCACCCTCTACAATGCAGGAATCTCAACTAAAGATTCCAATCTCTGCTTAGAAACCTCAAAGGAAGGAGAGTCCACAACCTTTTACTGTCAGAAAGTTCTTCCTGATGTTTCATTGTATTACATTGTTGTTATAATGGTTGTGATATATTGTTGTTATTAAATAAAGCAGGTTAGATATTAAACAGATTGTCTTTCTGCCCTTTTCCTAACAGCTAAATGAAACATGCCCTTTCTTTCCGGCTTCCTAGGTGACCTATCAGTTGAAGATCCCATGTACCGCTTTATGTACAGTCTTGATGCTGAACCGCTCTCTCAGCAAACTGCAGTGGTTCTCAGTCTTTATGTTGTGTGGTGGAGTCACGCTTGTTCAGTGGAAGCCAGCTCAAGCCACAAAAGTCCAGGTAAAGTTGATTACTGGGAGCCTTTCTCCATACCTGCTTTATGAAATAAGTTTCTCGTGCATCAAGTTGCATAATCTTACCCTAAGGGCGTTGTGGAAGAGTATACTGCAGGGGTGGAGTAACTGCAGCCCTCCTGATGTTTCTCTACAGCAGCTTCCATCTTAATCAGGATGTCCTTTCCACACTGTAGAAATTGGGCCTTCTGCGTGTTGGCATCTGCCTTTCGGAAGCCCCTCCCTTTGAATATGAGGCACTGTCTCTGTTGCCTTTTTGGTGCCTACTGAAGGCCTTCAACAAGTTGAGACCTTTCCCAGTCTGCATCTGTATTGGAACCATTTTAAACAGATTTTGTTTTTTCGCTGTTTTAGCACTTGTTTGCCACCTTACGGTCCTCTGGGAGAAAGGGTAGTATATAAATATAAGCAAGTAAGTAAGTGAATGAACGAATGTCCTCATTGCATTTCAAGAATTAGCTAAGCTGTGGTATCCTGCAGCAGCTGGTTGAATAAGCAGGAGAGGAAAGGAAGGAGAAGCTCTGTTGAGAGATGACCTCCTGTGTTACATTGGCTCTCACCCTCTTTTCCCCAGAGACAATTGAGCAGCCTGGGAGTCAAATTTTGTAGTTCTGCTTGCATAGCACTGGCAGATGTTGCCAGATGGCCTAAGTCATCTTTTGTTGTTGCAATAAATAACAATCTGGCTTGGCTTCCGAAAGTGACTGCAGCTATAAATAAACTTCCTCTGTTTTTATTTGTTCTTTAGATGGAGCAGAGCCCATTGATAGGCTTCGGTGCAATAGCCATTGCTGTTTTATGTTCAGGATTTGCAGGTAAAACCTTGTAGTTAAAGTTATCTTCAAGTAGCAGGCATTTATCTGTTACTGTGGCTAGTCCGACAGTGAAGGCCCCCTCTTACTTTACCTTGCCAGCTTAAAAAACACCATAGCACAGCTCCTTCCCATCCTTCTCAGGTAACATGGGAGAAGCTCTGGGGAGTGCCTTGGGTCACATCCACACCATACATTTAAAGCACTCTTATACCACTTTTGGGATGCTGGTGGCGCTGTGGTTTAAACCACTGAGCCTTGGGCTTGACAATCAGAAGGTCAGCAGTTTGAATCCCTATGACGGGGTGAGCTCCTGTTGTTTAGTCCCAGCTCCTGCCAACCTAGCAGTTTGAGAGCACATCCAAGTGCAAGTAGATAAATAGGTACCACTCTGGCAGGAAGGTAAACGGTGTTTCCGTGCGCTGCTTTGGTTTTGCCAGAAGCGGGTTAGTCATGCTGGCCACGACCCGGAAAAACTGTCTGTGGACAAACGTTGGCTCCCTTGGCCAGTAAAGTGAGATGAGTGCCACAACCCCAGTCATTTGTGACTGGACTTAACTGTCAGGGGTCCTTTACCTTTTTATACCACTTTAGCGGCCATTGCTTCCCCCAAAGAATCCTGAGGACTGTCAGATGTTTATTGTGCAGCTACAATTCCCAGCGCCCTGAACAAACCCAGTGCCCAGGAGCCTTGGGGGGAAACCAAAACTGTTAAGAGTGGTGTAAGAGTGCTTTAAGCGTAGAGTGGTACCTCGGGTTACATATGCTTCAGGTTACAGACTCCGCTAACTGAGAAGTAGTACCTCGGGTTAAGAACTTTGCTTCAGGATGAGAACAGAAATTGTGCTGTGGCGGCAGCAGGTGGCCCCATTAGCTAAAGTGGTGCTTCAGGTTAAGAACACTTTCAGGTTAAGAACAGACCTCCGGAACGAATTAAGTACTTAACCCAAGGTACCACTGTACATTGTAGATGTGACCTATGTCGTAGCTCAGGTCTGCCCAACCTAGGTCTCTTTTGTAAGACAACTCCTATCATCTCTGAGCATCAGCTCTACCAGTTAGGGCTAATGGGACTCAGGTGACAACACCTGTTGGAGGGCATCAGGTTGGGGAGGGCTGCTGTAGCTGTTCCCCACCTCAGCATCACCTCCCCCACAAACTTGTACGGTGGGAAGGTGGTGCAAGTTGACCCTGGGTTTTTTATCTCTGTGGTGTAAATTCCCTAAATCAAAATGTATGTACTGTACGTTGTTTCATCTCTCCCTTCCCTTCCCTTTCAGGGGTATATTTTGAGAAAGTGCTAAAGAGTTCGGATACATCTTTATGGGTCAGGAACATTCAGCTGTACCTCTCTGGGATTGTAGTGACCTTGGTTGGTGTCTACATGTCTGATGGCGTTAATGTAATGGAAAAGGGCTTCTTTTATGGCTATACCCGTTATGTCTGGTTTGTCATCTGTAAGTATCCAATTGCCTTTTATCTTCAGTTCTACTTTTTTCTTCTTCAAGCTGGGGCCAGAGGTGTAGGAGATCAGCTTGGGGAACATATGGGGCAGAGACATCAATGAGCAGCAAATTAAATTCACAGTGGTCTACCGTCCTGCAGGAAATAATTCGGAAGCATGCACTTTCCAGGGGAGTCTGAATATTGGCAAGAACTTAAGAATCATGGGGTGACTATCAGCTAGACTGCCTGAAAGGGATTAGGGATACAGGAAGACAGGCCTTATTTCCTGGGTTACAGAGAAATAAGTATTTAAGGTTTAGACTAACTGCTGTGCTGGCTTTCCAAAGGGACTTTGGGTAGCATAAGAAATGCAGGTAGGGCAGGTTAGTCACACTGGTTCCATTCAGAGAATAAGCCAAGATGTAAACCAGCCTTTTCCCTTGATATGCAGACCCCTTACCTGTCCAGAAATCAAACCAGGACATTGCTAACCATCATTTCCTATTTTGTCTGAAGTCCAAAACTTGAGTTACAAGCTTCAGAACAAGCCAGGATCCTAAGCCAACTCCAAACCATGGTTCTGAAGCACTGTTTCCCAGTTTGGACATGGGGAACTATGATTAATTGGACACTTCCTGGTTTGATTGGCTGTGCCATGTGCAAGTGCCAGTGTGTATAGGAAAAAAGGCTTGTTTGGACCTTACTGTAGACTTTGATCTTGCCCATCCTTGCTTCCTGCTGTCATATGTTGCTGAATCAGCCGTTTATGTTCCCATACTGAACAGACGGGAATTAAAAGTTCTCTTAACGGCTTGTACTCGAGACTAGCACCAGCAAATATGGGCTCTAGATGTGCTGTGTTGAATCTTGCTGGGTGATGTCCAAAGATAGCCATATTCAAGAGCAGACCCATTTAAATCCATTGACTTAGTTACTTAGGTATTGCCCCATGACATTTAGGTCAATCTTGTAGGGATGTAAACAGCATTGCTGGTGCAAGCTAATAGGTATAGACTAATACCAGGTTAGGTGTCCCATGAGATAAGGGTATGCCATACTGGAACACAAATTTATTCCCCTAATGAGGTTGTGATACATGTCCCAAATGGACAGTATTTCCATCCTTCAAAAGTTTTGCTATATAAGGTTTTTTTCCTATTCGTTTCTTTGAACCCATGTGGTAAATAAGAAAAAGATGCCAGACACTTCATTAACAGGGATATCTCCGTTTGCTGTCTAGTCCTTTCCAGCGTTGGAGGTCTCTACACTTCAGTTGTTGTTAAGTACACCGACAACATTATGAAAGGTTTTTCTGCAGCTGCTGCCATCGTTCTCTCTACCGTTGCCTCGGTCCTCCTCTTTGGCTTACAGATAAGTACGTTGCTTTTGGCCATTATCCACAATCCTAGGTGACGCTCCTTTGGCGCGTTTGTTTGGCGTGGGCTTGAATAACTGCTGTCAGCTAATTGTATTATTGTATATTATAATCTGATGTTGTTGGCCCACAAATTAATTAGCAAGGGTTGACATTTCAAAACTGGCAGCATCTACTATTATTGCCAAATGGGGTGAAGCTTAAAGGTGAACTTAAATATGAAGTACACAGCAATCTGATAACGAGTTTCATATAAAAAAAGTATTATGGAGTTTCTGTTTGGATCAGTGTGCTTTAAACCATGTGCTTTATGTTTTTCCCTTTAGCCATCACCTTCTCTCTCGGTGCCCTCCTTGTATGCATCTCAATATACCTGTATGGACTGCCTCGACAAGACACCACCAAAATCCAGCCAGCAGAAGTAAAAGGGTCAAAAGAAAATCTTATTAGTGTGTGATGTTTTGCATCATGAAGAATAGAAAAAGACAATCTAAAGACTTGACATGAGTGTTCCCTGCTTTTTCTTTTTTTTAAAAAAGCCTTAAACTGGTAATGCAAGATTGTTTGAACTAAAAGTGAAGTAACTCATTAGTGAAATGAAGGATTACACTGGAGGAATGGAAACTTGGCTAAATTGTGAAGCACTGCTTTTCGTGTAACGTTGATCTATCTGTGTTGGACTATGAAGAGTCTGTTCACCGAGAAGAATGAAGAAATTGAATGTGCAGTTTTTAAATATATATATATATATATTGTATATAAAATAAAGGGGAATGCCATTGGAATTTACTTTGATGAAACATGTATAATAGGGATTCTCTTCACATGTTCTTGTAAGGAAAGGTGCTACATTTACTAACTACATTGTTGATTCAGTCTTAAAATATCTCAATCAGATTCTCAAACACATAGTACAACACATTTCCCAGTACAGTGGTACCTCGGGTTACAGACGCTTCAGGTTACAGACTCCGCTAACCCAGAAATAGTGCTCCAGGTTAAGAACTTTGCTTCAGGATGAGAACAGAAATCGTGCTCTGGCGGCGCGGCGGCAGCAGGAGGCCCCATTAGCTAAAGTGCTGCTTCAGGTTAAGTACGGACCTCCAGAACGAATTAAGTACTTAACCCAAGGTGCCTCGGCTTTGATATTGTCGGTTGCTGAACTACTCTGATAATCAGCTAGCTGTCATAGCCAAAATGAAACCAAGATGAGTGTTGTGAGGGGAAGTAGGGTATGTGGGAACAGAATGCTGTCATCTGATTGTTGAAGTGAACATAGGTGTAGCTGAAATGGATTCAGTTTCTTTTAAGCTTTTGATCTGCTGAATCCACTCTGCGAAAGCAGGAAGAAAAAAAAATGAAGCTGCTGCTCGTAAGAGGATTTTTTTCTATTGTGACTGGGTTTTTTAACACCATTTTGTATCATATTTATGCTTTTGTTGCACATCTAATATTCTGAAAGTGCTAAATAATTTTTTGTGCACGTTAGGTAGTCCAGAGGCCATTTGGGTTTGAGCCCTTTGTTCTTGCATCAAATAAAACTTAATGGGGGTGGGACAGTATTTAATGCTACTTAGATGTAGTTTTTCATTTTTCTCAACTTAATCCAACACTGAAATTCATGAAGGACAAGTGTTTTGATTTAGCTTTTCTGCAGCTTTGTAAAGTTGATAATTAAACAATTAGGAGTGTGTAAGCTTCTCAAGTGGAGAAACTAAGACTGGTAAGGAGGTCCTAAATTCTAGACATGGCAATCTAAGGGGCTAGAATCTTAATTTTTACCTTGACATTCATACAGCAAACTTGTGTTCCTTGGGTTATGTTATAAATCCTTTTTGTTCTACACCAGTAGTCTTAACGCAGTAGTTCTTGTCCAGTTATGCAAGATGGATTGTACAGGGACATGAGGGCTGCTCCTAGACCTTCTCTGTGGCAGACTGCCCAACTCTGCTCTGCTTGAATCAATGTCCTATCAGCGGCTAGGCACTTACTTCATTTCTTGGCTCTGCTGGGCACTTAAAACAAAAAAGATGGAAAGGTCTTTAGATTTTAAGACTGCTTTATTGTGCACAGTGCACTGAACTTGCTGTAGCTGCATTTGCATTGCTGTGGGTTTTTTTATTTGTTTACATTTTACTGTGACATTTCTTTTACAAGGGCAGCAACCTCCTCCCCATGACATATTTTGAAGAAAGGGGTGAAAATGAAAGGACTAGCTCCTCTCATAAGAATAATACAGACAAAATAATACAATGGCAGAAGGGAATGGGATCTGCTCTTCGGTGGCTAATGCTGTGTGTGTCCAATGATCTCGTCTCTAGGTACTGCCAGACTGCAACTCCTTTAATCTCTGATTCATTGTCTGGGGTTGGTGGGAGTCCAAAGACATCTTAAAAGTCCACACGTTTCCCACCTGTGGTCCAGGCAATATAGAGAAGCAAGGACAGAATAACAGCTAGTCTTCAGAACTCGTATAGTTTAGAATACGGAGTGCAGGAGATCTTCTCTTTACATTTTATTGACAGGTGTGATTCCTAGAAGCTTCATTCCATTAGCCAGAACGGAGCGAACAGCCTGGAACAAATAGAGCCTTGCCTGGAAAAATAAAAGGTGGGGAAGAGGAGGACACTAATCAATTTTTATCCTTAGCTCCCTTAAACAGAATTAATTCAGTAAATCTTGAATGTTTGGTGCATGTTCAACCATAGCAGAATTACAAACTACTAAAAAATAACAACAAATGTTAAGATGCCCACTTTGCACCAACAGCCGTTTCTTTCAGAGTTTAATCCTAGTAATGCTGAAAGTCTGCTATTATCTGTTTCACAGACACACGCCTATATTTGTATCCTTGTTCCCCATGCATAGTAAGTAGTAGGTTGAATGCTATTTCAGCTGAACATTACCTACCTCTCTGCAGTGAGTGTATTTTTAGGGCAGCAAATACACTACGAAGCGTATGATGTGAAGTACATATGCGTGCGCACACCCTGACTACGGAAATGCTGCATGGAAGACATGCTCATGCATAGCGATGAAGTCTTAATCTAAAATTACAATACATGAAGTGGTCCTAATACACCTAGCTCAGCCTTCCCCAAGCTGGTGCCTTGCAGGTGTTTTGGACTATCGCTTCTATGCACCCCAGCCAGTACAGAAGGCTACTCTAGCCAGCGATCTACGCGGTCTATGGCACCAGGAAGAAAAAAGTGAAAATACTTGTTTCAGGACAATGGCCTCTTGATGAAATACAAGGATATCCTACATCCTGCCTCGCCTACATCAGTAAATATACCAAAGGCAATGTGCTTTTATGTTTCACAAATAAAGGTGGACAGAAGGCTCTGGTGGGTGCTGTCAAGTTGAAGACAGATGAAGGGGAGAATTGACCACATACATTGGAGCAGTTTCTTTTCAGCACACTTGCAAGAAATCTACCTGGTAGGTTAAATCTGCTCCAGGTTTGTGATTAATTAATTTGCCCCGAGTAACAGTGCAAACCCTATTATGTGTCCACTCACGTCTTTTGAGTACAAGGGGACATACTGCCAGCAGTCGTGTGTAGTATTGCAGCCTAAACAGATTTATTTAGACTGCAACCTTATTTGGGAGTTAAGTCCTACTGAGCTCACTGAAGCTTCTGAGTAGGTATATAATTTTGCGCTGTTAAGCCTGCAGCTGTATTTTTAGTTGATTAAGCAGCCGGAGCTTATTTTAAAAGGTAAACTCAAACATTAGTGCCACACGTTCTTTGTCTTAACGCTGTTTTGATTTGGTGCACTACCTTGGTGTGCTGCCAAAATAGGGAATAAAGACAAGCAGGAAATAGTCTTTTCCAACAAGGATTGGTAGAGTTTATTAACTCACTAACCCCGTTTCTATCATCTCAAAAGGAAAAACAAAACCACACCAAACCAAACCAAACCGCTTTTCACTCTGCCTCTGTTTAGAACAGTTCCCATATCTATAGTATTGGTAGTATTTTGAGTGGCACTATAAGGGGGGAAGTAGGTAGATTTATTGTCTCTGGCTACAAAAAGTACAGTTTTAAACTAAACCAAAAAAATTATGTACCGTATTTTTTGCTCTATAAGACACACTTTTCCCTTCCTAAAAAGGGGAAATGTGTGTGTGTGTCTTATGGAGCGAATGCAGGCGGGAGGCTCTGCTCAGTGCTCCCTTTAAAGAGCCGCGTGGAGCGTGACACGGCCTGTCAGTCCCTTCTCCCTCCTCGGGGAAAAGCCCCCAAGAGCTGCAAACACACTCCGTGCGCTCTTTAAAGGGAGCGCGACTCTTGGGGGAGCCTTCCTCCTGCTGCCCAGGAGAGGCTGCACTGCGATCTTGCTTGCTGTCCTGGCTTATGGGATAGCCGCGTGCAGCCTCTTCCGGGCAGGGGGAGCCTTCATTCCCTTCATATCCCATAAGCCAGGACAGCAAGAGGCTATCCCAAAAGCCAGATCCCTCTTGCTGTTCTGGCTTCTGGGATTCAGAATATTTTTTTTCTTGTTTTCCTCCTCCAAAAACTAGGTGCGTCTTATAGAGCGAAAAATATAGTGCTTATTTGATATATACCCCATCTTTCAACAGACTGCCAGAATGTACTTCTTTGTAACACATCTCACGAGTAACGCATTCTATTCAAATAGCATCTCTTTTACTTTACCTCTGCTAGTTCCGGAACACTGCCTTTCACAGGTAGCATTTTGTGAGCCACAGCTGCTAAGTGACTGAAACAGAAACAGAGATATGAAACAAACTCTTTAAAAGCTGCAACCCTCAGTATGCATCTACTTACTGGCATTTGCTAGGAATGTGCAGTGAACCCAAGATTTGCATTGCATCTAGTGTTTTTAAACAACCCAATCTGTTTGGATCAGCTGTGTGTTGTTCTGATTCAATTCCATTTTAGGGGCCCAAATCTGATCCGTTGGATATGAAACTCTGTTTTATCCACCTCCCCATTCACTCTCATGGGGAAATCTATAAACTGCTATAACTTTATTTACTCCTCACATATAAGTGAATGACATTTGCAAGCAAATGACCCCTCAGAGTGGATTAAACCTACCAAATGGATCAGACATCATGGAAATTAATGCATTTCCATGCAGGGAACCTTTGATGTTACTTTTTAAAAAAAGTTTGAAACTTTTTCATTCTCTGCCAGAATTGGATACAAATTTCAAACCTAGTTGCTCCTACTTGAGAGGGATGGAGTCTGCCAAATTTCCAAGAGAGAAATAAAGCAGTTCTCCTGTAAAGGTGGAAGTAACCATTTTGGAGTGGAAAAATAGACATCACAATCCCTTCTTTCTTTCTTTTTGCGGAGGAAGCAATTAGTTTGATAACTGGGTACATGAGGAAGGTCCCCTGGGTAAGAAACTTGTCAGAGTTCAAACAAACAGATCCAGGGGCTATTCTGCTAGGTGATCTGACTTTTGCAAGCCACCCCAATTTGCCTAACTCTGGCACTTGCATGCTGATCTCGTAGCCCAAACTCAAGAGAAAACATGACCTAGGCATTTACTTCAACATCCCTCCCTCAAATCACGGTGGTTGGAGTCCACTGTGAAAATAATCTACTCTGTTTTAAAAGCTAGACCTGTCCATTCGAGCTCTGGGCATTTCCCCAGTCAGGTTGGTTTCTGTTTCTCTGAAAATAAAAGGGGTTGCGGGTGGGTTTATAGCCCACTGGAATTTGATAATTTACTCACTATGTTTCTCATACTGTAATACGGAGGGAGAAGAAAGAACATGTGGCTTCCCAGAGGTTGCCTGACTCTTAAACTCACATAAGTTCCAGGCAGCGTGGCTAATGGCCAGAGATGTTGGGAGTCCAGAAACATCTGGAAGGCCACAGGTTCCTCAGCCCTGATTTAACGCCATCCCCAGAGCACTGCAATCCTTCACTGGAAGAACTATTGCCTTGCCACACTTGCACAGGAATGCACTCAAATAATACCACAAATACATTTTTTTTAAAATTATACTTGTGGATCTCTGAATCCACAAGGAATAATCAGCAGGCTTGGAAAAATCTTTGCCCTTGTTTTTAAAGGAGGGAAACCTTTGCTGAAGTAAAAACAAAAACAAACCCACAACTTTAGGGGGCACAAAACCAGGGTGGGAGCACCTCAACACAGCCACCATTGACTGAACATGCTCAGCGGCCATAAGATACTTTTGCAGGGAGTGAATAAGAAAACCAGACTGTGCATTCTGGGAAATGGAAGGACACCACCACACATCTGTTTGCAGATCCCACAGTTAAAGTTATTACTGATACAATGGCACGAAACAGTCACTAATGCATAGCTCTAGCCCTCCTGCAGAAGTTGTACATGAAGAGCCTGCTAATACTTGTGCAATACATTGAAGAGGCTTCTGCAGAGTCTTCCCCTCACCCCCATAAAAGCAAATAAGCTTGAAATGTCATGTACATTTCAGTTCTATTGACACTATGCACTGTTGGCCTCAGTCACTGGACTGAAATCAGCTCATGAGGTGCCTCGGGGCAAAATGTCTTTATCAGACTCAGATGATGGACTTAACAGACCATTAAAAGTAACTGGTTTTTCCAGTTGAGGCAGATTCAAGTTCTATGTATTTGCACAGGGTTTCCTGGACAGTGCGCCAGAAAGAAAGGGGTGGCTCATTAAGGGTGGGAAATGAAATAACACTTGACAGAAGGCACATTTCAAAGTTTTCAAGCCTGATTCACAGAATGCATTCTCTTCTGAGGCTTATTATTATTATTATTATTATTATTATTATTATTATTAATGGAAATGCAGTATTAACATGTGAAACAATGCTCAAATGTTCAATCTAAAGAAGTTCATTCTTCAGTGAACCACAAGTTTAGGTTCTAGGTATAGATTTGGCTCTAAATAAAGCCTAAACTTCCTCAAGTTTGGAATGAGGGTCTGTGAATCTAATTATATCAAACTACTCCTTATCAAGCCTGATTTTTTAATTTTTTTAAGTAGGCTGAATTCTTGTCAAAGGGTAAAACGTTTCTCTCATCCACTCACCTACCTTAGTTTAAGGAGATAGGCAACAATATGCTTTGGCTGGAGATCTTGAGAAGACTTGTAAAGAATCTCATCATACCTGAAGAGAAATAAATAGAATAGCTGACACATACTTCAGAATCTGATCATAGCTAGGGTACGCCCAGGTCACATCTATATTCCCATACTTATTCTCATTTAACACTAATGGAACACATGTGATTTTCTAAGCAATGTAGGTATATTAAAGGATGAGGTAGCCTGTGCCTGGAGTCTCACAATCTAATAGACATGATGCACAGTCTGAGCAGTATAGTATAGTATAGTATAGTATAGTATAGTATAGTATAGTATAGTATGGTATAGTATAAGTACCTTGGGTTACATACGCTTCAGATTACATATGCTTCAGGTTACACACTCCACTAACCCAGAAATAGTGCTTCAGGTTAAGAACTTTGCTTCAGGATAAAGACAGAAATTGGGCTCCGGTGGCACCAGGAGGCCCCATTAGCTAAAGTGGTGCTTCAGGTTAAGAACAGTTTCAGGTTAAGAACGGACCTCCAGAATGAATTAAGTACTTAACCCGAGGTACCACAGTATAGTATAGTATAGTATAGTATAGTATAGTATAGTATAGTATAGTATAGTATAGTATAGTATAGTATAGTATAGTATTAGTATAGTATAGGTCCTTCTATCACCTTCCTATACTGGCCACCAAGCTATATCCCCCCTGAGTTGGAGAGCGGTGTCTCTCTGAGGCCAATTTGCCTCTTCTGATGTTATTTATGAATTGCCTCTCCAGTCAAAAATGCCTGAGGTTATATAAAATTTAAAAATATCTCCAAAACTTAGTTTGCAGTCACAGCAAATCACAAGTTAATCATAAGTCATCAAGGAAACCATGTCTTGTTTCTCACAGAAAAAAGTATGTTTTGTTTTCCAGCTGTTGGGTTTACACAAAACAGAAGGCCTTAATTAAACTAAAGTTTATATGCCAAAAATAATTATTTCCGATTATGGCAGTAAAGAAATCATAGTTAAGATGCTGGGCAGGGTTCACACATAACAATAAGCTTTAGTTTAATAAAACAATGGAGCCATTGTATCTAATGGGACTTCAGCTCTCAATTAAGCAAGCAACTAAGTGAACAAGCAAGCAGAAGTTTGCAACCTATATTCTGAATACCTGAGAAGATGCTGAATTAGTGAAATAGCCTGTGGATCTTGTAGGCATGCAGCGTTTATGCGAGATGCCTGATTGACTGCTCCACACATCTCTTCTAAACTGGGTGGAGAAAAAGACAACAGAAATATTAAACATCTAAAACGTCTACACAATTTTACTGAATGGAAAAGAGCCACATTGCCTTTTCATGAATATTTTCATTGCATTCAATGGAACAGTTTTGCTAAAACTGAACAAAAAGCACTTGAGGAGATTGGGAATCCTAAATCCCAAGATTAAGAAACAGTGGCTGGGATCTAAAGAGTTGTTTTAGTTGTGGCCAAGGCTTTGGGTTGGCCCCCTGAGGTTTCCTTGGAACAACAGACCCTGACCTAGACTCTGGCCATTTTCAACTGCACCTCTTACCTGTGCAGTCTGGCGTGTGTGTACTGCAGGAAGACACCAGTATCACCTCGGCTCTGGAGAATACGATCCCAGCTGAACTGATAATCAGATAACAGGAGGCCCCTGAAGTCCTGAAATGGTAAGTTATTCAAGCATCTTGTAAACCCTGAGAGCATCACTTTACATTTTCTCATGAAAGGATGACAGCATCAACAGACCTGAATGATAAACGCTGCGAGCCCAATCCTCTCAGCTGTCTCAAGAGGGTTGTCCAGTTCTTTGGTTGCTAAGTAGATAACAAAAGGTGAGGTGGGGAGAGTGCCAATGGCTGCATTTCAATCTCACACTAAACTGTGGATTGGCGAAGCATATATGAGCGTTCTCCTGGGCTTGCAGATTCCTTGCGAACTCCCTTATGCTCCTCCTGCTTAAGTAGCAGAAGGAGTTCACAAGTTTTCACATCTCTTTTTGGTTAACCGCAGTGCCATCTGAACTGGCACACTGGTCAATGCCTATAGGGAATTTTAACAAGTCAGCTTAGAAACCAAGGTTTGAAGTTGTCTTGTTTGAAACTAATTGTAGCTAATGTTAAGCACCATTTGTTGGACTTGGAGGACACAACAAAAATGCTAAGGCCAGGCCGGCATTTCCATTTGCACAAGCATTACGTTAAGAAGAGAGAATGATCAGCTAACTTTTTGCAGAAGCACTTTGTTCTATCACCATGGAGCGAGCTTCGTCCAAAACATCGTCAAGGAAAACCACTTCTCCTTTCCGTGTCCTCATTCCTTGAACTCTTCCAAAGGGCACATGCTGGCACCTGCAGGAGGACAGGGGACCAGAAACTTCAGTTGTTTTATTTTATCACCTTAAAGGGAAAAAGTGGCATTTTCCAAAGTGCATAAACTAAAAATGTTATTCCTTCTGAACAGAAATAATGTCAGCGTATTTTGGGATTCACAACTGTGCCCAGAAACAAATTACTTTGTAGTTCTTAATATCTGGGCACATGTACAAACATGAGGTGGAGGAGAAGGGAGATCATTCTTTCTGGCAAACATAAATGCTTGCACTGACTGAGCAATCAGAAGAAATAAACACTGAATTCCTCCAATAGGGCACCTTCAAAGCCTTAGTATGCCATGAAGGTGCATATATATATATATATATATATATATATATATATATATATATATATATATATGTTGCCATATATTTCAAAAATCTGGATAGAAAAGTTGTTGAGCTTTTACTAGCGACATGGACCATATACCATATGTCCAGATTTCCCTGGGCATTTCAGCAATTTCTGCCTGGACGCTGCTTAAGGGGGTTGAATATAGGACGTATGGCAACCCTGCTATAGATATATAGATATAGATAGGCAAGTACACATTTACCTTTCTGCCCATTGGTAACCCATTAATTTTAGTATCTGGAAGACCTGTTGAAAATGAGGGATCTGGCTTTTATCTGTCTTGGAGAAGGGGAAAAAAGAAAGAATCATTAAATGTACATTCAAACAGACACACAAGTGGAAATGTTCATATCCAAGGTGGGACAAATAATGGAGATGAAGTGAGGATGAAATTTGTGAACATGATCTTCTAACATGATGACCTTTGGAAAAGCACTCAGGTATGCGAGATCAAGATCCAGTCTTGAGACCACCACCCACCTCCAAAAAAGTGTCAGAAAAACTCCACCCTCACAACTTTGAAAGCTTGTCACCTTTTTATTTGTTCAGGCCACAGGTTGTACCAGAGATTATGGGCTGTAGCCAATGGCGTCCCTCCATTGATGGAAAGCTCTGATCCAGCAGAAGCTTCCATACCTGCCCCGCAAGCTAATCTCACCCCAGCACTATATCTACTTTCATTTATCTTTCCTTTTGCTGCTGCCAAAGTCAGTGGGGTTTGAGGGCCGAATCAGAATTATGTGTTTGACGGGCTGGGGAGCTAGCCAGCCCTGCTGTACACCCACCAGTCTGCAGGACAGCCAGACTTACCACATATATCATAGTGTCAGGATTCCATTTTTCCACTCTGTCTATAGCAGCAGCAAGATCTCTGGAAAAGAAACACAAATACAGTCGTACCTCGGTAATCAAACGGAATCGATTCCGGAAATCCATTTGACTTCCAAAACTTTCGGAAACCAAAGCGCAGCTTCTGATTGGCTTCTGGAAGCCGCAGAAGCCCTGTCAGATGTTCAGCTTCCAAAAATAGTTCGCAAACGGGAACACTCACTTCTGGGTTTGCGGCATTTGGGAGCCACAATGTTCGAGAACTAAGCTGTTTGAAAACCAAGGTATGACTATAAGACCAAACGAAACTTTCCAAAATTAAACAAACTTTAACTTACTCATTGTTAATCCTTTTGCGATTATGATTTGCCACTGGTCAATATTTTGTCATGTCCGTCTAACAGAGGATAAGGCTGGCTGCAACTCTATACTGAGAAGCATCTCACCAGGCAGGCTGGAATCCCATTTAACTCAACAGGTCTTACTTTGGAGTGGATAAGTATAGGATTGCTCTGTAATAGCATCAGAATGCTGGGCCATTTCTATGGATAGAACTCCTTCATTTTTTTATTTCACAGAGTTTTTAGTGTGGGTGACAGTTCTGGGTGTGGTTTTTTGCCAAATTCTTTTATGTTTTTCTTTTTATTGTATTAAAGTTACTGCTAAACAATCAGGCAAAAAGAGTAACACTTGCCTCGTTAGGTAGAGCGAGGTTCCATCACTCCGCATCACAGCAGAACAGTCCTCCTTTTCCGATAAGTAAACTACTCCTGTTCCTTCTCTAGAAAAATGGAGAAACAGAAAACAATGAAGCAACCATATGCGATACACAGATGAATAGTCATAATCTCACAGCACACTTCTAACCATAGTGTACTCAAAAGTAAGTCCTCTTTAATTCAACGAGGCTTCCTCCTAGGTGCATGGGTTAGGACTGCAGCTTGTGATCACAATTCTACGATCATACTTATTTCTCAGTAATTCTCCCCTCACTATCCAGAATTAAGGTTGTTTTCAAACAAGGATGATTAGGGCAAGAGGGACTTTTCACAAAAAGGTGATTACTCCCTTTCCTCAGCAACTTTACTGTACCCTCCAGCTCACTCTCACACCTCACTGATCACCTATATGGCAAATGTCTATGCTTCTCTCTCTACGAACCAGGCCAGATCCTGTACACTGCACACAAGAGAAGTATGGAGGGTAGTCACATGAGAATGGGCCTTTTCTATGGAATGCTATTCCCAGGGAGATATGCTTGGCGCACTCTGTCAGTTTTTAGGCACCAGGATGAGACTTTTCTGTTTACTCAGGTCTTCAATTAATTAATACTGCCCTCTGTGGTGGTGCTGATCTTTAGGACTTTGTTCTCATTAATTCATTGTTAGATGTGCATTTTATGCCTTTTGTATTGTTGGCTTTAAAAAAAAAATCATCTCTGGTTTTAAATTGTTTTTAGAAGCTGCATTTTTGATAAGTGACGGATAAATTAAATAAAAATAATAATGAATTCACCACGTTTACATTACCTTCACCCTCCCCATTCTCACCTGCCTGCAGACTGCCAACCCTAACAACCTAGAGCAAACTTTTCACTTTGTTATGAATATCAGTATCAATTCAATACATGGTCCTTCCCTGCACAAAGCATGGGTAGGGAAACTGAGGCCAGGGGCCAAATGCAGCCTTCTACACCTCTCCACCTGGCCCTCAAAACTCTCCTTAGGCAACATCCCTCTCTGGCCCTGTTTTGCTAACTGCTTATGCCTGGCTAGAATGTGCACTTGAACCATGATAACACCTTTTGCTTGTCTGGATGGAGATGGGTGTGTGAATGGGTGTAGAAATCAGCCTACCGTACAAAGGTAAAATTTACATTAGTTGTTCTGCCCCCAAAACCCAAAGTTCAGATAAGCAGGACAGGTGAGGATGGCAGATGGTTCAAAAGCTGTAAACAGAAGAACCTGTTCGTACTGAGTTTTCTTAAGGAGTCCTTTCGCGTCCAGCATCTTTAAGACTTCTTGGCTTTTCTCCTGGTAGAATGATTCTCCAGAATATTCATCAAAGCACACTCCCAGGCGCTGAATGGCCCCACCAGGACAAAAGGAAAACAGTGTTACCATGAGACAAAGACGACCTTAATTTCTGTACGTGCGTCATTCGGAATCAAGGTGGCGAACTGAACTTTTGAAACCATACTGATTTTGTGTGCTTCTTAGAATTCCCAAGCAATGCCAGATGTGAGGCTGCTAGTGATATATAAATACTGAAAAAATGGACCTGAGTTAGCACCTTGTACATCCGGGCATAGTCGTCAATGCTAATGTCTCTAAAATGTTGCCACAATGACACGGCTTGTTCTTCACGTGCCTCCAATCTTCTAAAGAAATCTTGCGCCAGCTTTTTAATGTTTTCCTCTTCTGATGCTTTATTGGCCTGTACATAAACCTAAAGGAAACGAGTGAAAAATATGGGTCAGTATTAACTCGGGAGAACTCTCTCCAACTAGGAAAGGGACATAAGGCAGTGGTGAAGCACAGCTTTGTACCGAGATGGTCCCAAGTTCAATTCCTGGTGATCATGACTTGGTGCCAATGATCTCAGGAAGTAGGGAAATATATCTGGCATGAGACCTTGGAGAATTGCCATGTTAAAGGAATGAATGGTTTGAGTCAGTATAAAGGAAGCTTCAAGATAAAACAGAGTCTGAATTGTCCACAAGGTTATCTAAAACACTCAAATAAACAGTACCACTATTAAAAAGCTATCAGATGCTTGTAGCATTCATTCCACACAGGTGCTCAGTTAAAAGAGGGCACGTCTGTGCTAGAGATTTCTTAATAGTCATTCCATCTTTCCAGAAACCCTAGTTATGTATGCCTTCCGAGGAATGGTGGTATAAAAAAAAAAAAGCTTCGGCTGGGGAGGGCGGGATATAAATAAAATTTATTATTATTTATTATTATTAAATAAACGTAATGTGAAAATAAACAGTATTTTAAGGCTCAATTACTTTTTTATAAATAAAATACTTATATACTGCAATTTCACTTAAAAATAAGCAGTGTGCAACACACAAACATACACAATTTAAAAACCACATTTCACCTTCATTTTGGAACATGCACTCTGATTAACCTCACTCTTTCAGATTCAAGCTCTTTCAGACTATTTAACTGTGGATTAACGTACCTCAAAAAGATGCTGCAAAGGATTCGATTTTAGCTTTTCTTCAGAGCCAAACTGCTGGAAGCCAGCTCCCAACAAACCTGTGTTATTGTAGCCAATAGAGTATTTGTTAACAAAATAACTGCATGAACTGCAAATTAATGACACAGTATTTTTTGACTACTTTTCTGCAATAGAATCTTACCAACCTGTTAAGCAAATATCAAGGGTAGAATAGGCAAGAGCATAGTGGTAGCCAACACCTGTGTTGCACCTCACAATAAATCCCTATGTCACACTGATGGTGGGAGGCCAGGTCACAGCGCTCCTCCTCACCAGCTACCTCCGTACTATACCAGAGATCCTCAGGCTTAGAGTTCGAATACAGTCGTACCTTGGAAGTCGAACGGAATCTCTTCCAGAAGTTCATTCGACTTCCAAAATGTTTGGAAACCAAAGCGCGGCTTCTGATTGGCTGCAGCCAAGTGGAAGCCCCGCCGGACATTTGGCTTCCAAAAATAGTTTGCAAACCAGAACACTCACTTCTGGGTTTGCGGAGTTCAGGAGTCAAAATGTTCAAGAATTAAGCTGTTTGAAAACTAAGGTACGAATGTATAACCTTCCAGGACTCTCCTTCAGGCTCCTAGAGCTCTCTCCCAAGGCCACATCCCTCACTGCTCCTGCTCTAAAACCTCCTTTCAGGTGTGTTTTGTTTGTTTGTTTGTTTTGTGTTTGCTAAGATGGAACATGTCCCTGGACTGCTCCAATGCCTTTTTCCTGCCTGACTAGAGGTTGGAGGTTTCTGAATGTAAAATTCTCCGAATACAGCCTATTGTGTCAAGTGAAGCGCCATGTTCATGGCTCCACTGACTTTTGCCTCTGGCTCCCACCAAGGCTGGCATGTACCTGCCCACAAAGGAATGCACCACGTGAACTGAAAAGGGTTCCCCACTCCTGCACTATTCATATCCTGAATGAGAAACGGGGGGAGAATTACTTACCAAACTGCATGCCCCAATCTCCAAGGTAATTTACTCTTGTAACATGATGTCCCGTTGCTTCTTTGATATTTGCTATGAAATTTCCTGAAAACAGAACGTGACAATTATTGATCCCAACGGCACACTTCATCCCCAAACACTCAGTTATATGTAACCCACTCTCTGCTTTTCTCCGTGACAGCCAACAAATATAATGACTCTATAAGGACAGTTTCCTGCTGGATCTCTAAATAGTCTGAATGTGCTTTTCCAGAAACACTATTTCTTCTACACATTTAATTCAATGTTAAAGAGCCTATGTTTGCATTGTGTTCCATTTATCCCAGAAACACAGTAACTTGACGCCTGTAACTGTGTAAATGTTATTACTCCCATGTTACATATAGGTAAAAAAGGCACAAGGAGGTTAAACTTGGAAGGCAATGAGCATAACAGCTGAAAGAGAATCCCAAGAATGCCATCCTTGTGCAGCAACGGTTTCTCATTAAACATGGAATCTCAGTGTGATCCCACTGGACTCTATCCAGAGTTGCAATTCTTCCCTAGCTGCACTCAAAAGGAGGTCATGTATCCGTATCTCAAAGTTGTGACCCACCTGTTACTGCATCTTCTGTGAATTTGTCTCCTCCCCTCTGTATTGCGTACGGGACCCAAAGCTGGGGAAAGTCATTCCCCACATGATACAGAAATTCTCTCTGGTCTATGTCACAAGTTTTTTTTAGGATAAATGTCTTAACTTGTTTTGTTAAGTGCCTGTCTCAATCCTGACATGACTGACTTTTCCTACGGCTGACCTTTGATTTTGCTATTGCAGAGAGACTCAAATTCCTTATGAACGCCTACATTACAAAGGGAGAGAACCAAATAGTGCAACATCAGGATTATTGATTAATTGATTGCCTATTACCTGTCTCAAGGCAATTCATAAGCAGACCATTAAAAGAGCTAAGAAGTGCTTACAATTATACACACCCACCCACCCCGAAGATAGGTTTAAACAAAATTAACACCCACGTCATATAAGCCAGAGCAGGGTTGGGAGCCTATTATGGTGCCAAAGGCAAACCATCCATACTGTGACACCAGAAGTTGGGAGGGTGGGGCGGAAACACCCACAGCAAGCAGGCCAGCCACATGAGCATAGAACATAGAGCATTGGCTATCTTACCTATTATTGTAGAGCGCAAATGACCCACATGAAACTTCTTCGCAATGTTGGGTGAACTGCAAGAAACAACAACAGTTACCATTTGAAGTTTATTTTCCCCCTTGTCTGTAAAAGGCATACGTGTAGACACACATGCTGAGTCCTCACAGAACCATCTCCCAAACAAAATAGTTTCTATGTTTACCCCACACAATGAAAAATGAAAATACAACTGACATGGTAATCCCCCAAAACAACCTATTAAAGTAAAAACAAAGCCACAGAGTGGGATCCTGGGGAAAAACCCCATTCCAAAATGCACTGGCAAGTTTTTTGTTACTCGAAAACTAAATGTACTTTAGCAGTTCCCTTTGCACGACAGACTTCTATGCGCGCGACAGAACTTCCCCTTCCTCTCCTGCCACCTGCAGCTCCCCACACAGCCTGAAAATGTGCTCCAGAGAGTTGGGGGACCTGCAAGAGCATATTTTAGAGGCACACAAAGGGAGGAGAAGAAGAATTCTCACTGTGTAAGTAGAAAACTGATAGCACAGCAATGGCTACAACCCATTACCTTCAGAGATTTATATGCTAATCCATAGCTCATTCATATACTCTTCATGTGCGTATTCTTTCATATATTTCACTAAATGGGAAAATGTTAGTGTCATAGCTGAGTTGAGAGGAAGGGAGGATGTAGCAGGTATGCTACAAGAGAGTATTTAATATGTTTGAAAACCTGCAAGCATGGAAACACACAATCCCTTAATAGAATTTGAACTATAAGCTGTCATTTTTGATGCGGTAAGACCACCAAACTACCAGTCTACATAGATCAAGCTAGATATTTCCCAGGCCACAGTGGGACACAAACCAGAGCCGTCACTTTGGAGAAAGGAGCAAGAAGATGACTAAAAAAACTGAGTCAAGCATCATAGTGCATGGAAATGAAAGAAGCAAACAAAACCAGACTCAGTCCAGTGAATCTATGTTGATCCATAGCCAAATATATTTGTGTAACCAGACTGCAGACTCCCAAGGCATTTTAGAAATATGCTTCAAAATAACTGAAGCTGTAACCTGCATTGAGTAAACATGTATATGATTGTGCCTATGAACTCACCTAAACTCAACCAGAATTTTTCTTTTTGGCAATCCTGAGAAAAGTTCACTCTTTATCCCATACACGGAGCCATCCTCAAACACTTGCTGCAACACTGTCTTAGAAGGCAAAATATGTATACAAAGAAAGGCATTCATCAATAATGAAGAATTTCAGAAACAGGTTGATATCCCTTTCACAAAAAAGCAATCAGTTCCACTTGAAAGTAAACTTCAAGCATGTTAAAACTATAAACCATCAAGCGCACATCTCCCACTCACAGGTCTAACCTCAACAGCAGCTAACTTCAGAACTTCAACTCACCACTTGACACTGTCCTTTTCCTGCCATTTGTCTCCCCTCATGTATCCTGTCTTCTTTGCTTGTAAGCCCGAGGTTTGCATCAATTTAGTAGGATTGATGTGAGGTGCTTTGGAAGACAATACTTGTCTGAAAATGGGATCCAGGCCCAATTGCTGCACCAACCCCAGGCTGGGAAAGTGTCGTCCTGCCCCTGGCCAGCAGTCTCAACAGGGCTGTGCATGTGGCTGTTCTGTAAAGCTCTGCTGGGCAGTAGCCAAGTTAAGATCACACACTTACCTTGGAACTCGATGGGCCTTCCTTTCAAGCAGACACATACAGGATTGCACAATAAAAGGAGCGGTTGGTTCTCACTTGAGTGTTTCACCGAGTGTGTGATCCACTACCCAGAGAACTGCTGATTCTCAGAATTTTACCACACCCTTATCTATACTCACGCTTTGCTTTGAAATCAAGCCTGCTCATTTTAAGAGGCCAGAGCTCCAGCAGCTTTGAATCTCCAAGCATCTGTGACACTACACAATGTTCTCAAATATCTGTGGTGGGCTTGGAAGATTGGCAGCAGCCAGAGCTTATTTCGGATTCTGCCTTGCGGTTTAGTTTCCTGTGCCCTCCCTTGGTGAACTGGGAAAGGCGGTTTGTTTTGCAGCATATTTCAGCGCTTCAGGCATTAAACACCTCGTTCAAATCAATGTTAACTAAATTTCTGTTTCCCCAGCTTTTAGCTAAGTAAAATGAAAACCAAATGGACTGTTGTAGTTTTAAGTTTGCTGTGTTAGTTGTATGCTTCACTCCCCCTCCCCTCCTGATTTTATTGTATTTCAGTTGTTTTTATTTTTTTACCTGCCTTGGAACAAACATTTGTGTAAATAAAGACTGTAACCGTCAACGTACAAGGTATTAAGCCCCACTGAAAATAATAATAAAAATTTACATTTATATCCCAACTTTCCTCAAGTTCTCCTCCTCATTTTATCCTCACAACAACCTTGTGAAGTAGACTAGGCTGAAGGTACAGTGATTGACCCAAAATTACCTAGTGAGTGTCATGGCTGAGTGGAGATTAGAATTCTAGTCTCCCAGGTCTTAGATCAACACTAACTGCTACACCACACTGGCTCTCATAATGGGACTTACTTCTAAGAATACATGTATACGTTTACAATCTAAATGTTCTAGAGTAGTATCCACACTGGAACCATAACCCTTGATTTAGATTCCCCCCCCCCCCATAGCATTTTCCAATAGCATTTTCACTGCTTATATATATTGGGTCTTACCTTTGCTAATAATTCTCGATTTATTGTGAAGTTCACTGTTCCTTCACCTGCGCTGATTTCACTCACCACGGGATCACATTTTAACTAAAATGAAAACACATTGACAACAGTGGATTACACAATCAATGAGTGGCACAGTGACGCTGTTTTGTTATCAGTATTATCCCATACATATATTTTGAGAGATTTCAGAACTACTATGTTGTCTTTCACTGCTGCTGAATGATGAGAATAGCATGTCCTTTACACAATTAACAATGCGAACACTACCAGCAGATGGTGCTTTTTAGCACCCATTACATGTCATTTGCTAATGAGCATTACAATTAAAAGTTTAGACTTCCAACCTGACATAGAATTTGCATAAGTTGTTTAAGCTATACGTTTAAACATGTAACTAACACACACAGTTAGCAGCTTAGGGCCCCACAGTTAACACACACAGTACAAGAGTGTTCAGGAGTAGAGCATTAGTAAAGCTTTCCAGATTACAATTTTATATAAAAATTGGTGATCGTAAAACCTTTGTAGAGCGTTGTCCAGAAGACAGTCACTGATGTTAACATGGAACAGGCAGACATAATCTGAGGTGCATGAGTTGTGGGGTTGCAGTATCCAACACCTGATCATTTGCAACCTACAAAGGTGAAGGCAAGCAACCATTTTCCTGCCCACTCCCCGTATGTACAGTAGAAGCACAAGGAGGAAAAGAGAACATAGGAATCAGCCTTTAGGCCAGAGGTTTCCAACCTTTTTGAGTCCATGGCTCCCTTGACCAACTATATTCTTTCTTCGGCAGTGGGGCTCATGAGCCCTGTTATGTCACCCCTTGCCTGCAGAGCTGGCAGCCTCTCACCCTATTTCGAACACCCTCCCTTGTGGAGTGTTCCTTCAGCCTCCTCTCCTCTCTCCTCTCCTTGGGAGTCCTCCAGGTAGCCACTGCTGCTACCGCCTCTACCCCAAAGAGAGGTGCCTCCTCACACTGCCCCACAGCCACCTGGGACTTGTCTGTCCAGACTCCATTCCCAACAGAAAGGACTGAATGACTGGACTCCATTGCCCGCTTACTCCAAGGCCACCTCAGCTTCTGGAAACCAGCTCCTCCTGACCAGCCCCAGAGGCACCATTCACCTGGGGAGCTTAGAGCCAGAGCTGCTGCAACAAACAGCCGTGTAAGCCTTTGGGAGGCAGAGAAGTGAGAGGGCATCAAAGGAGGGCGGGGGGCGAGGAAAGAAGGATGAATGCCAGTGTTGCCTGCAGCACTCCTGACCATCATTCAAGGCACCCCAGGGTGCCACAGCACACTGGATGAAAACCACTTCTTTAGGCTATATCAGGGACGGACAACCTCTGGGTCTGTTTAACCGTTATGTCTATGCTATATAAATAGTCCCAGTCTCTACCTTCCATGCATTCACATACCTATGATTTATTTATTTTGGTTTTATGTCTGCTTTTATTCAACCGTGATCTATAGCTGTATATGGACTATGTATATTATCATTAGATCCTGTTTTGATAAAACTATATCATACAGGATTTTGTATAGCCTTTTGTGGGGAAATTAATACAAATTGCTATTATTATTTTTTAAAGAAAACCTTTGGCCCACCAGATGGTTGGACTCCACCTCCCATCAGCCCCAGTCTGTATGGTGAGGAATGATGGATGTTGTTATGTAGCACCACAAGCTTCCCACCCTGGGGCTATGCTGCCCTGTTTTTAATTGAATAAACCCATTACATACCTTCTTTGCCAGCTTCTGGGCTTCAAGCTGAATATCCGACTTTGAGTAATTGCTGGAGCTAGCATCCAGCACAGAACTCACAGAGAGTTGGAAATCACACACCTGCCTAGGGGATGAATAAAAAGAAGCAAGAAATTAAGGGGGGGAAGCTTTTATTTTATCACTGCATTCTGGCATAAAGACCTTTATTTATTTGCACACTTTACAATACAATTACCAAACACAGGGAGTGGTCTTCCAAGACAAATACACGTACAGATGTTAGGCATTGTATGCTATCATCCACATGGTATCCAAGCAAACTTGGAAAACCTTTTACATTACAGATTCAGCTCACGTCTACAAGGTATACATTAATTTAAATTGTTAAGATAATTTCTCCATAGTGGCTGCTGCAACTGTGATGAAAGGGAGAATACTGTGCTGGTGTTAATAAATGATAAAATTGAGACCATACAGAGTCAAACCCGTCTTCGTCATTTCTCTTATCACCCTTCATATCAAAATAGCTAATGTTTATTTGTACTGGATTTCTTTTGAATACTAAAAGAATTACAACAATTCTATTTTAGTGATTTTAAGAAATTAAAATAATTAGAATAAAAATTAGAAATAACTCTACCCTTTTCTTGACACTGGAACAGCATATATTGACTTAATCAAGTTTTCTGGCGGCGTCTCCAGAATATGTGAAAGCTAGATTGAAAACAGATGATCCATATTAGTTAGGACAAAGTCAAGGCGCACTTCTGAGACCAACAGTGTCCCGCCCCCCAACTTGCCATCTTTCACGGGGGTGGGGTTGTTAGCGAGCTGCTATCCTTATAGCTAACTGCTCTCTGCAGTGAAGCTTATGCAATCCCAGCAACCTTTCCAGGAACATTGTAGCAAGGAGGAACCATGAACCAAGGCCGGGGCAGGACGAAAGCCGACACCCTGGATGCAGAATGAAGAGGGAGTGGTACCTGAGCAGCTATGCTCCTCCGAAATCGACACGCCGCCATGGCGCGCCCTCCACCCCCTGCCGTGGACGCGGCTCTTGGGAGGAGGAGGAGCCACTCGGCTCCCGCCGCCAATCGGATTGTACCACTTTCCGTCCGGCAGGGTAGGCGCGAAAGATTCGTCCCCGCCCCCTCCCTCTCTCTAGCCCGGCTATGGCGGATTGAGGGAGTCACATGACTGGGAGGGGAACAAACTAGACCGGCTCGTACCATTCTCAGAGAAAGGGGGGAAAGGAAGACTACAAATCAGGTCCCGGAAGTGGCGGGAAAGGAGGCTCGAGTCCCGTTCGTGGAGTTTGGCCGCTGCATGTTGAGCGGGCTGGAGCCGCAGCTATGAGCACGTGCTCAGTCTCCAAGGTGAGTCAGGAGGGGGAGGGTGCGCCGCCCCGCCCGCCCTCCGCTTCAAAGAAGAGCCCCCCCCCCCGCACCCGCGCGCGCCTGGCTATCGCGTCGCCACGCGGAGGGCTCGCTGAGCCCCGTCGACGGCAACGGCGGCCGCGCGTGGTTCGCCGCCCGTTCCTCGGAGCATGCGCGTAGAGGACCCCTGAAGCCGTATCCTCGCGCTTTGCCAGTCCATACGTCGCGGTTGTAACGCCTCAGAAGGGGCTGGACTGCCAGGGTGGTTGTCAGAGACGCTTCTTCCCCTTTCCTGCTCAGCTGTAATGAAGAAAGAGAAGCGCAGGAGATTGAGTCTCCTTTGACCCCCAAAATGTGGAAGGAGAAAACCAGGAGGAGGGACAGAAAATCTTCTCCCTCTAGAGCCTTATCCAGAAATACGGCTGTTGTAACATAGAGCATATTGCACATGCTCTAATACACCCAGCAGGTGGAATATTTGAAAGGTGCAGCTTTTTGTCATCTGGAGATGCAGTGAAGGGATGGGAATTTCCACCTGTTGACTGTCTGACAGGCCTACATCAAGTATTTATTATACTTATTAATTATAAATTTATATCTTGCCCTTCCCCTGATGATCACTTGGTGGTTTACAATATAAAAGCACAAAAATGCATAACATAGTAGCAAGCAAAAATAATAAACACCCCCCAGCTTAAAAAGGCCCTAGATTGTTTAATTAGCCAATTAAAAGAAGCAGATCCTCTCCATGGTGGGGGTGAGGAAAGATGGCAAGCCAGTTCGCAGAATAGACTATGCCTGCTCTAGCAAAACCAACCACTTGTCAGCCAGGTGCTGGCATGGACTCCTGTCTGAATCGTCCCCACCTTTTTTTTGTTTTTCATAAATTTACCCTGATAAGTGTTAGCACTTACCACTTCACTCTGCATATGGATGCAAAGAAGTTTGGCTTGGATAAATGGAGGAAAGAAAAGGATTGGGATATATCTGATTTTCCACATACAAACTGGTGTACACTGCAAAAATTAACCTATCGTTTGAAGCCAGGGTTGTTGTTAACCAGGGTCTGTACCCAAGGTTTGTCCTATGGTTACAGGCTGTGGTTAAGGAGGAGAAACCTTAACCATGAACCTAGGTTCAGATGACATGTTAAATCCAACCTTGACTTTGCTGCTATGCCATGCTGAGTTAAAAGGATGGGGAGGACCACAGCAATGTGAGCTCTTATCTGAAAGCCAGGAAGTTTGGCCAATGCTGATAACCCATAGTTTATCATGATGTGCAAACCAAGCCGTTATATTTTCCTGCCAATCTGGAATTACGGTAAAATATTCAGTAGTTTTAGTCTTCCTTCCTTCCTTCCTTGTTACTCTTTAGGGCTGCTTTGTGTTCAAGCCAGATTCTAAGAAGGCGAAGGCATCTTCAGCAGGTTAGTACACAATATGTGTTATGAAACTCCACTTCCTAACAGTAAATTCAGACGGAATTTATATAACAATGCCATCTTTATTTTCCCATCTGTTCTGGACATCCTTTGTAGTAGATATAACATTTCCTCCAGTATCTAAAAAATCAAGGTCTTGAGGGATTCTTTTTTAAAGGATCAGGTCATATTGTAAATTCCAGATTTAAAATTCTGCACTTGACATTTTCATTGTTTCCAGTGCTGGTATAATATTGAAAAACAGCCACTCTCCTAGCTTTACACTGTGAATTTATTGACTGCTATGAAGGTCCTTTGTATTTTTAAAGGCAAGGATAGTAGGACAGTATGTCTATCTGTTTTCAAGGTAAGTAAAAGTGAAATAGTGTTCTTTTGAGTATATGAGGGTGCTTCTTAGATGTCATTTTGCTCCTTTCTTGTTCAGTTCAATCAACTGCAACTCAGCCTTTGACCTTCCTCTCTTGTCTGACCATGGTCAAGTCCATTGTTCATCTTCATAAACTTGAAATGAGCCTTGGGCTCATGGATGGGTGTTGAAGGATTTTTAGCCAACATATGTATGGTCTCATCCTAGGCAAGTCATTTTCTGTGAGTCTCAGTTCCCCATCTGTAAATGGAAATGATACAGTGGCTATGTCTCAGGAGCAAAGGCAAGCATACAAGGATAGATGTGCAGCAGCAGTGAAAAGGTGAATTCTGTGCTAGGAAACATTAGGAAAGGAATTGAAAATAAAATAGCCAATATTATAATGCCAATATTCAAATCTATGGTGCAGCTACATTTGGACTGTATGTATTTTTAACTAGGGAAATCTTTTTAAAATGGAGTCGTTGCTAAAATAATCCAAAGGATTATCACCATTCTTGTATTGATTATTTTTACCTTACCCATATTCTGCTAGATTAGATTTTTTTAAATTGCCCTCCATCATTGGGAACAATACCTGGAAATAAAAAGCAACATATTTCAAAGTTGAGTGCTTTTCTATAGCATGCATTGAATAATATGCAAGGAAACCAGTTCTGCATATGTCTTCCATGTATATTCTCTTTACTGTTTGCCATGAAAATATTTTGCAGGGAGGGATAGGGTTTACTGAATATATTATTTATTTTTCTTCAAATTTTAAGCTACCCTCCTTCATTAAGTTTACAAAAAATGCAACAAAAATGATCAAACTAAAATATATTTAAAATATAAAGCCATTCCATTTAAAATGATATATTATCAACGGATCACTAAACTACAGCAGCAAAGAACCCAATTATACTGACCACAGACATCTCAACCCCAGAGACTTATTGACCAGTTCATGAAGCTTGGGCTCAATTTGGCTCTTCACCATTGGGCAACTGACAAGAACCACCTTGTCTTTGGAAAAATTGTTGTGTGAATCTATCCTCTGTAGAGGGCTTATTCAAGTAAATATGATACAACATTGCTCAAGATTTTTTATGGGCAAACCTAAATACTTGGATCCTCTTTTTCTTCTACACGAAAGTCGGAGTGACACAGAAAACCTAAAATGAGGGTGAGAGATTATGGGAGTTGTAGTCAGTAGCATCTGGAGGGCCAAAGATTTCCCATCTCTGACATAAAGGAACATGGTGGTAAAATGTAATTAGGGATTCTGGCTACAATTTTATACCTACTTAGCTGGTAATAAATCCAAATGAACTCAGCAGGACTTCATTTGGGTTGACATTTATAGATACAGCATTCCATACAGAGGCTGTATAAATCTTACATCTTTCATAGCTATTGGTGGGGGTTTCTTTCTTCCTGAGCTTTGTCCTGACACCAGTTGCAACTCTCAGTTAATTTATACCTCTCCTGTGAAAAGAAATCTTCAGTATTTTGTTACACTTAAGTTTTTTGCTTGAGAGGAATTTTGTTTTATAAATATTGAGTGTGAATGTCATTTTCCTCCTTGTTTTTGTAGCTGACTATTTTAGTAAAGGCAATACTGACTCAGAGGATAGTGAGCTACGATTTGATACTTGTCAGTTGTTATGGAAACAGATTAAATGTGAAACAGAGGTGAGTGTTGCTGCTTTTAACATTAACCATGAGATTTACTTAAGTCAGTTGTGTCTTGGGTGGGGGAAGGAAGCTTTGAAAATGCTTGCATTGAAGAAATAATGTGATATGCAGTCTTTTCTTTTACTTAGCCTGTACAATGGGTGAAACAGCAAGACTTTGAGCAATATTTTATACCCAAACTACTCCTTAATCTCTTAAGGTACCGTATTTTTTGCCGTATAGGATGCACTTTTTCCCCTCCAAAAATGAAGGGGAAATGTGTGTGCGTCCTATGGGGCGAATGCAGGCTTCAGCCTCCAGGCTTCAGGAAGCTATCCACAAGCCTAGTGAGGCTTGCGGGCAGCAGCCTGCAGCCCGAACCACGGGGCGCGCTCCGGAGCATGCTTCGTGCTTTGGGCAGATGTCCGCAAGCCTTGCGAGTCCTTGCAAGGCTTGCAGGCAGCAGCCTGTTCTGGGGTCGGGGGAAGCTCGGGCTTCCCCCGCCCCAGCCTCGCGGCTGGGGAATTTTTTTTTTTAAATCCCCCCCCCAAAAAAACCCCTAGGTGCGCACTGTAGGATGAAAAATACGGTACTTTTTGCAGGCTATCTGTATAAATTGTGGGTATCTTTCTACAATGTGTGAGCTGTTAGGAACGAGCTTGTACAAGGAGACAGATTGGACATCCCTAGAGCAAACCAAGCATATGCTTTTTCCTGTCGAGAATGAATTCCACATTCTTGGTCATCAATATGCATGTAAATTCCCCATGGATAACCTGGTAGAGAAGGTTTTGTAATTTGAAAGAGGGTTTTATTTTACCTTTTAGACCGTTCATGTAGTGCTGTTGCTTCAGTCTTCTGCCCTGTTGCTATCTGTAAATATGTAGCAGTTGACCTAAACATATTTAGGCTTGAACAGCCCCCCTTCCAACAAATATTGAAGGGGTCAAAGACAACTTGGCCCCCTAGAGTTGGCACACCTGCTTATGGCTGACAGAAACAAGTTGGATTCTGCTTGTACATCTTGTGGTATGGCCTCAGCATGAATTCAACAATGTCACTGTCTCAGTTACTACTTAATTTGTTCCTTTTTTTGCTGAGGAGCATTTGAACATAAAAGCTACTGTGGAATTTCTGTTGTCTTTGAACTGCTAAAGGTATCAGATCTTTGACTTTTTAGGGTCATATCTGTCTTAAGTAGCAACAAGTAAGGAATTGAATTTTTCCTACAACTGATTCCCCATCCCCCATATCCGTCTAAATGGCTTTAAGAACCCCATACTCAAATAGAACATTTAAATCTGAATCATGAGTTGACTGAAACAGCTATGGAAACCACAGAAACAGTGTCTATAAACAATTGCCAGGAAACCTAAATAATTATGTGTTGTTGTATCTTGATTAACCTTTGGGGACTGTTCTTTAAAAATACATGGAATAACAATACGTCTCTTCATTCAGGCAACTAACAAAGTTCTGTGCATGTTATCTTTTTAACAGCAACTACAAGAGGACTTGAATAAAAAATTGTTTGATAACCTCATAACATTTTTGAGACAATCTCATTCAGACTTCCAAAAGAAGAAAACAAAATGGGCTTGTCGAATGAAGTCCAGTGAAATTCCCACTGCAGCTGTTGTTCTAGGTAACGTTTTATCTGGCATTTTTATTTATTTATAATAACTGCCATAACTTGGTATGAATCCTAAAATTAAGAAAAAAGAGAGATTGGGTAGAAGACTTAATACAGGCGTGGATCATAACATTAAGAATTGTTAATGGGCAGATTAGACATGTTCGCAACATATTTGCCAAACAGGCAACATCTTAATGCTAACACAGGCTTTTCAGCAGTTTGCAAAGTATAAAAGCCAATTACACAAACATTTAAATATAAATAGCTATAATTAACATAGGCAATAATGCAATCCTATTAAAATGCAATGTTGTATCCAACATCATAGTTCCATGCATGCAGCATACTTCTGCATGTGCAATGGAACTTCCACTTCCTCTCCTTCCACCTGCAGCCCCCTTCCAAACCCCATCTGCTGCAGAGAGTTGGGGGACTGTGGAGCAGATTTGGCAGGCATATACGGAGAGGAGAGGAAGGGGAAATCCCATTGCACTAACGTATCTATTTCCAGTGTTAGATACAACCCACACCAATTAATCCAGAAGGCCTGGGTCAAAAGATGAAAGGAATATCTGTATAAACAGGTGCATCTTCTACAACTGGTCAATTGCCAGTACAGATGGGTCCTTGGGTTTCAGCAGGGAGTGATAACACCGGTGTTGCCAGTGAAAACTCAAGTCTGTGTTACCATAAGGCATTAATCATCAGGCCGTAACAAGACTAATTAGTTCCATTTGTTGATCTTAATGCTTGTACCAAGCAATTGAAGGGTATTTGGTATTTTAGTAATGTCATACAGAGCAGAGTTGTTTGGGGCTTCTACTTTTTTTAGATCAGTATGTCGGAAACGGGATCTGCCCCGGTCACATAAGGTGAATCATTCACTTTTAACAAGAAAAGGGCACACAGGCAGATGCACATTGCAGAGAGACAAACCACAAAGAGCTTTTCTCCTCAGCTGAGCTCCATCCAGTACTCATCAAGTCTGCAATGCTAACATGGGAGTAAGTCAATTAAATTCAGTAGGACTTACTTCTGAGTAGACTCGGTTAGGATTACACAACTCCCTTGCTCTGGTAAGAGATACTGCTTATATCTGAGAGGATCACTTTTTCCACAGTGTTGCGTTCCTAGATTTACTTCCAATAATCCTTAGATATTTCTCAGTAGAGATGTCCTAGCAATTTTCTAAAAGCATGAGTGAGGAAAATATATTTTCTTGAAGATGGTGGGGAAGGTATAGAATATACAGACCAGATTATGTATTCAAACTGATGAAACTGTTATTAAATTAATTTTGGTGTCATCCCAGACCAGAGTTTATTGTCTGAGTAAAATAGTTTAAACATTTTGGCTCATGTTGGTAGCTAGCAGAGATTTGTGTTTGTCACAACCAGCTGGTGGAGGGGCCAGGACTCACTGGATGCCATCCTGTGATTGAAGCTCAGGGCAACTGTGTGGCCTTGCTCTCTCCTCCCAAGCTTCTGAGCTGGGAAAGATGGAAGGATAGCACTCATCTTTCCTTTGCTGATTCATTACATTTAATGTGTTTGCAAATTATTGTGTATGTGCCACCTTCATTGCCAGACCCTAGTTATTTCAGTTTTGTGTCTACACATTCCTTCTAGGGTGTAAATTATTTCTTTTGCCTTTGCTTTTCTATGCCTTTTCTTGTTTTGTTGCTTCTTCACTCAAGCTGCAGATGCCTTTGTTATATTGCTAACTGCCTTTGAACTTCGTCTCAGTTTTAATATGGAGAGCTAAAACAAAGGCCCAAACCTCCCTTGGGCATGCATTACTAGTTGCATGACCTTTGGATCACAGCCGGTGTGAGGGGAGGATGTCCTTTTGGATTTTTAGCTCTTTGCATTTTTGCATTTATGTGTAGATTTAACAGTATGTCCTCAGTTCCTTTGTCTAAGAGCCAGTTCTCATGTCAGCCTCATAATGAGGCATAACAAGTACAGAAGCTCCCCCTCTGTCTGAGCAATCTACTTCCAACACCACAAATGGTTGTAGATTCTAATGCACCCTCCCCCCTCCCATTGTCTCATTCAGTCTGTCAGCATCTGTTTTCTCCTTGAGAGCAGGACATGAAAAAGGGCAAATGAGAATGCTGGAACTGCAGCAATTTAAGTGTGTGTTGAAATTAAATACAAAAAAATAATAATCCAAATTGGCTACTGGTAGTGTTCTTGCTTAAAAAATGAGATCTTTATATTTTTAAAAAAAGGGTTTCCTTATATTTTCCACCCACCCACCCACCCCAAATAACGCCCTGGATATAGATTTTTAAGATAGCAGGCCTATTGTTCCTGATATTCTGTGAGTTTAAGCATTATATTGTTGTGTCTGATCAGTTTGGACATCTCCTGTTTTATGGTAATAGTTAGTGGCTTAAATGTCTACAGCCAGTTCTTTGCCACAGAGAAAGTATATCCTAGTTTAATTAAAAGTAGTGAAATACTATTTAAACAGCTCTTTAAAAAAAACCCTGACTTCTGTCCTTCACATATTATAAATAGTGACTCTGCTTATTACTTGGCAACGATTAATTTCTTCAGAAGTTTTGGAAGGGAAATAGGCACTGAGCAGTTAAGATTGCATCTTCTGACAAAAGTTGATTGCTTTATTGATCAGTCAGCCCACAGTTTGTTTATCCTTCCTCCTACTTCTGATGTACTTGTAAATTTTCCTTTCCCTTCTTTCACTAGAGAAGAGGAGAATATATTGACCTTTACAATAAATTATGATATGCAAGGCAGATAAAGTGGTTGTTCCTGAGCTTATATATGGAGCCTTCCCTTAAGTTAAAAATCTTTTTGTTAATCACTTTTTTCTAATTCAGGCTGCAATTCTACGGATGAATTTCCTAGAAGCAAGTTCTAGTTGAGACTTGCTGTACAGTGGTACCTCTGGATGTGAACGGGATCCGTTCCGGAGCCCCATTCGCATCCTGAGTAGAATGTAAGATGCGTCTGCACGTACGCGGGTTGCGTTCCACCGCATCCGCGCATGCACGTGACATCATTTTGAGCGTCTGCGCATGCGCGATTGACGAAACCCGGAAGTAACACGCTCTGTTACTTCTTGGGTCACTGCGGAGCGCAACCTGAAAGTACTTAACCCGAAGTTACTTCAACCCGAGGTATGACTGTATATATTAAAAGATATATTTAACTAGTACAATGTAGATATAGTTCAAGATAGTCAATCCACATTACTACTGTTTTACCTCTACAAATGTAAAATGACTATATGGTAAGCATGATAGAAAAGTATATTTTGTCATGTTTAAATGCAAACAGCACAATTCTGACTTGTCTTACTCCTAGGTGTCAATGTTATGGACCATGATCTGACATTTAAAAGCCTCTCAGAAGTTCTTCATGATGATGTTACTCCTTTTGTAGTGTCCCTAAGGTCCAAAGAATGCCCAGGTAAATACTGTAATAACTTGAAGAGGCTTTTTAGTAAAGTAGCATGTGGAATATGGGAAGTATCCCTAGAAATACAGTATATTTAGGCCTTTCCATCATTAGCCCTGGCAGTCAATGTTTGCTTTCATCAAAGTGCTTATTATTATTATTATTATTATTATTATTATTATTATTCCCACCCATCTGGCTGGGTTTCCCCAGCCACTCTGGGTGGCTTACAGAATATTTAAAGCTGAAGAAAACATCAATCATAAAAACTTCTCAATATAGGGCAGCCTTTAGAAATCTTCTAAAAGTTGTACAGTCATTCCTTGATTGACGAACGCCTTAGCAGTTGAACATTTTGGCTTCTGAACACCGTAAATCCGGTAGTCGGTGTTCCGGTTTGCGAACGTTCTTTTGGAAGCTGAACGTCCAGTGGGGCTTCTGCAGCTTCCAGTTGGCTGCTGAGAAGGCCCTCTGCCTGGTTCCCTGTAACTTCGCTTCTCGCAGTGAGGGAACCAGCAGAAAATCCTTGGGGGAGCAACTCAGTGTCTGGGCTCGGTGATGGAGATGCTCCTTCAGGTATACTGGGCTGAGGCAGTTTAGGGCTTTAAAGGTCACACCAACACTTTGAATTGTACCTGGAAATGCACTGGGAGCATTAATATTCAAACACGACTAGTTCAGTGGGTTCGAAGCCTTTCATTCTATACTGGGTATCAATTTGTAACAAAGCTTTTGTATATATAGCTTACAAAATTGGTTTTGACTGGGTATTTATTATCTCTGGAATGTACACACTAAGTGCAGAGATCTGTCTTTAGTATTAAAAGTTCAGAAGCATTTATTAACTTTGAGGCATTGTTGTAGTGGATAAAATCACAAGCTATAACAATACCATGGGTGATATCCTTCTAAGTCTCATTATTCAGAGTAGGCCTGTTGAAACCATGACTTAAAATGCAATCTAGTCTCTCTTGCTGCCTTCCAAGTGTCAAGAGATGATAGCCCAGAATTCAGTCATTTTGCACAAGTGAAATTTCACACGTTTTGCAGTTTCAAGAATCTGCTTCTACTATTTTTAAATATGGAAGGCAAAGGGAAAGATCCATTTCTTTCAAAAAAATATAACTGGTAAACTTACTTTGAATTCCTTTCTAGAAGTGAAATAAAATATTTTGCTTAAGTTGGAACTGGGCCAGAAGGACAATCTGATGGTTGAATGGTAGTGGATGGCTTATTCCAAACAGATCAGCAAACTGACTCCTTTCTGTTCAGACAAGTTGGTAAAGATGCTGTTCAAATAATACAGAACACAAGAAGCTGTGGGGGTATCTTGAGTACAAAGGACAAAGCGGTTTTTTTGCAAGGGGGTCAGCATGGAGAAGAGTTATTTATTTCATGTACTTACACATAAGAGAGTCAAATGACTTTTGTATGTATTATGTGTTTTATATAAACACATTACAGGTTTGGTAACATTCCAAACAAAAAACCTGAAGTTTCCCTGACCTCCTGCACTGTGTGATTGTTTTTTATAGAGATGCAAGTGGTCAGTGCATATTCAGTGCTTCTCCTATTGCCAGCTTGAGACCTTTAACTGGAGGTGTCACAAATTGAATCAGGCAAAGCATGAATTCTATACTTAGTGGTGCTGTTTTAAACTATGCAAAATAAGCACACTTTATTCAGTTTTCTATATTTTAAGAATCTAGGCTGAAGGACTTGGTTTACCTTAGATGTAAATTTGATACAGGATTTGGTTGGTTGGTTGGTTTAGTCCGTGAATGAAAATGAGTGAAGTGAACAAGTCTTAGTCACATAATTCCTTGAAAAATACAGTTATTTATATTTTTTAACAAGATTGCTGAGAAATATAGCATTTTCATTATTATTTTAAATATTTGTGTATGTATATTTGTATTGTCAAGGCATAAAACAGCTTCTGCAAAAGCTGATGATTCAGCTGATGGGCTGTCATGTAGATGTGGACTCATCTGAAGAAGAATACTCCAAGCCTTCCTCAAATAGGATACGCTGCTCCGTGGCATCTCTTATTGATTGGTATAGGAACATAACCAAGGTAAGCTTCAGAATTGCCTCTTGTAAAGTGTCACTGTTTTCCAGACTTAGTTCCCACCAGAATTTTCCCTGATTTGCCCCATCTAGTTAAATAGCTTTATTGGTGAAGTGTAGATTACATGAAGATAAATCCTGTGTTGGGATAGATGCAAAGTACTTTAATGGATAATCCCTCTTCCTAGGGAATTCTGGGAATTGTAGCTGTGTGAGGAATAGGGGTTTCCTAACAACTCACAGCACATTCCCCAGGAAGCTGTGGGGGAAGCTGTGATTGTTCAAAGTTTTATGATGATGCTTTAAATCAATAGCGCAGATGGTGCCTTGGTCTTGCTAAGGTAAAAATTTGCACTGTCAGTCTTAACACAAGCTAAGATAACACAAGTGAGGGTTTTTGTTTGTCCTCCACTCCACTCTGTGTGTGTGTGTGTGTGTGTGTGTGTGTGTGTGTGTTAATTACATGTATATTCCATCTCTCATTCACCATGAACTCAACAAAATCTCCTATCCAGGCACCGATTTTAACCCTATTTAGCTTCAGCAAGGTTGCTGCATCATGTTGCTTTCAAACCATGCCCCTGGGGCGTTATGTTCGACGAGAGGTTTAATTTTCTTTTTGTACTCCCCCCCCCCCCCAACATGCACTATGACTTGCAGGAAACTGATACCGAATCTCCATGCAGAAAAAGGATGTTCTCTTCCAGACATCTGGAATCTCCTCCAGTTGTAGTTATTTTCAAAGACTTGGAAAGTTTCACAACCAAAGTTCTGCAAGATTTCATATTTATTAGCAGGTAATATGATAGATTACATAAGGGGGTGGGGTCTGCTCTAATTCATGAAATCAACTGATAATCTTGACTTGTGCCTGCATTATTATTATTTTTCTGTTTCATAGTAAGTACAAATGCAGGTTCGGGTTACTCTGTAGTGTCATTTGAAGGTTAAATTATAGGCTGGGGGCACAGTGATGTGTACAATTCAAAGCAGAGTTGCAGCCCACTCCTATGCATTCCCCCCACCCCAAAAAAGTAAGCCAATAAGGTTGCAATGCAGTGCATGCTTACCTGTGAGTAATATATCTCATTTAACTCAATGGGACCTTTGTTTGAGTAGTCACAAATGAAATTGTGTGGTGGATTTAGTTTTAAAAAAGAATTCCAGGAGGTGTGCATAGAATAATAGCCAAAAGATATTTAGAGAACAAAATAGGAAAAAAATCTCTGGGATTTCTGAACAAACACTGGCCTGACGTAAAGTGGTGGAGCTAGCTGAGAAGTGGTCTAGAAATCAAATAAGAGCCTCAGCATAGTTTTACATTTTCTTTTGTTTGTTTTATTGACGCAAGCACGACAGTAACAAAGCCAGGGGCACTTGTTTGTTTTAAATATAAAATTAGGCACAAAAGTCAACCTCCTAATTCTGTGAAGGTAGGCTTGAAAGTATGAGTGCATTAGTGGGTGGAATCTCAAAGCCAGGAGGTCTCTGAGCAGCATCTCCAGGAGCAAGGACTGTGTTTGTGCCCTGCACCACACTTTACCTGTCTTTGTACCAGCAGAAGTAGAATAAATTATGCAGATAAACAAACATGTGAAAGTTGTCTTTGTCTGCATAGTGTACAAAAAATCCAGCCTTTCTTGCTGTGTAGTACAGTGGTACCTCAGGTTACATACGCTTCAGGTTACAGACTCCGCTAACCCAGAAATAGTGCTTTAGGTTAAGAACTTTGTTTCAGGATAAGAACAGAAATCATGCTCCGGTGGTGCGGCAGCAGCAAGAGGCCCCATTAGCTAAAGTGGTGCTTCAGATTAAGAACAGTTTCAGGTTAAGAACAGACCTCCGGAACAAATTAAGTACTTAACCCGAGGTACCACTGTACTTAATTTTTGCTGCACACAAACTTGTGTGTTTCCTTTGTTCTATATATCACTTTCAGATATACAGTGGTGCCCCGCAAGACGAATGCCTCGCAAGACGAAAAACCCGCAAGACGAAAGGGTTTTTCGGTTTTTGCGACGCTTCACTAGACGATTTTCCCTATGGGCTTGCATCGCAAGACGAAAGCCCATAGGGAAATCTCGGGGACCTTTTTTTAAATGCTGGCGGTGGGGAGCAAAGCCTTCCCCCCCCCCCTCCGGACTTCAGAAGAGGTCCAGGAAGGCCGGCGGGGGCGAAAGGCTTTGCTCCCCACCGCCAGCATTTTAAAAGCGGTCCGGGATAGCAGGGAAGCGCTTCCCGCTATCCCGGACGGCTTTTGAAGGCAGGCAGGGGGGGCAAAGACTTTTGCCCCCCCTGCCTGCCTAACCGGGGGCTTTTAAATCGCCCCGGGACTGTCCGGGGCGATTTAAAAGCCCCCGGACGGCTTTTGAAGCCTCCCCCCGCCGCCCGGCTTCGGGGCATCGTCCCGATGCCGGGCGGTGGGGCAGGAACGCCTCCCCCAGCCGCCCGGCATCGGAACGATGTCCCGAAGCCGGGCGGTGGGGCAGGAACGCCTCCCCCAGCCGCCCGGCATCGGAACGATGTCCCGAAGCCGGGCGGCCGGGCGGGAAAGCCTCCCCCCCCGCCCGGCTTCGGGGCATCGTCCCAATGCCGGGAAGTGGGGCAGGAACGCCTCCCCCAGCCGCCCGGCATCGATGCCGGGCGGTGGGGCAGGAACGCCTCCCCCAGCCGCCCGGCATCGGAACGATGTCCCGAAGCCGGGCGGCCGGGCGGGAAAGCCTCCCCCCGCCGCCCGGCTTCGGGGCATCGTCCCGATGCCGGGAAGTGGGGCAGGAACGCCTCCCCCAGCCGCCCGGCATCGGGGCATCGTCCCGATGCCGGGCGGTGGGGCAGGAACGCCTCCCCCAGCCGCCCGGCATCGGAACGATGTCCCGAAGCCGGGCGGCCGGGCGGGAAAGCCTCCCCCCGCCGCCCGGCTTCGGGGCATCGTCCCGATGCCGGGAAGTGGGGCAGGAACGCCTCCCCCAGCCGCCCGGCATCGGGGCATCGTCCCGATGCCGGGCGGTGGGGCAGGAACGCCTCCCCCAGCCGCCCGGCATCGGAACGATGTCCCGAAGCCGGGCGGCCGGGCGGGAAAGCCTCCCCCCGCCGCCCGGCTTCGGGGCATCGTCCCGATGCCGGGAAGTGGGGCAGGAACGCCTCCCCCAGCCGCCCGGCTTCGGGGCATCGTCCCGATGCCGGGCGGTGGGGCATTAACGCCTCCCCCAGCCGCCCGGCTTCGGGGCATCATCCCGATGCCGGGCGGTGGGGCAGGAACGCCTCCCCCAGCCGCCCGGCATCGGAACGATGTCCCGAAGCCGGGCGGCCGGGCGAAAAAGCCTCCCCCCGCCGCCCGGCATCGGAACGATGTCCCGAAGCCGGGCGGCCGGGCGAGAAAGCCTCCCCCCGCCGCCCGGCATCGGAACGATGTCCCGAAGCCCGGCGGCGGGGCGGGAAAGCCTCCCCCCGCCGCCCGGCATCGGAACGATGTCCCGAAGCCGAGCGGCGGGGCGAGAAAGCCTTTGTCCCCCCTGCCTGCCTTCCCAGGGGCTTTTAAATCGCCCCGGACAGCGGAGAAGTCCTCCGCTGTCCCGGGCGATTTTAAAATGCCGCCCGCCAGAAGAGGTCGGGGGAAGGCGTTTTCCATAGGAACGCATTAATTGATTTTCAATGCATTCCTATGGAAAACCGTGCATCGCAAGACGAAAAACTCGCAAGACGAAGAGACTTGCGGAACGAATTAATTTCGTCTTGCGAGGCACCACTGTAATTTGAACTTGAGATATAGTTAATCTACTTTCAAATCTATATTTCAGCTGCAACTCTGGCTGTCCAGATGTTCGCTGGACTCCCAACTCCCATCGGCCCTAGCCAGCACGACCAATCCTCGTAGATGATGTAGTTCAAGGCTGCAGGTTCTCCGTTCTGCCTGCGGTCTTGAACTACAGATAGTGCACTGAGCAGGGAGTTGGACTAAGTGGCCTCCAATCAAAACCCCATGGTTCTGTGATAAATGGCACAGCACAACATGTACCTATTAAACTGAGCACAGTGTAATAGCTGTGTTACACTAGCCAACACAGGACTTGACAAAGCTCCTCTTTCTGATGTCTTCCTGGGAATGTCAGCCCCTGACAGGCCACAATATGCAGCTGATTAGCTCCATTCTCTTTGGTATGAATCAAGTTGTACATGCCAAAACTAGGATGGCCAGAAGGATTTAAAGGCCACATTCCACATGAATAGAGGGTGTGAATTGTAAAATTATGTTTTTGCTTCCTTGTCTAGTTAGTATTGACACCACTGTATTGTTTAATGCCAGGGTGGGTGGTGGTGGAATGGATTGCCCTCTGATCATGATATGCAAATTTAATTTTCCCTTCCTGTCTTTTTCTCTTATGTGCCATAGTCATTGTATACAAGAATTTCCACTGGTACTTATTTTTGGAATTGCCACCTCTCCAATGATCATCCATAAGTTACTTCCTCACACAGTTTCCTCTTCGTTATGCATAGAGCTCTTCCAGTCTCTTTCATGCAAAGAGCATTTGACAAAAGTAATTGACAAGGTAATTGCCTTTAACTACAAAGGAAAAAGTAGTTTTTATTAAACAATATGGTAAAAGTAAATGTAGATTTTTGAATGCAACACCCTTTTAAATGTGTCTTGTATATGTTGGGAGAACCCGCCAAATTATGTAATAAATTGAAAGGAGCAAGGTTTTAATAAATGCTATTTACTTCTTTTTTACTTCAGCTACTCCTGACAAGCCAGTTTCCCTTTAAACTTAATGAGAAAGTTCTGCAGGTGCTAATAAATATATTTTTATACCATGATTTCTCTGTGCAGAACTTCATCAAGGGATTTCAGGTAAGAACAACACGGTTGATGAACTTTAGATGTTACACTTCTAGCAAACTTAGGTTTACTACTTCACTGTGAAAATTAAGGCAAATAACACTGCAGACTGCAACTGGGTTTCATATTATTGAGTACTTCAACTTACTTCCCTGCACAAACAGAACTGGCATGGAGAGGAGAAAAACCCTTCTCTTTGATGTCTGCTTTCTGTGTACAAAATCCCCACATATGTAATGGCACTGTTTCATCTAGAACAGATTGATAGGTTACAATCGCTCATTTAGCTGGGGACCATGCATGTGTCTTACAACATTGAAATAAAACAACAGTGGTTTGGCTGATTGATTTCACTCAGAAGAAAAAGGAAATAGGAAATGAATGGGTGGGAAGATAAAATTTGTAAACTTTAACAAAATCTATTGAGCTATTCCTTCAAGAAAATACATGGAGTCAGCATGATATCTTTCTGTAACACTGCTGTCCCAGTGAATAAATCTATCAGATCAGTTATGTATACACTAATGGGCTGGTTTCATAACTAATCCATCCGGTTGCATATTGAAAATGTACTCTACAACTGGCATAATTGCTATTTGTTCAGAGTATATAATACTTAGCAGCAGTGGTGTTGGTTGCGGTTGCAGAGCAGGGAGGAATGAAAAAAGCAAAGTGGTTGATTATTGGTCTCTGTGGATAATTATTCATTTGCCTTTTAGGGAAGCAAGTGATTTCTGTAACCTGATTTACTGCCATATTTTTAAAAATGCATTGCACATGGTTTCAGCTTGATGCTAATTATTTAACAAAATAGATATATTTTTCCAATTGCTAACAATAGTTCTGATATTTTGAAAAATAAAATTTTGAAATCTCAGCATCGATATGCACTGTGATTACCTTGTTGCCTGCAGCTCTCTCTTTTGGAGCATTGTTATTCCCACCCACTCAGTGTGCTGTGCTGTGAACTCCAAGAAGCTAGGAAGAGAACAGAAACATTATCACACAGTCAGTGTGAAAACATTCGAAGACTGCCATCTTTTAGAAGGTAAAAGATGAAAATAAATCACTGCCTGCCTTTAAGTGAATTTCTTTTCAAGTTTAGCCTTTCACATGTGGTTATATATGGCTTGTATAGTTGTGTGTAATTTCATATGAGACTGCATGCATGCTGTGCAGAGAGGTCTCTGGAACCTGGTCTTGAAAATGACCATAATCCAATGGATCTATGAATTCATGGGAGAAAAACTGTGTTTGCAGCTAGAGGGTACTTTTGCCATTTTTGCTGCAGCCACTTGCTGTGCTGAATGTGCAAGCTCCATTTTAAACTGAAAATCAACTTTCCTTGATAGCAGCATGCAATGGAGTACCATTAGCAGGATTTCTGGAAGTCAAAAAGTTGATCTTCCTGTGCCTTTCCCTCTATCAACTTGCTTTAGTGTAGTTCCTTTTTTTAATACTTCATTTCCAAGACTGAGCTTCCTTTTGTTGCTATTAACCATCCAGACCTTTATTTAAGAGATTCTAAATGAATGGAATTCTAATGGAAATTCTGGTTGAAATGAATTAAGTGAACACAAAATTGCACATGGATATATTTCCCCCCCTGAGTGCTATCTGTCTGTCTGTTTGCCACCTGGCACACATAGCCTGGAAAGTACTGTGTTAGATCCAGATCTCAACTTTTTTGAATGAAACATCTTCTGTCCACAAAAGGCTTTTGATCTACAGTGAGGGGGGAAAGTATTTGATCCTCTGCTAAATTTGCCCATTTACCCTCTGATGAAGAAATGACCAGTCCATAATTTTAATGGTAGGTTTATTGTAGCTGTGAGAGATAGAATAACAACAATTAAGGTCCAGGAGTGGCCTAGCCAGTCTCCAGACCTTAATCCCATCGAAAATCTGTGGAGGGAGCTGAAGGTTCGAGTAGCTACACATCAGCCTCGAAATCTTACTGACTTGGAGAGGATCTGCAAAGAGGAGTGGGACAAAATGCCTCCTGAGATGTGTGCAAACCTGGTGGCCACCTATAAGAAATGTCTGAGCTCTGTAATTGCCAACAAGGGTTTTGCCACCAAGTACTAAGTCATCTTTTGCAAAGGGATCAAATACTTATTTCACTCATTATAATGCACATCAATCACTGACTTTTGTCTTCTGGGTTTCTGGGGTTTTCCCTGTTGTCATTCTGTCTCTCACAGCTACAATAAACCTACCATTAAAATTATGGACTGGTCACTTCTTCGTCAGAAGGCAGACGGGCAAATTTAGCAGGGGATCAAATACTTTCCCCTCTCACTGTAGCTGGGAAACGCCATAGTGGAAAGTGGGTGGCATAAGAAAAACCTACTGCATCAGGCCAATGGCCCACTTAAGTCCAACATTCTGTTGTCCCAGTGGCCAACCAGATGCCTATGGGAAGCCTGCAAAGAAGACCTTCTTTGGTTTCCAGCAACTGGTATCCAAAAGCATACTGCCACTGACTATGGAGGCAGAGCATAGCCATCATGGCTAGTAGCCACTGAGAGCCTTATCCTTCATGAGTTTGTTTATTCCTTTTCTAAAGCCATCCAAGTTGGTGACCATTGCTGCCTCTTGTGGGAGCAAACTCTGTAGATTAACTATACAACTTTGATGGTATCCTTTCCACCTGCAGACCCCCACTCCATCTCCAACACTATTCCAGAGGATACTCCAACACTATGGAGCAGATTTTTGTAGGGTACAAGAGAGCGCAGAGAGAAGGGAGAATTTGCAGAAGGTAGTTTTTCCACCCCTTACGCCAGCAAGTGCAAAGTCTAGATCCAAGCCATAGTTAGTTTCTCTTATGTTTAGGAAGATAATATGTAATATCCTTTATTATTATTATTATTATTATTTAGAACATGCGTATTCCAGATGGGACAATAACAACAACTCATCTAGTATAAGCTGGTAGATTCCTAAGGTTCCAAAATACTGTAATGAAGTCACTTCCTTAAAAAAATGAAAGAAATTATATTGTAAGGTTTGGTTTGGCTTTTCATTTTTTGAAGCACACTTTTCTTTTCTCTTCAGGTTTGTTGAAAACCAAGTATCAAACAAGCAGACAGTTCTGCTGACAGATGATGAATGTTTAAAGGTAAAATGTAGGCTGAAAAACCCCCTTAAGCTTTTAAACCCCTGAGTTCAAGCATTCTTTCCTATGTGCTAAACAGCACAGAGTGAGCAGTGGGACCAAGGAGCAGCCCTGCTCCCAGCACTGCTTGCTCCATCTAAGCCGTCCTGCAGTATCCATGCATACAGCATGTATGTTTGTAGGGAGGGGGCCTCTTCACATGCAAAGGTTTCCCCTAGAATCTGGTGATTGTTCAGGGTTTGATGAACACGCAGTCAACAAAATGCATGACAAATCTTTTGGCTAACATACATTTCTGTGTAAAGCAGGAATTGGGAATCTCTCTCAGTAGAGAGCTGCATGGTGGTAAGAGGCAAAAGTAGGCAGAGCAATGAATGTGAATGTTACTTTGGTACAGTAGACATGTTTCTACACACATGTTCGTGGGCACGCACGCACGCACGCACACCCTTTTTATCCTCCACCTGGCCAAGTAAGAAGAAGCATTGGAGTTTGAGGACACCTTCCAGCTGGGCAGAAACACTCAAGGAGGGTGAAAAGGAGGAGGAGTGAGGATATGGAGAAACCTAGAGGGTTGCATTTGGTCCCCAGCCCTGATATAAAGCAGCCAGATGTTGCAGAATTAGATTCCATTGAAGTCTTTCATATTACACATTTGATAATGTGAGCCAAACCCATATTTTCATGTGTTATGTGTAATCAGCCCATTCACTCACTAAGTATGGCTTGTCTCTTCGACCTGAGCATGCATAGGATTATATCCTTCCAGCAGCACTATGCTACTTTTATGTATTCAGAAGTCAATCCCATACAATTTAGTGAAGCTTACTGTTGACTACGGAATGAATTACAGCTTCAGATGTTTATATACAGAAATTCATGAGTCTTAGAAAAGTCAACTGAGGTCCAGTTTTTTATACAATATAATGCAGAATGTCCAGAAAGACGTATACCTGACATGCATTAAAATGCTGCTCTGTTGTCTTGGAAGTGAAAGATTCTCTTTGGAAGATCACCCTCCTCAAGTCATCTTTATCTGCTAGAAATCATTCATCAAATGAGAGACAGAGTGGCAAACAAGGGCAGTGAAAGCACCAGTGATTCAGTGCTGCATCTTTCCAGCTTAGATAAGGCTTTCATAAAACTGAAAATAAATCTTCCTCCTTTGGGAATTGTCAGACTTTATTTCAAAGTTATAACAACAGTTGAACTTAATAGAAAAACCTGCCAAAAACAACCCAATATCATCAAATAGAAGGCCATAGCACAAAATTATCTGTCAGATGCATCCAATAAATTTAGCAGAACTGGCACACAAATGGATTTCCTCTGTATATCTGTAAGGGGCTGAAGATCTCTAAAGTAAATTTTGTGTGATAGGAAGATATAATCTCAGATCAAATAATTCTGCTAGAATAGAACAAATGGAGTAACTTCTCAAAATACTGACTTCCATCTGTAAATTATAAGAAAATTTGTCAGGCTTTGTTATGGCACTAAGATTTCAGTCTTTGCCAGAAATTTATGTAGTCTGCTATTCCCTATTTGAAGGCAGACATTTAGTGTTTGACTACATACACACATAGTTTTATTTGTTGGCTTTTATAGGTAGAACAATGAGGTTCATTTTAGCCAAGAGATAAGAAGTTTCAGCTTCAGACACACACGGGCACAGCTTGTTGGAGTTGTAAGGCAATCTCAAACACAAATGAACTTCCTACAGGAGATCTTTAGTCACAACTAATTTAAGACACATTGATTTCAATGGGTCTGCTCCTAGGTATAGTTAAGTCTCAATCCAAACCATTAAACGTTTAAGTTGCTCATATAATTTTGAAGATTCACTGTTTAAGAAGTAGTTGCTTTATTGAAGACTCTTTATTTTCTGCCACAGTAGTGGATTTCTTTTAAGGGAAGAGAGTCTGTTATTCACCTCTATACCAAATTGGTGTAAAATAATAGTAGTAAAATGGGGAGAATAGAAAAGGTCATTGCTTTCTCTCTGATAGTTGCCACCCACTGCCCTGCATATTGTGGGTTTACAACCACTAGGAGGCAGATTCTTTGAAGAAAGATTGCCCAGGGATTGGTCTAGGAAGCACCTCTCACTTTCACCCTAGAGCCAGTCTTTCTCCTGCCTGCACAGTAGCTTTACTTCTGTTACAGATGGTTACTATTATTTGTTCATTTTAAGCTAGCTAGCACGTATGAATACTCCATTTGCGGAATATAAATAGCAGTTCTTTCTACTTTGTGTGTCTCTTCTTCATAGGTATTAAAGCAACCTTTTCCTGATTTGTCACTACAGAATAATTATTTTGAATTAATTTGGTATTGAATACACAAAATATTTGTGATGGTGGTCCGTATGAAAGATGTTTCAGCCAGCTTTCTCCCCCAACCCTTTCTGTGCAACAAGTTAATATTTATAAACCATTATCAGAATAAAAAGGCATGCATCAGAAGTAAAAACAGTTTGTAAGGTGGGGGTTTTGAGGTTTGTTTGTTTTTTAGTAGATTGAAAATGCTAGGCTGAGTCTGTGTTTAAATGTAGATGATGGTCTTTTCTTTTCAGGCTTAGGGAACAAACTTTATCTTACTTTGATCCAATCAGCAATAGGGTGGGTGGACATTTTCAAGATTATTTTCTTGAGGACAAGAAACTTTAAAAAAAACAACCCTGATTATTGGCATTCCAGCACAACTCCTAAGACTGTAACCCTATACACACTTACCTGGGAGTAAATTTCATTGAATTTTCAGTAGACATGTATCAAATTGTGCTATAACTTGTACAGTTGAACTATAGGCTCCCAGTTGCTTGCTGTAGCAAGTAGTAGGCTAATCAGACATTTTCCTTTATCGATTTAGGAAACAACACAAGAATTGCTGCAAGACCTACATACTTACCATGAAAATTATTTTCCAATTCTGTGTTGTCTTCATGCTTTCACATCTTCTCTTCCCAAGTATCCATTAGGCAAACAAGTATGTACAAATCTTTTCTGCTTCATGTTTTCACATCTTGAGGAGTTTGAATTCATTTTGCAGTCCTGCTGCTTCACTATCTCTGCAATAGAGCCCAAGCACTATTGAGTTCATTTTTCTTTCTTTTTACTGTTAGTATCACCCAGTATCTGTGCATGTACATTCATCTCAGTGTCTTCTTCACTCTGAAGCAAACACTTAGGTTTTTTGGGCCTAGTTATATTGGGTTGCATCTTAACCTGCTGGCCACAAATGGAAAGGCTCCAGCTGTACCTGCAGAGTCCTCTGTGAACTGGATACTTATATGGTGGGAGGAAGAGGTGACTTCTGCTTATCTTTTCTCCTACCTCCTGTCCCCCAGAGCTACCTCCTAAACTGTTCAAGATGATCTCCCAAGTGTCTCAAGCAGATTTTCAGAGAGGGGAGATTTAGCAAAAATCATCACCCATGCAGGAAAGCATTCAGTTCATGGAGTTCTGTTCTGAGTAACTCTGGAGGATCAAAGATTTGGAGCCATCTAATTGCTTTGGCATCCTTCTGGAAGTCAGAACAGTACTTGAAGGAGCATCTCCACCTCCATCATTCTGCCCGGACCCTGAGGTCCAGTGCTGAAGGCCTTCTGGCGGTTCCCTCGCTGCGAGAAGCCAAGTTACAGGGAACCAGGCAGAGGGCCTTCTCAGTAGTGGCACCTGCCCTGTGGAACGCTCTCCCATCACATGTCAAAGAAAACAACAACTACCAGACTGTTAGAAGACATCTGGAGGCAGCCCTGTTTAGGGAAGCTTTTAATGTTTAACAGACTATTGTATTTTAATATTTTGTTGGAAGCCGCCCAGAGTGGCTGGGGAAGCCCAGCCAGATGGGGGTGTATAAATAATAAATTATTATTATTACTTATTTATTTATTTATTTTATTATTTTATTATTATTGAAACTGCACTCTAGTTAAAGGGCTGGGAAATAATAAAAGATACATTTCCCAAGGCACAGTTAAAGTAGCTTAAGTCTGTAGCGTAGATCTATGCATATCCCATATCACACAAGTGTCCTATTTGGGGCAGGACACCCTAGATTTACAGAAGCCACTTGGCTTCTGATGCCAGTCCCGAAGTCCCATTTTGGTTCTCACCACCGTTGCTGCCACAGCCACCAATATACTTCTGGAAGCCAGTGCCGCATTCTCCTATTCCTCTGGCACTGCTTCCGGAAGTGTGAATGTGTGTGGCAGTGGGCAGTGGTGGGTAAAGGGCTGCTGTTGGCAAGATGCGGTGGGGAGGCAGAGGCGGAAGTGTGTAAGGGCGGTGGAATGATGTGGAGGGGAAAGCAGCAGTGGTGCATACAGGCAGGCAGGGGCGGAATGGTGCGGGGGCAGCGGGGGGGGGGGGAGGCCAGCAGAATGGTGTGGCAGAAGGGAGGTCATGTCCTGATTTGCACTCCCAGGATTTTTGAGGGTATGATATTCGTCATTTTCCTTTTCCTTACCATCATTTTCACCTGAATTGGTTTTCTTTGTAATCTGGGTCTTGGGCTACAAACACTCCCCCTGCCAGTGGTGGAGCTTCATACTCTGGCACCGGGTGGGGGGGGCAGAGAGCAGGCAGGGGCGGGGCTGACACACGTCTTGGGGGTGTGGTGCACATCCTGGGGGCGTGGCACTCTGCCTGAGGGGGCGTGGTGGCCAGTGCAGGCAGGGGGGGCAGCCGCGATGGCACGCTGCCAGGATCATGCTGCCGGGGGTGGTGCGCTCCCCCCGCACTCCTCTTCCTCCACCAGTGCCCCCTACCCCGTTTTAAAGATCTGAATGGTGTTGAGTCATCCACATTTGAGGTCAGTGAGTCCTGAGGACTTCCAGCTTTTCATGAAAACGGTGACAACTTAGCCCTTTGTGTTTTAGATTTTTTTAAATGCTAAATTTAGTTTATTCCGTGCTTGTAAAATGTTCTCTTCTATTTAACAGATCAGAGAGTTATATTGCACATGTTTGGAAAAGAAAGTGTGGGAAACAGAAGAATATGAGTCAGCTATTCAGCTGGTGAGGTAGCCTTCTTTCCATTTTCTTCTTGTGTTTTAGATATTTTAAATGCCTCCATCTGCTATTCAAGAAGAACTCAAGAATGTTGCCAAACAGGAAGCTTTTTTGTAACTGACCGCATTGTTTCTCTTTGATAAAGTGGATGTTTTTAATTTACATTTCTATCCTTTATAGTGGGGTTGCCAGCAGGGATACAGAGCCAAACTCTAATTTTTCATTCATGCTTAGTAACGCTGTGAGGAAAACCATTGAGCTCTTAGTTCTGTTCACTGTATCCTATTACATTTCATCCCCACCCGTTTTCTCCAAGGATTTTGGGAAAACAAATATGGCTCCCTCCCCCATTTTATTATGTGAACAAGGCAGGGAAGCAAGTAAAAATGAGTAATTGGATTAAGATACTGAGATTTTGAACCCAGAGCATCCTGTTTCAAGCCTGACACTCTATTCTCACTACATCATTCTGGCTGTCATTGGTGTGTGCATTATGTATATACGTACTTTCAGCTATAGATGTCAGGATTTTGACATCTATAGCTGTATGGTTTTGATTTAGAAGTTTTTGCTGTGAGCCTACCCATCAGGGCTTTCATTGCACCTAGCTATCCCAGGTGACATTTCTGTGTAATTTCCCATCTTCACAATGTTCTGACAGTAGCCCTGAATGTGCTGTGTTGAAATATCTTGAGTTTGAATGAAGAGATTTTTACTAATGGAGAAGATTCAGAATAAAACTATTTGAGATTTGTAGATTATAAAGAGTGGAATCCAGATTAAGTTAATTGAATGTAGTTACCTTTGAAATCACTAGGAACTAAGTAATGGCTAAGTTAAGCGTATCTGTGAGCTCTTAGAGTTGCATCATATATAGTGCACAGTTTTGTAACTAGCCAAGTAGGGAATAGTGGGTTATAGCCAATGCTCAACAAATGACATTCCACTCTCACAACAGGATGTTCCTTTTCTCTCCTCTCCCTGTGGGCCCCCAAAATCTGCACCCTCTGGAACAGATTTTGAGGCTCCACAGGAGAGGAAGAAGGAATTCTATTGCACAAACAGAAGTCTCTCATGCAAATGGAACAGCAGCATTGAATACAGCCCAGATACTTAAATGGTTTTAACTTTGTTTCTTAATAGTCCACATTCTTAAACAATAAAACTGGTAGCTTGAAAACCATTATGAGTTTTCCATGCTTTTGCAAAAATGCTAGACAAAAGACCAGGCATTCTGCTAAATGCTTCAAGCAGTTTACTGTGTCTATAATAAGTTACTAACATTGTTGGGCTGTTTTTTCAGGATGATGGCCAAGGATGAGTTGGTGGTGATTCTTGAAAAATGTGTGGAGATTATTACTTCTTCTCCTTCAGAACATCTTAAAATCCCTTCAGAGAAACTGAAGCAGTACCTGGACCAATTTAGGAATCTTGAAGGTATTTTTGTACCAGTTTGTGTTAGAAATTTAAAGTCCATTCCCAGCATCAGTCACCATTCTCACTGAAAACTTGGAAAATAGCTTCAGTATACTGGGCACTGTTATAAGAAGAAATTATTGGCAGACAAGAGAATTATTGAAATGTTTGTCACAGTTACAGCAGATGAGGAAAGTCGATAGTCATGAAGTCTGTAGGCTTCCCGACTTGTCTGAAATAAGTCAGCAGCAGGCCTGTTTAATTTTAGAAAATGAATTCCTGAAGTAGTAATGCAAATAAGAAAGTGGCTCTGGGTGTTTTTTTGTGTACAGCTAACATGCAGACCTGCAGCAACAGGTCATTGTCATTGTCCTTTTTCTTCATAGGGGTAGCCTAATTTATTTTACTGTACTACACGATTTCTAGACAGACAGCCTATGATAATACCACAGACCAGCACTGCTTGTTAAGATAAGGCAGACTGTCTTTTGCTGAGCATTACTCCAATTAGATCTGTCCTTATCGTACACGGCTTAAACTAAATAGGAGAAATGTTAGTTTTCAGGCCTTGCACTGCCCCTGCATTTGGCCACCTACTCCATAACTGTTGCTGAATAAAAAAATGAATCCGGTGTTTACGAAGCAGTGGTTTCATTTATGTGGTTTTTGACCTATGCCCATTTACAAAGGTTTTGCTTGTCTGCCTACCCACATTGATAACCACAGTAACAAAAATGGCCAAATACAGGCTTATCTTTGGATTTCTGGCCCGTTCCTTAGCAAAAGATTTTATACATTTCTTAAATGATACCACTTGAATAAAGAGAACTTTAACTTCAGTAATGTTTACTCTAACTGTCCAGTGTAGGTTGTAGCCAACCCACTCTTAATACTTAAAGAGGACACCTTGAAATCAATGGAGTTTGGTTACTTCTGTTCATGGTTTTCAGTGGGCCTCCTTGGAATATGACTTAGTTGGAGTAAGCACACCACAATTCAGCTGCTGACTGAATCGGTTCACCTCAGTATCCTCAAAGTGTTTATAGCTCTTCTTTAAATGAGAGTTGTGTGGTGAAGTGGTTATTGTCAGATTAGAACTTGGGAGACCTGGGTTCAAATTTTCACCCAGCCGTGAAGCTCACAAAGACCTTGGTCCAGTCACTCTTTCTCAGCCTAAACTACCTCACAGGCTTGAGGGAGAACTATGTATGCCACTGAGTTCCTCAGAGGAAAGGCAAGATACAAATAGGGGCTAGCAAGACTGCTTAAAATTAGCAGTCTGCAGATGTTATTAAAATGTATTATCCTTGGAAGCATTATTTGCTGTTTTCGATGTTCTGAAAAAAGACCCCAGATATTTAATACGCTGCATTTGGAAGAAGTACAATAACCTTTGGCTTCATTGTGAACAAATTTCTTTCTGATGCTGATCAGTTCAACACATGTTGCTTATAAAACCTCAAACTATGTACAAGACAGAAATATGAATGCTAGATCAGAAAGTGAATGAGAGCATTTCTTTCTGACTCTGAGAGAAATGTAGGGGAATTGTGCAAGGCACTAATTACAAGGCAAGCGTGAGGGTCCCAAACTCACTTTTTCCTCATTATGCTAACTTGGGGGAGAGAATCAGCAGTTGAAAAGGTGTGAGTAACCCTTCCTTTGCCTGCAAATTCACCCATCGTTTTCCACTCTGCCAACTTGAAGTCCAAAATCAACCAGTGACTCTTTTCCACCTGTAAGCTCATCAAAGGGAAATACATAAACAGAGGCGAGGATTATTTTGATTTGTAAGAAATAGAAGTTTTGTGCGAAGACTACATGTATTAGGCAATTGGCAAACATGAGCTTTAAATCTTAATTTAAGGAGCTTAATTTAATTTAAGAGCTTAATGCTGAAACCTCATAATCAAGGGCTCAATAGATGTGAGAATAGAATTGCAAATATAGGAATATGTGAAGATTTTGAGAACCATCTTATGCGTGCCGTCAATAGGAATAGGTGGAAATTATCCAAATATGAATCAGAAAGCTGTAGTTGAGCTCTGTGCTTTATTTTTGTGTACTTTTAATTCCATAAATCTTTGGTGCTTGAGGCAGTAGAAAATAAGCCTCTTTTCTTTCTAAATATTTTACATAGGGGCAGTGGAGCGGAGTGAGATTCAAAACGTTGTATCCAGCTAAGTTATGCTAAGAGTAGACCCACTGAGATTAGTGTAGCTAAATCAGTTGCAGCCATTAATATCAGTGGGTCTACTCTGCAGATGACTTAATTGAATACAGCTCCTAAAAGTATACATGTGTGTGTTTAACAATAAACGAAAGCTCTGGAAGGCAGTGGAACAGAGCAGTTTAGTTTCCGCGAATGTGCCCAATAAGATTTAATATGGGATTAAGTGGTGCACAGGGATTTCAGTCTTGATGCATCTTATCTCTTATTCTTCTTTGAATAGGAAGTTCTTAAGCTGTCCTGTTTGAATGCAGGAAATTGATGGGGGCAGGGAGAGAAGGGGATTGCAAATTTCTCAAAAACATATTCTCATCTGTTTTCCACTTAACTGTTTGCACCTTTCTCTTCCTTCCATGGACAGGCAGTAGCAGTTCACATAGCCCACACAGTTTTCTGACTGACTGACCCCTGTTCTTATTCTGATAGCAGAAGCCAATGGTGGTCAAGAGGAGCCCATCTCCTCACTACAAGAACTTCAGAAGAAGACAGATCTTTATCACCTGCAAAAGGTCAGACTACCTAGGAATGAAAATATTATTAGCTAGACTGATGGCCGTATTTTAAGCACCTTTGGAATACAAACCAGATAAAGAGAGCAGTTTCAGCTTCAATACAGTGTGATCTTGAAATTCTGACACAGTCCAATGTAGCGAAGGGACAGGGTCCTCCCCAACCCAGTGTTTTCCTTCTTGGTCTGCTCTTTACCATGTCCATTCTTGTCAAAATATACTGAATTCTCTGAACACCCAGATGTTACAACTTGTGCAGAAGTGGATGATAATATGATTTGATTAATCCCGAGAGCAGGAGTTGGGTTTTGCTTGGCACAAATGTTTTACTCTCCCCTGTGCAAAGTATCACAGGTACTAATTGAATTTTGCATTATTGGTAAGTTTTAATCTCAAGGTGCTCCAGGGCTCGGGTTTTTTTCTTCAAAAGTGAATGATCTGAAGTTATACCAGTAAGAGGCAGCAATTTATGGCTCTTCCTTCACATCATAGCAATAGCTGACCTTGGGCCAGTCACTACTTCTCAGCCCAATCAACTTTGCAGATTAGTTGTAAGGACATAGTAGCATGGAACCATGTGCTGAGTTCCTTGGATGAAAAGTATAATTCAAAGGAAATACCTAGTCAGAGAGAGGCCCGTCAACATAAACAATCTCCATTGTTCAAGCATGTGGTACTACATATTCATTGGGAAGGAAGGAATTGATGGAAAAAATCTTGCTACAAAGATGTAGCAGTCACATAAGCACTGGCAGTAACCTCAGATCCTGAGTAATTGAGGATCTGCCATGAAGAGCTAGCCCTTTGGCTCAGCTTGATTGGTCAATCTAGCTGCAAATCAGGGTTGAAGTGTAAAGCAGATTTTAAGAAAACCCAAGAGTTTCACTTACTTGCTTGCTTGGATTAGTATATTATTCTTGCTCTTTGCTGTAATAGAATCACAACTGATGAATTTTAGAAGGAAAGAATTACCTGGAATTTCTGTATCAGGTGGTCATGAATTTGTGGAAACTGTTAGTTCTAGTCCAATAAAATTTCACTTACATGATAGTTGTTAATACTTGTAAAAGTGCAACTGTACTAGTTAAGGAACACAATACTATTTTGTCATCAAGCTAATCCTCTTTATTATTTATCACTGAAATCCACAATAATAAGCTTTTTCTTTCTCATTTTAAAAAAATCTAATAACCTCATTAGCATTGCCAAGTGATTTACTCAATATAATTACTTGGAAATTCCTCTTTTGTTTTGCTTTAGACCCTACTGGAGATGAAGGAATCAAGAAAGCTTAAGAAACTAACAAAATTTGAAATGCTTCGTTTTGAAGTGGTTGACTTTGTAGATGGCCTTGTAAGGTTAGCTTTGCTTTCTTTCTGACTTGGTTGTACAACTTTGCGTAACAAATTTAGTTCAGCAGTAGACAAAGGCGCAGTTCAGCTGTGATGAACCATGGTTTGTTCAACCAAGACAAATGTGCACACCTTCCTTCCTCTCATTCCCTCATCCCTGTGCAATAGGAGGGGAGGGAGGTGCACACACAAAGTTCATTCCCAATCCAACAAATCTGAACTAAGCCCAGATTGGAAATGATAAAATTGGGTAAAAAGTATCTGCAGAAAACCACTCTGTTTCATGCCAATACATTGTGCTCTTAACTTGAACTTGAAATTGGCCCAACATTGCATCAGGAACAAAGAATGTTGTCAACTAAATAGCAGTCTGGCAGGATGGAGGGTCAAGGGCAAAAGGAGGGAGTAGCACATGATGATAACTGATGGGTGTCTATAATAAGACAGCTGTGGAGTGCAGTAGCATTAAGTATGGGGGTTGTGGCTGAATAGTTTATAAACATGGCTTATTCAATAAATCAGGGTTTTTATTTGCTTTGGATGTTTTTCAGTTTCACTTTGGTTCATGGAAATTCAACTAAGATTGAAATACAGCTTTAATAAGGAAATCACCTACAGAATGTTGTGTTAAGTAGCTCTCTCAAAAGGAAAGATTGAAATACAGAAGAAAAAGAAAACAGGCAGAGAAGTTGTTAAGTAACGTCTCACTACAGACTAGGAGACTTTCCATCCTCCTATATTTGATAGGGCACACATTAGCAAACTGATATTGGACCCAAGTCGCGTTTTTTAAAAGCTACTGAGGTGCGTTTTACAACTGCTGCAAATATGTAGAGGAGTTAAATCTGCACAGATCACATTTGGGAGGAATCTGAAAATGGGACAAAATGTGGTAAATGTTGTTGGTAACAGTTGATGGCTTTAGTAGTTCTTCAATTGCTGGTCATTTCCATAAAGTGAGATTGCCAGTGGTGTGTGCAGATTGTTTGTAGCAACTTGCGAAAAAGAGTCAGAACTTTTCATTGCCAAAATTACAATGAAAAGCCCCCAATAATTTCGGTTTATGGCATCTAGCCATTTGTCTACATAGTATCAGAGTTCATTGCAAAATGTATATGCTTGTTGGTTGATGAACACTGTGATCGTAGTAGGAATTAAGAAAGAAATCCATGTGTAATACTAGTCTCTCTCCTGCCCTTTATTCATTGGTGGTTTTTCAGAAATTACCTTGCGCCTGCAGAGATGCAGACATTGCATGAGGTGATGTATTTCAGCGCAGCTAATACCCTCCGTGAACATTTGAATGCTGCCCCACGTGTTGCTCTTCACACTGCTCTCAACAATCCATATTTCTACCTGAAGGTAAGAAATGGGCGGCTAAGCAATGTGCCCACACCCTCCTTGTACTTGGCGATCCCTAACTATGTTTAATGCTGTCCTCCCCGGCTTCCCTCATTGGGTTCAACATGATGAGCCCCCACAGCATCTTATTGCTTGAAATGTTGCTAAATGGTATTTAGAATCTGTTATGGGTCGTGGAGTGTGTTCCATAATGTAATCATTTGAAAATCATGGCACTGTGTTTGGATCATGCAAAACGATCACAAGGTGGCTGTTCTTAAATAGTTGTGAATCATTTTTTTGACTTTGTGAATTGAGTAATCCTGTCCCATGATCACTCCCATGGCTTTTATTTAATAAAAACCTAGATTTTGTAAGATCCATGGACAAGCCTGTCACAAGATTTTTCTCTTAACCTCCTGAGATACTGAAAATGGTAAAACTATACAATATATTTAACTACCTGCTAAAATATCCGTTCCCTGTTGCCTGTTGTTATTGAATTTTTCAACGACAGATCTTCCACTGAAGCACTTTTGATCAGTTCCTTAATAAAAGTATCCACATGCTGACAAAGAAAAAGGAGGAGACTTTAGCAGGCAGATAGCATTTCCTTTTTTTAAGATATATTATAAAAATCAACCTATTTTTATTTGCTGCATTGAGTTAAGTCGTGGAATATAAATTGACAAGAGCCAGGTTGGGAAAACAATGTAAATTGTGTATGTGCCTGTTTTATTTATTTGATCTTATCAGTTATCTCATTTTATGCAGTGTTACACAGTTTAGATGGGAAAAACAAGCTTAATTCAAGTTCCAATATATTTGATAAAAAGCCAAGTCTTTGGCCTGGCATATCTGATTAATTTCTTATGTGCTTTGGGCAACTGTTTCGGGTATCTATGAGTAGTAATCTCTGTTATTCCAGTGCACTACTAGTATTTAATTGTGTTCTGACAGAAAAAATAGCTTTTCATAGTATGAATTCAGTACATTCTGTTCTTTCATGAATTATAAAACTAGGATAAAAAATTATCTTGATAAATATAACTATAAAAGATGTAGGCTGTATAAAATCTAGACATTACTGATTACATAGATACCATTTCTCCTGGTAATATTATGTACCAGTCCTTGAAGAATGTTAGGATCATGTTTATGCTAATCTCTCCATCTTTCCACAAGTGTGGCTAAAGCATCAACTGGGCAAATCCCCAGCTTTACCCACCACAGTGAACCTGCATTACCCCTTTAAGGGGCTATCAACCAAAAATGACTCGCCTCACCTCACCTTTCATTCTAGGTCTAAATTCACAGTCAAAAATTTTCCTCCTGGAGTGCAAGAGGACAGCGTCATAAGTAATGTCTACAGCAGGACCTTGTCTTGAGGATTAATGGGGCTGCAGAATGTTGCTTGTATTAGATTAGCCTTATTTTTAGGGTTTTGTTTTTTACAGTCAAGTAGTACATACATTTTATGGAATTAAATAAAAGACAACTAATTAAGTAAAAACAAGAATGCTTGGAGATGATTTCTGCACATTTTTATCATCGCATTGATTCTGTAAGAGGCACAGCAATATGTGGAATTTCCCACTATGTTTCCTCCCAGGTTGGAATGCTGCTAGAGGCCAAACTAGATGTCTTGTTCAGTTCGTCTGCCGGCCTCCTTCCTAGCCTTCGTGCATAGCGTTGTCATACCTAGCCCTTCTCTGACCATCCCGGGTGTTCCTCCTTTAATCTTTTGTCAGGCTGTTCTAGGTCTTTAAGTTCATTATCTACCCTTCACCAAAATGTCTCAGGGCATCTTACAAAACAAAAAAAGAACAATGGTATAAGTCACAAGGTGAAAAAAGGGTTTAAACCATAGACAGTATAAAATGTCATGTCCCTTCTTTGGGGTCTTGCTGTGTGTGCTGTGTCTCATGTCAAGAAGAACAATCTACTGCAGCTGTTGGTTGCACTAGACTTTCAAGTAATAGGGCCCTCACTCCCATCTTGCAGCCCTCTTGAATGATCAGGTGGTTTTCAAAACCACTCTGTCAGCTAAGAAAGAAAAGCTTTTCCTTTGTGCTTGGATCCTCCCTAACCCTCTTCTCTCCCAGCTGACCTTTTCCTAACTGCCTTCTCCTCCTTAGCAACCTTTCCCTAGCACCTGTTGCCATGACTCTTGCCCTTCCCAATAGCTCCATTTTCCTGACTGCTGCTACCAGGCACAAATGACCCTATTTACTCTTCATCACAGTTGCCCTAAGGAAAATCCAGGGCTGAGCTGAGAAAAAAGTGAACTGTGTCGGCTACATACTGCACTTGCAGCTACTGTGCCTGGTGTAAGAGCAAAGATGAGTAGATTAATATTTCAGAAGGCTGGATGAAGTTAACAGCTTTCTGAAATAGTGGCATACGTTATGATTGTGATGTCCAGAGGTTGGGAAGTGGCTTAGCATAACATTTGCTTGGTGGGTCTGGGATGATGGCGTTATTAGCATATAAATGAAATGTACATGCATAACTCTCATTCTCACTATGAATTTTAGAATGAATCCTTGAAAACTGATGCAGGATGCATTTCTAATGCGGCTCCCGATATCTGTATAGCATACAAGCTTCATTTGGAGTGTGGCAGATTAATTAACCTTGTTGACTGGTTAGAGGTATGTGAACATGAATCGATTGACTGTTTCTGTGCTTTGCTGAATACTTAATCTGCTGTTTCTTTCTAAGCTTCACTTGTTTTGACAGCTAAATTGCTGCTGTATAACACTGAGAGTCCTCTTACTTCTTATTTTTCCATGGTCCCAAAATCAGTCCACATAGCCTTCCCAGCTTATACTAGGACCAGAGTTAAATACAGTAGAACCACTTGCATCTTTGGTAGTGCCAAGGGTCCCCAAGGAACAAGCATCCTAGTGTTCCCATCAAGCCTTGCTTTTATTAGTTTCTCTCCTTTTCTCTCCTATTCTCTAAGTGTGAAAGGCGTGCTCTCTTCTGCAAGCTGGGCTGTCACAAAAGCACCTACACCTTCTTCCCATGGCTTTCTACACAAACCAACAGGGAGAGAAATAGCACCCCTTTTCTTCCCCATAATGGAAAGAAGTAATCCCATTCCCTTGCTTGCAGTTTTTCAGTAAATGGCAGCAGGGTGCTGGTGGTGCATTGTAAAAGCCAACCTGTTTTTCTTCCACTGAGAATGGAAAGAAGCAGCTTCTGTCATGCAAGCAACATTTGAAGGAAGCACCTCTCATTCCTCACTACTGATTCTTCAACCCCCAACTAGTGAGGCATGGATTGCACGTTCTGCAAAGTCCAGCTTTCAGGATAGAAGCCTCCTTTCCTTCCTTCCCCCTTCACTGTGGACAAAAGCAGTCCTGATTTTGTTCCCACTTATTGGATTTATTTCAGAAAGTAAGTCATGCCTCGCTGCAAAAGCCCAAGATGGGAGAGAAAGAAGGGGAACTCACTTCTTTCTTGTTTCTTGTTTGTCATCTTTGGGGTTTTTGTTTTGTTTTGTTTTGTTTTGCAAGAAACAGTAGTTAGGTGTGGCTGCCCCTTTCTTCAAAAGCCCAAATCATGGAAGCAAAATTGCATCTCATGTCATCCTCCGAGACTGCGGAAAAAGGAAGTGTCTTCTGCTAATCAGGCTTTTGTTGGGTCTTGTTGCTGCTACCTCCTGTGTGGTTTAAGTGATCTCTCCAAAACAGGATATGAAATCAAAATTAAACTGATGTGGAGGTGGCAGTAACAAGGTGTCACATGTACCTTCTGCAAAATTCCAGCATTCTAGGAGAGGTCATTGGCAACACTACAAATGGTCTTTACTAACAAGCTGAACAGAAACTTGTTGGCCACTGGCTGAGACCACCCCTGCCCCCCACCAAAAAGCCATTTGTGCTGATCCTAAGTACTGCAACTCTCCATGCTGTATTCAAAACTGTTTAGGAGGCCCCCAAAGTCTTCAGCTGTTTTTTGGTGAAAATTTGTTGTAAGTGGAAGTGCTCTTTGCTAGTGCAAAGCTATCATTGGATTAAACCCTCAGTTTACAAGGATCTTATTTCTCCTCTGTGCTTTGTTAGCATGTCGATATCAAACTCTTTCAGCGTATATATTAATTTGTGACATTTATTACATTTACAAAAAATGGTATAAATCAATACGGTGTTTCCTTCTAGGCTTTTGCTACAGTTGTAGTTGCTGCAGAAAATCCAGATTCCAGTGTCAAGGACCAGATAGATGATGCTATCCAGTATCCTTTTCTGATTCTCTTCTGATTTAGCACCAGCTAGCAAACCAAAATATTATCTTCTTACAAATAACCTGAACAAATCTAAAACGGTCTAGCAGAACATTTTGGAATGTTTTTCAATCCACGTTAAAACAGGGCTGATATTAGAAAGGAAAAATGAACTTATCTAATTTAGACTGATAATCTCCCTGTGTAAGTTGTGTGTGCTGTGCCCAGACACCGTTGTTCTATAAAACATTGTTTATCAGCATGCCTGCCTTGTAAAGACTGTTGATGTTATTTCCAGAGAATAAAGGATGCAATTATTTTACATAACAAGTAACAGTGGGTGGTATGCAACTAAGTTTCACTCAGAGTAGACCCATTGAACTAAATTAACCTTAGTAATTGTTCATTAATTTCAGTGGGTCTACACTGAGTAAAACATAATTGAACACCACCCAGTATGTTTAAGCTCCATCAAATTTTAGTGAGTCTGGAGTTGGTCCTGTACTGACTAATCTGGAACAAGACCCATGAAACTTCTGAGATGACATGTATAAGATTGCAGTGAAAAGCTGTGGTTCTATGCATATGTTGAGATAAGCCCTCGTGGAACAAGAGATTTATTTCTGCATGCAGAGGGTTGTGCTGTAAAACACTTATGACAGAGCTGTGCAGTTTAGGACAGACCTTAGATGTGTTTAGGTGACAAGTTAATTTATAACAAGTCTTTGGAAGAACATCAGCATATCCTAGTCTTTAGAAAAAGAAGCCATACCTTGGGTAGAGAATACATTCACCCTGATCTTTGAGGCAGATGTCTCACCTAGACTAAATTTGTTCCATGTTATTATATGAGCCATATCATGTGTTAGATGAAGAGTGTACACACAGCTGAAAGTTTTACAGCTGCCCCTAATGTGTGTGTATATGAGTGATTTGTAAGCATGTGAAAGCAGTGCTTCAGTGAACTATGCAGAATACTTATCCTATTAGCAAAAAATATATAGTTCTGTATGTTTAGCCCATCTGTGAATGTCCCCTTTGGTAGAGTGAAATGTATTTTTCCTTGACTGCCACTCCCCAAGTGCTCGTTTCATTAGAGCAGTCTCAGAACTGGAACTCTTGGGATTCATAAAGCCTTCCAAGCAGAAAACTGATCATGTGGCGAGACTGACATGGGGCAGCTGCTAGTATACTTTGTACTCAGAGAAGGAAATGCTCTGTGCACTGTGAACAACTGTGGTAGCACTTTCATAATGAGAAGTGCTGTTTTGCCACTGTAACATTGACAAGAACAAGTAGCTTCATGGATTTTGTTTCTTTGCATTAAAGAACAAGCTAAATCCATCCATTTTAGAGAGAGAATCCAGTTGATGTTTGTTTGAGCATTTTGACATTTTTGTGCCTTTTCTACAATGCATGTGAAATAAAACCGAACTTATCACTGATCTCTGTCCTATCTACAGAAAAGCTGAAGAAAATATTAATATTGTTCTGAGCTGAGCAAATTAATATGACTGCACAGTGCAGACTAGACATGATTGTTGAGGTGGGATGTGAGACTCCCTGCTGATGTTTCTTTCCTACTGTGGGAGGGTATACTCTAATGTGGTGAGTTAACAAAGCTATTCAGAGAATGGTGATCAGCACCACTGTACTTAAGTAATTTTATTTAGGAAAAAATTGTAGAAGCTACCTTATTTTCAGTATTTGCAGTGTATTTGTTATTTTCTAAGAAAGTGAAAAAATGGTTGCTTATAAGTCTGAAGCAAGCTCATCATCAAAGGAAGACTGATCAATACTGGCCTGCTTGGTACCAAAGCTGTGCCTAATGCATTGTTTCTAAGAGACCAGGAAGATATTGAAGACTTTATGCATTCAGTATGACACTTTGGATAACAGTATTCGTCATTTTTTTAGCTGGTGTTTGAACAGTTCTCTTTAATCTTAAACAGTTGCAATTTCCTTTAAAAAACAACAACCTTAAAGTGAGGAAAAATTCAATCAAACCTCAAAGTTAAATTTAGGTTCTTATGGAGCAAACATGAGTGGGGAATTGCAAAACTCTAACCCTCTTGTAGCAGAAGCCTGGCTGAAATTACAACAGGAGGAAAGAACACTAGCAAAATTCAGGCTCAGAATGTTGCAGTGTGGCCATCCAAATGCAATATAACAGAGGCTCCCAGAATGTAAAATTGCTTTGAACAATTTCAGCAGCATCAACAATACTAGAAAAAGAGATTGACATGAAAGCCAAATGAGCAGTCATGTCTTTCAAGTTAAAATCAGGGATTTTAATCCAGAAGCTTAAGAATCTTCAACATTCACTGCCCCCCCCCCCAGCATGAAAAAGCTAATTCTTGGCAGCTGTGGTAGCAAAAGCAATGATTACTTCCAAGAAAAAGTAGTTTATACAAAGACTTGGACCATACATAAAAGTTTAAAAGCTATTTACGTGTGGTAGCTATTAGGAGTGTGCACCAGATGTTTTCACAGAAGTGCCTGAAATCTGCAGATACAGCAGCTCATTCATAGCGAATTAAGCTTTGTAAATTGTAGGCAGATGCATGCAGTAGTTTTGTGCAGCACAGCTTTAAAGTATGGTCTAACTTTCATTTTATGCCAGAACTGGACATCTTTTGCAAGTATGATCACTCCTTCTGACTCTACAGAGCCATATGGAATCTTGAGAGTTCCTAATGGCACTGAAACACTGTATTAATGGCAGTTTGACTCAAAAATATGAAAAACCTTCAAATCACACTGATTTGTCTTGAAATATTAGTTCAGAGCTAATCAATCCCCCACAGTGGCTATGAATATGCTTTTAAAAAATTAAGATACAAGTATTGATACAAACTAAGGGATGTGAGTGGCGCTGTGGGTTAAACCACAGAGCCTAGGACTTGCCGATCAGAAGGTCGGCGGTTCGAATCCCTGTGACAGGGTGACCTACAGTGGGAAGGTAAACGGCGTTTCTGTGCGCTGCTCTGGTTCACCCGAAGTGGCTTAGTCATGCTGGCCACATGACCTGGAAGCTGTACGCCGGCTCCCTCGGCCAATAAAGCGAGATGAGCGCCACAACCCCAGAGTCGGCCACAACTGGACCTAATGGTCAGGGTCCATTGATACAAACAGGAATAGCAGACCTTCTAAAGGGGGAATATGTTCCTCTTGGCAGTGCTTTCTACGTACTTGTGAGTAGTTTTTCAGACAGGGAAACCTTCCAAAAAGATGAAGGCAGGTTCTTCTAAAGTCCTTATAGAAAGGAACCTTGGCTCATCTCAGATTTCTGAGGTTCAGTGAGTCATCCCCAAAGCTAACAGCTTCTGAAAGTCTGCCTCAGTCGCCAGCAGGCCAACTGACTATAAAAAGGAAGCTTTCTTGACCTCTGGTATGGTCACTTTTTCTTCCTGAGCTATCAGCTAACAGCTGCTCAAAGTTTCACTTATTTTATCCAAATGGTGACAAAATGCCACCTATATATTCAAACACACAGGTTAGAAGTAAATGTTTATTCTTTCAACTAAATTCCAGTACTACAAGGGCAGTAAAACAATGATACACTGAAAAATTGCAGCAATAAACATTTGTTAAAGACTGATAGAATAAATAAAACCTACAAAAATGAGAAATTATATAAACCCATTCTTAACCCCCCAAAAAGTCATGGAATACAGAAATGCCCTCCTTCACTATTTCACAGGCAGTACTGTGGGCTATTTGCTTTAAATTTGTCCAGGAATTACATTCTAATTTAACTGTGAATATAGCTTTGCAGTGCACAGTTATGAAAACCACACTAACTTCAGTCAGAAGTGTCATTCTACACTTTTATTTACACAACCAGTGAAGGGCAGAGTTCTAGTACACCAGCTTTAATCCTTTTACTTTTCAAACTTATTAACATAAGCCAAATTGTAATGATACAGCAAATGAGACCACTGGTATTAACAGGTAGCAAAGGTCCACATCCAGGTGGTACTGACATCAGGGAGCACTCCAAAACCAGTTGCTGCATAAGAGTGGTTGCCACTGACAAAAGCTTGAAATAACCAGTGTATACAGAGGGGGGAAGGGGGAATATGGCATTGTTGCAAGTCTTTAAAGGACAGCTTGCAACAATAGAACAGGGTTTCAGGGCTGCCCACATATGCAGAAAACATGATTCATGAAACATCTGAAAAGAGAAAGAAAGAATTGCATCAGGGAGAACAGCACACAAAATTCTACAATCAAACTCTAGCACTAAACTGCAACTTGCCTCAGCATACAGAAAGCCAATGTGTGGATCCTAGATTCCAGTGAGCGGAGTTCTGCTCACAGGATTCCCCCTACCCCCAGCCTAAGAAGTGGAGGCAATTTCTGTGGCTCCCCACTCCCAATATGCTCAGCGATGGGGCGCTGGTCTCTCTGCAACAACATGGGAGATAGCTCAAAATACTTACAACTTGCAGGCTGTTCTCCATATCGTCGCATGATCTGGTCATGCGTGAACTTCACAAATGCGTCATACTGTTCTATAAGCAAGGAATATTCCAAGTGAATAATCAAATGTAACAATCGCTTGAACAGACTCTACAGAACACAGCCAGTACAGGAAAAAGGAAGTACTTCACATTAAGCACACTATACTCTATTTGTGTGTCAGTTGGCGCTCTCTGCATTGTGCCTAAGCACCTTCTGACTTACTATCCCTTATAGCACTCTGTCTAGATGTAATAAAAGGAAGTCAGAGAAGGCCTCACACCCTCCCTTTAACTAGAAAAACTCATCATTACATGTGGGCACAGATATTGTGGACTAAACAGGTGGCACCCAGCACACATGCCCTGATATCATCTGCCAGTAAAGTGACATATTATCAGGTCTAAGTATTATCATTTAAAAGCAAGCAAAGGATCATCAGATCCAAAAGTCAGCTTTCTACACAGGCAGTTAACCTGAACTAAAGCCCAGAGCAAATTGTGATAAGCACTTATGTTGGGAATGTTTAGCGCAACATGTGAGAACTCAAGTGGCTCAGCCAGGCCAAGTTACTTTTCCTGCTCAGCATCATGGTGCAGGAATACAACTTGGTTAGTAATCATTTTGTGACTGTCATCCTACAGCAGGGGTGGGCAAACCAGATGCTGGACACAAACTCCTACCAGTCCTGGCCAGCATAGTCCATAGCCACAGATAAGAGCTGTTGTCCAGCAACATGTGGAGGATCCCTTCCTCCACATGTAGAAATCCCTCCCTACAGTAGAAATATTTTGCAGGAAATTAAAAGGAACAGGATCAGCCCTACCTCCTCCAGATAGAGCCAACTCACAAGAACTCGGCTACAATTATTACTCAGAAGACAGAGATTTATTTGTAACAGCTCACTACTGACTAATGTATAATTACTGCAAGTTTCATGCACTGTTTATTTTTGTCATACCTGCAAGTTTTGTGGTCAAAATTTCTTCATACTCTTCACGGATTTTCTCTTCACGTTCTTTGAGCAAGCGTTCACATATCATTCCAACTTGTCTGAGAGTAAAGAGGGGCTGTTCTTTTTTCAGTGGCGATGATGCTGCAGATGAAGTACCTATGAAAAAGTATTTTCATAGGTAATTAAGGTATACTTTAGAGATCCTAATTACTGATGAGTGCATAGAATACACTTGTAGGTGTTTTGAGGATCAGATTTTTGACCAGTGAGTGCAACCTCTGTCACAATCCAAAGCGAAGTCAACTGTGCTTTATGTTTCCATAGATTTAAGTGTGTAACTTTCTCTGTATGATGGCTTTTGAAGACAGCAGTCTAAGTTAAGTGCCTGTCAATTATTTACAACAATATGTATTGGCAACATCTCAGAGTATCCACAAGGTAATTTGTCTGCAAACATAAAATATGGCTTGATGTCCCATTTGCTAGTTACCCTTAAAAGTCAGGCAGAGGAATCTCTGCTGGCTTGCCAGCATGTATGTTGGCCTGTTTTGTTAAAATCTCCTCTCAGGCTGAATGAGATTCCCGTCCCTGGTATATAGTATGTCGCTCTTATTTTATACTCAACTTTTGGCACCCTTTTCAAAAAGGGTGGGCAACAGCCCATTTAAAAGTATATTATCTCAATGATTATCTGGAAGACAGCAGATAAAGTTTCTTATGAATATCCTCTTATTTGTTTCCACTGTTCATACTAACAGAGTATATCTCCTCTTCAAATAAAACCCTTCCTTCCACAGAATTTTTTCATAGTGACACGCATAACTTACTTAGGATCCAAATTATCAAATGTTATGCAAGTTTACTTTAAAAATTTTACCTGGCAAAGCTGGTCCAGTAAGGAGAAATGCTTGTGACTGTGCATCAGTAGAACAACAGGGATCTGTTTGCTGAAAGTTTTCTAGGTGTCTCCTCTTCTGCATGCGTTTGTACTCCTGTTTTATATTGTACAGAATTTGCTCTAGAAAAAGGAAAACACATTCATTATGTTTCTGCTTATTAGTCTAGCAAAGATTTCAAAACCCAAACATGTTACATTGACTATGTATGTTATAGAAGTGCTGATTTACTATAGTACGCATCTTAGAAGAGCATATAAATAATTTTCAATGAATTACACTTTTTAAGAAGTTAAATTTATGCACCACAAAAGATAAAATTTTGTATTATAAACCCCAGCAATGTTCTTTCCCACACAAATTTCTAAGCAGCAGCAGGTAGGGGGCCTAAATGGTTACATCTAGCAGAGGTCTCTGTTAACAGAAAAGGAAATGATTGGAGATTGGAGCAAGGTGGAATGCAAGGGAGGGAATCAGCAAAACTTGCCTCCACACCCCTTTTGTTAGCAGAGAGGAACACTGAATCAAAGCTCCCTCAGTAGTTGCACTCCACTCCACCCAATGTGGATCCACTACCAGCCTACTATGACCTCCACTTTGTCCTAAAAGAATAGTGAGAAAAATGACAGGTCACAAGCGTTAAATTGCGAACCATTGTTCCACGACATAGATTTGGTGGCAGCTACATTCATTCCACCTCCCTGATTTAGTCCTGCTTTAAAGGCACTAGACAATCAAGGACAAGTTCCATGAATATGTCGTCAGTACCTCCTTATTTTTGTAGATGTGATGTTTCTACTCTCCTGCATACTGACTCTATGACTGGGCCACATATGCAAAATAATCTGTGCTGCTTTTCCAAAGTAGATCTGAATAATTATGCATCACATTATCTCATTAAACTTAACTAAGTATTACCATTAAAAATGTACATCACTGTATTAGTTATAATCATTTCTGAAATACTGCTGTACATTGAATGCACTACTGGCTTAAATGTGCACCATCCCTTTCCATTATGGCTTCTCTTGATCGTATGATAATATTCTCTAGACTGCTGTCTGGTGGGCAAATATGCATGCTCTCCCTTACAGATCTGCACTCTTCCCTGCACTTCACCAGAAAGAAACAAAAGGGGAAAGCAATCAGCCCCATCTACAGCACTTGCATTGTGGGGCAAATGTAGTGAGACTGATTGTGTCTTTCTCTTCTATCCCATGCAGAGGGGTATCCACAGAAGCATCTTTCTTAAGTCTCATGCAAGCACTTCTACAGAAATGCATCCCCAACACTGCTGGCGGGGGAGGAGTAATCTGAGTGCAGATTCTCTCTCCTCACCCCTTCAATTTCAGCTTGCAGGTCTTGCAAGGTAGACTTCCACATGTAAACTCAGAACACCAAGATGCACATGCCACCTTTAATTTCACCCCGCCCCCACATCTGCCAGAATTCATCCTACTAGACTGTAGAATAATCTCCTTGCCACCAAAAGCCAATCTAGATTGCCCAGATTCTCTGCATGCCAGACACCATGGGGTATACTACTACCATCTCCTTTAAGGCAGTTAATATAGCCTCTTTTGCCTCATCTAGCCAGCTTGCAAATACCAACTGAGTACAGTGGTACCTCAGGTTACATATGCTTCAGGTTACAGACTCCGCTAACCCAGAAATAATACCTTGGGTTAAGAACTTTGCTTCAGGATGAGAACAGAAATCGTGCTCCGCCGGCATGGCAGCAGCGGGAGGCCCTATTAGCTAAAGTGGTGCTTCAGGTTAAGAACAGTTTCAGGTTAAGAACGGACCTCCGGAACGAATTAAGTACTTAACCCGAGGTACCACTGTAAATATACAGAGTCACTCCCATTACTTGGGCGCGTTTGCTCATGTCCAACCTTGGAAACATTCCCAGATGGTTGTCTCATTATGGTACTTTTAAAAATGATTACTGTATCTCTTTTTTGTAAAAACTTTCACTCTAAAAATCATAGAGTAACAGTAACTTCCTGATCTGCTATAAAGTCCCATGTAAGATGAAACCTGGCACTTTGCTAAGGCAACAATGAAAGAGTAGCAAAATCTGTTCTCTTGGAAAGGACAGCACAGTATCTTCAACACCTCAGCTAATAAGTGAAGTGGCACAGGATTCAAACCAGTTTAAGATATACAGTACAATACAGATCCATTTCTCCTAATTTGTATACCGCCTTTTTATTTTACTATACCCACGGCTGTTTACAAGCTGAAGAAACAAAGTATGTACACCTTATAACAATCTAATCCAATACAAAAATGTGATAATAAAACATAACTTTAAAATAAGCAACTTATATCAAATAAAGTAATATTCAACAATTCATTAGAATAGTCATTCCAGTCTACAGCAAGAGTGGCTAACCTGTGGCCCACCACAGGCTGGGACTCCCAAACCCACCAGCCTGGCAGTGGTTAGAAATGGGAGTTGTAGCCAACAACATCTGGAGAAACATGGGTTAGCCAAACCCTGATAAGAGCGGGATTTGAGAAGTTCAAGCTATCAAGTATCTACTAGTTATGACAAAAATTAAAATAAAATAATGGAATGCTTGTTTCATTCACATTAAGAAACGTCCTTTTTTTTTTACATTTAGCATCTAATCCCTAACTCCTTCTAAACCTTCAATAGATTGAATCCATGCCTAATCTTACACTGTGAAAACTATCCCCCCCCTTTTGCATTCAGTATTTGTTCCCATTAAAAAAATAAATAAATCCATATATTGCTTTTGAAAAATGTCAGATAATACCTGTATGTAGAAGAAGTGAAACTTAAAACTGTATATTTTCACTTTTTGGGACACTACACAGAAAATATCAAGAGGCTGCATTAGTCCAATCCAGGGGTGCTCATTTTTCCCCCAAAGCAGGCCGGATTTGACGAAATGAGCATGCGTGAGGGCCAACCAGACCTTTTTAGGATTGAAGTTGTTGAGTTTTTTAGGATTTTACCCCAGGAGACAGGATATAAAAGAAGGTGTCATCTAAAGAACAGCTAACAAGCATCCCTGAATCATGCCTTGGAGGCAGAAACCAAAGGAGGCTGTGGAATGCTGGTCCCAGTAGTCTAGTCCTTTTCAACAACCAATAGTACATTATTTCTTTCTTTGGATTATGCTTCTCATATAGGAAACTATCATCATTAAAGAAGCATATTCATTTTCAATGTTGTATTTAAAGCTAATGTTGTTTAAATAATATTTAAATCAAATTTTTAAATTGTTAGCTATTTCCATACTTAGTTTCTTGTCATACTGTAAGCATAGTTTCAATTTCATGGTAGTATTCCTGACACAAGGCCCAAAATACCCAAGGTATTGTCACTGTCAGCCAAGGTAGTGTAGTAGATAAGAATGTTGGGAGTAAGACCTAGGAGACCAGGTCTTATAACCCCCCACCGAGCCATGAAGCTCAGAGTCTAGTTCACATCTACTACCCCAAACTATAGCTTAGTGGGAACCTGCAGGCTCCCACCAACTTGCAAAAACTTTGTTTTTCCATTATTATTTTTTGCCACCATGCTGAGCTACACCAAGGTTTGCCTGACCATGTTGTCCAAACAATGGCTTGTAGTCAAGCTTTGTCTTCACCAACCACAAACTAGCCACAAATAAATCTAAAGACAAATAATCAGGACTGCCAAAAATCTTAGATTGGATTTGAGTGTCAAGGAATTATAAAGTACAGTATTTACATTCAAATGCTGAGAACAACCATTATGATTATCTTTGAGTTTAGATTTACCACCACTGCTGGGTTTGACAAACCTGGAGTTCAAAAGCTAGTCACTTTAAACAAGGTACTGCCAAGAAAGGGAAAAAAATATTCATATCAACAGCCATGATCCAGAGGCTCCACCTGCCACTGATCTGAGCCCCAAAGAAAAAAGAAATTATCCACAAACGGAGCAGCAGGTAGACAGTGCATTCAAAGACCTGTGCTGGAATGAAAACTATGTGCTGATGAGAGTCCTGGGTGTAGGGAGCAGTCTCCACACACACACATTCAGTGGAGCAGCAATCCAGAGCATCCAGATCAGCCCTTGTTGGATTAAGGTTCAGGTGACCAACTTTATGTTGAAAGAAATATTGCAAATTACAGTTTTCCATCTTCCTTTAAGTTCTTAAATGTCTTGCCACTTCAAATTGTGTTGATCCAATAAAAACAGACAGAAGTCTATTGTCCATTATACAGGAATATGAACAGAATAGTCCAGAGGGTGAGGAGGAAGTAAAAAATCCACCCCAACCCCCAAAAACAAGCAGAACTGGGAAATCCCCAACCAAAGATTCTGCTAAAAGCAGTAAATCCTAAGGTTTAATCCAAAACTGTCCATGTGCAAGCCAAATGGATTTCTGCTTGCGCAACAAGACTTCACTTTCCTTTCCTCCCCCTGCAGTTCTCCGCATGCCCTCAAAATCTGCTCAGGGGAGTTGGGGGAGTGCTGGGGGCAGCAGATGAAGCTAAAGCCCAATTGTGCAAGTGGAAGTCCACTCACACATTGGATTCCACCCCTAATCTCCCAAAAGAATAATGTGGATTATATTCATATTTCCACTCTGACTCAATAACCTCTGTTAAACAATAGAAGATGATGCAACAATAATTGTTACTTCTATTACACTAAGGGCATTCCACAGAATACGGACTGGATACATGGTAGCAAAACCTTTTTAACTGGTGGGCTCAAACTCAAGTTGATCACACTAGCAACATAAACCAAAAAAATTCCTTTTTGGGTTAGTGATATTTTTTCTTCTTTTAAGCAGAGAAAGAGGAAAAACAGAAAAGACCAAAAAAGTACTAAAAATAGTTTTCGTGGTTTGCTAGTACACTGAGATATTAAAGATATTTAAAATGTTTGGAATGTTACAGCTACTGAAAGCTGCCACTGATATATCCACATGCTTCAAGTTCTCACTAGTGTTACCTCTTCCTGTAATTTAGGAATAACATTATACCAGCACATCAACTGTAGCAGCTCTGCCATCTTCGTATTTGTGGTTTGAAATGTAGGACAGTTCAAAAAGGACACCGCAGGATAAGCATGGATCATATCATATGAAGTCATATTTTAATTTGCTCAAAAAAATATTATGGTTAGCATTGGATAAATGCCCCAAATGTACTCTCCCAAATGCCCATATGTACACCAAAGGCTTCGTGAGTAGCATCTAAATGTATAAACATTAAGGAAGTATGTGTTCAAGATGACTGGGCAAGTGTGTTGCTCAGTCTAGGATGGCTCTGTCAGGCAAGCAGGTCATCAAGTGATGGATAGGCACATGGGTAGGCAAACTAAGCCCGGGGGTCGGAACCAGCCCAATCACCTTCTAAATCCGGTCTGCAGGTGGTCCAGGAATCAGCGTGTTTTTACATGAGTAGAATGTGTGCTTTTATTTAAAATGCATCTCTGGGTTATTTGTGGGGCATAGGAATTCGTTCATCCCCCCCCCCCAAAAAAAATACACAAGGTCTGAGAGACCTGCTGAAAAGGTTTGCTGACCCCTGCACTTACATGTGAACCACCTTAAGAGGCAGAGTATTAGCATTGATCAAAGTCAGAAACTACATACCAGATGACCCAACTATTTAAAAAAAAATTGCAATAGCATTGTTTTAAGCATCTATTCACTTAGTTTTCATTAAGGGGACAAATTTGTGTCTGGGCTGTAACTTCTTTAGACTGTATGACTGACTTTTTTTTCTATGGAGATGCAATCTTAGGACCTCTCGACAGACAAGACTTACCGGACTTCAATCAAAGTGTGGCAAGTCCCAGGTAAGTGTCTATATAGAGCTAAGGAATCTATGGCCCTCCAAATGTTGTTGAGCTACAAATCCCATCACACCGACCACTGGCTATGCTGGCTGGGGATGATGGAACAGTTGGAGGGCCACAGGTTTGCCACTCAAATGTAGAAGATTGAAGGAGCAGGCATGTGATTCCTTAACATTAATCTCTACTGATAAAAGCCCAGACAGAAGTTTAGTATCAAGATGCTACTATGGCAAGTGATCTTATACTTCTTTAGTTATTTGGATTTTATACTAAAGTCTATGAACAGGAATGCTACAGGTGTCTGCATTGGTATTAAACCTAGATGTACAAACAGATCATTTAACGAAAACATAGCTAGAAATTCCCAGATGGGAAAAAGCTCTATAGCTCCCCAAGATAAAAAGTACTTTTCCCACCATGATTGCTCCAAGTAAATACACTGCACACCAAAATTACATCTTTGTCATACAGGTTTTAAGATATGCAATTTCTTTCAGACATGTACAAGTAGAAAAATCATAGAGAAAAGGCCAATTCAGCATGAATTCAGCAACACAGCAGCTGTCCAAACAATGTTTAGAACTCTTTGATACAATATTTACTCTGAATGTTTCCCTTCTCCTCTCCTACCAATAAAGCACTTATTTACCTATTCAAAACAGCTGGTGGCTCATTTTTTTAGTGACACACCCACCAACTCCAAAGCTAGATTTTCTTCCTTAATTAAGCTAGATTGGCAAAGCTAGATTTTCTTCCTTAATTAAGCTAGATTGGCCCAAATCAATGTTTACATTGGCATAGATCCAAACATGCCTTGTGTGAACAGAAAGGTATTTCTGCTTGTGCAATGTACCCCAGTAATTCTTCTGTTTCCTCATCCTGTTACAAGCCTATATGCCCCATTCCAAGCCATTCTAAGAGGCTCTGTAAACCCTCAGGAACAGCTTGGTTGGGTGTGTGCAAGGGGTAAGAATGGGGAGAGGGGGGAGGGGAGAGACAGAACACCCCATTGCACCAGTCCACTGTTCTTCTCAAGATCCAACCTCCTAAATTCAGGGGGAAATTGAGACCTGAAATGCTGTACATTGAACTGCTTTTAACAAACCAATTCCTATAGCCAATTAGATTACTCAGACTACAGTCTGATGCATGAGCTAATATGCTGACACAGCAACTCTGAGAAATAAGCAGAAGATGACAAACTGATGTAAGGACCCAACCTCTCTTGCTAGGCTAATGCAGCAACTCGACCTCAGTCCAATGCAGCTGATGGTGTGGTGTTGTAACATTTTTATACATGAAAAACCTATTGTTACATTTTTCAAAAACTCCACTTTAAGAATGTATTCATAGAATTAGTTAGTAACATAACTAATGAATACAATACAAATTCAAATCTGCCAACTAGAATGGATATACCAGTTTAAATCTAAAATCCAAGTTGTAATTAACTTTTTCATGTGGCTATTCCTAGACAAAATATTTTATGTGCATAATTATTCATGCACGCTGAAACTTAATACTTTACAATGCTTTCATTTCATTTATTAAAATATAAATAATGCAAAGGAATTATATGTCATTCAGCTATCATGCCAGAATTGAAGTAAAAATAATTTCCAAGTAAGCCAGGGGTGGAAAACCCTTTTCGTATTAAGGGCCACTGACCCATGGGAAAAGCCAACCATGGAGGCCACTGCTGGTGATACGGAGTTAGCACTTCATTATCTTTCTGCCACCCCATCTCTACTTCTAGATTTTGTCTTATAAATCTACCTGCACTATGTTCCACTAACTCTGGGAGTGCACTTGCTGGGGACAAGTGTGCGAGCCTTCTTGGTGGCAGCACTCAGATAATGGAAAGCCCCTCTAAAAGAGGTTGATGTTTGAGTTTTAGGAGAGCAGTAATGATTTCAATCTGTTCTAACAAGCCTTCCTGTTGAGTGATGTATTTAGACTGCCCTAGTTGTTAGATGCCCTTTCATGCTGCAGTTTGAACTTATTTAATTAAAATACTGTATTTTTGTTGTCATGTTTCTGATCTAGATGCCTCCTTGGGAGCCCAAAGGCAGGGTAGAAAAGATCTAAAATAATATTTTTAAAAGCTTAAGTCAAATAAACACACAAAGTCAGCTTTCAATCAATTAGGGCAACAAAAAAATTACCAATAAAACCCACATCACTGAGTACTGCCACTACTGATGGCAACACACATGTGGTACCTGTGCTTTGTATAAAATAGCTCTATTCCATGAAACTTTGTTGCCCTTAACAGAACAAGCAACAACTAACATTGCAGAACACGAAAGTCATTCAGGGTGTCTCCTGAATGTAAAGGTATTTAGTACCCTTATCAATGCTTAATAACCAAACCCACATCCTATTATGACAGCATTGCAACCAATCCTTACATCACACCTATGTAAGAAAGTCTACTTAACTGACTTAACAGTTCAATGTTCTTGAACTGTACACATATGAATATTTGTTGTGCTACCTGATCTTTTAAATCTTTTGCTAAATTAGTATAACCTAAGGTTTGCTAAATTACTGTAACTCATCAATAGACAATTTAATTCATCCTCTTGCATGGAAAAACAGGCACATATCTTGAGGCCCTTATTGTCATGCTTTAATTTACAGACTAGTTAGATTAAACACATGCCTGTTTCTGAGACCGGAAACATACAATAAATAAATTTCACAAAGCATTGTATTTCTTGTGGAGTAAGACATTACAAATCTAGGTTATTTCATCCCCAAGTTATTATTGGACAATTTGAACAAAGTCATAAGAATTTACACAGAAGCCCCACATTGTGATGATTTAAAGCTAAATACCTCTTAAAGCTAAATAGCTCTGAATGACAAATCTCCAAATAATTTTGAGACAGACCTCTATGTGGAATTATTGGTCTTTAGTCTCAATTAGCATCTAAGGAAGATCATCTAAGTGTTTAAATACCTAGTTTTATATTTTTTCCTGGGTTTCTCAGCGGCACTGCAATTTTCAAGAGGTTTGTGCTCCTAACCACTAATGCCTTCAAACTGCAGCTCCTTGACATGCCCAGCTGTTCACATCACTAAATCAATTTTAAACCCACATTTACATTAAATATTAATTGCATGGATACTTCTACTTCCAGTGAAGTCACCAATCATAAATGTAGCATTTAACTAACACAACCTTGGTTCCTGCTTACACATTTAGCAATGTTTAGCTACTTTATGATTCAAACTAAACTGCAATCCTGAATACATGCTCCACTAACATAATTTACTAATGAGAAAGGTGTTAATTTAACTACCACACTTTGTTAACCCTATTCAAATCAAATGTAGTCCACCAGGGTTTAACAGGAGATGGCTATGGTCCCAGACATTTCAGCATATCAGCTCTCACCAGTGAGATTATCTATACAATGGGAAGACCAACATAATTTGAGGCAAGTTATTGTAGACATACCAAGATGCAAGATTTAAGGGCTAATTTAAATATTCATATTTTCATGTGACAGCAAGCATTCTGTAATTAATGTGGCTTACACAGATCCACTTCTTACTATATGAAAACACAAGCTCTTGGGAAATGAAAGCTTAATAAAAACCAGCAAATTACTATGCCTGCTATCTCAGATAATCTTCAGACCCAAATGCCACATCCATATATGCAAAATAAACTGAAGATAATGGTCCCTACATTCATTAATTACTTGAGAACTGGGGGAGGGGGTGAAGAAGACAAAATGATTGGGGGAGGATGAACTCTATATATGGAATAAGATTTCGAATAGATCCAGTTAGTGGAATCCACACTCTGGGCCAACCATGTAAATACCTTCAGAGGTGTAATTCAATGAAACCTGATCCTGCAATTTATTCATTAGGCCTTGGGGTGCAGGAGGAAGAAGAGACAGGTTATCACTTTAACATTTCTGGTGAAGTGACACTGAAATGCATTCTCATCCTTACTAAGAGATGTTCAACAGCCACTGCCTTATTACAGCTTCTTCTTACAAGAACGCCTTTATTGATTTGAGCCCCCGCGGAGACGTGAACAATACCCGGCTCAATACTGGAAGGGGGTGGGGTGGGGGAGAGAAATGCAATTCTTATCGTGGAACCGGCCCCTGCCTTCGCCCAAGCAGTCCACCTTGGGGTGATTGATGACAGCCCCCGCTCCGTCCCTCTCCCTGCCCTCCCCCGGTGTTTGAACGGGAAGGCGGAGGCACGGCCGCCTCGGCTCAGGCAACATACGCCCAAGAGTTTAATGGCTGCAACAAATCGATCGCCTGCACCGGGGAGGAGAGAAAGAAGGGCAGAGAGACGGAGAAAGAGACAGAGACACATTTCTCCCGGCCAAGATCCCGCCTCCCTCGCGATATAATTTCTCGGTTCCTCTTTCTCTCCGCACACATACAATTACCCCCGTCAAACGACAAGGAGCCAAGCAGCCCTCTCCCCCCCCCAAGGGGGGGGAGGAAGGTGCGGTGCTGAATAGAGAAATTCCCCTTTCCCAGACGCAGCCCGGCGGGGCTGAGTCTCCCCGCCCCTCTTCGCCCATTACACCGGCTCAGCCCCATTATCAACCCCCTTTCTGCGGCCTCTCCCGTATCGCTGCCACTTCCCCGCCCCCACCGCGGCGAGAGCGGCCATTTCCATTGTGCCGACTCCGCGGCGAAAGCGAAGCCAAAGGAGGTGGGGGGGGGGAGAAGAAAGGGGGGGCAGAGAAGGGAGGTGGCTGGGAAGAGAAAGCGGGGCGACGGGGGAGAAGCCAAGCGGACTCATGAAAAGCAAGCCGAGAAAGGGGGGAGGCGACGGAGGCGGCCTTCGCCCCTTATCCTAGAGTCTCTCTCTCTCTCCCCCCCCCCCGCCGTGCCCCGCCCTAGGCGCCCCTCGAGGCCCCGCTTACCTGTGGTGAGGCGAGTGGACACTTCCCCGAAGGGCGAAGGCTCCATGCGCAGGTATTTCTGCGGGGACGAGGCGAAGGAGGCCGCGGAGGAAGAGGAGGCGGCGGCCGCCGAAGCGGACAAAGGGGCGCAGCGCCGCCGCTTCGGCGAGGCCGGGCTCAGGAGCGGGTCGAAATCCAGAGTCCTTTTTAGGGTGGCGCCGCAGGCCATGGCGGAGGTGGAGGAAGACGAGGACCAAGAGGCTGAGGGAGCGGAGCCGGCTGGGCCTTCGCCACCGAGAGAGAGAGAGAGCGGGGCCGGAAGGAGCTGACGAGACCGGGGGGGAAGGAGGGAACGGAGGAGGAGGGGGCGGAGGAGGCGCTTCAGGCGCTGCCTCGCCGCGTCAGGCTCGGGGTCGCCACTGCTACGCGCCTCCTGGGCTTTTCTGCTGCCTGCCGGCCGCCGGCTCCGCCTGCGTCTCCAGGGAGCGGCCCGGAGCTCTCGGCCCGGCTCGGCTGGACTCGTCGGCTCCGCCCGCGGAAAATCCTCCCCGGGCCGAATCCGGGAGGGTGTCTAGGCCGGTGGGAGCGGCACGACGGGAGGCTACCCGGCCTGAGGCCGCCGATGACGAGAGATAGCCGCGGCGGGAGCTGCCGTGCGCCTCTGTGACTCTTCCACACCAGCAATATGGCGTCAATAACAACGCCGCTGATTCAAAAAACCATCCCTCGCCGACGCGCCTGCGCGGCACGGGGGTGGCGCCCGCCGCAAAGGTTCAGGGGAGTTGTGGTTCTCTCAGGGTCACCTCCCGGCGTTTGAGGCAAGGGCGCAGGAGGGGAGCGGGGAACTACGCTTCCCGTCGTTCTTCGCGCTAAGGACATGACTTCCGGGTGGAATTTAAATCCCCGCAGAGAACCCTGTACCTCAGGAATGCGAGTGAAACGGGGTGAAGGAATGGAAGCGGTCTTCTTAATATGGGGAGTAGCAGGAAAGGAGCCGGGCAGCGGGGAAAGGAGCTTAGTTTGCGGAAATTATAAATGGCTGATGGTACTTAAATATAACATCAGCCATAATAACACCTGGTCCAGAAGAAAGGGCGTTTCGTTCAGCTATCTCTGAAACACTGAAGTAGATTGTGGGGAAAGATGACTGAATGAAAGAACAAGAAAAAATCCCCGAAAGGAAGAAATTCGCATTTATAATACTCTTCTTGACTGTGCTCCAGCTTGTGAGGTGGGGAGAAAAAACTCGTGTCTAATGGCTTCACCGTTCTAGACAACACTTTGTATCAAAGGAAATAAATCTCACATACAGCTCTAAAAATGTTTGAATTTAAATGCCAATAGTGACTGAAATATATCCAAATATACGTGAAAACAAACATTTGATTCTCAAAAGCATTAATAATTATACAGATAGAAAACCATGGTGTGCCTCTAAATTGATTTCTTTGAATGATAACACAATGGTGTGTTTTTTAAGGCCAGCCAAGAGCAGCAGATCCTCCACCCCCTTCCGGAGAAACATCACTCTGTTTTGGGGCTCTAGTGAGTGATTATAGAACCTACAGCCTCACTCTGGAAAAGATGATAGCATGTAACAATTGATCACATTTTACAAAGGCTCTCTCAGTAATACAGTAAACCTGAAAAGTAGGCCAAAATTAGCGTCCCCATATTGCAGTTGAGAAGTGAATATTCTGATTTGAAGAGTTAATATCTATACCACTTTATGAGAGAGAGTGGGAAGCTTCCCCATGGTCACGTAGTGAATTTAAGCTGGGGAAAACATTTTAAGTCAGAGACTTCCTGGTTCCTGCCCACCATTCTATTCAAGGAAAGAGCTATGGTTTTCTGAAGTGGAATATAGAAAGGGCCACTTAATCTTCTCAAATCAAACTAACTACATAGAGTGCATCCGTTGCATCATACCAGCCAGGCTGGAAGGCAGTGTGGCAAGCCTGGAGCTGGCACAGCAGTCGGGCTTGATGCTTTCAAGAGGTGGCCGTGGGGCAGACTTGAGATCCAGCAGTGCCTAGCTCAGTCCCCACCCCTGGAATCAACATTTTTTCCCCTCCCTCTCCCATGCCACTAGAACTCATAGAATTGTAGAGTTGGAAGGGATCCTGAGGATCCTCTAGTCCAACCACCTGCAATGCAGGAATCTGTCCCATATGGGAACTGAACTTGCAACCTTCGCATTATCAGCACCACACTCTGACCAACTGAGCTATCAAACTGGCAGATTTTTATTTTATGGTGTAAGCACTGATTATTGGGGAAACAGTAAGTAGGCCACGATTAGTCTTGAGCCACAAGGTCTAATACTCAACTAAATATTGCACCAATTCTTGAGCAGCTGATTTTATTTCATCATTTAATGGAAAGAATACAGAAGATGAGCAATATGAACAACATGTTGAGAGATCAAGAAGCTTGGCCTTTGGCATCTAATGCCAGTGGAGGGAGCCCTGATGCCAGCAGATGCCCCTTCCTAGCTTCCTGTATAAATATTAAATATCCGTACAGAGATCACTGTCAGAGTTAAGCAATCGCAGACAGTGATAATTAGATCTCCCATCTCCTACATTACTGGAGTTTCCCACACCACTACCACAGAACTCCCAAGGGGAGGCAAAAGTCCAGATGGAAATGTGACATACACGAGCCATCTTCCTGCCAGTGTGCTGGCTAGGATTCTGCACAAAGAAGCACAGCTACCATTTACCCTTTACACAAGCACAAGCCTGTCTGAATCAACCTTGTGCTAGTCAAAGAAGGTCTGGCTGTAACTGATGAGTTCCAAGTATTGTTCACATGGGTTTGTTCTTCAATCAAATGAATTGTTAAGACATGTTCTAGCATCACATGTCCCGGTATCAGGTTCTGGCTAAAGGCCAGGCTTTGGCCATACACTGACAAAGTGTAATTTCATTGGGGTGCTAACAACATATTTTATTTAGGCATTTTTGTACTGCTTTATTTGTTTCCATGAAAGGCCATCATAAAAAGGAGCATAATAAAAACATAAAGCATAGCAATAGACAGCATTGGTTGCCATCTGTCTCAGGAGGCAATGGAGGAGTGAGTCTTTGGGGTGAGGTCAAGCATCATAATAACAGCCCCCTTCTTTTAATAGGGCATGGATTATTTAATGGCCAAAGGCCTGAGTATAGAGGTATGCTTTTGCCTGGCACCTAAAAACATGTAATGATGGCACCAGGAGAGTCCCTCTGGGGAGAGCATTCCACAGACAGGGAATTATGACAGAAAAAGTTCATTCTTGTGTTGTCACCCTCTGAACCTCTCAGGGAGTGGGGACATAGAAAAAGGCCTATGATTACAAGCGCAGGGTCTGGGTTGGTTGATATGAGAAAAGGCAGTCCTTAAGGTATTGAGGTCCTGAGCCATGTAATGCACATTTATAATGCACATGTGACCTCAAAGGAAAACTTACATTTTGGCGCCACAAGTAACTCCAAAGTTATGTCTAAGATATTCTTTGTTGAAACAAAATCACGAGGTCGTGCTCACTTCGGCAGCACATATACAAAATCAGAGGTTGTCAATAACCATTAGGTATGCAGCCAACTCCCCAGTTGCACACAGTTGAGGCATAAGTGACACCTGGAGCGGTATTATGCTCATCCTGCTGAACACAACCCCTGCACAAATGGGGAGTTGCCTGTAGTTAAACCATATTAGGCAATTTCTGCCTTTAAATTTGTATAATTTTCCAATTGTGTTTGCAAAGTATGGTATTTAGAACTAAAAGCTTCAACCTGATGGGGCTCTGGGAACTACCTGATATTCAAATTAATAATAATAATACAATTGGTATCAGTTTAATTAATAAGCACACTATAGAGCTGCAACTACAATGTAGAGCTGTAATGTTTGCAAAAACCTAGCAGTGATACTTGGAAAGCATAGTAGAATAGTGGTTGTGGACAATCTGTATTTCTTGTCAAAGTTCAACAAGATGCACTGGTATAAACAGCCTTCACAATTTTTTCACATGGAAATCAGGCCTTTGGGAAGGATAAGAAGGACTGCAGCCTTATGCATACTTCTGAGAACAGATCCCACCAAATTCTTCTGAGTAAACTTGCATAGCATTGCACTGTAAAAGTGTGTGGGGGGGGGACTTTCAGATTCACTTATGGCCTTGTAAGAAGAAAGCTGTGTCCCTTTCCATTATTATACATTAATCAGCTCTGCCTGCTCTCTAGACTAGAACAGACTTACCATTAAAATGAGACAACCGAAGGCAACCTTTACCATAACTCATCATTTTAAAATATAACAGTGGCAAGTTAGAACACAGAGTTCTTGGTCTTTGTTCACACAGGTGCTTTGGGGAGAGACATTGAAAAATGACTTTAAATGCACAACATTGTGCTATTTAAAGCTGGGAATTAAAAACCAGTGAGCATTGCAGCAATTTTTCCATTGTTAATCTTGCCCGATGGAAGATGCTATGGATTGGTTTTTTGCTTTAAGCTCCTATCATGTGCCATTTAACCTGGCAGCAAGCCCCCATTGTACTTAGCGGAACTTACTTCTGAATAGACATGGGCAGGACTGCACTGTTAATGAATTTTATGTAGTGCTTTGAAAATGTTTCTGTGTCTGGACATTTATTATTTTTTTAGCCATACCAGTCTCTCAGGAAATTTGTCTCCCAATTCTAAGCCAGCCAAGAAAGTGGATCAGCCACTCAGTCCGATGAACACTGATTTTACAAGCTTCCTAAAAATACTATCACCTTCAGAGCACTATCACAAGGCATGAAACACTCCTTCCCAAGTACTAAGTCCTAAATTCAGAAGACTCTTGTCTTCTGTGCTGACATTTCCTCTTTCTGCCTCTCTTGCATAGAGCTTCATTGACCCATCTGCTCCCAAAGTCCTTACCCCTTCTTACAACCCTTTTACTTGACTAGATTTTCCCCTCCCAAATGTATCCTTCATGAAAGGAACAAAATGGTTTCTCATCTTTATTACTTTGTTGATCTGGTTTGTTGTCTAACCATAGTTGAGTCACTGCTCTTGAAGATATGGTGCCTCCCTGCTTGAGACTTCAGGGAGTACTATAAACACACAGTATATAATTCAAAGAGATGGGATGAACAAACAATGCAGGCTCCTTTATGAGCAGGCTTAGAACTGCTTAAGATGCCTAAGGAAATCTTACTATTAAGAAAGGTTTGATGATGCGGCCTGAAAATGCTGTGTGAAAGATCTGTTGAGAGTCAGTAGAGTCTTGGTATACAAATGTCAGGGAAGACAACAAAGAGAGGCTAAGACTATGTGGCTAGCTTTAGCAATCACTACTTCATAGCTATGTTTTGAGATATCAGCAAGTTACCTTCAGGAAAAATAAATATTGGTAAAGTTTGAGGTGTGAAGATTACTTTGTTGGTATTTTCAAAATAGACATTGATTCAAACATTAAAATCAATACAAACTTATACCACTAATTCATTAGCATCACATCTATTCAACTCAGAGTACATCCACTGAAATCAATGGACCTAACTTAGTCATGTTTATTTTTTATTATTTTTCTCTCCCTCCCCCCCCGGCATGTTTATTAATTACAGTGGGTCTACTCTGTGTAAAACATAGTTGAATACCAACCTAGTTATTTTCTGTAAGCCATTCTTGTACCACTCAACTGTGATCAAGTAACAGAACCCAAGATGGGCCTCTGCAAATAAGAAATGGCTCTTTAGCAGCTCAGATTTCTATTGCCAACACTGCAAGAACAAGCAGGTGCATGTGTTTGGGTTGCATGTTCCCCTTCTATTTTGCATGTAATAAAATGAAGCTGTTTTGGACAAACCACAGTTTCCAGTTATGAAGACAAGAAACTGTAGCTTGTTCTAATCTCAGCTCAAATAAACCCATTTTCAGCTGTGGTTTCAGATCCTGATTTGTTAACCAACAAAGAAAAACAAATCCACTTCTCATATTCAGATATAGCACTGTGGTTTGTTTGTTTTTAAAAGTCATCAGAAGCCTTAAGCTTCCTTATCTTGAGAGGAGACTGTGCGAGTCTAAGATTTGCACTTGCTCATCCCTGTATTGTAATCCTAAACAATGCTTTATAATCAATGACAACTGCATGGTGGATACGGCTTTTAGTGGCAACTAACCAGATGGTTACCGTATATACTATCCTCTATTATCAGAAACAACATGCCTCCGAATACCAGTTGCTGGCGTACAAGAATGGGAGAGGGCTGTTGCCTGATTATGGTCTTCCCATAGGTGCTTGGTTGGCTACTGTGTGAAACAAGTTCTGATCAGCAGGGCTCTTTTAATGTCTGGATCAAGCCGTTGCATTTATGTAGGAGAAAGTAGAAGAGCTACAAACAGGGACCAAGGTTCAAATCCCCACAGCCATGAAGCTCATTGGGTAACATTAGACATGTTACAATCTCTCAGCTTAACCCACCTCACAGGGTTGTTGTGAGAACAGTATGGAGAGGGAGAGAACAATGTACTCTACCATGAAGAAGTGTACTTTTCCTTGGAAGAAAGGTGGGATTTTAAAAAGTTTTTTTTAAAAAAAGTAAGTAAAAAGTCACCATCTACAAATTAACTATTTCAATTTAATTATATTTTAATGTTCAACAGGACTATTCCAGAGTATGTGGTATGTAGTGAGAAACCTCAGACAATTCAGTATATATAGTATATTAAATGTTCCCTTACAGCACCCCTATACCAGGTAGATTTTATGTAAAAGTTAAAGGCAGAGGAGGAACTTACTAAATGCCAAGGATGTTTGTTTAAGATCCGAAGCATAAATTTCCTCTGTGGGTCATTTATTTATGGGTAACTTATAACCTTTGCTTGATCATTTGTTTGCTAGAGATAACCATGCACATCCTGGATTCATCTGGGAAATCTTTTCTAGCTAGTAGGTCTAAAGGGTCAAAATATGCCTTGTGAAATTCACCATGATTCCCCATTGCAAGTTGGAGGTACCCAAAGGTGAATTTGGCTTCAAGAGTCTGGTTTACAATAACATTGGCCATCATTGCACTTGCATGTTGCAGCTAGGGGTAAGGCCTAGCATCTGAACACCCATGATCACCAGAGCCTTGACACCAACATCTTAAACCCAGTTCTGTGTGCCATCGAAGGAACTCAAGAGCCTGATGAATCTTAGGCCCAAAGTAGACAAGACACAGGATTCCATGCCTCTTTTCTGCGACGGACTTTTGCTTTGAAATGAAAAGCATCCTTGGAAGGCTGCAACCAGGAGTTGAAGAACAGATGGAGGAGTTACTTAACCCTCCGGCAACTTGTCCACCTGCGATTACCCTCTAGCTGTTTTCTTACCAACAGCAAAATGGTGGTGATTTTGAGTAGACAAATGGTAGGAAGGGATAGAGTTAAGCAGAAGCTGCAAGTCTTCCTCATCCACCACTACTCTTCTTTCAGGTGCTACTTTTCATTCTTTTAAAAAAGGTGGTAAGAGACAGGTAACTCTTTTCACATATATTTTGGCTATTGCTTACAAAAATGGCTAGCTTTTGAACTTTGAAGCTCATAGGAACCCCAGGCATTAATCTTCCAAGAGTTTTCCCACATACCAACCATTTACTTCATGAAGCTTTGGTGAAGGGTGATAGCATACAGGTATAAGGTAAAAGGTAAAGGTACCCCTGCCCGTACGGGCCAGGCTTGACAGACTCTGGGGTTGTGCGCCCATCTCACTCAAGAGGCCGGGGGCCAGCGCTGTCCGGAGACACTTCCGGGTCACGTGGCCAGCGTGACATCGCTGCTCTGGCGAGCCAGAGCCGCACACGGAAACGCCGTTTACCTTCCTGCTGGTAACAGTGGTTTCCTGTTTTTGTACATTTGAGAGGATCTGGTGGCTTAAATGGCACAGAGATGGTAAAACAACTCATCTACCACCCAGGTAGATGTTTGGAGTAATCAAGAAGTTACAGGGGGGAAAAACAGTCTCCTTTTCCTCTGTTTTCCTCTCTTCAGTCAAATATTGCTTATCTGTTCTGGTTATGGAAATTTGTTGGGGAGATCAAGCTACTCATCTGCCCTCCAGCAAAGCAGTCACAAAATGCTTCACACTTTTAATAAAGGATCTAGGTTCCTAAGGAAAAATGTTCACTGCATGTTATCTTTTTTTAAAAAAGAAAGAAAAAAGAGTAGTTATTTTCCAGGTGTGGGCACTTCAGTGAGGTAGTTTGGGGCAAACAAAGGAAAGGAAGGAATAGCTTCTCACCTCCACCTCTGGCTACTTTCCATTTTAAGATGTTGGAAGGAAAGAGACAAATCATCTCAAATTCAGCTCTAAGCTGCATGCAAATGAATGCTGAGGAGGCAGTAGGAGACATTCATTCAGCTGAACTTTGTGATGGAAAGAGAGATCCACAGCTGGGAATGCCTCCCCATCATGTGGGTCAACCATCTGTGCTTGGCAGATAAGCCTCCCTGTGAAGAGGTTGTGCTTGGCTAATTGTGGAGAATGCACAGGAGATGCAGGAGGAGCGGGTGGCTCTTAAAGTTGCTTGCAGGGCAGAAAGTCTGGAGAAATGAGTGTAAAGGCTGGTTCTAATTTAAGAAAATTTTAAAGGGGGCACGTGTGCTATGATGCCCTTCAGCATACTTGGAACGTAGCAGGGCAAATCTAGGGGTCATCAGATGAGCTCTAGTGTGCATCTGTCCATGAGTCATTTGTTCCACTGCAGACAGAGGCAGCCTGTGTCATGACAGGAGTAACACTTGTATGCATTTTATCCATCCCACATTACTCTTGTATAAAAAGAGGCAGGAAGTTTTCTTGCGGCACTTCCCACACCTAGCAGTATATTACATGCAAGCAGAAGAGAAGGGGGGAAAGAACACCTGTTTTTATATAATGCACGTATGTGTTTACTGGGGAACATCTGAGTTCCCATAAATACCAAGAGCTTGGTATTTATAGCATGGTGGCTATTGGTTAAACTACATGTTACACACAAATCTGTATGGTAGAGATGGGTGTCATTTAAAAAAAAATAAAAGATCTATGGAGGTGGCAACTGAGAGCAGAGAAGTGATTGGGAGAAGGTATGTTTCATCCTTCCCCCCCCCTACCATTTTCCTGCTCCAGTTGCCCCCAAATGAATTTTCTTTCTCCATCCTCGAGTTTAAGATATATGCTTATAAGGGCTGAAGGGATAAAGCTGAGTTCAAGATTCACAAGTGAAAATTTAGCACATCTGGAAAATACAATCCCCACAAGGTACAATGCTCCCCATTTTTAATGAGTTGAAGAAAATGAAAGAAGAGCTTGTGTTCACCAGGCAACAAGAAGTTTAGTTTTTAAGAGCTCAGAAACACCTTGTCAGACTCAGAAGAGTACTTCCTGGCTGATCTGCAATGAATCATCACTGTTTATAGGGCTCCAGCATGCGGTAAGCCCTGAGGCAATCTGGCTGGAAAGGATGTGAATGAGATAATTATGTTGCCTGTCTACTTGAGGAACACCTGCTTTTCAAAGGTATTTCTATTGTTGAAGAAAAGAATTTGCATGTGGGTATAGCAACACCACACATTTAAACTCTGTAAATTATAATTATGTGTCTAGCAGAACATTCTCAGCACTGAAACTGAGCCACACGTCCTAGGATTCTTTGGAGGAAAGCATAGACAGTTTAAGCTAGTTTTAAAAATAAGCGTAGGTTGTAGGTCTTGCCATATAAAGAGTTCCCATATTTGATGTTCACTTGTTTCCCCAATTGTATATTTCTGCCTAGGATACAGTAGAAAAAAGAAAAAGAAAACAAAGTACAGTGGTACCTCGGGTTACAAACTCTTCAGGTTACATATGCTTCAGGTTACAGACTCCACTAACCCAGAAATAGTGCTTCAGGTTAAGAACTTTGCTTCAGGATGAGAACAGAAATCATGCTCCGGCGACACGGCAGCAGCAGGAGGCCCCATTAGCTAAAGTGGTGCTTCAGGTTAAGAACAGTTTCAGGTTAAGAACGGACCTACGGAACGAATTAAGTACTTAACCTGAGGTATCACTGTATTGTTTCTCATCATTTTGATGACTTGAATGGATATCATTCAGGTAAAAAAGGGTGTGGAAACCCAGTTGCCTCACAGGTACTATTTACTTCATGTTAGAACATAAGAGCGTGCTGGATCAGGCCAAAGGCCCATCTTGTCCAGCTTCCTGTTTTCCCAGTGGCTAAGTGACTAGATGTACAATATGAATCAGTAAGGTGTCAATTACACCTTATATGTTTTCAGGTCCCTTTCTTGGGGAGGGAAGTTGCATCACTGAGAAGCTTTCCTGACTCTACAGTGTAATCTGGCCTGCAAGGCTGTTTTTCCTATAGCCAAGCTTATCTGTCCTATGCCTGACATCATCTAGGACATCAGGTGTGGGGCAGGCAAAGCTGGGGCTCTCTGATGAAATGGGGAAAACAGCCATTGACAGCATTCATGCCTTTGTCTCGTCCTCTTTTAAAGCCAAGTTGGTAGCCATCACTGGCTCCTGTGAGAGCAAGTTCCATAGATTAACCACAGTGTGTGAGGACCAGTGCGGTGTAGTGGTTAAGAGCGGTAGATTCGTAGTCTGGGGAGCCGGGTTCGCGTCTCCGCTCCTCCGCCTGCAGCTGCTGGGTGACCTTGGGCCAGTCACACTTCTCTGAAGTCTCTCAGCCTCACTCACCTCACAGAGTGTTTGTTGTGGGGGAGGAAGGGAAAGGAGAATGTTAGCCGCTTTGAGACTCCTTCAGGTAGTGACAAAGTGGGATATCAAATCCAGACTCCTCTTCTTCTATGTGAAGAACTTTATTTTCTCTGTCTGGAATCTTCCAGTGTACAAGTTCATTGAATAGCCTTGTATTATGTTTGAGGATGAAAAAAACCCTATCTTTATCCACATCCTCCACATCTCTATCATGTCCCCGCTGTAACTCACTTTTATTCTAAATTAAAACATCCCCAAAATTGTTGCCTTTCTTCATAACCTCTTGATCATTTGGTTTGACCTTTACCTTTTCCAATTCTACAATATCCTTTCTGAGACAGGTGACCAGAACGGTACATAAAAATGAACACACAGAGACACACAAAGACTGAACAGAGAGGTAGAACCTATTGCCCTTTCACAGCAACTGCACACTGGATCAACACCATCCTTGAGCTGTCTGCTAGGACCCCAAGGTCAGTCAATGTCAGTTCAGATCATACGTGTGTGTGTGATAATATAATTTTTTTTGTCCAATGTGCCTCGGTGGTGATCAGCAGGGGTGCTCACCTGACCTCTCATCACCGGCTTACTGGGATGGGGAGGTACAAGGCGGGAGGTCAGTCGGTGTGGTGCAAACACAATAGCAGAGCCATTTCACTGCTCCCATTGGTGCGTTTGTACCACACCATCCTCACTGCCATTTCACCCCTCCTAGGAAGGTGCAGTGACTGCAGTTGCAGAAGGTCAGATAAGCACTGCTGACTACTACTGGTGTACACTTGCTGACGTTGAACAGCATCTGCTGTTTTACTGCCCATTTATGCAGCCTGGAGAGAGATTTAATATTTTGTTGGAAGCTGCCCAGAGTGGCTGGAGAAACCCAGTCAGATGGGCAGGGTAACAACAACAACAACAACAACAACAGTAATATATCATTATCATTATCATTATCATTATTTATTATTAAGCTTTTGCCACTTCTTATGTGTTTCAACTTCTCTGAACAGCTGGGCTTAATCAGCAAACTTGTCTACATTACTGCTCATTCCTAACTCCATATCATTTATGAATATGCTAAAAAGTACATGTCCCCAAGCCAATCCTTGAAGGGCTCCACTTTCTTCATCTCTCAGTTGCAGCCCCCACCCCACCATGACACAAATCTATTCCAAACCTTGGGGAAGTTTTGAAAGCAGTTTCTAATGCAGCATGATTCTATTATTATTTTTGATGCTATGCAGAATTGCCTGTTGGAAGGGAGATGAATAAAGTCAAAGGCAGAGATGGCTCTGCACATGCCTTAGGCCCACCCAAAGGCTCAGAACACACTTTACAGTGGGCCTCCATACAGTGGCCAGTATGTTTTAAGATCAGGGTGCAGAAGGCTCTATTAACATGAAATCTATGCGAATATGATTTTTTCCATGAATACATTTTAAGGGAAGGCAAAATTATATTGTAATAAATGTCTTTCAAAGTATATTCTGGGCATGAAAATGACTGTGTCTTCCCTTATATCCGTGTTCCTTTTGTGTGATTTTATGCCCAAAGCAATAAAGTGAAACTCCAAACATTGCTGCTGCATCAATATATACTGCCCATGGAGAAAAGCAAGAAGCCAGTGAATTGCAGTAGGTTTGGCAGGGGTGGGGTGGGGGGGTAGGGGAGTAGGGATGAGGGAGGCTGACAGTAGTGATTAAAGAAACAAGTTTCTTACAAGCAGACATTCATGTTGCTAAAGGATGTTCATAAATTGTTTCCATGTAACTGAGCAAGTAGGAGACTCTGGAGACAGCAAGAAACAAGAATCCAGGCGATGCAGATATTGTCACTCACACCGCCAGCATCTTTGTGCTTAGTAATAGGGCTATTGGGATAAAATATAATGCACCATTATTGTTCCTGGCTAGCTGAAAGTATTTAGCAGAGCTAGAAGGAACGGATCAGCATTTTATCAAGGGTACAAGCAGTACCTGCTGGGGTGAGGGGAGTGTTCAAATGCAAGGCACTGCAGCATGTTCTAATTGTAATGTCAAGACAAGTATACTTTTAGGCAATGGGAAAGTGGAACATTCTGTCCTCTTTTGTACATCACAAATGTTCTTATCTGCAGCCTTGCAGGAGTATTAAAAAAAGAAGAAGTTTGTGACAAATACCATGCCCCTCTCCCCAACTCAAGAAACATTTTCTTCTGTTTGTAAGGGAATTAGCAGAACTACTTCCTCAACAACTTATCATGACCAATGGCCAAATTCTTTGTCAGGCAAAAGAAGATTAATGGTTGTTTGATGTTCCTCGATGGCTAGTGAATGTCTCTTTAGGAGAGGTGATTGTCACAAGATGGTTTCTTGATATGGAGGCCTCTCTGGAATGTTCTGAACACAGGAAGCTATTAGCTTTCAGAAGATCCCATGTCATGTTTAGGGCAGGTCCATTTCTTGAACCAGACCATGATCCCAGAATGCTATGGGCTAAACACAGAGACCAGGCCATCTTGGAACATACAGTAGGCAGATGTGGCGTGGTAGGGGATTATGGAAGGAAGGACCTCAGTTTGCATATAGCTGTAAGCCTGCTGTCTGAAAAGCAGTCTTGAATCTAGGTTTTTATTTTGAAGAGTCTCAGGCCTCTCAGGACAACACCTCTGACTGAGGGAAGAGCTTTGTGTTTGGGAGAGAGAAAAGCAATGAATGGAAGCAGTAGCTTTGGAAAAGACCCTTTAAGGGCTGCCTCTCTGAGGTAGCCTGCAGGACAGTGGAATAGCTGCCTGTAGTAAACAGAAATTCTCAAGATAACAAACTGTGCCACATTTAAGATCTGCTCTGCATTGATGGGTAAATGTGTGTGTCCTTGATGGGTAAATGTGTGTGTCCTTGTGTATCATTAGAGGATACTTTGTGGAGTGTATTGTTATGAGTTTGGGCAGGGGCATACCTAGGGACCCTCGCACCCTTGGCAAGGAGCTGTATCAGTGCCCCCGCCCACCAAAAAATTACTTTACCACAATAGCCACATTATCTGTCTAAAAATTACTGCTAAAATGAAATTAACTACTCTTGGTTTATATGGGAATGCTTTAATTTCATCAATTAAATGCTCCAAGTAATTTAATGGAGCAAATAATAAAGTACACAACTCAGTTATGCACTATAAGCAGTAGATCAATGTACACTATATGCATAAATCAGTAATATCCTATAATACATTGACTTACCTTAACCCTGGATTACTAACCCTGACTAAAACTTATATTACTAACTCATCATATTCTTTTATGACCTTTTTTTAAATACTTATTTTCCTGTTCCTATTTATTTTGAAAAAATTACATGATCTACTTTGGCATAGTATGGAGATGCAGGATTAAAAGAAACATCTGGTCTAATGTGTTTAAACAGTATTTTATTACTTATAAATCTATGTGTATGAACAAGTTAAAATTTCACTTTTCTTGCTTTGACTGAAGCAAATTTGCTATGGCATCTACAATAATCTGTGAAACCACTTCATGTTTGATTGATAATAAGGCAAGGCTGGTCAATCTTTCTTGGTTCACAGTACAACAGAGACTTTATCAACTTGAGCTTGCTAAAGCTGCGTTCGCAAGATGCCACAGTCATTGGTAAGGTTACATAAACTCGAAGTGCAGTCTTGATGTTTGGCTAAATTTCATCCAGAGAGTACTCTTATATACACTTGTTTGATGCAACTCAGTATTCTTCCCCATCTTTGAAGAAGGCAGAACAAAATGTGAAGTCTATTTGTCTGATCAAATCTTGTGCTCCAAAAGCTGTTCCATTGCTACAATTTCTGTGATCTGCCATGTCATGCAGTACTGAAAAAACACAATTTACTGACTTTCAAAAAGCACTAATTGCTCTCTGTTTGCATGACCACCTCGTATCACTGTGACCTTTTAAAGAAACTCCAAGTGTGTCCATTAAAACTCGCTATTTTCCTGTGGAACCACTGAAAAAAATTGAAGAGTTGTTGTACAGTTCCAAAAAAATTACAATCATTGCTCAAACATTTGCAGCCTGGTATCCAACAAGATTTAAACTGTGGGCAGCACAGGGTATGTATCTCACCAAATCATAAACCTGAGATAATCTTGCTTGTTTGCCATTGTATTTTCCAGCCATGCTGCTGCCATTATCATACGCTTGACTATGGCAGCCATTAATTTTCAAACCATCTGCCTGCAGTTTTAATAAATTATCATTTGAAATGCCCTTTCCTGTTTTTTCATTGGCGTTTACAAAATCATAACCATATAACTTGGCTCATCTGCTCCATCTAAGTACTATTTGGGGTGCAGTTGAAGATGATAGAAAAATATTTTGCTGCTTTAATTTTTCCCAATATCTCTCATCCTTTGCTTTCCCTGCTATCAACTCATTTTCATATTTATTTTTTTTGGTGGGGGATAACACAGAACTTATTTACTTGCATTCACATAGGTCATGTGAGCTGCTAGCTGAGGTCTTATCAATTCCAAGGTACTGAGGAACAGTGCTTTGTTTTCTGGGGGGACGCATACCCCTAAAGATTTTGTGAATCTAAGTTTGGCCTCATTGCGGCGCAGTTTTTTAACAGGAATAGGAAAATGAGAGTACCCCTAAACATTTTTTTTTGGGGGGGGGAACATTGCTGAGGAATATACCAGGCTCCCATGAAATTTTCCTCCAATTGCCTCAATGAAGTACCAAGTTGTCTTGGGCACAAAAAATGATAACATTGACAGCAACTTTTAGAATGTTTTGCCATTTCTCAGTCTCTTCTTAAAGGCTGTTTTTAGCATCCAGAGTTTTACCAATTCTTAATCTTTCAAAGTCTTTCCACGTTGTCTATCAATGTCTGTGATGAGATGCATTTTAATGAATTTGTACAGAGGGATTCAAGTTTTTCCAATACTGAAAACCCTTCTCAAAGTCAGAAAATGTTGTGAGTTTTGGTCTCTTGAAGAAAAACAAAACACAATGGGAAACAAAAAAAGGGAGCATTTTTAGATTGGCTAAACTCGGATTGAACATTCAGTGCAGGAATACACATTTCCCCCAGAGCTGCACCCATTACAAACAATGCTACAGATTTCCTTCAGATGGCTGTATACTGCGCAGTCTAGGCAATGCCACTGGGGAAGATAGTAGTCACAGCCACAGAGAGACTGGGTATGTATTGAACAGTGCCAGGAACAGGGAAGACAGAGGAGAGACGATGTCACTCAGAAGGATCATAGATCCAGAATAAGAGCAATCAGCAAAACAGATTGCCAGCCCCCTGCAAAGTGGAAATGATCCCCAAAAGAGGGACTTCAACCCTGCTGCTTCATGTTCCTTCATGGCAGTGAAGGTTTACTATAAGGAAAGAGCCACAGGTGACTGACCTCTGTCCCTACATACTAGAAAAAGAACCCAGAAATGAGACTTATAAGGGCACAGTGGTATTTAGCAAACTGGTACCTCTGTGTGGAAAGCTTTGTCCTGTCTTGTACAGGACTGCCAAGTGATGCCAAGTTAGCTGCTAAATCTAGAGAGATGACAGGATGTCTGACAGACCTTAGACCAGGCATAGGCAAACTCGGCCCTCCAGATATTTTGGGACTACAGCTCCCATGAACCCTAGCTAACAGGACCAGTGGTCAGGGATGATGGGAACTGTAGTCCCAGAACATCTGGAGGGCTGAGTTTGCCTATGCCTGCCTTAAACCTTGAAGAATTCTTAAACTGTGCTTTAGATTTTGATTATATAAGGCTGAAAGCCTGCATTCAATTGTGGCTGTTGGAATAATTTGATATGAAGGGCTGAAGTTGCTTATATGTGGGGAGGAAAGGCAGCGTTTTTATTCCCTGTGTTGCTTGTTTTATTTTTCCATTCGTTTTTCCTGGCAAGTGTTGGTTTGGGGATAAAATATTTTGCAAGGTGTAGAAATCTTTAGTTTTATCCATGATGAAGCAGAGGAAGCTGTCTTATGCTGAGTCAGGTCCACTAGTCCATCAAGTAGTGCAATATTGTAAAGTAGTGCCACATGCACTGGCAGTGGATCTCCAGGGTCCCAATAGGGAACACTCCCAACACCAGGGGAGGAATTAAAACATCACACTGGAAATTGCTATATTTTTTTGCTGAAGAGCTTTCCTTGTGGCAATGAGCTTTCCTTAAGCGAACGACAGACATTTCTTCTGTAGATATTGTATCAGCCTCTTTTTCTTTTATATATTTTTTCTTTTCTCGCCCCCACATGTGTCTCAAAGTATTTTTATCCCTCTCCTGTAAATTATTCTCCCTTCACATTCAGCTCATACTTATTCTCCTCACCACCACTATGCCAGTTTCTTTCCTCACTCCCTCCTACATTCACTTCTTTCTCCTACAACAGCTTTCCCCCTTATTCCTTTTTCAATTCCGTGTCTGTTTGGTTTGTTGCTGCCAAATTCCATACATTTAAGAATCTTAGAATTGGATGGGACAATGACCATCATCTAGTCCCAACCCCCTTCAATGCAGGGATCTTTCATCTAACCTGAACCCACAACCCTGAGATTAAAAGAGTCTCATGCTCTACAGACTGAGCTATCCCTCACCTTTTATTTCGCTTTCTAGTTTCCTCCATCACCTCATCCAGCCATTTCCCCTCAGAGGAGGGACACACACAAAGTCAAAACTCGTTGTCCCCCAGCCACTGTTACTTAGCATGGGAGAAGTTGCTGGCGCTGGCGTTGGTCTAGCTAAAGGGCTATAGAGTAGTGAGGGGGCAAGTGACAGGCAGCTGAGGAGGCCTTGAGCAAGATGTGGCGTTGAGGCCCACCTGAAAGTGGACCAAGGACCACTGGAAGGCCGCACTCTTTGAGAAACACTGTTCTAGACCAAAAGTATCATCAATGGCAAAAGTGAACAGGGAGTGGAGTCAGGGTCAAATTTTGCACAGCTAAGAAAGAAAGAAAGAAAGAAAGAAAGAAAGAAAGAAGGATTCATTTTTATTACAGAGTTCCTGCTTAATATCTGGAAATGTTATCTCCTTGTATCACTTATGGTCAATCTGAAAAACTTCCCCAAAGTTTTGGCATTTCACCAATATTCTAATTCCTGGTTGTGCTCGTTAGCACTAAATAAAACTGGAGTAGGTTAAGTGTCTCAGTGAAGGCGCTTGCTGAGAAAGGAAGGTGGTGTCAAAAATGTTGACACGATTTTGTAAAAAGATGCCAGGCATTTAGCAGATTCTGTAATTGGTAGCTCTCTTAGGCTTACATGCAACAACCCGCACACAGAAAGAGGATACTTGCAAAACAGTAAAGACCTAATGGGAAAGAATTTTCAAACCACCTAATAATACCTTTTCTGTTTCCCTGAAATGACAGGCAGGAAGATTGCAGAACATGCCCTGCTATTGATTCAGCTTCTCCTGTGTTGTCAGACTTGATTATCTCAATTTCTCCCAAGGTTTGACTTGATGGAGAAGGAATTTGGCTCATTAATACACCTCTTTCAATCAGGCACTGTGGGGAGCAGGTGGAGAACAGCAAAATCAGCAACACCCAAATGCGGGAGAACTCCGTGTGGTTCTAGAACTAAAATCAAAAAGGTTTATCCATGGAGATGGAGCGCTGCAGCTAATCCAGTGGTGGACTATTAAATAAGTCTGGATAAGGGGGGAAAGTGAGGCTTTCCTTCCATCAGGCTTTGAGATAAAGTCAGGACAGCACGCTGCAGCCTGTCCTTTCTGTGGGCTACACCCTTTATTTAAGCCAGTGACGCTGAAATGTCCTTCATCTCAGGTAAGCTGGGTGTGGTAGATAGAATACTGGCAAGCTTCCATTCACTGCAGCCTTTAAGCAGGGAGAGAACTATGAGTGATCTTGCCTTATTGACATGCCTCATCCTCATAGTCATCAGCAACCTCCCCTTTAATTTTTCAGGCCATCAGAACAGGATGAAATCAGGCAGGAGAAATTCACAATTCCTGAGGCCCTTCCTCCTATAAAGATAGATGTCCATGGTCCACTGGCTATAGTAATGAATGAAGAGTTTACACGCTGTATGAAAACAACATAAAAGTCACTGTTCTCTCTTCTTGCAAGCATGCTGCCAAGTTAACACCACAGATACTTCGTTGTCATCATGAGTGGTATAGTTGTAGACCAATCCAGGTGTGTGAAAATCAGTCTGTCCATCAGTCAACCTCCTTATTATGGTCAATCATTAGTATTAAAGAGAAAACAAACTTTGCAGAAATATGTAAAATAATACCAAACCAAACAAAATGGAGAACCGCGAAAATGAAATTGGTAGGGACTGTATTGTGTTATAAAACACCAGGCATGGAAAACAAAATTATAACTCTGCCAAAATCAGTCCCTGGTGAGCTTTACATGCAGCAACACAATATTTAGCCACACTGGAAAATGTGGATGCATTCTGATTTAAAAAGAATTTTTTAAAAGCACAAAATGCACCATATTGTCCTGAGAATCTCTGTGAAAAGAGCTCAGTAAAAATCTCAGTAAATATCACAATAAAAGGAGAAAAACATAAGAAAATGAGGTATCAGTTCTACCTTTCCAGATTTGCAGGGACATGTGGAAAGAAGAGATGTCATAAGGCTCCCCCGCCAATTTTCCTCAAATGCTGCAGTCAGTCTAGGCAAGCGTGTGATTGATGCAGTACTAGTGCAATAACCTTGCGTTCTCCTAAGATGTTGTCAAACATCTTTTCTAGGCACATTTGTATACATTTTCATGGTGCATGGCAGCTTAGATGGTCAGATCACTAGTAATCAAATGGGACAGATTCTATAGAGCAAGGGAGATGATCATAATCGTAATATGGCTTATTAGAAACAGCCGAAGCTGCCGTAGACCAAGTCCACTGGTTCACCCAGCTCTGTAGTTGTGTACTCTTGACTGGCAGTGGTTTTCGACAGTTTCACGCAGGAGTCCTTTTTAGGCTTACCTGGAGATGCTGGCGAGACCTTTTGCATGTAAAGCATGCAATGCATTCTAATTGTAACCTCCTCCCTTTTCATATCCCCTTACCCCTCCTGCTGGTCCCTTTGGCTCAACTTGAAACCACCAACATTTTTTGTACATTATACAGGGCAGCTCAAGTCAGGGGCGAGTATTGCGTAACCCGCCGTTCTGCCTTTTTGAGCCAGATGATTATTTGATATCTGCTCAGCCAAATCTTGTCACACTGAGTTAGTAGATTTCCTCTCCTAACAAGGCAGAGGCAAGTCACAATGGCGGCAGATCCTTGCACTGAAAATGTGCCTTCCCTAATCATGTAGAAAGACGAGGCTTCCAGTGTTAACTGAAAAATGAGGGGTTCAGAAGCCATGGGAGTAGCCGGGGGGGAGGGGAAGCAGGAGGGCAGCAGCCCCCACATCAAGTAAATCAATAAAAAATACTTAACTAACTGAGGTTCTGACCCCCCACAACATGAAGCCTTCCCCCCTCCCAACATAAAGCCTGGCTATGTCCATGGAACACTTTCTTCTGAAGCTGCTTACCTTTCCAACTACTGCCCCTCTCTCCAAGCACTTTTCTCCAGTCCAGCACTGGAGGAGGGAAGCTCCTGGTGCATGGGCAACTCCATGAGGAAGGGGGCAGGGCACCTGTTCCAGAACCGAGCTACCTGTGACGTGATCGGTCAGTTCCCAGAAGCCACGCCTATTGCTCAGTTGGGTTGCCAGTTGTTTCACTAGAATGTGCCACAACATCATCAAAGTGACCTCAGCAAGCGTTTCAATTTCAAATATTCTGATCACTTCTACTCTTAGCTAAGTAATTATGTTTATTTACCTGATTTACGGGGTGGCTGCCTCCCTGCCCTCGGGCCATGCCCATGCCCAGTGCTAGTGTATGTTGTGGGGCGGGCAAGCAGGCAGACTTAAGAAACTGCAGCGGGACGGCTCTGTACTCCTCACCTGTGTGACTCATTTGCTTAAAAATATGTACCCACTTTCTTTATGGCTGGGAGAAATCTGTGCTTAAAAATGTGGATCACCTGCCCTCTAGTTTAGCCTTGAGAATGCTCTGAAATGCAGTCTGATTTTCACATTTGGTACCTTAGTTCAATAAAAAACCATTAAATCTCTCTCTCTGTGTGTGTGTGGATTCAGGTGGAAATGGGAAGAAAGCAAACTGTTATTATAATTTTCCTGACTGTAACCTTGTCCTTTATGCATTCTAGCTATTGAATGATTATTTATTCCTATGGCAAAACTCTTTAACACTGAAATACTGCTAGGCAGAAAATGGAATTGATGGGAGCTGTACAAAGAACTGCTTTGCACTGGCTGGTGAGTGGAGGTGGAGGCTTGGCTTAGGAGTCTGCACTATGTGAATGCAATGATCTGGCTTTTCAGTGTGAAAAATTGGGTAATTCGACAATGGAGCGAGTGGGAAGCTTCTGGCTAGGTCATTCTGACTTGCAGTGACCCTTATCTTCCATGAGGGCAGTATGAGGAGAGGTGGAAAGATAATTAATACAGACCTGCTGAGGGTTTCTTTCTTTCATCCATTAATGCTTTGCAGCCTGCAGAGATGAAATGACCCAGGTGTCACTTGCCTGAGCCTTTGAGGACAGAGTTGATGTTCCAAATGAATGTTTAATTATCTGGATATAAATTTAATTGACATAAGCTTAAGCAGCCCTGATGTTGTGAAAAAGACTTAATAAAAATTAATCTTGCAGCAGCCTCACTTGCTCACATGTTGCCTAAACAGTTACCCGGCTCAAAGTGGTAATACAAACTTGTATGTTAAAATGAGCTGTTTAGAAAAGTGATGTTCTTTGGGGCCAGACTGCTAGTTACACATTGCACTTTTTGGGCCCGATTTATTTGTTATTGAAAAGATACCTTGGGGACTACCATAGAGAATACCAAAAGAGAGACTGTATAATCCTCTCCTTTACTGCTAGTAGTCTGCTCAAAGTTATCCCTCAAGCTGTTTCTCCACTCCCTTGGCAAAAGACACGGAGACCACACAAGCTGCCTTCTGTTCATACACAAAATATGCCCTTTTGACAGGATTTGAAGAATTTGTAAGCGGAAAGAACTATTAGGAAAAGTGTTTCCAAGATATTTCCTTCTGCAGAGGAAATATTTGGGGTCGTTAAGAGTCAAGATGGCTTCAGTATTGCTCTCCTATACTATTTCAAACATGTGGTTTATGTATGTGTTTTTCCCTTGTGCACTCATGAACTCATGAACATTCATTTTATTTATGACCTTAGATGTCTTATAACAATTCCCCTCTCTGGGGCTATAATTTTAACTAAAATTCCCCCCCCCCCCACTAAACAACCTGGTATCCACCCTTCCTTAGTATAAAACAAGAGAAATAGGCAAGGGTAATGGACAAATGGCTTCTGTAAGAGTTGGCTGTTGTAAGTGAATCTGATACTGTCAATCCACATGGGAACTGTGCCAATCTCTTTCGTGATTGCTAACAGCCAAATGGGCTAGCAGGACCACCGTAACTGGAACAGGAAATGTGACACGCAATCAGTAGCTTAAACTTCAAAGCTCTGTGCTAGTAGGTATCTTTTGTACAAGGTACTTCCTATTTGGTATTAATGTTGGCTGGGGGAAGCACTCTGTGACACATTGCTTCATCTCATAGCTTATTCAATATTTAAATTAAAAACTTAGTTAGAACCGAACCTGGATTTCCTCTTTGTTAGCTTCTATATATTTTTACAAAAGTTGGGTGCCACCTCCACTCTCAGCTGAGCAATAGAAAGATCACAAGGGGTTCCAGGCACTCACCCAGCGTGTGTGTTCCTTAAGAATTGAGACATGGTGGAGACTGTCATTGCTTTAAGAAACATGGTTCATCCACCTATTTACGCCCTCAGTCTGCATGGAGGGAGTCCAGACCTTACAGCATGGTCATTTCAAGAGGGGCTTGTCCCCCACAGCAGTGCAGCCAGCCCTCAGCCAACCTGCCCAAGATGGATCTCTGTCTTTCTTCTTCCTTCTTTTTCTAAGAACACCCTGCTAAAAACTCTCTTTTCCTGTCACCTCACACCTAGTTACCCTGGCAACCTTCTAAACCCCAGTCTCTGTTAACACCTCAGGGCAAGGAGGGAGGACAGTTCTATTGCATTGCCAATGGCTCTCAGTGGCCCTGTATTGTTTCTTCTTAATGGCCCTAGCTTGGCCAGGTCACTTTGCTAGGCTAGCTCAGGAATTCCTCTGTAGCTTATATCCTCCCTTCCCAAATAATCAAAATCCTACCATTTATTAATTTCTAGGCTTTAGGGGTGGGGGTCTCATGCCCTCATCAGATGTGTGAGACTTGAAGCGGTTTAGTCAGGCTGGCCACATGACCTAGAAAGTTGTTGGTGGACAAACGCTGGCGGTCTGGAGGTCTGTACTTAACCTGAAACTGTTCTTAACCTGAAGTATCACTTTAGCTAATGGGGCCTTCTGCTGCTGCTGCCACGCCGCCAGAGCACAATTTCTGTTCTCATCCTGAAGCAAAGTTCTTAACCTGAAGCACTATTTCTGGGTTAGCGGAGTCTGTAACCTGAAGCGTATGTAACCTGAGGTACCATGTAGTTGCCTTTGACTGGACTTAACTGTCCAGGGGTCCTTTACCTTTTACTATGAACATTTACTAGAAGTAAGCTTTTACTTCAACGGAACTTGCTTCTAAATGTGCCTGGGATTGTGTGGTAAGTAACCTTGAGTTGCTCACTACTTCTCAGCCTAACCAATTCACAGGACTACTGCAGGAATAGAATTGCCATTGGCTAACTAACCCCATGGACATAGACATGAGCTCATTCAAGGAAGGGTGGAATACAAATTTAAGTTTTCTTCTTTGACTGCTATTAATTTGCAGATCGTCTTGAAAATCTATGACCAGCTCTTGCATATCTTAATACTGATCAGTAGAATTTGGAATTTGGGTTTTACGGAAGACAAAGCACATTACTGATACTGCTATGTGATCCTGCTTTATCTGTAAGAGTTATCACTTTGACTTCTTCATGATATTATCCCAGTATCCTTTGTTCTAATCTCAGCTTTACACAGGCTCTTGGCAAAATGGCGAATGCTTTGTAAATCTTGATCGAAGTCAACTGGACTCTTCCCTCGGAGTTTTATATGCAATGTTCTTCTACGCTGCTTGAATATACAGTTTTGGCATCATGCGCTGGGGGTGGGGAGGAGCATGAGAAGGCAAGTGAGCTCAGAGCCTTCTTTTTAAAAAAGAAGAAAAGAAAAGAGAGAGAGAGGAAAGAAATATAGTATATTAATACACCAATTGTTAACAGTTAACAATTAAAAAAATTAACCTACTGCATTTTGTATAAATGAGTTCAATTCATTATACCTGTCCATGCAAAGTCAGTCTCTGTCTATAAGCAATTAGCTTTTAGTGGCAAGTGGAGTCAGGTCTTCCATCCACTGAATAAATGGAGCTGTACATTTATTTTTCCAGTGCAGTAATATCAGCCTTTCGGCCCTAGTAAGGGTATGGAGAACCCATATACATTATCTAGTTGTCAAATTCCACTTAGTAAGTATATAGTTCAAAAGAAGAATATCCTCTGGAAATTTTAGCTTTTTCCACAGTGTCATATTTATATAATACACTATTTTCTCCCAAAACTTACTAAGTACAGGGCATTGTAAAACATGTGTTTTAAAGAAGCATTATCTGCATTACATCTCCAATAAAATCATGGGATATTTCCCAGCTTGATGTGGAGACAATGGGGTTCAAACTTGGGATCTTTTGCATACAAAGCAGTTTCTCTGCCATCACAGCTGATGGTAAATAATTATGTAAGAATAACTGTTTGGAGGAATGTCAAGTGGGAATTAAAGCATGACATTCATTTGTTTTTGCTTTCACACTTATTACTTACTTACTTATTACAGAACATCCACTGTTCAAACAAGCAGTGCAAATGCAAAACACGATGCAGGCTAGCATGAGTTTGGAATCTGATCACCCTTTCCCCTTCCAGCTCACTCACATGGCCAGTTAATCTATAACCCCATCTATTTCCTTTGGACATCCTAACTATTATAATTGTAAATATCTTTGACAAGATTGCTTGAGGCTTGTACTGTATTCTCATTAGGATTTTTTTTAATGCTTTGTGTTGCAACAGTGCGGTCAGAGAAAGAATAAAAAGTCCACGCCAACAAAAGTAAAAAAAACCCTCTACACAGAATAAACACTTCAGTGCTCTCGCTTCTTTATCGTGCATGTAACCATGGTGATTGTTTTCTTTTCGAATTCTTCCTGAGTAAGTTCAGGGCTATCTTTTCATGTCATCCCATTTGACAAATTTGTTCCTGACACTGCCAGATTGTTTTGGCATGACCAGACTGGCCTGAAGAAGAAAAACAATGTAGTTGTGTGAGGACAGGAGTTGCTAATATGTATTATACCTGTTAAAATGTGGGAAGTACTTTCCTGTGGGGAGCTGGAGATTTGGTGATGTTCCCCTATTGATACATGGAAGAATTCAGACATTGTGCCTTCAGGGCCAAGGAGTTACTTTGGCCTTTGTCCAGTTTCATCGTTCCTCCACCTCCTCCCTCATTTTGTACAGTCAGGATTATGATAAATTATGCTTTGGTTCCAGAATAGTCCATACCCCTTTATCCTGGTTTACTTTGGGGTATATCCTGGATTTGCAACCCTAAAGTCCTAAACACTGCACTGAAAACAGGCTTATCACCAGCAGGAAGTTGACAGGACCCGAGCAAAGCCCAGCCTTGATGCTTGCCCTGCTCCCACACACCATTAAAATAATAATAATAATACGTACTGGATTGCTTAGTCTGGAAGCCTAGTCTAGATGACCCATATCACTCTACTGTTCTATGGTTTTAATTTTGCTTTTAATCAGGGTGAGGCAACCACCACAGGCTGCAGAGGCGGAGGGTGAGGTGGGTAAGTGGCAGGGCGCTGTAGGAGAATGGATCTGGGCACTAGCTGACGTGTGCCCACAGATGCAGAGGAGGATTCTGGCCCATCAGGCAGCAAAGTGACTTAGGCTGCTCCTGCATTAGGAAGATTGTGGCAAATTTAAATGGTGGCTCGCCACCAAGCACTGTTAAAAGCACTGCAGTGGTCTGCAAAGGGGCATCCACGCTGGAGGAGGCCCAATGTTGACATGTGCTTTCTCAGCATTTGTCAGGTCCTGGAGCTGAAGGGGTCGGTGGGTAGACTCCTCTGTACCTCCTTGTCCCTAAACCTTTCAACCAGTGGCAAAGGAAGGCTCTCCGGCACCCGCTGCGGGGTGTTGAGGGGCGGGGCAAACCACCCGGCGATGCATGTATGACGCCGATACAGTGGTACCTCGGGTTACATATGCTTCAGGTTACATACGCTTCAGGTTACAGACTCTGCTAACCCAGAAATAGTACCTCGGGTTAAGAACTTTACTTCAGGATGAGAACAGAATTTGTGCTCCGGCGGTGTGGCGGCAGCAGGAGGCCCCATTAGCTAAAGTGGTGCTTCAGGTTAAGAACAGTTTCAGGTTAAGAACAGACCTCCAGAACGAATTAAGTACTTAACCCAAGGTACCACTGTACGGATGGCGCTTGAGCGACACTGATACTGACGGCACGCATGCAGCACTGATACGGACAGCACTCGAGCGGTGCCAATATGGATGGCGTATGCGCGGTGCCAATACAACCGGTGCATGTGTTGCGCCCATACAGATGGCGCTCAAGCGGTGCCCATAACAACGGCATGCAGACTTCCGGAGAAGGCGCGAAACAGCAATGGCGGTCCTCTTCGCGCTGTGAAGAGGGGCTCCGCGGAAAAGGGTCGTCCGCTACGGCAAAGCGGAGACCCGTTAAGAAAAACCACAGGTAGAGTGAGCCTGTGGTCGTGGGACTCGGCGGGCACCAAGAGCGACCTCGGAAACGAAGAAGGGACCCCGTAAGGGGCTTCGGAACGTGGAGGGGGTAGCGGTGCTGTGAGTTCATCGCTCTTTCCGCGGGAGTGAAGCCGCGCGGCTGCTGCTGATGAGCGCTGACCTTTCTTCCTTGAACATTCGATTGGAATCAACTTACTCGTGAGTAAGATTTTTGAGATTTGGGACTCTAAATTTCTGAAATTTGGCTGAAAGCGGGAGACGTTAAAAAGGAAGTCCGTCTTCCGGCTCTGTTTAAACACCAAGCAAAGAGCTATAAATCTGAAGCGCTGAGAGGGACTTTTAAGAAGTTGGAGTACACCTTGCAAATTCGAATTAAAGTGCATGGAAAGTTAAGAAAAGTTGAGAACTTTCTTTTTACAAGAGGATATAGACAGCAACCTCTTCCTTTCCCTTTTGTGTGGATTACAAAGTTTCAAAACAGCTCTCGGGCTGTCTGGATACAAAAATCATCAGACTGCGGTAACTGTATATAAGACTTTAAAGTTACTTTGGGGCTACTTTTGTGGTTACAAATAAGGAACTGTTGCATGCACCACTGTAAAGAACACTTACTCTCTGCTAGTTAAAATGAACTTTTGAAGGTTCTACCCCTTGGTTTTTGGTTCCTTTTTAACTTTTGGAATTTCTTGGAACTTTTAAAGTGGGGAATTTAATGGTGGAAACTTTTCACTTTTTTTTTCCCTTAACTTTTGGGGAGCTCCCCCTACTGGATTGTGGATATATAGTCTCTGGGAACTGCAGGTTGTTTTTGTAAAGCTTCTGCCTGGATGTTTACCTTTCGGTTTGTCTTTCCCATGGGATTTACAATTTGACCTTGCTACATGGACAGCTGTGGAATGAGTGGAGCCGCAAAAACAAGAGCTGCCAAAAAAGCAAAACAATCTGAGCTAGTACAAACAACTTTGCCGGTGCAGCCTCGCAGATCATCAGTTCCAATAGTTACAGGTCTGCAAGAAGGAGAAATTAAACAGCCAGCTTTTCGGGACATGGCTGCAGGAGGACTAGATCCTGTATCTAAGGAAATTTTGGAACAGCTGGCAGCGTTAAATAAAAAGGCAGATGAGCAGGCCTCTAAGTTTGATCAGGTGACAGCCACAATCAACAAACTGACTGACCAAGTTTCTAAAAATTTAGAGGCCATTGGAAATTTGCAATCAACAACAGCAGAAAATCGCAAATTAGCCGAAGAAGCAAATTTAAAGGCAGACCAAAACAAAAAGAGGATAGAGGAAGTAAGAGGAGAAGTAAGACCACTGAGCAGACAGCTTAATGAACAGCAAGCCTACCTGTCCATGGCAGAACTGAAAAACCGGGAAAGCAACCTTAGGATCAGGAATATACCAGAACTTGAGAAAGAAGATTTGATCAGCTACCTGACGGCAGAAATATCAAAGTTCTGGGGTATTGCAGAAGACAAGGACTTTAAAATTGTCACCGCCTTCAGGCTGGGAAGAGTAGCAAAGAAGGACAAACCAAGAGATTGCTTGGTCATTTTGAGATCTAAGCAAGAAAAAGATAATATACTCGGCCTTCATTTTAAAAATACATTGGTGATTCAGGGAAGGACTGCAGAAATCTTCAGAGACATACCGAAACAGCTGTTGGATTTAAGAATTGTATATAAAGACCTCGCAAGCCTATTGAGAAACAACACAATCCCTTATAGGTGGGAATTCCCTCAAGGACTATCTTTCAGCATCAAAGGGAAAAAAGTGAGAATCAGATCAGCAGAAGACCAAGAAAAATTTTTGAACGACTACGGGGAGGACCTTCGGAAAGGAGTAGCAGGTGCCTGGCCACCACCTCCGCCTGGTGCAATACCTCCAGATCTGGACGACAAGAAAGACACTCCTACTGGCTAACAATTTGATTCAAGATGTCTCTGCAGCTATTTAGCTGGAACATTCATGGTGCAAATTCCCCTGAGAAAAGGAAAAAGATTTTTCACATATTGAGAAAGGAACAATTGGACATTATATGCCTACAAGAAACACATGTGACTAGGCTCCATAGGAGAGTTTTAATTAACAAAAGATTAGGCCAAGAATTTGTTTCCTCAGACAAAGTTAAGAAAAGAGGAGTAGTGATTTATGCAAAAGAGAACCTAGCACCAAAGTTGATATTTAAAGATGAACAAGGAAGAATTTTGGCGATTGAAATCCAAACACAAGGAGAAAAATTTCTGATAGTAGGAGTATATGCACCAAATGAGGGGAAATCGGAATTTTATAAAAAGCTGCATGAGATAATGTTGGATCATATAGACTATACCAACATCATTTTGATGGGAGATATGAATGGAGTCATCTCTACACATATGGATAAGTCACAAAACCAAAATTTGACTAAAGATGGCAGACTACCTAAATCTTTTTTTGAACTGACAGACAATATGGACCTGATCGACATTTGGAGGACCAAAAACCCACTAGGTAAAGAAGGGACTTTCTTTTCTGAGGCTCACCTATCATGGACAAGAATTGACCAAATTTGGATAACTAGAGGGCTGGCCCCTAAGACAAAAAAAATAGAGATCTGCCCTAAAACTTGCTCCGACCATAACGCATTGAAAATGGATTTGAGACTTGTGCCAGCTGGATCCTTCAGATGGAGAATGAATGACACTTTGTTTAGAGATCAGGAGATTGTGAAGAAGGCCCAAAAAACGTTGAAGGATTATTTTGAAATCAATATGAATACCCCGGTGGACAAGAGAACAATCTGGGACGCAAGCAAAGCTGTAATGAGGGGGTTTCTGATTCAACAAAATTCTATTAAGAAAAAACTCTGGAATGGGAAAAGAGATAAGATTTTAGAGAAGATACGAGAGGGTGAAAAAAGACTTAGACTTAACCCAAAGTCAAAAGAAGTGTTAAGAGAAATTAAGTTCCATCAAGCACAATATGCCAAATTGATAAATCAAGAAGTAGAATGGAAAATTAAACAAATGAAACAAAGATCTTTTGAATCAGCAAACAAATGTGGAAAATTATTAGCATGGCAGCTGAAAAAGAGACACAAATTGAATTCTATCACCAACTTGGAGGTTGATGGAGAAAGTATTCAGAAACCAGAAGAAATTAGAAAGTGCTTCCAGAGATATTTCAAAAAACTGTTTACTCAAGGTCCACAGGTGGAGGAGGAGATTATTCAATTTTTAAAAAGTAATGGATTGAAAAAATTATCCCAAGATAAACAAACAACCCTGAATTACAGAATAACACAGCAGGAAATAGAAAGTGCCATTCAGAACATGCAATTGGGGAAATCCCCAGGCCCAGATGGACTCACCTCCAAATATTATAAGGTTTTAAAAGATTATTTGATTCAACCATTGGTGGAGGTGTGTAACCAAATTATGGAGGGGAAGGGGGCTCCGGAATCGTGGAAAGAAGCATTCATCACTTTGATACCAAAATTGGAATCTGAAAAGACTCAACTTAAGAATTATCGTCCTATTTCACTCCTGAATGTGGATTACAAAATTTTTGCTGACATTCTGGCAAGTAGATTTAAAAAAGTTCTGAATGAAGTAATTCATAAAGACCAAGCAGGCTTTCTCCCTGGTAGACACTTGTCTGACAACACTAGGAACATTATAGATGTTTTGGAGCTATTGCAGACAAATATGAACACAAGAGCTGTATTAATTTTTATAGATGCAGAGAAGGCCTTTGACAATATATCTTGGAAATTTATGAAGAGAAATTTGGAAGGGATGGGAGTGGGAGGGGCGTTTCAAAATGGCATAGAAGCAATCTATTCAGAGCAAAAAGCTAAATTGATAGTGAATAATGTGGTGACAGAAGAGTTCAGAATTGAAAAAGGAACACGACAGGGGTGCCCCCTATCACCCCTGCTATTTATTTCGGTCCTGGAGGTACTGCTGAACTTGATTAGGAAGGATCGGGAGGTACAAGGAATACAGGTCGGAGGTAAACAATACAAGTTGAAGGCCTTTGCAGATGATTTGGTTTTAACATTACAGGAGCCAGAATCTAGTACTAAAAGAGCTTTAGAATTAATTTATGAGTTTGGTCAGGTGGCAGGATTCAAGTTGAACAAACAAAAAACAAAGGTTTTGGCGAAAAATCTGACTTCTTTAGAAATAGATGAGTTTCAGAAAGAAACGGAGTTAACGGTGGCTAAAAAAGTGAGATACCTGGGGGTGAACTTGACGGGGAAAAATTTGAACTTATTTAAAGATAATTATGAAAAATGCTGGATTGAAATTAAAAAGGATCTAGAAATCTGGTCAAGATTAAAACTTACCTTGTTGGGAAGAATTGCAGCTGTAAAGATGAATGTATTGCCAAAGATGTTATTCTTGTTTCAAACCCTGCAGATCGTGGATAGAGTGGAGTGTTTTGGAAAGTGGCAGAAGGACATTACGAAATTTGTCTGGCAGGGCAAAAGGCCCCGGATAAAACTTAAAATACTAACAGATGCTAAAGAAAGAGGGGGGTTTGCCCTGCCGGACTTAAGGCTATATTATGAGGCAGCATCCTTCTGCTGGCTGAAGGATTGGTTTCTACTAGAAAACACTGATGTCCTAGATCTGGAAGGGTTTAACAATGCTTTTGGATGGCATGCATATTTGTGGTACGACAAGGTAAAGGTACATAAATTATTCAAGAGCCATATTGTCAGGAAAGCTTTGTTTAATGTCTGGATTAAATACAAGGACTTATTTGAAAATAAGACGCCGAGGTGGTTGTCACCAACGGAGGCGAAGACCACCAAAGGACTTAACATGGAGAGTGGTTGGGCTAAATATTGTGAGATAATAGAAAAAGTTGGAGATAATTGGAAGCTGCAGAGTTTAGAAAAAATAAAGGACAAGGTGCGAGACTGGTTTCTCTATGCCCAAATTCAAGAGATGTTTAAAAAAGATAAAAAGATTGGTTTCCAGGTGGAAAAATCAAAATTAGAGACAGAACTACTTGAACCTAAGACGAAAGTGCTCTCAAGAATGTATAACTTGCTGCTTAAATGGAACACTCAAGATGAGTTAGTTAAATCTGCTATGATTAAATGGGCTCAAGACATTGGCTACAACATCATGTTTGAAGACTGGGAAAGGTTATGGAACACCGATATGAAATTCACGGCATGTAGTGCCTTGAAAGAAAACATTATGAAAATGATATACAGGTGGTACATGACCCCAGTCAAACTTGCAAAGATTTATCACTTGTCTGATAAAAGGTGTTGGAAATGTAAGGAAGCTGAAGGAACGTTCTTTCACCTCTGGTGGACATGCCCGAAGGTGAAGGCATTCTGGGAAATGGTTTATAACGAGTTGAAAAAGGTATTTAAGTATACCTTTACTAAGAAACCAGAGGCCTTCCTCCTGGGCATTGTGGGCCAGAGAGTGACAAAGAAGGATAGAACTTTCTTTTTATATGCAACTACAGCAGCAAGAATTCTTTTAGCCAAATATTGGAAGGTACAGGAGCTACCCACGCTGGAAGAGTGGCATACGCAGCTGATGGACTATATGGAACTGGCCGAAATGACAGGCAGAATCCGAGACCTGGGAGAAGAAGCAGTGGAAGAGGACTGGAAAAAATTTAAGGACTATTTACAAAAACATTATAAGTTATGTGAATGTTGAGAATTTGTTAAGTTTTTAAACAACAAGCTTCAGATTCCAAATTTTTGATATTGCTGGAATTTAAGTTCTGATTGTGAAATGACTAAAGTCTAGGGTAAAGTTTCTATATTGAGGACTGTTGGAATTGTGAACTAATAATATTTCCCCTAAACCTAATATACAATTGAGGAAAGTACAAAAACACAGGAAACAAGGTATTAATTTGCTGTAACTTTATTTTATTGAAAAGGATGCAGGGGACGGAAGATGTGGGGAAGTCCAGTAGATCATGAAAAATTGTTTTGCAAAGTACGATTTCTTTTTTGCTTATAACCTTTTCTCTTTTCTTTCTGTAAAACTGCCTTTGTTGAATAACTGACGATGTATTTGACCTTGGAAAAAAGCAAATAAAAACATTATTATTAAAAAAAACATAACAACGGCATGCATGTGCCCTTAACCACCCTACAGTAAGTGTAGCCCTTGGCCACCGCCATTTTGTCACCCCCCCCTCAGGGTGACACCTGGGGTGGAAAGCCCCCCCCCCGCCCCCTTCCTACACCCCTGCTTTCAATCAATCCAATATAAGCAGTGGCATAGGCCTTGGCCTCTGCCACTAGGTGGTGGCACCAGCTTTGCAAAATCTTTGGCAGATAGTTTGCAACACCTACTTCCTGGTCCTTTTAGCTGTGGGGGCCAGGGACGAAAACAGGAGCTTTTGCATGCAAAAATTTAAAAAGCTAGCACAGAGTAGCTGTATTAAGGGTACAGTTTAGCATGAAGTGTAGAGTCTGCTTAACCTTGTTCTTGTCACATGAACAGCCTTCTAATAAAGCAAACATTGAGCTCATGGCACCAGGATAGAAAGCGGATTTAAAAAATATTGGCAATGACATCACGTTGCCTAGCAGATGGCAGCTAGAAGGGAGCCAGAGGGGAGATTGGGCAATGGGGGGCACCTTGTTTGGGATCCCCCCTCAAGCCTAGCAGTGCCTGTGTCTGCACCAGCAGACTGACTTGGCTTGGAAAATATTTGATTTGGGGAGCATTTCTGTACCATAACCTTTCAAGGGACAGTGTATTGCTTTCTTTAATTAAGTATTTCAATTAGAGAGAGATGAAGGTTCTGTTCCCGCTCCTGGATATATTAGCCTAAACTTTTTTTTTTAATTATGTGGACACATTTATTTTTGATGGCATGATAGAGTGTTAATTGAAAAGCACATCATTAGAGCTGATAAACCAGACATAGTGTTATTTTGGTATTAAAAGCCAGGTTCTGAGCTGACATCCCTAGAGACTGAGATTTTCTCTAGAAAACAGCTGCCCTATTGTCGCCCTGTAAATTCCAGGAATAGTCATTTCTCTTTATTCCTTCAGACACCTCTTGCAATCCATTCTGAAATACTAATTCTTATTCTTTATATTTCCTTCACCATTAAATCCTTGCCTTTATTCCTGTTTTTCTGAACAACTTGGCTCTCAGAAACAAGCTCCTCCCAGGAATAGTGTGTGCCTGTTAGCCAGAGGTAGACCCCAACCTTGGTTTGTACCCCAATATGGCACTTTGGAAAACTGTCCCCTTCATTCCTAAGTACCATACTTCAGAGTCTGTCCAAGTCTGCTTTGGGAAAAATGAGGCTTAATTTTCTCCATTCAGTGTGGGAATTAAAAAAATTATTATAATCTATTATACTTTGGACAAAAGTGGATGAAATTTTCCAGAACAGGCACTAAGTTTAGCAATATAAACAATGATGATGATGATAATGGCTTAACAAGGCAGACTATGGCTTGGCTGATAAATAATACAATAAATAAAAATCACTTGGGACAGCCTAAAGAGTTTGTGGGTGGGAGGGAGAGGGTGTGTCTGAGAGAGAGACTAAGAATTTAACAATATAAGGCGTACTATGACTGAATATAATTACTTGTGACAGACTAAACGAAATAGACTATATGGAACTTAAAGCAAATTCCTTGGTCCAGAACTATTATAAGAGGAAAGGCGGTGTGCGCGCACGGGGGGGGGGGGAGAGCCAATGACTCTAGTAAGAACAAACAAGCAGCATAAGATTAAAAAACCTCTTCAAATAATGCTCCTGTTTCTCAGACAGCAAACTTGCACAAGAGCAAGAAGAAAAAGAGACCAAAGCTCTTTATTTACTTTAACAGCCCTCTCCAAAATGCACCAAGATTGAGGATTCCTAGGAAAATTTCCTGTGATTACAAGCTTGATCTGTCAGTCACACTCCCCGCCCTAGTGTTCGCTCACCACCCCACTGCTACCTAACCCCTCATCCCATTGTAACATTTTCCCCATCTAGTAAAATTAGAGAGAGACTCTCTAATTTCTCTCTCTGATCATTCCTGGCAAATTTATTCTGAAGAGTATGTTTAACATAGCTGTGTGTTAACAAGGAACTCCCCCCCCCCACACCTGGTAACTGTGTTTTTTGAATGGAACACCCCAGTTTCTTCAGCACAGGTACTTCTGGTCATTAGATACAACCTTAAAATGGCCCTTCTAGGACAGGATACCTCCAACATGACGGAACAAGCACATACACACCAGGCCGGACAGCATTGCAAAAGTTGCTTTGTCTGCTGATAGAAACAGAATCATTGACATGGAATTTAAGTAAGGCTGCAACTTTTCAAACTTGCTCTGTAATGAGTCACAAGAGGATGCTACAAGACTGTTGCAGAGAGGGGTGAGGGAAGCAATAGTACTTCCTTTATTTCCAGTGTGGTGATGAAACAATATCCCAGAAACAGTTTCTAAATCTACTTCTGCATTTTCCAGTAAGACTGTGTTATTTACAGTAAAGACAAAGAGCCGAAAGCCTAAAGGTTCTGTGTTAAATATTGTGTGTGTCTGAATAAGAACAAAGTAGTACAGCTATGAAAAGAAAGGCTGTAAGAACAACAGCAAGGTTGACAGGCAATTGCATTAGGCCAGAGATTAATTCTTTACTTCATTAGGATACAGGAAACATAGGCTAAACTAGTCTTGCTCTTGATAGATGATGCCTCAGCTCCAAGAGTTCCATCCAATTAGCATTCAGTCAGTAATAATGTGTGTGAATGGGAAAGTGCAAGGCTTGCCTGGCTGAAGACAGAAGAACATGCATAATACATTTTAACTCTCCTAGTGCAGCAGGAGATGAAACAATGGTGACTTCTCCTGCCCCATTTCTGCTCTCCAGCCTCCTCTCTTACCTGCAGCAAGCGATCAGGGCTCCAGGTGGACACATAACACAGCAAGTATGGGATATAACAGTGGTGTCCAAACTTTTTTCAAAGAGGGCCAGATTTGAGGAAGTGAAGGGCTGTGAGAGCCAACCAAAGTTGTTGACCTTCTTTTAGGATTGAAGTTGTTGAGCTTCTTTAAGGATTGAAGTTTTTGAGGTTTATTTTAGGATTTTTATTTTGAGGTTTATTTAAGGGACTCAGGTGGCGCTGTGGGTAAAACTTCAGTGCCTAGGACTTGCCAATCGCATGGTCGGCGGTTCAAATCCCCGCGGCGGGGTGAGCTCCCGTCTTTCGGTCCCAGCTCCTCCCCACCTAGCAGTTCGAAAGCACCCCTAAGTGCAAGTAGATAAATAGGTACCATTTTATAGCAGGAAGGTAAACGGCGTTTCCGTGTGCTGCGCTGGTGCTGGCTTGCCAGAGCAGCCTCATCACGCTGGCCATGTGACCCGGAAGTGTCTCCGGACAGCGCTGGCTCCCGGCCTCTTAAGCGAGATGAGCACGCAACCCCAGAGTCGGACACGACTGGCCCATACGGGCAGGGGTACCTTTACCTTTACCTTAGGATTTTACCCCAGGAAATAAACTGCCACAGGGGCTGGATTAAACCAACTGGCGGGCCAGATTAGGCCCCCAAAACGGACTTTGGATGTGGCTGGGATATAACATGGCCAGGGAAGGAAGGAGGGATCTTGCTCTATCTAGAGACTTAACAGCAGACGTTCCCAACTTTTGGCCTGGCAACCCTGAAAAGCAGAGCAGGGGAAACTCTGGCCGATTGGCCAATTGTGGTCCGTGAGGCCGTTTCCCCCAAGTCACACCCACCTGTTCATCAGCTGATATCTCTGGTGGGATGACATGGTTTAATTCTGCCTCAGCTGTCTGTCCTTGAGAAAGGACAGCACAGCCGAGGCAGCAGGATTTAATTTTCGCTCACCATCTGATAGCAGAGAATAAATCCTGCTTCAAAGGACTGTTTAAAGCAGGTTGTGCATTTCTTGTGAGCGGGCGGAGGGGATCAGCACTGGGGTTGGGGAGAAGAGTTTTTCCGTGAAAAGTATGCAATGGGACCAGAGCACTGAGAATGTGGAACTGCCACCCAGATGCCACATTCAGGAAAACCACTTCCATTCAAGAGAACTCAGAAGTCCAAACTCATGGAGCCAAATATGAAATAGTGGCTTAGAAAGAGGGGCGGAAACACACCCGGGATTGGGGAAGAGAACACTTTTGAGTGCATTCCCTCCCAAATATTTGCTTTCAGTTCCAGAAATGAGTTTATAGTCCACTTCTGGTTTTACCACAAACTTTCCTCCCCACCTCATTTCAGCAGCTGAATTTGAAAAAGAAGTGATTGTTCTTGTTAAATAGCTGAGAGTTGGAAATCCTGGGTGATCTGCTCCAAGTTACCCAGAGACCTATCAGTAGATCCCGATCTGCCCAATCCCATTTTAATATATTGAGAACCAACTGCCCTTACAACCACATCCAGCTCAAGTAATAAAATAAAATCCATTTAATTAAAAAGGTTCATGACTGTATTTTAGAATATTCTGAACAAAGGAGTCTTTGTTCACTGGCTTTGTTCTGTTTTATATGTTTGCTGTTAAATGCTTCAAATTCTCCCATTTAAAATCAACGAAAGAGCAGGGGAATGGGTGATGTGTGGTCAGACTTGCTTGCTACTCTGCTGCCCACCCTCTAATTGTCAATATTAAATGCCTGCCTCTTTTCTGCACCTCTGCTAACCCCCATTACCTCACCTGCCTTGTTTTAAACTCAGCTCATCTGGCCATATCCACTATAATCAAAAGCAATAAACCAGAAGTAGTAAAAGAATAGCCTGTGCCTGACCTCATCTAACTTACGAGGATAACCTATTAAAAACACCACGTTCCAGAAATTCAGACTTTGTCTTTTTGACACAGGTGGCCCTCAGCACTTTCCCAGCTTTTATGCCCACACTCTCTTTCACAATGGTCCTATATTTTGTGCCTGAAGCCTTGATTTATCAGTAGGGATGAAAACTTTCGTTTTTTATAAGTTTATAACAAAAAACATTGTTTTTATATTTTGTTGGAAGCTGCCCAGAGTGGCTGGGACAACCCAGTCAAATGGGCATGGTGCAAATAGTAGTAGTAATAAATAATAATAATAATAATAATAATAATGGTAAAGGTACTCCTGACCATTAGGTTTAGTTGTGGACAACTCTGGAGTTGCGGTGCTCATCTTGCTTTATTGGCCGAGGGAGCCGGTGAACAGCTTCCGGGTCATGTGGCCAGCATGACTAAGCCGCTTCTGGCGAACTAGAGCAGTGTTTCCCAACCTTTTTTGGGCAAAGGCACACTTGTTTCATGAAAAAAATCTCGAGGCACACCACCATTAGAAAATGTTTAAAAAATTAACTCTGTGCCTATATTGACTATATATAAAGTAACTCTCTTTAATAGGAATCAAATAAACACAAAGAAAGTATTTTATAATTACTTTATTATGAAATAGTAAGTAAACAGAAATATGAAAAATTATAAAATACTTTATTCATTTACCTTTGAGGTTTGTCTCATGAAAGTTGCCTGTTTCTCCGTGTTTTCACGCAGGCGAACAAAATAGTCCGCATTCTTGTTTTGAAGCGAAGGGTGTTTCGTTTGGAGATGGCGTTTAAGTTTGCTTGGGACCATAGCACTGTTAGCTAGCTTTTCACCACACACCACGCACAGTGGAGTTGGTTGGTTTGCATCTCCGGTGAAAGTAAATCCAAATGAAATATAGCTTTCGCTATATTGCCTTGTGCTGGAGAATTTGCTTGAGCTAACCATCTTTGCTTTCTTTTCATGCCCACTCATACTTGGGCTCTCATCTGGCTCCAAATTTTGTTCAGAGTCCAGTTCTTTTCTTTTCAAAAACTTTTCCATCACTGCAGTATCCGGCTATCCAATTGCCACTGACAAACGGATACAGACCCCTTTTTTTTACAGCACAGCTCGCACAAATGTACACGGAACACCCTTTTCGAATTAAAACACACAGTCTCACGAGAGCAAGGAGCAGCGATTTTATATTTTACAAAAAGAAGTCGCTAGTCCTCATGGTGACAGGGTGGAAAATATTTAAAAGCAGAACCACCTTGAGGAAGGTGGAGCCATATCACATCCGGGCAGGAGGCCTAAATTGGTGGAACGCTCAGGCCCCGCTTATTCAAAGAGGACACCAGGCAACGTCTCAGGGTATTAAGAACCCTGAGCTAGATTAATGTCCCCAAACGTCATGGTTTGTGCCAACCTACTGACACTCCACAAAGCTTCTTAACCATGTTTGTATGAAAAAAAAATGGGGTGCTGCGGCTCTCCCAACCCACTAACTACCAGCACGCTTCAACACAATGCCGTGCGCGGCAAGAGCCCAGGCTTTCTGATCCAAGCCGCTTTCCTTAGCGCTTCCGGGCAAAGCCGAGAACATGCTACGAAGCGCACACACGTGTACAAAAAGTCCTGGCTCAGCCGCGAGTTGGCGCAGGCAGATGCCGTCCTGGAGGCAAAAGCCGTCACATGGGGATTTTCTTCCTCCCTCCTTTAAATTTGGAACGTACGGCGCGCGCTCCCTTCACGCCTAGGGGGATTCCCCCCTCCCCTTCCCGCTCTCTCTCTCTCTCCCTCCCTCCTTTGGCGCGCGCTCCCTTCACGCCTAGGGGGATTCCCCCCTCCCCTTCCCGCTCTCTCTCTCTCCCTCCCTCCTTTGGCGCGCGCTCCCTTCACGCCTAGGGGGATTCCCCCCTCCCCTTCCCGCTCTCTCTCTCTCCCTCCCTCCTTTGGCGCGCGCTCCCTTCACACCTAGGGAGATTCCCCCCTCCCCTTCCCGCTCTCTCTCTCTCCCTCCCTCCTTTGGCGCGCGCTCCCTTCACGCCTAGGGGGATTCCCCCCTCCCCTTCCCGCTCTCTCTCTCTCCCTCCCTCCTTTTCTCCACCCACACGCCTCCCTTTACGGCTGCTCTGCGCGTGCGCGTTGCTGCGACGCTCTTCCAGTCTTTCCCTGCACCGTGGGAGGTAAGTGCTGGCTCCTGACGCGGGTGCGTGCGGTGCCCCCTCCCCCCCCGACCGCCTTCCTCCCACGGCACACCAGGCAACGTCTCGCGGCACACTAGTGTGCCGCGGAACACTGGTTGGGAAACACTGAACTAGAGCAGCGCACGAAAATGCCGTTTACCTTCCCGCCGGAGCAGTACCTATTTATCTACTTGAACTTTGATGTGCTTTATTTAATAAAGCACTTAATTTATTTATTTAATAATAATAATTTTTTAGAACTTGTGCAAAGTGCCTCTCCATTGTGAAAGGAAGACATTTCTGATTTAAAAAATCAGAATGAAAAAATAGAATGTCTCTGAATGTGTAGAGTGTTCCTTCTGAAAACTCTCTTCCCCAACCCAGCAACTTATAGCATCTTGTAGGCAACAATGAAAACGCCACAGACATCCTCCAGGATTTGCACTCTCTCCCCTCGGCAGCTGAACTAGAGGATGCAACACTAGCTGGGTCAGTTCTCGTTGACAGGGCTGTCTCAGGAATTCATCTCCGTGTTGATGTTGGCAGGGCTGGTTCAGAGAGATGTGAAGGCACCTGAGAACACAAGAAGAACCTCCTGAATGGCCCATCTGGTCTAGCATCCTGTTCTCACAGGAGCCAACCAGATGCCTGTGGAAAACCAGCAAGCAGGATTCAAGCACAAGAACACTTTCCCTTCCTGTGGCTTCCAGAAACTGGTTCTTAGAAGCATTAATGCCTCCAGCTGTGTAGACCATAGCCTCTGCTAGCTCTCTCCAACATGACTTTGTCTAATCCTCTTTTAAAGCCTTCTTGGCTTGGTGGCCATCACTGCCCCCTGTGGGAGTCAGGTCCATAGTTTAACCATGTGCTGCATGAAGAAGTACTTTATCTGTCCTGAATCTTCCAACATTCAGCTTCATTGGACATCTAGGAATTCTAGTGTTACAAGAGAGTGAGAAAAACTTCTCTCTAGGCACCTTCTCCATGCCTTGCACAGTTCTATAAGCTAGGAGGTCCAATTCAACCTAGAACCCTTAGACACTGCATCAGAATAGGCAATACCCAAATTCTGCTAGCAAGTTACAATTAGACCCTGTTACACTGATTTTGGCATGGGGCGATCAAAGGTCACAAATGACTAAGAGAGACATGTGTGTAAGAATAAGCAAAACATGCCTGGGAGATTCTACCAGCAGATCACACCTCTGTGCTACATGAAAAGGTCAGAAGGTGCCAGAGTTGCAAGACAATCTGAGTTGGGAAACAATTCCTTTCTGACCTCGGTTGACTCGGGATTCTGCCAGACCAATCCTGTCATTGCAGATCTCCCCATCTAACAATAGGGAAATTTTAGAGTCCAGGTGGAAGCTCTCTATAAGGGCAGCAGCCTGCTTGCATGTGCCAGTCCATTTTCAGTGTACAATCCTCCTAGCTAGTCAGGGGTTTTCATGCCTGCCACCATCTCTTGTGATTTATACGAACCATCTCTTGGCATGGAGAAAGCTATTTCAATATGTAGGTTGCCAATTAGGAGACTCGGGCTTAGCAGTGCCATCTTATGCAGAAGTGGCCCTATTATGTTCTGTAGAACTACCCGCTACATAAATGTGCATGATTGCAGCCTAAGTGTGTAAGAGCAGCTAAAACGCTAGGGCACTTGCCCTGAAAACTCCTTCCTTGCAATGGGGGTGGTGAGTGACAGAGGCATGGGCTGCTCCAGCATATTGGGAGGGGCCAACATGAGGTCACACGATGTTCTGAGGTCACATGATGTCATGAGGAGCCAGGGGGCTGAGCCCTCTGAAAAATTAAGGGGACTGGCTCCCTCAAAAAAATACATGGGGGGGGGGGGGGAGAGCCAAAACTGCTTCTGTGCCTTTGGTGAGACAGCTCAAATTCTCACTCCCTGGTTGTATTTATGATATCTATTTTGGAAAATGAGACTTATTTGGTCTGTAATAATAGTTCCATTTTAAATGTGGCACTTTAAAAAAATACACTCTCAGAGCACTGTAGCAGGAACCCCCCCACCCCAATCATTCTGTTTGTATAAACCACACACTCACACACTATATACACCACATTTCTGTTATAAATTCATAGAAAATCAACCATACATCGGATTTGCACTGTTCCATTTTTATTTTACTCCATATGACAAGAACTAACAAAGGGGGGTGGCTTAATCCTGGTCAGCCATAATCCCTTCACCGTCTCAGCACATCCACAGGAGCCCTGCCCATGCCAACCCTGATGATCCCAGACAGAGGACAATCAAGATCACAAAGAACTTGCATATGGGAGTGGATTCAACATGGACTGAAACAAAGGACACTGATCAGATCTTCCCTCAGGGGGCAGGAAACTGCAAAATTCCCTTTGTCTCCTGGAAGTTCCTGGAAGTGACTCAGGGGGAGGGGGAAGGGAAGAACCAGCCAGGTGACAAGACACTCAGGTTACCACCACAACTCCTCCCCCAACCCCTCCTTTCTGTAATGTATGCCTCCCTCAGCCCCTCCTTTCTGTAATGTATGCATGATGTCTCTGGGGGTGGGCTAGACCTAGAGGAGGGGAATTTCAAAAGTTTTTATAAGACCTTGCACACTATTCTTCTGGGTCTTTTCCTCTCTCCTGCACGTGAGGGGAACACCCTGTTGCAACAGTTCAATAAAGGCCAAGCCTACAGGCTGCTGTTTTGCTCCAAGTTATCCTGGTTGGTGTCTTTGTTTTGTCCAAGAGAACCCTCGAAGTTTCCGTTAACAGCACTCCCCCCCTTTTTCTTTCTTGTGCTTTCTTTCTCAGCCCCCCCCCAATTCTCTCCCCCAACCTGTCCCATATTTTGCCCGACCAAAGGTGATAACCCGAACCCATCCTCATCCTGACAAGCAGAATGTAACCATCACTGGAAGGAGGACATCACAGTCACTGCTCCCCACAAGTAACCACAAAGGGTAGCCTTAAAGTTCACTCAGTGAGGTTACCTTGGGTATATAGCTTATGTTTTGAAGAAAGACCTCTATATAAAGCCATTGTTTTTGCTCCCGGACCTCACAGTAGTTCCTGTCTTTTAAATGGTAATAACTGAGGGAGGCGGGTGTCTGATAATCCCAGGACCATACTGAAGGAAGGCAGCAAACTTTGGTAGCACCCACCATTATTTCTTTTAAAAGAAAATGAATTATTTTCCGTGACTGTTTTTAATTCAACCACTAGAGAGCAAACTTCTTCTTTCTATCAGGCTGTGATTTATACTCGGAAGGAGAAGATGAAGCACGCATTTGTGCAATACTTTCGAGCTTGAAAACTTCTTTAAAATAGAGAAATGTACATGTGGGTGACCTAGAAAAAAATAATTGTGTGTGTTTTAAAATTGGGTGGTCTAATTTTCAAAAGAAAGGAGAGCAAACTAAACAAGAGTGCCTTTGTGCATAGTTTTCAGAATATGGAGGTGCGCTAGGTTCTGTTCTAACATTTCCTTCTTCTAAACCCCCCAAACAGGTCATGTTTTTCAAGGTCCTCTCCCACAACTAGTGGTTCTCCATAGAAAAATATTTGAAAATATTCAGTGATGAAGGTATAGTTATAATGATTAGGGCTCAGACCTGCTTTATTTATGGCAGTAAAACTGCATAGAGAACCTCAAGGACCTCTGAGTGGACAATAAGTATTACCAGCAAGATTTTAACATGTTTGCCAGCCTTTGAAAACCCACAGTGATCAAACTGGAGTTTCACCTGTCTGATGCTCAAGTCCCTGTCTTGTGACTGTGTGTCATGCTGTTGGTACGGCTCTTTCATGTGCCAAATGAGCTTGTATGGGGGGGGGGAGATAGTTGTCAAGATCAGATATACAGATGGGGACTTTGGCATTTTCAACAGCTTCCTTGCTGATCTCCTTCCCAGCTCCCGTCCTGAAAGCAAACCTGTGCCAATATTCTTTAACGACACATCTGAGAACAGAAGTTCATACCCTTTTTGAGAATAACTGGCAGCAGGGTTTACAGCGCACAAAAGGCAATGAGTTTAATAGCGTTAATTGCAACCGTCTATTACCTAACTTCTGGCGATCAATGTACCATGCATTTAAAGTGCGTCAACTTTCACGATCAGACAGCTAAGGACCTGAAGTGACACGCAACACAATCTCTGCTCAGAATTAAGTCCTCCTGACTTCAAAAGGACTGACTGTAGTAAATGAGTTTAGGATTGTAGCTTCAAGGTACTTTAAATTCATATGGAATTAGTCCAAGAGTCGCCAGTGTGGCACTCAAGGGCACTCAACCTTTTCATAGTAGTTTGAAATAAGTTTCTTTTTGGCAACAGAAGATGTAACTGAGGCATGGGGGTGATTTCAGCATGTTGGAGTGTAGTGCCCACAACAGTTTCTCTGGCTGGCCAATGTGCCCACAGGTTCAACAAACTTTGCATTCTGCATCCATCAGTTTATTCCACCCATGTACAAGAGGGAAGTGTCAGCAGGCTTGAGGAACCCCAAGGGTTTGCATGTGTACGAAAGAAATCATATCTAATGGTGGATGTGCCCCCAAAGAGCCCAATGAAGACTAATATTTTCAGTGAGTACAGAGTGCTGGCTGACTGTTACATGGTGGGGGTTAGGGATGCGGGCGGCACGTGGTCTAAATCATTGAGCCTCTTGGGCTTGCTGATTCGAAGGTTGGTGGTTCGAAGCCGCTCAACAGTGGTGAGCTCCCGTTGCTCTGTCCCAGCTTCTTTCAACCTAGTAGTTCAAAAGCATGACAGTGCAAGTAGATAAATAGGTACCGCAGTGGCGGGAAGGTAAAAGGCATTTCCATGCGCTCTGGTTTCCGTCATGGTGTCCCGTTGCACCAGAAGTGGTGTAGTCAGGCTGGCCACATGACCTGGAAAGCTGTCTGTAGACAAATACCGACTCCCTCGGCCTGAAAGCGAGATGAGCACCGCAACCCCATAGTCGCCTTTGACTGGACTTAACCATCCAGGGGTCCTTTACCTTTTACCTTTTTACCTTACAGGGTGGGACTGGGCAGGTAGGGGAGGGAAAATGGAATGGAGTATCCTGGAAGAGGTTATGCTTGGCTGGCTGGAATACTGGAGCACACCACAGGCACCACGTGTTTACCTTGTTTTGCACTCAGGAGGGATTTTTTCATTATCACAATCTGGATTTGTCTGTGCATTTGCCAAAGAGGTTAGCCTCTCCTGGAATAGCACAAGAGAGATTTAATGTTGCTTTTCTTCCATCCTCTTCTGTCCCAGTGTTGTAAACATAGCAAAAATCTTGGCATTGGTACCCAATTTGGCTTCCCACAGTGTCTTGATTCTCAGAGGAAACATCTTAAAGCATCTTGATTCTCAATGAAATTACCTGGATGAGCACCTAGAACCCCCCAGAATCTTGTGTGCAGCTCAGCAGAGATTTGGGTTTGACATGGTACCTTTGTCACAGTGCTGCTCATATTCTGCTCAAATACCAGCACAGCAATCAGACTAATTTATGAAAATCATGATCATTTTTGTGATTTATTCTGGGAACACAATAAAGATTTCCTTGGCACAACGTTGGGATGTTTGCTTTGGCACAGGCTAACGCACCCTGCTCTGAACAATATTGAATGCTAAATCATTTGGATGGATCAACATATCTGGAGTAATTGTGCCGCACCACCATCTTCTCATTACCTGGCATTAAAAGAAGCAGCAAAACCCAGCCCTTCCCGAAATCTCCCCACAACACGGCATTGCCCATGTGTGCTTGCTAGGTCAAACTGCTGGGAAGTGCTCAGACAGACAAAGCTTAAAATAAAAAGAGTCACAAGGCAAAGTAAGTGGAACAGCACACATTTCCGTAACAGCTGTGCAGCCAGCCCCTTTGTTCTGTGATTAATTGCACAGCCCAAACGGTGTCTGTGTAAATTCAGCCCAGGCAGCTGGCAGGCAGGTTGCAAACACCTCTGCATGCACTCTGGACAACACAGTGAGCTCTCAATGTCTCGTTTCTCTGCTCAGCTGGCTCAGAAGAGATGGTGGTCTAAATGCTGACAGCCGTAATTCAGGTATAGGGAAGGATGTGTACATTTCCCACTTAAGGAAGGTAGATTTCTGGGGTGGTGGTGATGGTGGTGGTGAATATCCATGTCATTACCAAGGAGACAAGTTTAGTCGTTGTTTGAGGACTATCCCTGCCTCCAGGTCTGGTCCTGACCGGAAGGATACAGAAATCAGCAAGGGAAACCCACATGACCTGAAAGTGTTGCTGTGCAATGCCAGGTCAATGATGAATAAAACCACTGCCATCCACGACCTGATTGTGGATGGAGGATTTGACCTGGCATGTGTGACAGAGACCTGGTTGGATGAGGCAGATGGGCCTGTCCTTGCCGCTGCTTGCCCACCAGGTTTCTCTTACACACAGCAACCCAGGTCATGTGGGCGGGGAGGGGGGGTTGCAGTGATTTTTAGGAAGTCATTAGTCTGCACCAGGCATCCTATTGGGAAGACCCAGTTCTCTGAGTGCATGTTCTGGAAGTTGGGCAATAGGGGCAGTACAGGATTCCTATTGGTGTACTGACCTCTCCGCTGCACCAAGGATTCCCTGCCCAAGCTGCTTCAGGTCATGGCGGATATGCTCCTGGAGACACATAGCTTGGTTGTCCTGGGGGATTTTAATATCCATGCCAACACGACCTTACAAGGGGCCGCTCGGGACTTACTGGAAAGCATGGCCTCCATAGGGCTGTCCCTGAATAAGTTTGGCCCAACTCATAGCCGCGGACATGCCTTAGACTTGGTGTTTACCTCTACGGATGTTGGTGATCTGACATTAACTAAAAGCGAAACAAAAGAAGTGCCATGGTCAGATCACTTCCTGGTGCAACTGGACTTCTCCGTGACCCTTCCCCTCTGCAGGGAGGTGGGACCGATTCGGATGGTCCGCCCCCGCCACTTAATGGATCCAATTGGCTTGTTTTATCCCAAGTTGATGGCCTTTCAGCTGGAATGCGGAGTTAACCAGGGCTATTGACTGTCTGGCTGCGAAGCGCCCTCTCCGATTGCATGGAGCTTCTTAAAAAAACATCTTTAGACCCAGCCAATTTGGCGATTATCGCCCAGTCTCAAATCTTCCATTGTTGGGCAAGGTGATTGAGTGGGTGGTTGCCAAACAACTCCAAGCACGCCTGGAGGATGCGGACCATTTGGATCCCTTCCAATCGGGATTCAGGCCTCACCATGGGACTGAAACTGCCTTGGTTATGCTGGTTGATGATCTCCGGCGGGCTAGGGACAAAGGTGAGAGCTGTTTCCTAGGCCTGCTGGATCTCTCAGCGGCCTTTGACACCATCGACCATAGCATCCTTCTGGACCGTCTAGAGAAGCTGGGAACTGGGGGCACTGTCATACAGTGGTTCCGCTCCTTCCTCCTGGGCCGTGTTCAGAAAGTGGTGGTGGAGAATGAGTGTTCAGACCCCTGGGCTCTCACTTGTGGGGTGCCGCAGGGTTCCGTCCTCTCCCCCATGCTTTTTAATATCTATATGAAGCCGCTGGGAGAGATCATCAGGGGGTTTGGGCTGGGTGTTCATCAGTATGCAGATGACACCCAGCTCTACCTCTCCTTTAAATCAGAACCAGTGAAGGTGGTGAAGGTCCTGTGTGAGTGCCTGGAGGCGGTTGGAGGTTGGATGGCGGCTAACAGATTGAGGTTGAATCCTGACAAGACAGAAGTACTGTTTTGGGGGGACAGGGGACGGGCGGGTGTGGGGGATTCCCTGGTCCTGAATGGGGTAACTGTGCCCCTGAAGGACCAGGTGCGCAGCCTGGGAGTCATTTTGGACTCACAGTTGTCCATGGAGGCACAGGTTAATTCTGTGTCCAAGGCAGCTGTCTACCAGCTCCACCTGGTACGCAGGCTAAGACCCTACCTGCCCGCGGACTGTCTTGCCAGAGTGGTACATGCTCTTGTTATCATCCTCTTGGACTACCGCAACACGCTCTACGTGGGACTACCTTTGAAGGTGACCCGGAAACTGCAATTAATCCAGAATGCGGCAGCTAGACTGGTGACTGGGCGTGGCCGCCGGGACCACATAACACCGGTTCTGAGAGATCTGCATTGGCTCCCAGTACGTTTCCGAGCACAATTCAAAGTGTTGGTGCTGACCTTTAAAGCCCTAAACGGCCTTGGCCCTGTATACCTGAAGGAGCGTCTCCACCCCCATCGTTCAGCCCAGACACTGAGATCCAGCGCTGAGGGCCTTCTGGCGGTTCCCTCATTGCGAGAAGTAAGGTTACAGGGAACCAGGCAGAGGGCCTTCTCGGTAGCGGCGCCTGCCCTGTGGAACGCCCTCCCAGCAGATGTCAAAGCAATAAACAACTATTTTACTTTTAAAAGACAACTGAAGGCAGCCCTCTTTAGGGAAGTTTTTAATGTTTGATGCTGTACTGTTTTTAATATTCAGTTGGAAGCCGCCCAGAGTGGCTGGGGAAACCCAGCCAGATGGGCGGGGTATAAATAATAAATAATAATAATAATAATAATAATAATAATAATAATAATAATTATTAAATATCCCCCCACCCCCAGAAAAGTGGGTGGTAGACCAAATAACTTTGGGAACCTCTTGTTTAGAAGATCCTTATGCTTCAGGGCTTTGTTTTTAGAATGCTTTCCTAGGAGGAGACGGAAGCAAAAATATCAGACATCCGAAGGGAGCCCTGTTTAGGGAAGTTTTTAATATTTAATGCTGTATTGTTTTTAACACTCGATTGGGAGCTGCCCAGAGTGGCTGGGGAAACTCAGCCAGATGGGCGGGGTTTAATAATAATAATAATAATAATAATAATAATAATAATAATAATAATAATTTAAGAAAGCCACGTCTGGCAAGCATTTGTGCATCTCTGATGGAAAGACTCTCATGCTCATGGACCATTATATTCTGATGTAGTCCAACAGTGCCCCCTAGAGTCTCTGGGAGTTGGCACCTCCTGTGGTGAATCACAAATAGACAGATAGCTTGGGTTTTGTTTTCAAATACACTGTCTTGTGTTGATCCCTTTTTATATACAGAAATACAGGAAGCGTCTAGCTTAGTAATGTTGACACTAACTGGAAGCGGCTCTGCAAAGTTTCAGGCAGGGAGTCTTTCAATTGGGGGGGGGGATTGGGTGGCCCACAAAAGCATATAGGGGGCTGAATACAATCCATGGGCCACAGGACTGGCACTTCTCTAAACTGTCTCCAAAGTGCTCAGATTCCACCTCCATAAGTGGGTTGTCCATTTACATGACCACCTGCCATCATTAAGAAACATTTACATCCTTTTGTCGAAGGCTGTGAATAGTGTTCAAGTCCACAAAACCTGTTGACGATACTCACACAAACACACACACTTATCTCAGCATTACTCCCTTACTAGTGCTATGAAGTGATTTTTTCAGCTTGCAGAAGTCCCAGGAGCTTTGAAATATATGTTTGCCCTGAGGCTAGAGTAGTAACCAGCCTGTATTTCAGATATTATACTCTGAGTCTTGGGAATGGTGTTCTTTTGCTCTGAGTCTCACGGGGAATACATAACAATGCGAAATCTGCTTTGTTGGCTGAGACAACGTTCGCTTCAGCTTGTAAAGAAAATAAACCTTTTCACTGCTCTTTTATCCTTCTCTTTCATCGGGCTGCAAAATGCAGCAATTTTCTTAATTCCTCTCTCTGTTTCTCTGTCTGAAATTAGCTCCATAGCCCTTATCTCTGCTGAGGGCCATGAAGGCATGCTATTATACTAATCAGTTCCTTATCTATTTTCTTCCTTCCTCTGGTTTCTTTCCAGAAAATGTGTCTTCTGGGACACATTTTGAAGTAATGGGAAAGAAGATAAGTAAACCTATGGTCGTAAGGTGTCAGGGCTCTGAAGAGTGGCTCTGAAGATTGTGTGGCAGAGGCAGGGGACCAGGGGAGTGACCCAGGAGAGGGGACAAGTGATTTATGGAGTGTCATGCCAACCACAAGACAGGAGCACTGGGGGGCCTCCAGAATCTGCCTGTCTCCTCCCACTCAGCCACCCTACAGCTGGGGGGGGGGGGAGGCAGCGGGCGGACCATTCAGGCAGCATGGAGAGACGCATGGCTCGGGTGCGCTGCAGGCCCCGCAGTGAGTGCCGCCCGGCATTTTGTCACCCCCCCCCAGTGGTGACACCTGGGGCGGCCCACACCCACCGCACCCCCTTCCTCCGCCCCTGCATTCCCCCCACAATAAAGATTAACCCCATTGTTGTTGAACAGTATGCCAAACACATCTGTGCTAATCTTCAGGATGCTTAACTACTTTTGAGTGTAGAGAAAATGGAGGTGACAGAAACCAGCATTATTGATATTTGTGGATTCAGTACATCCAACACATCTTGGCTATCCTAATTAATGTGTGAGCAAGATTGACTCCAAATGCTGTTGAAGGGGTGGGGGCACTCGGGGTCAATATCTTCCTTTTTACAAGCTGCAGAACTGTAAATTATGACTACAAAAACTTGTGAACTGACCAGACTTGAGCAAATTCTGATGAGTAAATGCTTAGGGTTGTTTTGTTTTTTTTAAATCATATGTTGCTTTGGAACATATGGAATATACGGGAATAAGGGATGTACATAACCGTTTATTTGTATCACAGAGTTTTGTACTTTAATACTAGAAGACGCTTGGCTCATAGAACAAACCCAGATCCTCTTTGTTGCCACTGAATCCACAAGCAGCCTGAGTCAGACTTCACTACAAACCGTGGGTTGCTTTAAGTGATACATGAAGTGGTCTCTTGTGAACCAATGGTAATCATGTGATTCTATTGTTTGCTACAGGAAAGTACATCTTAATCTCCAAGTATAGATTTATTTTACAGAAAGCATCCAGATAATTCTATAGTTGTTATGTTTTTATTCTTTGTGCCTCACATTTTAGAGGCTGCATGTTAAGAGTATGCTAGTGTTTCTAGCATGAAAAGCTAAGGGATACGATCTCCTCCTTTACAAAACACACTTGCAAAGATTTCAGCATGTAGGTTATGAGATGGATTCTATTATCCACGCCCCCATCTATGATAATACTTTAATTGCCTCTTTACAAAAATCTCATTACATTTCCTTTTTCATGTAAAATATATCCATTGCTGTTAGTCAATATGAATATAGTTCTCTGCTTCCAGCTGCAGTATCAATTTATTGTGGTGCAAAAGATTTTGATTAACCTGCAAATGATTTTCCCCCCTTTTTTGGCAGTGTCTGCTGGCTTTATCTAAAATTTGCAGAACCGCTGCAGGCAGCATTTGCCGCAAAGGAACGAATGCACTTTGCTCTTGCTATTATAATTTAATCTTTGAAAACATAATTATTTTTGCTTATTCAATCTTTCACAAAGCTACTCTGTACACATTCCAAAACAAGAGGAATGAGAGCTCTCTCTGGTGTTCACCCCCACCCTCGTTCCAGCTTTCTACAAACACAGGAAAAGAAATAAGTTTGTTTATGTTACATTACACACTTCAGCATTCTTCACTCTGCCTGTCATAGAAATTGCTCATGAGCTTACAGTGAACATCACAGAAATGGTGACAATAAAACAGCTCTGATAATAGGCAAGCAAGCTCTGTGCTCAACCAAAAGTTGACATGTAAATGTCAAGATGATGCTCCATCATCCACATTGCCAGAAGCATTAGTCTGTGTCCACACTGACTATGTAACTTTAGCCAGTCTGCTCTTGCAGTTAATGCCCACACTCACTTTCCAACCTTCTCACTGCTTCCACTTTTCTCTCGCCTCTTCTTGTTTTCGAGGTGCGATCGTGGTTTCTTTGCAACCCTTCATCCTTCTCTTATGAGGCCGGCCTCTCCCCTCCTCGGTTTGGAGTGTGCTTGTCCTTGGCACCCTGTCCAGCCTGCTTTGCCCGCCCACGCTGCAAAGACAAGGTACCCTGGGATGTGCTTTGATTATGCACGTTCTGCTGTGCAGAACCTCCATACAGAAGCGTGCTGCTAGCTCAGTGCAAGAAGCCTCTGTGCAGACATACCATGCTGCAACTCAGTGGTAGAGGATCTAATCTGCATGCAGAAGGCTCCAGGCTCAATCCCCAACATCTCCAGGTGGACCTTGGAAAGATCCCCTGCCTGAAACCCTGGAAAACTGCTGTGAATCAGTATAGGCAATACTGAGCTAGGTGGACCAATGATCTGACTGCACACACACACGATAAAACACATTTGAAGCACATTTCCCGCCTCAAATAATTCTGGGCAATGTAGTTTGCAGGAAAAGTCTCTCGGTGAGGGGTGAACTACTGTGCCCAGAATTCTGTGACGAAAATACTGTAACATGCTTTGAATGTGCTTTAAATGTATGCAGCCATACACAGGCAGCTTCCTATGTTCCTATTTCTGCTAAGTATGATTTTCTGAACGCCTTTGTCGGTAGGCTTTGGGAGACAGGGGAGGGGTATGTACAAGCCACACAGCATGGGCGCATAACCTGTATAGAATGTTTGTATCTGTCCACATGGCAAATTTAGGGAATTACCTTGCTGACTCCATATGGGGAAATAAAGGAGAGAAGAATGAGCCTGGTGACTGCAACAGTTTGGCACTGGTTTGGAGGTGACCCCAAATTTTGGGGTTCATAGTTAATGTTAAGTACAAACCCCATGTCTGATGTATCAATTGCTAAATTTGTGGGATGCTGCAAAACGTGGGGTTTTTGCTGCAACCCCCCCTGCAAAACTTTGGCACAGGTGTGGAGGGGATCCCAGATTTGGGTGTTTGTAGTTAACTTTACTAGCCTGTTGAGTACTTTCGCTTTTGTGTTTCACAGCACAGAATGTTGAAGGATAACTCTTGTCATCACCTCACAGCCTCAGTTCTCCATCAGTAAAAGTGAGAATAATAAGCAGTTACAAGACAGTTATGAAAAAAGGAAAGCGTTTTATGAACTAACAGCACAGTACTGTACATGCCTCAATAGTTAGCCCCACTGAGTTCAATGGTGTATATAGGATTGCAGCCTAAATGTGTTATTCATAACTCATATTCTACAGGGAAATAGATTTTAGGGCTTCTTTGTCTTCGGTAAGGTAATTCGCAAATCATTCTGGTCTAGAAGCCAAAGTCAAGGTACATTATAGGTCAATAGCACAGGTCTCATCTAAGAGTTCCAGCTCTCTGAGCTTATTTTGCCTGACAATATAAGAAGCCTTGGAGCAGGGGGAGGGGGGAAATTGCTGAAGTGAACTTTATTAGATGCAGTGATGACCTTTGGAAATCCCTTCTTAGCTCTCTAGGGAATGCTCTGTGTTTTTCCCCTCTTTGTGTCAAGTTACAATAAGGCTGATGTATCCATGGCAAAGGAAAACCTGGCAGATTTACTCTGCTTAGTGCCTATGGAATTACTATAACCATTTCAGTCACGACTATATAGTTTATTTCATGGTTATTTAATAGCAGCCACACACTGGGCTGACATCTTCATCAAGTTATCTTCTACAACCCCAAGGTCTCATTAGTGGTCAGTCACTGTAAGTTCAGACCCCATGAGTGTACTGTATATGCAAAATTAAAAAATATATATGCCCCAACATGTTTCACTTTAAACTTATTACAGTGAATTTTATTTGGCATTTTATAACTCATTCACTCAATTTGGTGAGGTCCATTTGATGCTCTTCACAATCTCTTCTTGTTTCAATGACCCTGAACAATTTAGTATCACCAGCAAACTTGGCCACTCATTACTCACTCCTAACTCTAGATCATTATGAAGAAGTTGAAAAGCACAAGTTCTGATACCAATCCTTGAGACTTTTCTCCCTTTGGAGAACTGTTCGTTTATTCCTACTCCTTGCTTTCTGCAACTTAACCTATTCCTGATCCACAAGAGGACTTCTCTTCTTATTCATCAACTGTTAAGCTCACTCAGGAGTCTTTGGTAAGTTACTTTGTTGAAAGCTTTTTCAAAGTCCAAGTACAACTGGATCGCCTCTGTCTATGTTCTTGTTGCATTCTCAAAGTGCTTGAAGAGGTTCACGAGGCAGCACTTGCCCATGCAGAAGCCATGCTAGCTCTGCTTCAGTAAGGCTTATCCTTCTATATATTTGGTTATTTTATCTTTAACAATACTTTCTACCAGTTTTCCTGGGGCAGACATTAAGCTAACTGGCCTATAATTTCCAAAGTCCTCTCCAGATCCTTTTTAAAGACTGGCTATTTTCTGGTGCTCAGTTATGGAGGCTGATCTGAGGGACGTTACATATTTTTGTTAGCAGATCAGCATTTTCACATTTGAATTGTCCACCATTATGCCAAGATCCCTTTTCTGGGTACTCACACCCCATCAGTATATATAAAGCTTGATTTTGATTTTGATTTATTCTTTTGCACCACTTTGCACTTACTTTCACACTGAACCTTATTTAACCCTTCCTTGTCCAATCACCCAGTTTGGAAAGAGCTTTCTTGAATTCTTCACAGTCTACTTTGAATTTTATCTGCCTGAACAGTTTGGTGTCATTTCCATTCCTGGCTGCCTCACTGCTCACTTCTGACCTCAGATCATTTATAAATATAGTAACACTAGTCCCACTTCTAACTTCTATCCATTGTGTCCATTTATGTCTGCCATCTTCCTATTATTTAAATAGTTGATGTTCCGTAAGAGATTTTCTTCTTTATTGAGTACTAAGAACCTTTGGATAAGGGACTTTGTCCAAAAGGTTTTGGCAAGGCCGGCTAAGTGTGAAATATAACTCCTACATAAATGCTTGTTGACCTTTTCAGAAAATACTAGATTGACAAAGCAGAATGCCCCATGTTGATTGTTGTCAGAAAGTCATTTCCCTCTTGGCATGTAACAATTTCTACTTTCATTATTATTTCTACCAATTTGTCCTGGGACAAAACTTAGGCAGATGAGTTTTTAATTCCCTAGTTTCTGCCCCACCAACCCACTTAAAAATAAAATGAAATAAGTGTTATATTAATTGGGTTACCCTCCCATCCTGTTTTAAGAAGGCTGCTTTTAATGCAGCATGCTTTACTTAAAATGTTCAGCAACCTCTCATTTCAGCTCTTCAAGAATGCTAGAGCGAATGCCACAAGGCCCTGGTTACTTTTTAATTTGTAGTTTGAAAACTAGCTCTACAATTTCACCATTTCCCACATATATTTGACATAGTACTGCAGGCACCTTCCCAGGGGCTGGGAGTGGGAGATTGTTCAGATATGAATCTCTTTCTGACACCTTCTCCAGTGATGCTGTTGCTAAGAATTCATTTAGCTGCTCTGTAAACTCCTTGCCCTTCTTTAGTATTCCTTTCACAGTTCTGGATTCTAGCAGTCGTAGCACCTCCCTGGACGATTTCCTGCTCCTGAGGTATTTAAATATTTGTTTGTAGGCCTTTAGCAATTTGCTCTCCTTATCACCATCTTGCATTTGTTTTGCCTGAATATGTTCTGCTTTTTTATTTTCCAAAACCTACACTTATTAAAGCATGGAAGGGGAACCTTAGATCTGGGGTCAAATGCAGCCCTCTGGACCTTTCTATCAGGTCCTTGGGATTCTTCCCAGGCCACAAATTTCCTGGGCCACACCTGTCACTAGCCTGGGCAATGGTTCCAAATTCCAAGGGCCATATTCCCAAGAGAGAAGTGTCTGTTGGCTGGAGAAGAAACAGAGTAGATGCCATATTCCGCTTCCTCCTCCAGTCTCCTCTTCCAAGGGAGGTTGCTTCAAGATGGCCTCTGGGACAAGCTTCCATTTCCTGACGGGAGGCTGCCAGAGAACAGCTATTATCTTTGGATCTACTTCCTCAATTAGAGCCACCATGGGCAGAGGGAAGAGAGCTATGAGGTGGGTGAAATGGTGGGAAGGGGGCCATGATACAGTGCCGTAGCTATGGGGGGGGGGGGCTAGCCAGGTTTTTGGCCCTGGGAGAAGCCTCCAGAGGGGAACCATTGAGGCTCCCAGCCTTTCTCTCCCTCCCTCTCTCTCTGTATGCAATTGTGTGTGGGGTGTGTGCCAAACTGGGTCTTTGATACCCCCCTGATATGCCCAGTTTCGAATACATGCTGAGACACAATGCTCACTGGTTGACCTTAGATAAGCTATCAGTTCTCAAGCCTGGTTGATGGTGAAGATAAATAAGACTAGAAATGTACTTTGTAAACCTGGAAACCTGTGTAGAAATTATTAGCTCTGAAGCCTTGTGACTGTTTTTAAATGTTTTCAGATTTTTAAAAAATGTATTGATTTGCTGCATTGTTATTTACTGCCCTGGGCTACTTTGGGAGGAAGGATGGAATAGAAATTTAATAAATGAATAAATCCAAAATTTGCATTCCTCCTGACATCTGGAGGCTCTGCCTTACTGCCTGCTTGAGAATATGGTTTTCTTTACCTTATTTCCCCACACATACACAAACGAGGATAAAAGTTTTCTTTAAATACCAAAGCCAACATTTGCAATTTAGATATTTTTAGACTGGGTTGACATTTTCCTCCACCATTTACCTACTGCATCTTCCACAAGGCAAGTGATTAAAATCATGCATACAGTATGGATATTAAACCATGACATTCTAAGAGCCCACTTCTAATTGCCTGGATGAAGGCAGTAAACGAAGACATGCCTTTCCGTGGATCAATTTTTTACTTGGCCGATTCCCCTACACTTCTGTACTAATGAAATAAATAAGAACAAGGAAGCTGGATGAACAAAAGCAGAGACAGCAATCAATGCCTGAGTTGGAGGAGGGTGGGTTGCTGCCCTCTCCACCCACCTCTGCAGCAGTATTTTGCAGCAGTACAACTGAGGACTTGTTTGTTTTGCTGGCAGCAACAGCCTCCACCCTACCCTAGGAGAGAAGCTGCACTGATATGGAAAATGCCAGCACTTCAGGTGTGCCTTGTAGACACTGCAACATCAGAAGCAGACCAAAATGCCTGAACTTCAGTCCAAGGTCCTGGAAGTGTTGGGACCATAGGTGTCAACTTTCAGATTTGAAAATAAGGGATCAGCAGCCTCAAAAATAAGGGATCAGCAGCCTCACCTGTCCCAGGGACAGTCTACGGGATATCTAACAATGTGGGATAGCAGCAGGAAGTAGCAGGAAACGGTGCTGGAATAAGGGAATTTCCCGCAAAAAAGGGGAGGTTGACAGCTATGGTTGGGACCCCTTCATTCCCTCCTCTTCCCCAAATTATATATGATCAGTCATTTAAGACAGCACCACTCACCTGTTAACCAGTGACAAGTGGGGAATGAGTATCCCTGGGCAGACTCTGGAAACAGCTTCCCCCCTTCTTCTCAGCTAACAGGTGATGATTGGCTTTGTTCAGGGTCAGAATCAGGACCTGGCATCTCTAGGCAGTGGCCAGGATTCTGCTGCTTCAGCATGGCCTGCCAATGGTCAGCTGGATCGAGTGTCCATTGTAATTCATACCCTCCAACATTTCTCCAATGAAAATAGAGATGCCCCATTCCATAATGATAATTTAACTATTTATACCCCACACATCTTACTGGGTTGCCACAGCCACTCTGGGCAGCTTCCAACATATATAAAAACATAATAAAACATTAAACATTTTAAAAAGCTTCCTTATAGGGTTGTCTTCAGACAGCTTGGAGGTTGGATAACTCCATATTCTCCAACATTTCTCCACTGAAAATATGGACGTCCTAAGGAAAAGTGGGACATTCTGGGATCAAATCAGGGATGTCCCAGGAAAATAGGGATACTTGGAGGGGTCTGTTAATTTCCCACAATGCATTGCAGCTGTCAGGAAGCAGGAACACAGTCAGGACCCTGGACAGGGCTGAAGGCTAAGAGATCAGCGGCTAAGCTCTGGAACTGCAGCTGGCAAATCTGCAGCTAAGACAGGACTACCGGTACTTTACCTCAGCACTGGTCTGGTCAAGAGTCTCATCCTAAAAATTCCACATGACTCCCAGCTCCATGCACACAAGTGCTGCATTTGACCAGTTTAAATGTCTGGTTCCTTTTTACGCAGTCCTTTGCTTCTTCTAGGAGAGGATTGAAGAGTCTTTTTCAGCTTGAAGGCAGCAGTCCCTTCACACCATACGTCAAGTGGTGGGCAGGGCAAGAGCAACACTGAATGGAGCAATGGATTAAAACGTAACCTTTGTCCAGCTGACTATCCCTCTCTATCCTCCACCCAAGGTAGAAGAGGCATTGTGAGAGTTCAAGGACACATTCCAGCTTCCACATTCAAGGAAGGTTTTAAGCAGAACTAGATGGGAGATGCCGCTAGGGAGGAGGTGTAACCTGAGGAGAATCCCAGGGCCACATAGAGAGGCTTCGGCCACATTTGGCCCCTTGGCCTAAGGCTCCTCACTCCTGTTCTAAGAGGATAGGTTTGGGGTGGGACAGAGGTTTCCAACCTTTTTGAGTCCATTGACCAACTACATTCTTTCTGCGGCACCCCAGTGGGGCTCAGAAGCCCAGTTATGTCACCCCTTGCCTGCAGAGCTGGCAGCCTCTCACCCTTTTCAGACACCCTCCCTTGTGGAGTGTTCCCTCAGCCTCCTCTCCCCTCTCCTTGGGAGTCCTCTGGGTAGCTGCTGCTGCTGCCCCTGCTCTCTGAGCTTCCTCACTCTGCCCCACAGGTGCCTGGGAAGTGTTGAGAATTTCCATTCCATCTTAAGGAGCAAACGTGTGGAACTGTTGCATGTCACATGTCTGTTTACATTCCAGCACAGCTTGCTGGGAACTTCCGTTGTGTTCCATTTGCTTCTCCCTGTCTCTCTGAGAAGACGAAGAGAGAGAGAGATGACATGTTTCTTTGTCCTGATTTATGACTGATAAATCTCTAGTTGTAGTATGCTTTCACAAGCCTCACGCCTATTCTGTGTGGGCAGTTCGCTTAGTGTGCGCTGGCTTTGAAGCTCGGGTTGCTGATTTACATCAGAGTAGAGGCTGATGGGTCTACGCAGTGGGATGGCTGGAAGGAGACGGCCCAGCTGGGGCTAGCCAGCTGGCTTTGCGGTCCTCTGCATGTCGACTGGAAGCACCCCCTGGCCAGCTCCAGAGGCACCATTCACCTGGGGAGCTTGTTGCCAAGGCTGTTGAAACAAACAGCTGCACAAACCTTTGGGAGGCAGAGATGCAAGAGGGCATCAGAGGGGGGAAGGAAGGAAAGAGGGGCAGAGGCCAGTGCTGCCTGCGGCACTCCTAACTATCATTCAAGGCACACTGGTTGGAAACTACTGGAGTAGGGAATTTTCCTCAAGCTTTTCCTGCTTGGTGGAGGACTCCATCATTAGTGGCAGCTCCCTGGGGTTCAATGGACAGGGCAGGATCTTTGTGTGGGGGGTAGGAGGGGGGGCTATTTGAGTTTGAGGAATGAGCCCTTCTCATTATCATAGTTCACACTGCACCATCACTCCACCTCCCAAGGCTCTTGGTCTGGGGCTGTAGCAGAAGAGACCTGAGGGTGAAAACAGTTCAATCAGCACCTTGTTTCCTTGGAATTAAACTTCATTGATTTCATCAGGAGGAGCTTGCACCCAGTTTGCAGCTACTTACCATCTCCCAAGGAACATTTCTGTTGAGGATAGAAATAAACAAGATGTTCTTTTAGCCTGTTCGCATTTGTTTTGTTTCTCTAGTGCATTTTGTAATCCTTTCTGTGAAAGACGCTTATATATAAGGAAAAATGGAACCAGAGCGGCTGGATACTTTTGCAATATTGAATCTGGAACAGAACTGTCAAAAATATTGCTAGGAGAAGCAATATCACATCTTGAAGTGGTGGTAGAAGGGCTTGTCACACAAGCATGAGAACTCTGATTAACTACAGCTAACATAGAACTCTGTACACTTTGGGATTCAACAGTTATGGGGGCAGCGAAACCTTTGTAGCATTGCAGATAGCAGTTTCCCAATTGCCTTAAGTTCGTGAAATATATTATGAAATACTCAAGGAGTGCAAAAGGCTGTATGCAGAATCATCATTGCCTTGAACATCACACTGCAATGAGACAGCATGACAGACAGATGAACACATGCATGAATCGACATGTGTTTCCTGCGTTGGTGGACATAAACGGTGGCTGTCATTCCCAGCCCACCAGCTCACAGCCCTTTAAAAAGAAATCATCATTGTACTCACTCATACACACAAAACATGTTACGTGTCTGCCTTTTGCATCAGGAATAGGCCGGATGAACTGCCCACACACTGCTGAGACGTGTGCAGATGTTCAATGCCAAGGACATGATATCGACTGCAACTGGTGGCGAAGGAAGCGCACGGTTCAGTCTTGGCCCTGCCTATAAAATTCTGTCAGGCTGAGTGTAAATGCCTATTTGAAACTACACGGATGAATCAGTAATTAAATTTAAAATGACTAGCCAACGGCTTTAATTGATATGTAAAAACCATATGTGCTTGTCAGCTTACAAATGCTAACTCACACTTATTACCATCTGCACAGACACACAAAATCCCAGTAGATTTCCGTTTTTCCTAAATGCAGGAGTGTCCTTTGAAAAGAGGCAGCTTTAAAAGTAGCAGCAGGCAGGAGCATCTAATGCCTTCCTCCACAGACATCTCAAGTAGAACTAAGGATAATCTAGTCCAGGGATGGGAAACCTCTCGCCTCAGGGCCAAACATGGACTACCGGGCTTCTCCATTTGGTCTGTGAGGCCTTTTTCAGAAACTCCACCCACCTGCCCCACGTCTGACATAAAATGTGACGCCAAGTGTGGGGCAGGTGGAGATGCAGCTGCAGAAAGCAAGATTTCCCAAGTGTCGGCTAGAAACCGGCTGACACGCCCAAGTCCTACAAAAAATTCCCTGCACATCGGGTGATGCATGGGGAGTCCACTCCTGTTTTGTGCAGTATCTGCTGGGCCCATTTTGACGTCTGCTGGTCCACAGGATGGCAAAGAAAGATCTGGCCTATGCCAACCATCTGACTATATTCCCACATGCTTAAAAGTGCCAAAAAGCAAGTTTTTAAACAGCTACTGTATCACTCCGTAATTTTGGTTTTTTTTTTAATTTTAGAACTAAAGAGGTGAGTTATCTTGGAGCCTGTGCTGCACAACTTTTCTACACTGATTGATTGATTTAGTGATTGATTGAATTTACATGCCACCCTTCCTCCCCGAGAATCCCTGGGAAGCTAACAGATATACAATTAAAAAACAACCACCACAAAGCAAGAACATTCTCAAACAGATTAAACAATTCAATTAAAAACATCAAAAAGCAGTTACAGTTAAATATATACTCCCACCCACTGATCTCGAAATTGCCAGCAGCAGTATTTTCCGGCCACCCAATGCCTGGGCAGCCAGGAATGTTTTCACATCCCATCTGAAAGTGAGTAACGATAGGGATAGGTGTATTTCACTATGGAGGGCATTCCACAACCAGGGAGCCACTCCTGAAAAGGCCCTATTATGGAACTGTGCCAACCAGTAACTCCCAGTGGCAGCACCATCAACCTAGCCTCACCTCCTGATTGTAGGGTCTGAGGTGGTTGGCATTGGCAAGGCACTCTTCTAAGTATAAATGACATCTTAGACATATACCTCATCTGGGCCCTAAAACTGAAAACAATGGTTCTCCTTTGCTAAGTGCTTTGCAGAGTATGCTTCTAATAAACAATCAGTTGTAGTCGGAGAACTTTTATGTAACCAAAAGCACTTACTAATTTTACAGCTTGAGTTTTGTGCACTAAAATTTGGTCTGCAGGGGCTCTGGTTTGAGCTATTGAATGTCACAATTAACCAATGATTGGTAATAATAGTAACTGAAAGTTTCACACAGGTGGGCAAACCGAACCAAAAAGGCACAGGAAATTATACAGACTTAACAGATTACATTGTCTATGCACCTTAATTACACTGGCATTTGAAATGGGCAGAAATGGCACATTAATTGCACTCTAAATGCATTTTCATTGCATATATTTGAATACATTAGTAAATAGTCAAACTCATACCATCTTACATGAGATAAAGTCATGCATCAAGGGGGGCATAAAAGTAATAGAATAATGTGAGAGCTTTATTGAATCAGTTACTTTAAAAAAAAATCTATTTTATATTCAGGTAGGTAGCCATGTTGGTCTGACGCAGTTGAAATAAATAAAATAAATAAAAATTTGTCCAGTAGCACCTTGTCTGAAGAAGTGTGCATGCACATGAAAGCTTATAACTAGAACAATCTTAGTTGGTCTCTAAGGTGCTACTGGACAAATTTTTAATTTTTTAATCTATTTTATATGTTACTTCAGTACCAGAGTATGACAAAAAGGAAACACATTTTCTCAGCCGTGTGTATAATCCAGGAAAGTTCTCAAACATGCCTCAGTGGAGCAAGCTTGAGAACATGCCCTACATTTTGCATAAACATTGATTCCTACTTAGCTTTCTTCTTTTTATGGGAATATCTGTCTCTGTTGCATTGTGCTTGTAGTGATATAGCCTCTGAAGATGGCTGAGCTGATGTGGTGACGTTCATGTTATGTACTGAAGTTCTCACCCTGGGCCAGCAGGGGGATACTGTAGATAGTTATGCAAATGAAGGATCGAAAGTGACGTTCAGTGATTGGATAGTTTTAGAAAGTTGTTACAGTTACGTTGTACTGGAGCTCTATATAAGCAGGCTGACTGAGCCCTTCAGTTCAGTTCTGTCCTGGCCTGTGAATAAACAAGAGCTGTTTGAAGAATCGCTGTGTCATCTGATATGTTCACCCACAACTTAACAGTTCAGTTGCTTCAAGATTGAAACAATTTGCAGGCCTCCTTCTGTGAGGGAAGGGGAAGATATATGTGGTTCGGATTCAAACCTCAAAAGGGACAAATGGCATATACTCACGCACTGATCTTCATAGTTGAGTGAGGATTTGAACCTAGTGCTAATCCAACAGTCTAACCACAACACCACACACTAAGGTACAGGAATCTCAGGGGACAAGGGAACTGGAGGAAGAGTGCGAGTCAGGAATGGACTAAAAAAAGAACTAACAGAAGAATAAGGGCTTGAGGGAAAGAGAAGAAATAGACTACTCAAGGAAAGTATTCTGAAGAACCTTTCTACCATGGTTAAGGTCATCCTTCTGAGGCCCACATACCATCAGTAGACAGAGCCAGAAGCAAAAGCGGACAGACCGATGAATGTGAGTTTTGCCTTTATACAGTGGGCTAGTTTCTTCCATGGGTGTAGCCAGGGGGGCAGTTGCCCCCTCCCTGTCAAGTAAATAAATAAAAACACTTAACTAAAAGTAGAAATAATCAGGATATTTAAAATTCAAATGCTCGCTGAGATACCACAATCTCCATCCTGGGCTTGAGGTTTCCCATGCCTAACATTATGGTCTACCCACATATTTGTAAATAAAGCAAATATCACAACAGTGCTCCATGCCCTCTGATCCAAAGGGAGCCAGACCCAGAGAGCACTGTCTCTGAAAAATTCTGCCATTCAGAGAAGTAAGGAGTGCACAGCAATGCATTATTACGTAGTGCTCAAGAGGTTAAACAAACACAGCAATAAAATATTGGTATCTACAAGACTTTGTCAGTTCTTCCCGCTGTAGTCCCTAAGTAGGGCAGAGAGTTCTCTCTGTAGGTTATGGCCACATTCTTACAATTTAGCAGGACTGACCTGAATCCTCCCTTCTCCCACTGATGACTCACTCACTCTGTATCTAAGCACCAGGCCTGCGGTAGATTGATAACACACTGATACTATCTGTCTCTTTGCAAAGATAATTGGGCGGTGGGGGGTGGGGAGAGAGAGAGACTCAAGAGGGGCTATCAAACAAATTTAGGAAGTGGGATTACAATCTCACTGGAAGCAGAAAAAACACAAGGTTTTATGGACTACAGAAATTCTTCAGGGAAGCAATTCTTTGCCATCTAAATAATTACCGTAGTATGCTTCAGACTACTGACGCAGGAGGCTGGTAGTTTTACGATACTTGAAATTGTTAAGACTTCCCATCCCCCCCAATTATCTTGCTTTATTCTATTTTAAGCCATAGGCAAATTACTTATAAACAGCCTGAAAACTTAAAAGACTGAAATAATGCAGATGTACTGTTTTCATCAGGGTCCTAAATGGTCTACCTTGTCAGCTTCCATTCAGCCCCAGTATCTCCATGCCTTTGATTGTAGCAGAGGATCATGGTAAATTCAAGTGATTTTAAGAAGCAGATAGCCAAGTTTATTTCTTATGCAAAGAAAACCTTATCTGTCTCTAACAGGAAAGAAAACTTGTTAGAGAGAAAACAAAATATTCAGCCTTTTGGGGATTTCTTTTTTTCCCTCACTCTCTCTCAGTTCCTAAAACTGTTAATCACCTCAGAAAAACGAAGTCAAGGGAGCAGATACGACTGTGAAGAGATATTATTCATGACTCTGTCATCAAAACACTTTTTCCCGGACAGATCAAATGAGCTGCTCTTTGAGATGAAACATTTATCTGCACTGAAGCACCCAAATGACTCAAGAAGGTTCATTGCAAACATGTCCTTCATGGATGAAGAAGTGCTGCCCAAATATGCACCCTGATAGCTTGTGCTTTGGGTATGGAATGAGCAAATATTTCACATTTGCAGGAGCAGCTGGTGGGGAAGGAGAAGGAGATCACTGAAAGAATTAGTACATTTGTAAGCAAACATAAGGGATGCGGGTGGCGCTGTGGGTTAAACCACAGAGCCTAGGACTTGCCAATCAGAAGGTCGGCGGTTCGAATCCCCGCAACGGGGTGAGCTCCTGTTGCTCGGTCCCTGCTCCTGCCAACCTAGCAGTTCGAAAGCACATCAAAGTGCAAGTAGATAAATAGGTACTGCTCCGGCAGGAAGGTAAACAGCGTTTCCATGCACTGCTCTGGTTCGCCAGAAGCAGCTTAGTCATGCTGGCCACATGACCCAGAAGCTGTACGCCGGCTCCCTTGGCCAATAAAGCAATATGAGGGCCGCAACCCTAGAGTCATCTGCGACTGGACCTAATGGTCAGGGGTCCCTTTACCTTTACCTAAGCAAACATAGCTGCATAGACACCATAAATGTCCACATCTCTCTCAAAGGAAACTGGTCGTTTAATGGCTGGCCTTGGCTTCTCCCTCCTTAAAGAAGGAAGGACAAGAAACAGTATAATTGCTGCTACATGCCTTCCAAGGAAACATTAGCTGTATTCAGCTGGCACACCAAACCACGGTGTGGGTGTTTTTAATGTCCAAGCCTATGCTCGCTTTATAAACTATGGCTTGCTGGTGGCTGCCAAAATAAGACAGCAAACCAAAGGCTGAAGCTGGTATGCAAAGCAGAAGTTGTGCTGTGGGTTGCCCTTGCGCCCAAATTCAAAAGCCATTGGCAAAAACTGCAGCTGTGGTCACTGTTATGCCTCAGAAGGTTGTTGCACCATGAAGACAGGGGTGAAGTTATGAATTTATGAAGATGAATACTAACCACATGGCAAACTAAAGTAGAAAAGTAGCTCTAAACCATGGTTTTCCTATTGTTTGTTTGGAAGCTCCTATCATGGTGCATGCTCTTAACTATGTCCTTTAGCTATTTGAAGACTGAGAGGAGAGATAATAGCCATTTTCAAAAAGCTAAAGGGCTGTCATATGGAAGATGGAGGAAGCTTGTTTTCTCCTGCTCCGGAGGGTAGATCCTAAATCAATGGATTCAAGTGACAGGAAAGGAGAGTCTGACTAAACACCAAGAAGAACTTTCTGACAGTAAGAGCTGTTTGACAGTGGAGCAGTATAACACCTCTTGTTTTTAAGCAGAGGTTGGATGGCCATCTGTCATGTATGATCTACTTGAGATTTCCACATTGCAGGGGTGTGGACTAACCATTGGGGTCCCTACCACTTCTACAATTCTATGATTCTATGGTTGGTATAAACTATAGTTTGGTGTTATATCTGAACTGAGCCAGGGATTTGAGCACGACCGTCAAGTCATTTTATGGGTGAGAAAGGTGTAAAATGACACCTTCCAAATCCCAAACCAACGCTTCGTTCTGAGTGGTTCCAAATGGTTGTTTATTTCAGGATTGTTACTCCTCGTGAATTTCTTTTGGCAGCATCCACACATCATTGGCATCAAAATACCAACTCACATTCCATACACATCTCATTTTATCTGAATTCACCACTCATGCAGAATCTACACACATATAAAAAAAAAGACTGTGAAAATGCTTTTTTAAAAAAGTTTTGAAAAATACATTGAAATTTGCATAGCTCACTGTCACCATCTATGTCACATTTGTATATTGCACTTAACAACGCATTTAAAATGTTTTCTTTGCAGCTGTGTAGCTGAGTCCTTACATTTTCAAATTAAGCCCTCATTTGGAAGAACCCTCCCTTGATAACTTTATGTAATATGGGAATTGTGTTATTTTAGATATACTATTTTCCATACCAGATGAGGGCTTAATTAACTGCACTGCTTGATGGAAGATGTTGTCTGAGGGGCTGACATGAAAAGTTATATAACAGGTTATAACTATGAAAAAGCCTGAAGTAATTGTTACAGTTTTTGTTTTTCTACGTAACAGCATAATTTAAGGCTTTGAGATACAACTAAAATCCCATTATAACTACTAACAATAATGATGATAAACAGAACCAGTAACCTACGAAGAAATATTATTGAATTTTAATAAAATTACCTTCCCATTCATTCCTTTGAAAACACCACAAGCTTCCTTTGCATGTAGAAAAAGGAATTTGTTTCACACACACACAACAAAAATGAGGAGGAATGAGCATTTAAAAAGCTTCTGTACAGCACACAAATTAGAAGAGTTTCCATATGAAGGTAGAAAAGTATTTGCGTAGAATATGCTTAGGGAACCAACCTAACCAGTTAGTCATTATGACATCAGTAAGACCCCTGTTTGATCAGACAAAAGCTCCATCTCGTTCAGCCACTTGCTTTCCACAGTTGCAAATCAGGTGCCTTTGGGAACCCCATAAGGAAGACATGAAGGCAAAAGTCCTCTGCTTCTCAGCAACTGGTTTTCATAGAATCATAGAATTATACAACCCTGAGGATCATCTAGTCTAGACTTCCTCAAACTCGGCCCTCCAGATGTTTTGAGACTACAATTCCCATCATCGCTGACCATGGGATTTGTAGGCTAAAACATCTGGAGTTTGAGGAAGCCTGATCTAGTCCAGCTCCCTGCAATGCAGGAATATGCAGCCATCCCATCTTGCAATCTTGGCGTTATCAGCACCATGCCCTAGCCAACTTTTATAACACAGAGATGGAGCCTCTCTCATAATTGGCCCAAAATCCAATCTGCCTCTCAGAGGCTAGTTTCCAGTGGTCTCAGATTCATCAGCAGATGAGGCTTCACTTGAAACCATCCAGCCAAGTGACCAAAGATGGTCTTACATTCCTTTAGATCATATTTTCTGTGAGGAACTCTGCACAGCTCTGAAACCTCAGGGTTGCAATTTAAAGGTTTCAGCTTAAAATGGTTTCTATCCAATGTTAATCACACTCGGAGTAGATTCAATGAATCAACACGCCTAACTTAGGTCCAATAATTCGAATGGGTCTACTCTGGAGACAACCTTTGGATGCTGTACCGGCAGGTAAAATATAACTAGTGAAGTCAGGTTGACTTTATTGATTTGATTTCTAAGTCGCAGTATGTGATTGCTGCATGGGAGGTGGTGTGGGGGAACAGCAGGAAGAAGGAAAAATAAGCCAAAATTGTCTCTTTTGCGTCTTCCAGCAAGAACTTCTGCTGGATCACAGCCCTTTCTGTGGAAGTGCAATTCTGAACCCATCTCTGAAAAGACAGGTGTAAATGATGAATTGTACACAAAGCTGGTGTGTGTGTGTTTTTTTTAAAAAACAGTAGTCACAGAAAAACACAGCATACTGTATATTTTATATAACTTCAAATTGCTTATATAACTGTAACTCTACTGCATGCAAATATATTTTAGGTTTCTTGGATTGACTAATTTGATTTAGGACTGCAGTGTTGTTTAGCAAATATATATATATTGTGATCAACAAACTATTATATGTATCTATTTAAAGTTGAATACCACTGACAACTGACAGTTGTAGGGAGATAAAAGAAGCTAAGAAAGCTATAAGGCTCACATGTGCTTTTTTGTTCCTTATAGCTGCAGAACTGAAATCAAATATATCTTATTTCCCAGCAGAGTATCATTTGGAGCCCACTGCTGTTTGAAATATTAAGACCCTTACCAGATTGGTGTTGCACATTATCTTTAGCATTACATCCAAAGCGCCGATACTGTATGACTGACTCTCCATAATCCCCAAAGAGGATTTCTAAGCATATCTGCTCTATAACTGATTCAGCCTTAACAACAGCACTGATAATGCTATGAAACATTTCTCCTAAAAGAATTCCTTGTGAACTTTGTAGGTATTCTTTTCTGCTTCACCTCTGAAACATTAAATACAAACTAATATCTGGAGCTGAGCAGGAGCAGTGGGATCCATTCATTCCAAACTGCTCCATCTTGAGAGCTCAGAGGACTCATATTCAAAGCCTGTTCAGTCTCCACATACAAGAATGTGAAGTCCTGTCTCTGAAAGGTGGTGTGTATATTTGGTCCTTTTCCTTTACAAGTTGTTTGCAGGCCCGTGTAAAACCTGAATGTACACAACAGACACAACTCAAGCTGTATCCATACCTAGTGAGGCCTCCTGCACTTGGTAAGGTGCAATGTTGCATGAGAAATCCTGCACCATGTACTTCTGTACTTTTTCTTGTGACCCAGAATCCTGGGAACTGTAGATTGTGAAGGGTGTGAAGAATTGTTAGGAAACCCCAATTCCCCTCACAGAGCTGCCTTTCCCAGATTTCCCTGAGAAGAGGGACTGACTGTTAAACCACTCTAGGAATTGTAGCCCTGTGAAGGGAATAGGGGCCTAACATTGGATCTCACCCAATACTCTCCAGATGTTTTGGATCACAACTTCCATCATCACAGACCACTGGCCATGCTGATGGGAAGTGCAGTCAATAGCATCAGTCTGAGGGCATCAGGTTGGGGAAGGTTGCCCTAAACTGCTGTATTAAATAGCAAGTGTTGGGTATTTGTGATGTGAGTTTTGATGAGCAAGAGGACTGCCTCGTCTCATGCTTGCAGCAGTTTGACGATACAAGCACTGGAACTCTAATCTAGCCATGTTTTCAAGTGGCATTTGCCGGCCAAATGATCTTTCCTACTCCTCCCTTTTCCAGTGTCAGGTAGCAATGCCCCCCATTTTGTGTAACTATTGACCTTTTGGTTTTATTTTATTTTAAAGACTTCCTCGGGGGCTGCGTACCCTCCTCCTCCTGTGCTGGAGGACACATCTAGGCAGGTTTCCGACAGGAAGAGGCAGGGGGCACCTGCAGGATAGCTCCTTACGGCAAGCTGCTTTCCTCTGCATCATTCTGCCCCACCATTTATTATGTGCAGCAGACAGGATACTGTGCTGCTATCATTACTGAAAATGGATAGGGCTGGCATGATTTGACTGATCATGTGAAGATGCCCTGCAACCTGTGCCTAATTGCAGCCAGCACTCAGTGATTCTGCCCACAGTCACCCTCTGCATAAGCAATGATCAATCCAGGTTTTCTATGTGAGCATTCCGCTGTTCAAAGTGCAAGAGAAAAGCTGGAAACCCAAGGTCACTTCCTTTGCAGCTTGCCCAACTCCCCCCCACCAATGCTCTTTCTCTCTATCTCCATCACTTTCCTTGGTAAGAAGGCTATATTTTTAGTATCACATGTATACATCAAAAAAGGGGCAGGTGCAACAAATAAAACAAATTGGTTTTCAGGGAGAAAAATACACTTCATTTATTCTCTTGGTAATTGCATTTTTATTCCCTTATTAGTTTTCTCACTTGAAGTTTTAATGGATCAATTTTCCTGTTTTGGTCACTGCAGATGAATAGTTTTGGGGGAAATGATGTGAACCCAGCAGTAAGGTGGCTCATTCAGTTCCTACACTTAACTGGAAGAAATGTACCCACCAGCTATCAATTGGTTCTTTCATGTTTCCATATTAATCTCTCCACTTTCTACCTTAGCTTTGACAAAGGCTCTTCTTCAGCATAATCCTCACAAAATGGTGGTACCATCTGCCTGAGATTGTGTTTATCATTGTGCCAGTTCTTTACTTCCCTCAAAAAGATACTCTTTTCAGTAAAACTCAGTCAAATAGATATTGATTCTATTATATATTCTGAAGCAGATCTCAGTCTATTAAGGCATATTAACGTTGGGTATGCAAGGATCTGGCTTCCTATGTACAATGTGCAACGGAGCAGAATGACATATAGATTTTATTGGCATAGACATAAGATGTCTACATTATTCATGAGTATTGATGCCTCAGGTTACTCCAAATGAATGCCAGTAAAAAACAACAACAAAACGTGTCTGAAACAGTAGCATCTGCTGTTGCACTCCAACCTGTTCTTACAGTGACTAGAAGGCTGCCTTATGCGAGTACTATGGGCCTCGTTAGTTTAAATCAAAAGATGATGGTATACAGTTGACTGTTAATGTTTTATTGTTTTTTTATGGTGTACATTCATGTGTGCCTTTATTCAAAATTGGTATGCATGAAAAACAGAATACTCTAGTTGTAGGATGCAGAGGAGGTCTTCATCTGGGGCTTTCATAAGCCAGGATCCAGTCCTGTACTTCTTCTACCATCAGCTACAAGCCTTGAAGAGTCAGCTCTGTGCTCCAGCAGCACCACCTAGATGGCTCAGTGCAGTGCAAACACGACGGAGCCACACCATACTCTTATACCACTGAACCTGCATCACAAGGAGCTCTGTGTCTCCTCCTCTCAAGAACTGGCAGTGATGCTCAGCAGCATTGGGAAGGCAGGTGAGTGCTGCTGCCCTGCCTGCCCTGCCTCTGAGCATAACCTCAGTCCAGGAGTTTGTTGTCACATGAAAATTGACATTGGGTTTCCCCTCACGCTTTCTTTAGTTCAGTAACCTAATTTAAAAGGGGTTTGTGGAGACTTTTGTTATTGCTATTATTAAATTGCTTTGCAAACTGCTTAGGGTTGGGTTATTTTTAAAAGCGATTGTCAGGGAACTGCCATCAGTACTGGAGGGAGAGCACAAAAGCCAGGGGGATTCCAGAGAGCGTCCAGGGATCGGGAGAAGCAGCCCATCTTCTGGGGAAGAGAATCAGCGTAGCACCAGTGGAGAAGGGGGGCAGGTGGGGGAAGCGGCGAGGCGGTCCCATGACTCCTTGCCTGGGACCAGCGGGGAGACTAGGGATCCTCCGCTGCCCACGCCCTCCTTGCGCAGAAGGCTTTCGTGCAGAGAGGGTAGGCGGAGACTAGGCGTCAAAGAGCTTCTTTGCTGGAAGAAGTCTAAGAAACACCCACTCACGGATTCTGCCAGCGACTGAGTCAGCCACGGGTGTGTGGCGGTCCGGACAGATAAAGTTCACTTTGGCAGCCCACCCAGGTGTTTGCACCCAGCCAGGGAGATAGGTGCCTGCTTATGCATGAGCAACCCCTTAGAAACCATTACAGCGATGTATAAATTTTATTAAACAAACAAAAACTAATGGGTATCAGACCTTGCTGATATTCTGCAAATCGCCCAGAGATCTACAAGTAGATCCCAATCTGCTTTCTACCCACCCCTGGCCTATGCTGTTGGATGCCCTAAGAAGAGATATGGGCCACTGTTTAGAGCGATAGGCCTATGGAGACACAGCTCATTCAGCATCATGGTGGGGTGTTGAATTTAGAGCAGCCCTGGTGGGAGGTGAGGCTGTGTTGGTCTCTTAGAAAAGGATTCTCAGCACCCTACTCTGCTTGCCCTGAATATAGGAATTCAAACCCTCTCCATTGGTTGCCAACACCAATTTCATGCCCCATTGCAAAAGATCAGTTGTTGATTACTGCTGTTACTTTACATTGTTGCTCCCGCTATTATTCAGGGCTAAAAAGTTAAATTTAAGGCTTGGCAGGGCAGTGGTTTGAAGTCCTTGTTACATTCTGTTCCATCTGACATTTGATTTTGTTAATTGTTATGCATGGAAGAGACAAATGAGCATTGAGCAAGTGAATTGGTGCTTATTATTAGCATGTCAAACTTTAGCTCATCCAGTCCTGTTGTTTCTGTCATTGAATTTCTTGCAGTTTGATGAGGAGCATTGATTTTCTTGAAATGAGAGATTTAATGAAGCTGGTCTTGACTGTGCCTCCTAACTAGTGAAGCACTCTGGCCAAATCAGGAAGACAAAATTGGTCCTCCACTTCATATCTAATAAATATATCCTTGTTGCTTGTTGAGACTTGGCTCTACGGTGTTAAGGATCTCTCCATCAGTGTCCTAAGATTACGGTACAGCCCTGGCTGACTTTCCACTCCGAAATGTGGCTTGTGTAACTGGTGTGTTCTAGCACATAGGTCACACTGCTGTGTAGTTAGACACTTAAGCATCATCTTAGAAATGAAGGTACAGATTGGTAATTGTGAAGGTTTCATTTCCCTCCAGATGAGGGAGAGTTTTTATGGGGGCACATGGAGTGGGCTTCCTTTTATTCTGCATTATCTCTTGTAAAAGCAGAATAGTTCTAGCTAATAATTTCATCTTGTATCCTTGAGGTACCTGCGTTGGTACTGAAAACAGCCTTTTCACAAATCACTTTGCTGAAGTCCCTTCAAGCTTATAAAGAATAAAGTGCAGCCTGGTGTCATGGTCACCTCCTGCTGATCCTTACTCAGATCAAAACAAGAGAATTTGGTATTGGGAAAATAACAATAATGACAAAAAAGACTTACACTTTCACCAGATAATCCCGTGGGCTTTTGCTTTAAGATTAGTTTTCAAGCAAAATGTTTCTTGCTGATCCTGCTAAGATGTGGGTGTTCATAATATACTGCTTCTCTTTCTCTTAATACCGTTAGAGCGTTCAGCCAACAAAACTGAAACCAAAACCATTTTAGGGACAAAGTGATAGAAAATTAACTCTCTATTTTAACATAGATGTAGTGCCAGTGCTTTATTTCTAAATAAAAGGTACAAGAGATCTGGGCCCAGGGCCAGCCCAAGACATGTTGCCACCTGAGGTAAATCCCTCCACTGCCAGAGAAAAAGGGGTGAGTAAGAACAGCCTTCAATCATAGAATCATAGAGATGGAAAGGACCTTGAATCCACTCCCTGGCAATGCAGGAATCCTGCCCACAAATGTCCCTGAGTAGGCTTGAACCATCAACCTTCTGATTAACAGCCAGATGCACTGTCCCATTAGTTATGGTGTAGTGGTTAAGAGCGGTGGACTCGTAATCTGGGGAACCGGGTTCGCTTCCCCGCTCTTCCACATGCAGCTGCTGGGTGACCTTGGGCCAGTCACACTTCTTTGAAGTCTCTCAGCCCCACTCACCTCACAGAGTGTTTGTTGTGGGGGAGGAAGGGAAAGGAGAATGTTGGCCGCTTTGAGACTCCTTCGGGTAGTGATAAAGCGGGATATCAAATCCAAACTCTTCATCATCATCATCATCATCATCAAAGTCCACCAACACCACGGTAGCCTTTATAGCAAACATAACAGCGCTTCATATTCCCTTAGCAGAGAAAGAGCAGGATGCATTGATTTACTTATTTTTCTGTCCTTGAAGCGGCAGCACTCGACTTCAACCAGGAACCAAAACTGAGGATCCTATGAATAACCTATAGCCTTCCGCGTCTGACTTCTGTTGAAGCAACAGCTGCCTATTTATTCACAGCACATCTTGCCTGGGGGCCAGAAGGCACGGAGCCTTTGCTCAACATCTGTTGTCGTTTTGTTGCCTGACAGCTGGAGCATGGATGCTAGATGGCTGCGTTTTGTGAAAGCTGATGCTGTTGTCTTCATTCCCAGACATTTTCAGGGCAGCCACAATGGACATGAGCTTTGGCAAAGCGTTTGGGTGCACCAAGTAGATGTCGGCCATAATGGTGTGAGCTTTAGGGTTAAGTGTCCTGATGGCAAGCTGCCCACTTGCACGGAGGACTGAATCCAACACACAATTCAGATGAAGCTATGGCATTTCTTTGCTATGCTAATACCAGTCTGCAAGAAGAGCCTCAGGACTACCGGTACGGTACTTCATTTTGTTCTTCGTCATGCATACTGGGGGCAAGGACCTTTTTTCAATCTGAGGGCCGCATTTGCTTGTGGGCAACTTTCCAGGGGCCACCTGCTAGTGGGGTGACAGATGTGACTCTTATCCCTGTACAGGAGACAGCAATCTCACGAAACAGGCTTCTCTGTCTACACCTCTCCATTCAGGCAAGCATTACAGTTCAAAGGCACACTCCCCTTTTTGGGTATGCCTTGTCTTTCTTGGTTTGTAAGGCGAACATGAATGCCTCTTTCTCTTGATATCAGCCACTTTGGGAGAGAAGAATGGGCTGCAAAGCAGGAGAAAAACGCAATGGGTGGAGCTTAACTCAGAGCAGACCAATTGAAATTAATGGGCCCAACCTAGTCATGTTCATTCATTTCCACGGGTCTTCTCTGAGTGATGCTTGCCTGTGTACCACCCATCAAATAAATCCCTGGGATAGCTTAGTCTGTAGAGCATGAGACTTAATTCCAGGGTTGTGGGTTCAAGCCCCACATTGGACAAAAAGATTCCTGCATTGTAGGGGGTTCGACTAGATGACCGTCATGGTCCTTTCCAGCTCTACAATTCTATGATATATTATTAATATTGTAGATGGGACTTGCTTGCCTAAAGCCATAGTGACTTCCTGGCAGAAGCAAGATTCATGGATTTTCTAGCTCAGCCTCTTCGGTACTATGATACACCAGTTATACCAGCTCTGTGCCAATTGCATGTACCGCATGGGAATGGCTACCTGGTGCCTCTCCTTCCAAAACACCTCATAACCATCCTCATGTTACATCGCAAAGCAAGAAGCAGCTTTATGCTATGTAAACACACAAATTTCTTTGCTAGTGTTTGCTTAAAGCATCCTGTTTCTCAGAGCCAGCTAACTCACTCTGCTGGCTGATTATAATTTAGATAGGCTGAAGTATAGCTACGCAGAGAAACATCTGGCCTTGCATGAGCTTTGAAACCAGATACACACTTTTCACTGTTTCTTGTCACTCGGTCTAGGCTGGGCAAAATTAATAGCCGAAGACTTCTTTCATTTCCATTTCAAAGTTGCTATCTTCTTTGTTCAGAAGGTACATGCCAGCTTGACTACAAAGGTCACCCCCATGTTGGCAGAAACTGTTTTCTACTTTAAAAAAAACAAGAACCAAGTCTAATATTTTTGCAAACAATGCAGGGGGAAAAACACACCCCACCTTTAAGCACAGTAATAGGATTTGGATCTCACAGCCTTATCGAGTCCAGCCTGTTAGTGGAAAGCAGTGGCATTATTTATTGCATGCACTCTAGGCTAGGTTCTTAATACTGTGGAAGTTCTGAAAGACAATCTGACCTCTGCTTTTATTTGTGGTAAATCAAGATGGCTGTGGATAAAGCAGGAAAGTGGATTAATCCAAATTGTTAGTTGCAGATCAGATGCATGATTCCCTTTTATAGCGAAGGTGGAAACACAAAGCTTCACTTTAAGCAGAGCTGAATTTCTGGTTGAAGTGGAGAAAATGCAGAGCAACTCAGAAACAGAGTGGAATTTTTCTAATTGCACAGATACAGATACACCTCTACCAACAACTAATACCCAAATCACGCAATGTGTGTTGAATGTGCTTTAAGGCTATAGTGGGTACACAACTTGGAAAACATCAAAGCTAGGAGATTCCACGACGTTCTAGACAACGTATTCTGTTGTTGATCTGCTCCTGTAGTTAAGACATTTATCCTGAAGTTAAAACTTAAAACTACCTTCCAGTAGTTTAAACCAACTCATTTTTTTTGTCCTGTCGTCACGGAGTCAAGCGAACTCTTTCTGACATTTGAAAATTGTCCATTTGCCCTTCTCTTGGTCTTTTCCTTCTCTCTTGGTTAAACATGAGCCAAAATGAAATTGGGCAAAGTTATTAAAGTTGAATATTTATTCAAATTTCAAACATTCATATTGCTTTTCAAGTTCAATTTTGAAAGATGCTTTTCGAAAACATGCCTTCCGCTGATGCATTTTCAGACAATATGCTTTACACAAAGTTTTCCATATTCTTGCAGCTTCCTTCGACGCCCCCCACCTCTTCCACAACCCTTTACAGTCAGAACTTCCATACTTGGGAATTCATTCAACCGTTTGTTCAAATATTTGGAGAAGATAAATCCACATTGCTGCAGCAACGTTTAACTAACCAGAATTTATTTAAATCTCCTCCCCATTCGTTTTGTGTATAGGTTAAACCTTTCAGCTTTACGTGGCATGCCCTTCTGTCTTTCTTCTAGTCTGCCAGCATCTTTCTTGAAATTGCTGTTCCAAATTGATACTGTGCAAATCCTGTGCATATTTATTTTGGGCTGGATTCAGCTCAGCAGTTCCACTCGTGTGAGGCAGTACAAGGGCACTCACTAATACAACAGGGCTCTGCCCCCACTTCTCCTCACCTTCAAATCAGCTCTGGGTGTGGGGAGAACCCCATGGACTGTACATGGGGGGGGGGGAGGCAGCGACCACGCCATTAGGCAAGCAGCAATGCTTGCACTGATAGGACATTTGTTTTAGCTTGACGTTGCAACCCTCCCTCTAAATATAAATTAAAGATTCCCACCTCACTTTTCAGTGGAGAGAGCTCACACAAATTAATGAAATAAGACACCATCTTTACTGTCCTTTCAGCACCTATTTAAGGCTTTTCTTTTTCAACAATCATTTTAGCTCCTGGCCCTTGGCACCTAACACACACACACCTCTCTTTTGATTTCAATTGTTTAAACTGATTCAAATCTTGCATTTTTATATTGTTGTAACCTGCCCTGGGACCTTATGACGAAGGACGGGTAAGTAATCCAGTTAATCATCCTTACCATCATCATTATTTTAAATGGAGATGTTTATCTCAGTATATTGGATTGGAAATGGTTCTAATATATATGTTTTCACTGTTGATGTTTTTATTGTTCAATCGTTTTGTAATGTTTTGTGTGAAGGGATAGGTAAATGAAATAAATAAATGTGAACAGAGAAACTATGACAGGCGGGAGTACATTATAATTCCCATACATGGAATACATTCCTAGATTAAGGAGGATGAGATGTTTTTCACTAACTTCAGGGTGATGATTAATTTGACACTTCTCAATTTATGCGGAGCAAAATACCCTGTTGGCACATGACTTTGTAATTATTGTTAGCTTGTATGCAGATTATTGTAGGGTGGCGCTGTGGTCTAAACCACAGAGCCTAGGTCGGCGGTTCAAATCCCCACAACAGAGTGAGCTCCCGTTGCTTGGTCCCTGCTCCTGCCAACCTAACAGTTCGAAAGCACATCAAAATGCAAGTAGATAAATAGGTATTGCTCCGGCGGGAAGATAAACAGCATTTCCGTGCTCTGCTCTGGTTCACCAGAAGTGGCTTAGTCATGCTGGCCACATGACCCAGAAGCTGTCTGCAGACAAACACGGGCTCCCTTGGCCTATAGAGCTAGATGAGCACTGCAACCCCAGAGTCATCCGCAACTGGACCTAACGGTCAGGGGTACCTTTACCTTTATGCAGATTATTACATAGACTTCCATGTTTATACAAAGTTTTGATATATTTTCTCCTATGGAAAATGGCTATAATGCCCCCAAATGCATTTTTGCAATTCTGGCAATTTGCAGCCTTTCAAAAATTACTTTTTCTGTGCCTCTTCTTATAGTTTCCTTTTTGGATTTGAGTTGATGTGATTTAATATTTCTATTGTGCTTTCTCAACAACAATGCTGAGCTCTGAGTGGCTCATAACAATAACAATAGCATTAAAAATGAGCAAGCATTTAAATATCCATTATCATATCCAAAACACTGTATAAGGCAAAAACAAACGGGCGCTCAGCAAACAATACAATTCAATGCAGACTGATAATGATTCAGAAATGGCTGGTTTCCTCCTGGTAGACTTCTCTTTTGTGATCCCAATCTCAGCCATCATTTTCTAACCTAGCATGGGAGTTTATTGATCTCTGGGTGTTATGTGTGAAGGTTTGGCCAGAACCTGCATTCTCTCAGCTGGAGCTTTTAGCAAAGCAAATTAGCTTATGCATAGATTTGAGGAAGCACAACACTATTGCTTCCTTGCATGGGGGAAGGAAGCGCAAAGTGCCATAAATCTGTGCTGGGCATATTGTGAAGCAAAAAATGGGGGGTGGGGGGAGAGAGGAAAGCTCAGGGAGAGAGAAGATGAGAGATGAGTGGGATTTGGTTGTTTCAGTACAGTGATATAACCTAGATATTTTGAACATCCTTCCTGAGGTGAAAAGCTTTTTAAATGTGTGAGACAGTCATTTCCAGTTCACAATTATGAAAGCCCTTTGAACAGCAATGTGTTAGGAATAAAGGTGGCATTTCTTATTCACAAGATGAAAGGGGTTAATGACATTATAAAAGGAAGGAACGTCACCTGTATGTAAATACAATGTGTAGGCATAACTCCCCGGCCTTCAGATAACAGGATGAAATGGAGGGGGAGCGATGTATGTGGAGATATTGCTGTGTGGCATAATGTCTTTGATCATGCAAGAGCTGTACTAAAATGAGAGGGGCTATCGCTGACTCTCTGGAGATGGCATCCTTCTGGCCTGGATGCATTCGCCCCAATCCCATATCTCTGCTGAATGGGAATGACTACTAAAGGGAAATGTGTCAAACCAGCTTTATAGGGCCAAAATCATAGCTAAAATATCTAAGATAATTCAAGTACCCATGAGATTCTTTTAAAGTTTGCACCTAGGAGGCAAATAACTGCTGGGGGTGCAGGAGTCTGATTTTAACTGAGAAAATGGTGTGGAAGAAAGAGTTAACCCGAAATAGACCTGATTGCATTCATTCAAGGTTGCTGCTATTATTATTATTATTATTATTATTATTATTATTATTATTATTATTATGACTATGGAAATATCCCACATCATATCCATCTGGGTCCTTGGATGAATTGTTGTCACAAGCAACATGCTAAAAAATATGACAAATAGATTTATAATCTCATTTGATGCTTTGTCTTTAGACACAGTTTTGAACCATGATTTCTTCCTCGGCTGGTTGATATTGTGGCCAGGGTGTTCAATTTGGGCCTGTGAGGGCCTGTGGCTTCAAAACCCTGCTCAGCCATGAAGTTTATTTGATAGCCTTGGGCAGATTATGGTCTCCTTAACCCACCTCACAGGGTTGTTGTGTATATAAAACTGGATTATCTCATGCCTGCCACCCTGGGCTCCTTAGAGAAAGAGATAGGATGCAAACGTAATTAACAAATAATATTGCTAGCTTGGCGAAACTGATTGCAGGAATTGCAAATGAAATAGCGTTGCACTGTGAATGTTACGAGACCTTAGCTTTGGTTAGATTTTGCCCATAATCTGTTGCTTGCTACAGATCAAGCTTTGCATTGTCTGCACCTGTAATTAGAATGAAATGGCACATTGCACTGAACATGCAGTTGATTTAAGAATAGTCTTCTCCAGCTTTGCATCCTGAATTTAGGACACTTAGAAGCAACTCATTCCAGACTCAAAAGTGTTCTCAAGACATTTGTAAAAAAGCCTTATGCATGGTCAAGACACTGAATGCCAAAATTATCCCCCCCTCCCCCACTTAGATCAGCCTCTGGCTTGCTTGCTTGCTTGCCATTAATTTCAGGTGGGAATGGCAAAGTCAAGAATTTGGTGGAATGATTGGTTGGTATCCAGTGATGTAGTTTTGTTCACACAAGGAATTCCATTGCACAATGGAATTTTCTCTTCTCAGATCTGCTCTGGAGGGCTGGGAGAAACTCCAGAACAGATTTAGGGTCTGTAGGGGGTGGGGGACAAAGGAGGAGAGGGAGGTGAAGTTGCATTGCACAGCCAGAAGTCCTTGTGCTAAGGGAACTGCTTCGTTGGTTACCATTCGCTGCAACTGAAACAGTGAACCTTGGCTGTAACAAGCACTGTTGTTAATAGCATAAGCTATGAGCTAGAAGTCCACGATTCAATTCCACTTCCAACATGAACCTTCTGGGTGGCCTTTAAAGTGCTGATGCTGTATTGATTAGTTCCATTTACAAAATATTGATCCAATAAAAACTATTTTTATCTGCTCTTTGGTTTTTAACCAGGGCAAATCCTGCTCATAACAAACAAGTCTAATAAAATGGCTCTATCATCTATCCAGTGGCGTAGCGTGGGGGGTGCAGGGGGGCCGGCCACACTGGGAGCAACATCTGGGGTTAGGGTTAGGGGGCGCAAATCCACGGGTTAGGGGGCGCAAATCCACGGGTTAGGGGGCGCAAATTACTTGCCTTGCCCCGGGTGCTGACAACCCACGCTACGCCACTGTATCTATCTATCTATCTATCTATCTATCTATCTATCTATCTATCTATCTCTATCTATCTATCTATCTATCTATCTATCTATCTATCTATCTATCTATCATCTATCTATCTATCTATCATCTATCATCTATCTATCTATCTATCTATCATCTATCTATCTATCATCTATCATCTATCTATCTATCTATCTATCTATCTATCTATCTATCTATCTATCATCTATCTATCTATCTATCTATCTATCTATCTATCTATCATCATCTATATCTATCTATCTATCTATCTATCTATCTATCTATCTATCTATCATCTATCTATCTATCTATCTATCTATCTATCTATCTATCTATCTATCATCTATCTATCTATCTATCTATCTATCTATCTATCTATCTATCATCTATCTATCTATCTATCATCTATCATCTATCTATCTATCATCTATCTATCTATCTATCTATCTATCTATCTATCTATCTATCTATCTATCTATCTATCTATCTATCATCTATCTATCATCTATCTATCTATCATCTATCTATCTATCTATCTATCTATCTATCTATCTATCTATCTATCATCTATCATCTATCTATCTTTAACCAATTCTGTTATCATTCTTTCTTTACGTGTACATGGGTTGACCGTGGATGCAGGTTTATTTGTTCTAAGTTTTATGGGGAGATCAAGAGGAAGTTTCCAGAGAAATCGGAACGCTGAAGTGGTGATCTATTTTCCTTTCTATTGCTTTGAATATTGTCTCTTATTTGTCAAGAAATAGTCAATGCAAGGCTATAGCAGGCTGGCAGAGGTAGGGCAAAAGAAAAGAAAAGAAAAAGGATGCCGCCGTCATTTTCTCAATAGCTTTAAAGGGCACTGGCTATATATTTTACAGGCTGACGTTATTATTAATTCATTCCTTCAGACATCTGTGCGCTAGAGCAACTGAGTACCGCAGATGATGTATAGTTGAAGCCACCCTCCTGTAATTATGCCTGAATAATCTAAATGCTGGATTACTGTAACATAATTATAGAGGGCTATTTTGACTATTAGCTCATTAAAAAGCTGTGATGCAAATTGGAATCTTCAAGAGTGTGCGAAAAGGATGACATACGTGTCTGCTGCGGGAGGGGAAATGTCAGCCTTCCTCAATGCTATCTTGCATTTCATTAAAGCGGAGGATGGATAGAGGCCGTAAAGGGGCCTTGCCTCGTGTCAGAGCTTTCTTCAATGAAATTGCAGCACATAGAACTGAGCCTGTCTAACACAGACGCTCAGGGAGCTGCCTTCTACGGAGTCAGACCCTTGGTCCACCCAGCTCAATATTGTCTACACGGGCTGGCAGCAGCTTTCCAGGATCTAAGACAGGGATGTCGCCCAGCCCTACCTGGAGATACCAGAAACTTGAACTCGGGACCTTCTGCATGCAAAGCAGATGCCCTACCACTGAGCTACAGCACTACCTGCAAGAATCACAGAATTGCAGAGTTGGAAGGGACCCTGCGGGTCATTTAGTCCAACCCCCTGCAATACAGAGATGCTGCCCACAGCTGTCCCTGGATGGGCTCGAACCACCAACCTTCTGGTTAACAGCTGGATGCTCTGATCTATTATGCCACCTCCAGGTATGGGTTATATTTCTGCCAGAGCCATTTCCTTGTTGGGTGATCCCACACCAGGCACAGATTAATTTGTAAGAAAAAGAGTGATTTCAGCTCACGATATGCCTTCTATCCAGCTTGCAGGGGGAAAGGGAGAGAGACACAGACAGAGAGAATTAGAACCTTTATCTATTGCTTCATTCCCATCAACTGCGAAGCCCATCACTCTCATTGAACCAAGATCCATAACCTGTCTGCAACTATTTTGCAATTCCCCAGGTGAGGCCTCAAGCCACTGCTTGAAAACCTAGTCACTAGACCTACTGGGAAGAATTTTTATATTTGATATTGAAAACTGCTATCCCTACACTAGGGCCGACATAAAACGGAGGTTCTCATGGGAGCTAGTCTTATAGGAAGGTTTGCATGGAACTATTCATTTTAGCTGCTCCCCTGTCTAGAGCTGCAATCCAAGCAGTATTTGCAGGCAAGACCTTTTCTGAATATGTAGCTAAAGTGTGTGTAATGACTGGTGCATAACCTTCCCTTTTTTTTGCGGGAAATTCCCTTATTCCAGGGCAGTTTCCCACTGCTTCCCACTGCTATCCCAGATTGTTAGATATCCCGTAGACTGTGCCCGGGACAGGTGTGGCTGCTAATCCCTTATTTTCAAGGCTGCTGATCCCTTATTTTCAAATCTGAAAGTTGACAGCTGTGGCAAAGCCCCTGTCCCTATATCCATGATCTATTGGCACTAAAGGCGGAGGTAGTATTGATTCTCTTCAAAGAACCACTAGGTGGTGCATCCATACTAGAATACAGAGGAGAACAAGGACTATGGAAATAGACTAGTAAAATATGGGTAATTATGTGGCCTCTTTGCATTGGATCAACAGGAGGTGAAACTGGGAAGGCCTATATTCAGAGGCAACTAATACATCAAACCTCTTTCTACAAATGATCAAGCATTAAGGAGGTAAAGTTCAGAAGCTGTAAAAGAAAAGAAAAACTAATACAACTCAATATATTTCCACTTGAACTCAAACAATGTCCATGTGCTTGTGTGTGTGGAGGATTATAGCTTTAGTGAACATATTTGGCCAGGATGACTCTGATGGCAACTAAAAAGCAGGTCGTCATACTAAACCCCTCTTTCTTTCATAGGTCAGTCGTAAGTTTCCTAAAGCATTGCTAAAGATACCAGTATATTTGATGCTCCTCACCTGGTTCCAAATATTATGAGGTTAGGCCAGAAACAGATTTACTACAAGACTAGCTGGTGAGGGCTTGCTGCAGGTGGTGATGGGGGGGGGGGAGAGAGAATATTCTGCTACTCAATCATTTCCTCTTTCAAACATGTGTACCCATAGAGAGAAAGTGCAGTTTTCAAAGAGGAGAGCTTGAGAAGCTGATGGGACAGCTTCTGAAGGTATATACATGGGTGTGTTGGAGGAAGTGCTGCTCTTCTCCACTTAAAAAACCCCCAAATGCTGCTGAATGAGCAATCCAGTTTTCACACAGGAATCTGGCCGACTCATGGCTTGTAGTTGATCTATTTTCTTAGATTTGCAGAGCAATCCTATACATGTTTATTCAGAGGTTAGCCGCACAGAGCTCAATTAGACTTGATCCTAGGAAAGTGTGTACAAGCCTGCCACCGGACAGTCCTAATCATGTCAACTCAGAAGTAGGTCCTATTGAATTCATTGGGGCTTACTCACAGGTAACAAATTGCTTTATTTGTCCACTTAGCAGCAACAGAGCAAAGCACTAGAGCTTCAGTTTGTTCACTGAACAACAAGATTGTAGGACTCTCAACAAAATCTTTTAAACCCTAAGGCTTTTACCCAGAATCTGACTTGACTGTGGTGAATTCCAGACGTTGATGCTTGCTTCTTCATAACATAAGGGAAAATATAATAGACCTTGGCCAATTTGGTCAATAACCTCTTTTATACATTTCTCCTTGGGATAGGCTTCAATTTTTCTCTATGGACACTCAACAAACACAATCCAGATGATCGATTTTCACTCAGCGCTGAAGGTATCCATACCTTTACCCTGTGCAAAGTGCTAAAGGGCTGTTCAGTTGTGCAGTTGGGAAGAAAAGTGCTGTAAGCATAAAGGCTTTTTTAAAATCTCCAGCTAGGATGCACACAGTATTTTTTTTTTTTTTTTTAAGGGAGATGCTATGCTCTGGAAGTAAACTCACCATGTCTTTGTCAAACAAGGCTTTACATCTACACTGCACATTTAAAGCTCTTCCTTCCCCCAATGACTCCTGGGAACTTTAGTTTGTTCAGAGTGATGGGAATGATGGCTGTGTGAGTGGTGAACTACAATTCCTAGCATTCCTTTGGGGAAGCCATGTGCTTTGACTGCATGGTGCGGATGTGACCCAAGCCTGGGAGGAAACTGCTTTTGGCACTTAGTAGCAGACGCTTGCTATGAACGGTCCTGATTGTGATAATGCAAATCATCTTTGTATGTTTGCAGTGTTTTAACGTGTGGTTTCATTTTTAAAGTTTTGATTCCTTTGAAATGAATTATCCCATTAAAACTTTTTTGAAAAGAGTGGCAAGCCTAGAATCAAGAGTAGAGTTCCTGATAAGCACATCAGTTCATTGGGAGTGCTCTCACAGGTCTGGTGTAGAAGGAATTCAGGAGCCTTAGCACAGTTAAAGAGATACTCAGGCCATAGTGGTATTTGTCTCTGTAGTGAGCAGGGGTAGTTAACACAGAGCCCTCCTGATATAGTTGGAGTCCAGCTCCCATCAGGCCCAGCCAGTATGGCCAAGGCTCAAGGATGATGAGAGGGCACCGTGTTGGTTACTCCTGGTGTACAGCATTATGGTATGGCAGGGGATAGGGGGACGGGAATGAAGTTTCTGAATCAACCCAGCAGCCGGTTGCAATTCATTCTGTTTCTTTCCAAACAATATTGGAACACAATCCATGTTAACAGATCATTTGCTGTGGAGTGCATATGCGTCATACAATAATCTGGAAGGGTGACCAAGATAAATGATGTTATTTTAGTGTGTTCAAATAAACATTTATTTTTTGGATGTTGGATGCATCAGTAGGACTACGATGGATACGATCTTAGAAAATAACATCATTTATTATGAACCAGTGACATACTGCAGTGATGTTCAGCCATTGGCAAAATAAACTAAAGAACAGAAGATCACAGTGCCTCACTATCTACAAGGTGGAAGGAGGGGCTGAGCTGGGTTGGAAATAAGCAGAGTGGAGTTTGAACTATGTGCCTCCAATAGGCCTGTGCAAATTCCCATGATAAACAAAACTCAATTCAAACCACCACCTATGTCTGCTGGCCCACCAGGTGCTTGATGACCTCTGGGCTTTTGCCATATCAAGCAGATTGGTGGGAGGGGGTGGCGGGAGCAGCAGGCTTATTGAGCCCTGAGACAGATCTTCCTTCATGGATTTGATGGGTTACAATTAGTGTAGGCCTGAAGTACCCCATTAAATAAAACAACCGTAGAGTGGGAGAAAACTCGCTGGGGGATTCTTCAGACATCCTTGGAGGGGTTCCATTGAAACTACACTGAGATGCCTCCCCCCAACTTTGCCACCTTTTTTGCATCCTGTGACATTGGTTGCAACCTCGGCCTGCTCATCTAAGGTATATCTTGCTCCTTATTTAAATCAACAGGTTAGTAGGCTTCTCTCCTACTGCCAAAGGAACCAAGGGAACTACTGCCCTTCTATGAGCAGCACCTGGGATTTCTAACAGAATTCTCAGCACCCTCATCCATACTCAATTCCCAGATTTCTTTGGAAGAAGCTATAGCAGTCATTTTGGGGTATGCCTAGAGCAGGAGTAACCAACATGGTGCCCTCAACATTTTGTTCGACTGCATGATTCCTGAGCATTGGCCATGTTGCCTAGGGTGTTGGAGTCCAATAATATCTGGAGAGCAGAATGTTGCCTACCTCTGCTCAAAGCTAGTCAAGGTTGCAACCCAGTTATTATTATCTACGATGCTTGATGAGTCCAATTTCCAAGCTAATTTGTGGATTGATACACAATTATTCTTTTGGATTTATCAGTTTTTTAAATTTTATGATGCTGTCCTCTGTTCCAGCAAAATCAGCCAAAATGCATATTTTAAGATAAGATATATTTAGAAATGCCCGCACTGAGATTAACATAATTAAATATTTTGTGAGGGTTTTTTTGTATGTTGTTTTTTTTTAAAGTTGATTAATGCTGAAATGGAAGAGAATGAACTTGTGTGAAACTGACACAATCTGGAAATAGAATGATTCTTCCATTTCTATTACTATCTTTGGACAATTACCTCCGATGTGGATAGCCCTGATACTAGCTTTTTGGCAGATCTAAACCAACTTGTCAAAAAGCTCAGCAAGCCTGGAATCCTTCACACAGCCCGTTTTCATAGTAGTCCCGCTGTGTTGTCATTGCACACAGTTACGACTGGAAGCCGTCTCAATCCACTCCTAACTCCCCGTCCTCTTTGAAGTCATGCTGAGGTGAGGGCCGACGGAGGGGAGAAGGTTCCAATTTTTAGAAATGGTTATTAAAAACGGCCCTGCTGTTCCCTGGTTTTCCAATAAAACAGCAAGAACATTTGCCTCAGAGGAGTGCTGAGAAACTCAACTTGTTAATGTGGTCCAAGACTTCTGTTTGATACTCCTTTAAGTGAAAGTTGAGATGGAGGGGCTGTTTAGGGCCAGCACAGCGACTTTAAAGGACAAACAGAATGCCTCTTAAGGTCTTTATGTGTACATCTTCTACATGGAACAGCAAAATTGAGCAAGATCCCTTTTTCAGTGTTTCAGATCAATGACTGCAGCATGCTGTGAATCTTTTCTCTTTGATTTATTTTCATGGTTTCCCTTCCCTCATACAGAAGTCACTGCTATTCTATGTGATTCTGACACAGGAGAACATATCTAGCCAAAGGCACATAACAAGGCCCCTAGCTGTCTGGATAAGAACATATGAATAGCCTTTCATTTCGTGTTCCGTATATTTGGAATGGCCTGACTGACCAAGGTTAAATTAAACACAAAATGAATGATAAATCTTTGATATCATTATATAATTTGAATACCAGTATTTTATTAACAGCATAACCATGTATGGAGCTATTTGAATGTGCAGTGTGCTATAGAAAATTCATTTTTTAAAAAACAGCAACAACAACCCTCCACCATATTTTCCCACTGAAATGATAACTGCTGAAGGTAGTGACATGAGGGTTAGTACACAGTCAATAATGTTATAAACATTCACATGGATGTCCTCTATGGAGAAAAACCAAATGAATTCAGAGAACATATTTTACTATGAGTGTAACGGTACAGTGTTTGTTTGTTTGTTTGTTTGTCTGTCTGTCTGTCTGTCAATTAGGCTCTGCCCCCCTACTTGCTTCACTCACAAACCTCTGCCATTCCCCTATTCAGGGGTCTGCAACCTTTAAGACAAAAAGAGCCACTTGGACCCGTTTCCGAAGAAAAAAACACCTGGGAGCCGCAAAACATTATAAAAATAACTTTTTTGTCACTTTTTTATTATTTCTTTGTTTGACCCCTCAGAATTACTGCTCCTCATAGAACTAAACGTTAAATTAACAAGTTACCTTTTTGTGTGTGTGTTCTTCACTCCCCTTCAAAACAGTGACCAGCGTACATGCCCCCTTTCAATGCAGTGACCAGCGTACATGCCCTTTACAATGTAGCGGGTGGGCGGATGGGAAGGTGACATCGGGACGGCGTGTGACTAACGCACGCACCGCCCCCATGCGACGTCACAGCCAGTACAGCGCCCGCCACAGTGGGGAGTGTCGGGGCGCACAATGCGCCTCCTCCCCTCGCTAGTATCCGCCCCGGAGCCGCGGCAAAGGTGTAAAAGAGCCACATGCGGCTCCGGAGCCGCGGGTTGCAGACCCCTGCCCTATATTAACCTCCTAGAGCTTTCCCTTCCCAACCCATGCAGCTACTAAGCTCACTTTACACATTATAAACTGCATTTCTGAAACTACTTGATCTACTCAAACCTTTGTGAGACAGATAAAGGAGGTGGAGCCCTCAAATAGTCCATTACAGTGGTACCTCGAGTTACATACGCTTCAGGTTACAGACTCCGCTAACCCAGCAATAGTATCTTGGGTTAAGAACTTTGCTTCAGGATGAGAACAGAAATCGCACAGCAGGGGTGCAGTGGCAGCTGGAGGCCCCATTAGCTAAAGTGGTGCTTCAGGTTAAGAACAGTTTCAGGTTAAGAACGGACCTCCAGAATGAATTAAGTACTTAACCTGAGGTACCACTGTACTTTACTTAAACCTCTACCATACCTTACAGCCACTACTTTCTCCCTTCTCACTCTCATGCCATGGCCACTCTTGTGAAACCTGCCTTCTATTTTGCCCACCCTGACTTAATGCAAATGCAGGGTTGGAACAAGGCACTACAAATCCTCCAATGGGCTGCATGATGACAGCCTTACTTTTTATTTATATAGGAAGAAATGCATATATTGTTTTATTCCTAAGTGATTTACGTAAAGCTATATAAACCATTTATTTAGAATTGTATATAAAAATTAAACGTTAAAAACAAGCTGGCATAAAATGTATCAAAGATAAATAAAACTAGCGGTATAAAACAAATATACATACTAAAATTGCACATCACAATACATCCTAAGCATGTTTACCCTGGATTAAGCCACACACTGAGTTCACTCAGACTTAGTCAGCATGCTTAAGGATTGCAGCCCAAGTCTTGTGCTGGTGGGTGTCGTGTGCTGGTTGCTTGTTTCATGTTGCTCACTCTGTTCTGTGCTGGCTGAACAGCAGGAGGAATGGAGCTGTAAGAGAAACCTTAGGCTGTGATAAAAAGAGAAGTGTCTGATCAATGTTGGGGGCGGTGGAAGGAAAGCTGGTACCCAACCTTTGTGCTTGGACTAATTGAAATCAATATGATTAGTCTCTGGTATTCAGAGGCCTTGAATTTACTCACACTACCAAACATGGATCGCACTGAGAAAAGACTAATCACCCTTTCCTGCTGCACTCACCTTCTTTAAAATAATAATTAGAAACCCACAATCTTGTTTTGACTATTTCCCCCCTTCTGTGAGAATCCTGTGAATAAAACTTCAGAAGATCAGATTCAGCCAGACAAAGGGATGCTTTTTGGTTTGAAATCACTTTTCCATTTCTTTTTCCAAAGAAAGGTGCTACCTGTGAGAATGAATATGCCTGATAACTTTAGCCTAGTGAACCATCTCAGAATATATAGCATTTAATACAAAATGGATGCCCCTTTGAACAGGATAAGGCTGTAGCAGGCAACATTTTATAAATATCTTGGCAATATTTTTTTAAAAAAAGAACCGTTCCAAATTGTTATTCACAAACAAACCTCATTCAAGGAGGCCATCAGTTGGTCCACAGAAATTTGCTTTGTAACTCTTCTTAGTTTTTAACCTCAGTTATTGATATTTAAGGAAAGCCATTCAGAACTGAGGTTTTTTTTTTGCAAATGGATACTGAATACTTTGTCATACAGTGCATAGTTGAACTGTGGAATTTACTGCCTCAATGTGTAGTGATGGACATCAACTTGGACAGCTTTGAAAGGGGTTTAGACAGTTCCATGAAGGGTAAGGCTGTCAGTGGCTATTAGTCACGATAGCTCTACCTAGGCTCCAAGATCAGAGGCAGCATGCCTGTGAAAAACAGCAGGAGTGGGCCATTGTGCTCATGTATAGCTTGTGGGCTTTCCATAGGCACCTGGTTCACCACTGTGAGAACAGAACGCTAGATTAGATAGCTCATTGGTCTGATCCCACAGGGATCCTCTTATGTTCTCCTGGGTTCATTCTTGTCTTCATCTTTTACTTCATGCTCATGTACTGTAGCTCTGGCACTGCCTGCAGTGGAGGGTTGAGCAGTGGATCGTGGAGGAACACTTTAGGCCTAGTTGCAACATCCATAATGATGTAATGGCAGCATGGATGGGGTGCCAAACAGAGACATTAGAGCTGTGTTTTCTGATTTGCCCAAGATGGAAATTGTAGTATTGCTATTTTAAGATTTTAACTGAATAAGACTGCTCTCCTTGTACCTATGGTGGATCTACACAACTTGTGCCCAAGCCAAGCCAAACACAGTCCATCAGTCATGCATTGTAGCATGTCAATAGCTAGCTGCCTCCTTTGTTTTGGGTGTCTGGGCCAGGGTGGGTGGGTTATTGAGTTTGCTGGCAGGCTGTCAAGACTGACCAGTGGACTCTGAACCAGAGCCCTGTTGGATCAGACCAAAGGCTCTTCTCCTTCAACATCTTGCTTCCACAGTGGCCAACCAGCTGCCTTTGGGAAGCCCATAGGTAGGATATGAAGACGATCACCCTCTCAATAGTGGTTCCCCAGCAGCTGCTGCTGAACCCAAAGGTTGCATGTAGCCACCATGAGTGGTAGCCATTGATGGAACTTAAGCTACAATCCTTTGCCCACGTATCTGGGAATAGGTTCCATTGAATTCGGTGGGGCTTACTTCAGAGCAGATGTGCAGAAGGTTATGTTGCTAGTCAACATTAATTTGTCCAGCCTCCTTCTAAGGGCATCACCACATTGTACTCTGCTTGTTGCATCAAAAGTTATACAAGCTTGGCATAGGTAGTTGCTTTAGCAGCCTGCCCTTGGTTTTGTGAAGTGGATCCACTTGTGATTCTCCCTCATAACAACGGATGCTGGAAGCCCTGCTGGCTGAATAGCAGAGGCAGAGAAGAGGAGAGATCTGCAGCTCTCATGTAGCTTTATTCCAGAACACAGGAACACACCCTTTTCTTTGCTGAGAGCCAAGCAAACTCCCATCCATTTAAAACTGCACCCTTAGATGTATAGGACCTCTGCCTTCTCTCCCTGAGTACTAAAGATGTGAAACAGGAGAAGGAGAATCTCCTGTGACTGTACGAGAGGAGCTTGGAATGATTCTCGATTTGCCGTTTTTCTATGGTCTGGCTGTCAGTACAGTTTGTTTCTGTTTTTACAAAGACTTAGCAGACGCGAATCCAAAGGAGTGTGGGGAGAGATACAAGGCAGACGGTGATGCATCTCTGCCATGAGAGCCCCGAACCCCTCTTTTCACTTGCCTAAATGTGCCCTGATGACAGCTCCTACGTGCGATAAAAGGGAAGGAACTGAGACATTGCACGTTTGTGTGTGTAGCGGAGGAGGGGAAATAACATTTGCTAAATGAAGACAACTGGCTGCCGACTCTGACTGAAATGGCTTCATTTGGAAGCGTAATATGCTCTGAGATGATTAAAAACGAGGGAGCTCTAATGATATGTGGAACCAATTCTTATTAATTCTGACCTGGCATGCCTCGTCTTGAGTGAAACCCTTACATTTCTGTAATGGCAATTGCCACCTTAATGATCACCATGCCCCTGAAACTCAGGACTAAATGCTACCAGAGTTCCAAGGGCTTCTTGGCAAATGATTCCCTTTGTATTACATGCTTTTACATCTTCATTTAGGCAGGCAATTCTCTCCTCTTTATCTGTACTTCATGGGCTTAATTCTTTTGGCAGCCATCCCTTCCTCCTCACCGAAAGACAATCAATATTACATTATCTTGTTAACTGCAGTGCCTCATACATGATGAGATATGTTGGAGCAAGTTCCTGTGGGACTTGTTTTTTCCAACCCTTCCTCCAATGAGTAAGGATATGAGAAGGTATGGCTGGACCATAGCCCAGACGAGATTATCATAGGGCTTTCACCTTCCTTTATGGGAGCTGATGTCTGTGAGAAATCCATATGCTGCCATTTGTGCTCGCAGCTGAGATTAATACACGATCAATGAGACAGGGAGAGAGAGAGAGAAGAGAGAGAATGAATTTGTTTGGCCCACACAGAAATTTTTAATTCTCCATGTTTGATGCTTAGGACCATGCAGCATAAAATATATTGTAGGCCACAGTTTTGTACAGGATGTAATATTATGTCACGCAGTGAGGGGACAACCTTTCTAGATTTTGTGTGATGGAATAATAGACAATGCTTGTTTAAGACGCACTTGTGGCCCACTGACTTTGCTGAGGCCTTGAAGGTAAGTCATCCGCCAGCTGCAAGAGAGGGTGGCCTGGGGCTGCTGTTTTTGAGGACAGGTGCTGCTTGAAAGATTTGCTCTGCTTAATGAGGAGGGGAAGCTGCCTGGTTTTCCCTCCATGCTCAGCCTATATATTTGGAAATGACACAAGATATTACAACAACACTGTAAATCCCTGGCACCACTCTTGTCAAGGAAATTTACCTCGTAAAAGGCTACCTCAAAAAATGCTTGCTACTGTTTTGGGGGAAGTGTGGATTCTTCCATTTGTGCTTGCAGCCAAGATCTGCTATACAAGTAGGAAGAGAGAGAAAATTGCATTATTATGTAAATCTAACAAACATTAAAGACTGTGGATAACGAGACGTTTTCGTGAGCTCCGTCATTTCTCTCTAGCAGCGAGACGGTTCTGGGGACAATGGTGCAATGATACAGGGCTGATATAGGGATTACCTTTGGAGGAAAGGTCAACAGAGACTAATATATTCAGTATACACTGAGACTTGTTTCCCCTCCCTACCACACACAATCAGAACCTATTGCATATTGTTACAGATCTAGAGTTGGTGAATGTTATAAATTAGTAAAATGGTAGAATACAGATGTTGTTTGGAGTATTGGAGGGAAGAGTCCAGGCCAGTGGAAAAAATACAGACTAAGCTTCCTTTCCAGGCCAGGGCTGGGAAAAAAACAAGAAACACAAGGGCAAATGCGTGTTCCACCTGAGGTGACTTCTCTCCCTCACAGAGCCACTCAAGGACCATCTTGCTCAGAGGGAATGGAGGGGAAGAACTAGCTTTCAAATACCTTGCTGCTTTTTGCTTGGGGTGAGGGTGGGGGTGGGGCTTAGTGTTTAACATTTTGATGTCAACCACTTTGTGAGGTTTGTCTGAAGAGTGGCATATAATACTAAATAGGGCTTTTTAAAAGCCGGAACTCAATGGAACTCAGTTCCAGCACCTCTCAGGTGGGCACCATTACCAGTACAGTCGTACCTTGGTTGTTGAATGCCTTTGTTGCTGAACAAATCAGCTCCCGAACGAATGAAATCCGGAAGTGAGTGCTCCGGTGGTTTTTGAATGTTTTTTGGGAAGCTGAATGTCCAGTGTGGCTTCCAATTGGCTGCAGGAGCTTCCTGCAGCCAATCGGAAGCCACACTTTGGTTTCTGAATGTTTTGGATGTTGAACGGACTTCTGGAATGGAGTCCACTTGACTTTCAAGGTACGACTGTATAAGAGAACAAGAATTTGTGGTGAGTTCCAGCACCTCTTTTTCTAGAAAAATAGCACAGATAGATAGAGAACGAATTAAAGAGGAACAGGGAGATCAGTTTGACAATTCCAGAACAAAGCAGTACCTTTTAAATATGCCTTGAACATCAAGTGTTGGGGTCAGGCTGTTCTTCCCTAGTTGGTGGCTTTGTGCTTAGATAGGTGTTGCAAATGGCCTCCTTCCTCTGGCTGGTGGCAGAGGTCCTAGTGCTCTTCCTTTCACTTCTGCAGTCTGAGGGCAGCTGCCATTTGGAGCTGAATGTTCTTTTTGGCAGGGAGCAGGGAAGCAAGTTCCTCGCAGCTGCTTCTTCTCTGCCCAACGGAGCGGGCCAGGCTGCTTTTCCGTCTGCCATGATGTTACCCTTGGGAGGCAGGGGACGTGACCTCTTCAACAGACCTTGATCTCCTGGGTGAAAGCCGAAGTGTGCTTTCCTTCTGCTCTCACTGTCCCGGCACAGCACTTGGGAATATTCCTACAGTATAACTTTCGGATCAAAGATGTATGTTGGATCTGCTGCAGCATGACAAAATAGATTTTGGAAATTAAAAGTCATAAATAAGATGGATTTCCAAGCAAGGGCTCTTGGTAGCCTCGGGGCTGCCAGCCATGATAATAGCTAGCCTTCATTTTATGGATTCATGTTGTTGCAGCAACGCTCTTGTCATTAGATGTGTGGTGCTAAAATGCCACTGTGCCTTAACGCATGACAATAGAATGATGATATCAGTCCCATAGTTCATATGCTATAGGTCTCTGGAGGTGGGATGGCTGGCATATGTGAGACTGAGGAATGTATTTTCAGTTAATTCTTAAAGTTAAAAAAAAAAGTGCTTCCACCTGTAACTGGATAGTGTATTCCCTGGAAAATGATGGGATGGGAACATAGCTGGCTACTGACAGGCTACCCTACCCTACCCTATTGTTATCTAAACCACCAAGCCTCTTGGGCTTGCCAACTGGAAGGTCAGCGGTACGAATCCACTTGATGGGGTGAGCTCCCATTGCTCTGCCCCAGCTCCTGCCAACCTAGCAGTTCGAAAGCACGCCAGTGCAAGTAGATAAATAGGTACTGCTGCGGTGGGAAGGTAAACTGCATTTCCATACGCTCTGGCTTCCATCCCGGTTGTGCCAGAAGCGGTTTAGTCATGCTGGCCACATGACCCGGAAAGCTGTCTGTGGACAAACGCTGCCTTCCTTGGCCTGAAAGCGAGGTGAGTGTCACACCCCATAGTCGCCTTTGACTGAACTTAACCATCCAGGGGTCCTTTACTTTACCTTTACCATGCCCCTTTATCTTAGATTTATTTATTTTTAGCAGTTTGCACATTTTCATTACTTAAAAAAATTAATCCACATGTAAACTGCAGTTCCTATGGAGGGTCTTCCAATTTGGCAAAAACCTGCTTGGTTTTAACAGTATTATGTGCTCCCAAACCCTTCACCGATCCCTTTATTGCAAACAAGTTCTTCATTCTCTTCATTCTCTGTGAGAGCAACAACAAAAACACCACCTTTAGGTAGAGTTTTCTTTTTAAAAAACTTTTTTAAAAAGTTTGAGAGTAGGTCAATGCAGTTTATGTTTGAGAGTAGCAAGGCCAATACAGCTGAGCAGAATCAATTTTTCACTACATAAATAGGAGGAGGAGAAACATTTCTTATGCAAAAATAAAGCTCTCATCCTTGATTTCTAAATGCCCCAGGGAAAAATTATTATGCGGAAGAAAAGTAAACTCTGATTTACCAATTTGCACAAAAAAGAACTCAAATAAATTCTAAAGCAACTCAAGAACTAATTCAAGGTGATAATTTCACACATCACATACCAGCCTGTAGAAGCAATTACCAGAAGATATCACAGCGGATGAGGATTTAATAAGATTAAAAATTAGGCCTTTAGTAGCTGACCAAAGTAGCTATTCACAGGGGATAGAAATCATTCTTTTTATAAGAACATAGGAAGAAGTGCCTTTCTGAAATAGACTAAGCTCCAAACAATACATGCAGTGGCATAGCGTGGGTTGTCAGCCCCCAGGGCCCCACCAAGGGGGTGGAAGGGAGGGAAATGGATGGAGTGTGCATGCACATCCAACTGCCTAATAGCGTCTGTATCACCCAGGAGATCATAGCCACAGACATAGGAAAAGAAGAGCTGTTCTGTTGTCTGGAGAGGTCACTTCCTGGTTCGCGTGGAGAAGCCTTTTCCAACAAAGCCCAGTGATAGAAGCACATAGTTGTATTGAGGCAGCACTGGGTGCTGAAGTTTTGTGCCCCTAACAATTTTGTGCCCAGAGCAACTGCCCCTGTGTCCCTCCCACGCTATGTGACGCTATACATGCAAATACAAGTAACAAAAATCCAACCACTGCTATTTTTCAAGCACCTCCCTTCTCTGCTTGTTCTTCACACATCACCTCCTTCTTCTCCATTAAATGGAACCCAGTTATTAGAGTTCTGAGATATGCCTTTGCATGTAATGTATAAAGGTAAAGGGTAAAGGGACCCCTGACAGTTAAGTCCAGGTGTGAACGACTCTAGGGTTGCGGCGCTCATCTCGCTTTACTAGCCAAGGGAGCCAACGTTTGTCCGCTCCGCAGACAGTTTTTCCGGGTCATGTGGTCAGCATGACTAAGCAGCTTCTGGTGCAACGAAACACCGACACCAAAGCAGCGCATGGAAACACCATTTACCTTCCCGCCGGAGCAGTACCTATTAATCCTAAGAATCATCTAGTCCAGCTCAATAAGTTCACAAGCATAAAGTGGAGGCAATAGACACCCCTTGTTTGTCTTCAGCTTGTCACAATGGACAGGTTCAGGATTTCACCTCAGTGGTCAGTAAGGGGGGAGGGGGGAAGTTGCCATAGATTTGGAGGAAGGGGAGGTAGAACTCCATGTGGTGCTGGCTAGAGGAGGCTGCACACAGAGACCTGGAAGCATGGCTACCTGCTGTCTTTGGACCCAAGCTTGCTGAAGCTATGAAAGAAGCAACAAGAGACACTCCTGGGGTTTCTGCACTCCCTCCATCAAGACTGAGACTGTAAATATGTGAAAAATAACCATTCTCTGCTGTGCTTCATTCCATAGGAACACAAACCCTGGTTAAGTGCCAAGAACCCAGGAATCTTGCTACTACTCAGCAGAGACTGGGGTGACCAGAAACAATACACTAGGAGATGTATTGGGAGATGTAGGAGAAATGTACAAAAATGCACGCTGATTTTTGAATGGGATTTAAAAAAAAAAAAAGCAAACTGATATGGAAATGGGGCAAACTGAATTTAAGATGAGAAAAATGAAAAGCTGAGAGGTTGAAATTAGCAGATTTGTCCATCCCTACTTTATTCCTCTTGCTTTACTGGTTTTATGTATGCTTCTTTACAGTATCTGTTGAGGTGGCCTGGTGGAATCCTCCCTCAGAGAATCATAGAATTGTAGAGTTGGGAGGGATCCCCAAGGGTCATCTAGTTCAACCCCCTGCAATGTAGGAATCTCAGCTCAAGCATCCATGGCAGATGACCATCCAACCTCTGCTTTAAAATCTCCAAAGAAGGAGAGTCCACAACCTCCCATGGGAGTCCATTCCGCTGTCAAACAGCTCTTGCCAACAGAAAGTTCTTCCTAATGTTGGTCAGAATCTCCTTTCTTGTAATTTGAAGCCATTGCATTTCGTTCCTTCCTACCCCCCCCCCCATAGAACGAGAAAACAAGCGTGCTCCATCCTCCATGTGACAACCCTTTAGATATTTGAAGATGGCTATTGTATCTCCTCTCAGTCTCCACTTTACTAGGCTAAACATACCCAATTCCCTCAACTGTTTCGTTTCCAGACCCTTGATCATCTTGGTGTCTCTCCTCTGCACACATTCCAGTTTGTCAATATCCTTAAATTGTAGTGCCCAGAACTGGACACTGTATTCCAGGTATGGTCTGACCAAGGCACCGTAGAGCAGGATTATTACTTACCTTGACCTTGACACTATACTTCTGTTGATGCAGCCTAGAATATTATTAGCTGCTGCTTCTGCTGCTGCTGCTGCTTCTTCTTCTTCTTCTTCTTCTTCTTCTTCTTCTTCTTCTTCTTCTTCTTCTTCTTCTTCATCTGCTGCTGCTGCTGCTGCAGCAGCATCACACTATTGACTCATGTTAAGCTTGTGGTCTACTCAGAACCCTAGGTCCTTTTCACATGTACTACTGGCAAGCCAGGCGTCCCCCTCTGTTGATGCATACACTGTAGGCCTTTGATACAACCAGTGCTCAAATAATATCAGTTTTGACTTTTTTGGTTTACTTTCTATATATGACCTTTGGAATGTCTCAGTGATAATGCTACAGAAATAGAGCATTTATAGTCACAAAACATGTCAGGCATCTACAGCTGCTTGCTTTAAGAGCAGATTTCCATTGAACTTGCAATAAAGGTTGATACAGTTCTTTGTTCCATTCTTTGCATGGCGTCAGAGAAACCAGTTTGGCACTATTTGTAATTTGTTTATACAGGATCCCTACAGGCCTTGGGAGTTATCCAACAAGCTTCAAGTCGGAAATCAGTGGGGGAGCCTCAAATGCACTCAGGAATGCTAGTTGAGAAATCTTAGTGTGTAGGTGTTTTAGTTAGAGAAATAACCGGTTGAGAATATTGCCCAGTTTTCTCTCTGTCAGCCATTTCCTCTTTTCTAATCAAAGGGTAATTAAACTTGTCCCAGTTCCGCATTCCCCCATTGTCTGGTCTCCTTTGCTTGATTTCAGCACCTCCTGTTCCCCAAAGATCTGTTTGGGCCCTGTTTTTTACATCACAAACACCAAAAGTTGCATTACCTTCTGAGAGTCAGAATGTTTCCAGACCTGCAACCTGAGGTGTTTTAAAATGGAGAATAGGGTTTCAACCATTTATGCACAAAATATGTATGGCCTTCCCTTTGTGGGAGGCATGGTTGTATCTGAAATCCTCTACTACATAAGCAGCAATAACTTGTGATGGGTTTAGCCTCCTCACAAGGAACACATGGGAAATTTGTTACCACATTGCACTGAACAGTTAGGAGCTGGTGTTTGTGTGAAAGAATGTACAATTGTGTATTGGAACACCTCAGCCATGATGTCCAGAAGCTATGGGGAGGTGTCTGGCACCATAGAAGTGGTAGGTGGGGAAAGGGTTAAGCACCTCTACCAGCCATCTCTCCTGTCTAGATTACTCCCTCTCAAAGCTGCTTTTGCTTTTAAAAAAACAGCTATCATATTTGTATGTGACATACATACATTTAGGCCCTAAGAGCAAAACAATGAAAAAACATCCTTTCTTCCTTTGGCAGTATAAAAGTCACACCAACTCACTTTCCATTTTCAAGTTGACTTTAAACTTCAGCTTTTGGTAATAGCATTGCTAGCCACACCTGGTAGATTTGTTCCTTTTCATTAAGCTGCTGAAATCCCTGCTCCACCATTGACAGAGAGAAAGGTGTCAAAGACAAATAAACCATTTTATTACCTCTGCAAGAGATTGCATTGTCTGGCTTTCAAAATATCCCTCTGGGTTAATACAAGACAGTTTATACACTTAATTGGCAAACCATCCTAAGTGGCCACATGCAGCGTTTTCAATCATATTCTAATTGTTTCTCAAACCGGCAGGCGCACTTTGAGAACCAGTGAATGCAGAATGTTTAGGCTGAGCTGGGCTTCACCGGTTAACATACATGATACAGGCAAATTGCCTAAATGGTCTCTGAATCATACTTCCATAATAGCTCTCTCTCTGTGTGTGTAGAGGAATAATGGAATGATGCAACAAACTGAGGGGAATAGAAGCAATCAGTGGATCAATATTTCTGATCACCAAAACAGGCCAAGGTCCCATTTCATCTCAACTGATAGTCAACACCACCAATTTTCAACATCATGTTCTCTAAGCCTTTATGGTTTTTCAGTCATCCTCTGATAATGGATGAGATCTCCGGCTAATGTCATGAGGCGACAATCTTGTGTTTATGAAGTATGGTGTAACAAAGTGAGGGTCACATCCATCTGGGTTGTAGGCTGCTGCCATTCTGTTGACTTATGTGTTCAGCAGCCAGTATGATGTAGCAAGCAGAGTGTTGAACTTTGACCAGGGAGACCTGACTTCAAATCCATCAGCCATGAAGCTTGTTAAGTGGTCAGGAAGCAGTCACCATTCCAGCCTAACTTATCTCAGGGGGTTGCTATGAGTCTAAAATGGAATAGCTGGATGTATGCCATGCTCATCTCCTTGGAGGCAAGGTGTGATACAAATGTAGTCAATGTGCTGTGGTCCTAGTTTGACAATTGCATTGCATTGCACTGTATTATATTCTGCTAAGTTGGACTACTGCTGGGTTTTCTAGTTTTAATAATGTTGTTTCAACTGGTGCTGATTGTATGCATTGTATTTTGATGTAGTGTGTAAACTGCCTTGGGGAGAATTTTATTTTATTTTTGAATACAAAATTATGAAACAAATAACCATTTCAGAGGCGGATCTTTCTCTTAGTTCCTTTGCATAGGTTTGGTCCACAATTAATACTGTATTGGCCTAAATATAAGCCTCACTTTTTTTTTCCAAATTCTGACTGTGAAAGGTTAAAGTGTGGCTTAAATTCTCAACCTTACAAAAATGGGCTTTTACGATATTGTTGCTGAAACAGACATATGGTAAAACAGAACAAAAAAAAATGTTTTATTGCCGATTTGCAAGCTTGAGACTGTTTATTTGCCATTTACAGGTGTGAGTGTGTGCGGAATTGTAGCAACTGAATAGCAATTTGGCTTAAATTGGCTCGGAGTTACAATTCTACCCACCACAGTGATTTTTAGTCTGTAACCCAATTTTAAGGGAGCGGCTTATATTCCTGTATTGTCTTTTTTTTCTCCCCCCCCCCGAATTTTAAAGGTGTAGCTTATTTGTGGGGGCTGCTTATATTCAGGCCAATATGGTACCAGTATTTCCCACTTGACAAAATCCCATTTCATGCAAGACTTTAGGGCTCTAAGAGACTGTGATGGCAACCTACTTATTTTATTGTATGATGACTATGATATTTATTTGATAGCGAAGGGCAAATATTTGACAGATTTAATGCTGAATGCTCTTGTACTCTAGTAAGTAACATGGTTACACATGTCCAGACAGAGGTGAAACCCATTGAACTCAATGGGTTATATCCACAGTTAGTTGAACTTAGAGTAGACCTAAGTAAGTCATGTCCATTAATTTGAATGGCTGTACTCTGAGTACGGCTAATATTGGATAAATGTGTATAGAATTACCGCCTAAGCCTCATTAAACTCAGTAGGAGTTACTTCTGAGTAGACATGACAAGGATTGCACGGCACGCTGCTTATTCCTCTAAGAGGGGATACAAAAGATTAACCTGGAGGCATTTCAGTTGTTTAAAAAGACAAAAATATATCTGTTCATACCAAAGTCTGAAATAAATGAAACCATTGTTTTCATAAGCATAACTATTCTATTTAAAAAGTTTCCATTCCCTGGAAATTTGATGCTGGCTCATGAATAGGCAATTAAATATTTCCTCCTTCCAGGCTTCAAGAGGACTTTTTTCTTTTTTAAGATACCTTCTTATTTCTCAGGATTCTAAGCTTCTCTCAAGGAGATCATGCATTTTATCCTCAATGAAATAATGAACAGTTTTAAAAAATATTATATAATTTTTCTTTTTGATGTACAGTATTAAAAAGATGCATGTAAGGCAGTATTTTTAAAATTAATACTCTGTAACTCATGCGATCTCAGTAGAAGGTGTAACAGGCAGAGAATCCAAATGCCCTGAAATTGCCACCTTACCTTAAAGCAAAGAGCAGGCTCTAGAGTTGATGGTTCCATCTGGAGAAAAAGAAAATCCCATTGATGAGCATACTGTGAATGCCCAGCTAGATGAATGGATCTCATGGCAGGCTGCAGTCTATATAAAGCTCAAAGATGCTGTGGTGATTAGTGCAATAGAAATCCTGACAGATGGAGGGATCAATAAAACAGCAGCAGCATGCAGTATAAAAACAATTCAATTCAATAATATCTTATTGGTTTGGCAATCTGTACATGGTCTCTGTGCGTCTATGCATTAGAGGAAGGCAGATGCCTCAGGTACTTATGTGGGAAAGACTTCTTTTAAAGAAAAACCTGAAAGCTCCAGCATTGTTGGGTGGGAAGAGAAAGGCAATTGGCAGTGGAAACCAGAAGGAGCCCTAACATATCAGGCATTAAACGCTAGGTCACAAGTAACTAACTTCATGCTTTTTGTATGTTGTTGGGCTCCAAGTCCCACCAGCCCCAGCCAGCATGGCCAATGGTCAGTCTTTTCATAAGGAGGGAGGAGAAAGATGCCATCCTCCCAGCAGCTCCAGTTCAAGTACTCAGAATAGATAAAATCCTGAAAAAACATACCCTTTCTTGAGGAAGATGTCTGGATCCTGCCCACCCAACAGATGAGCAATATTTGTTGCCTTTGGTAAACTGATTGTCAAAAAAGGCTCCCAAGAGTTTTAACTGGTGTTATCATGCCAGGACTCATGCCTGCCAAGCATACATCCCCTTGATTGAGTCCTGATTTGACACACACACACACACACACACACACACATTTATATATATATATTCTCCATTATCTCTCTGACTTTTGCAGTGTCTTCTTCTAAAGTGACTTGCAGCTTTTTCTATCATGTGGTTATTGTTATGGCACCAAGACCATCGGGGTGCACACCCAGCTAACAGTAAAGATCCAGTTCAACACTTCCAGCTATTTTGAGCTGAGAGATTGCATGAATAGGGGGTGAAGCTATGTTCCTTATTTCACAACAGTCCCAGCTCCCCAAAAAGCACAGCATGGTAGGCAGTGTTGTGGAGCAGGGCAGGGCAGCTGTGAGTTCATGGCTGCACAAGAGCACAATGGCAGATCCAATCTGGGGCTCCTGCTGGTGGGCCTACACAGCTCCAACCTCAATGGCCACCCTTCTCCTTCCTCGTATTGTTCTGATAAGGGTCAGCAATGCCACTGCTATGAGAGCAGCAGCCCTACAGCAGCACCCTGAATAAACCACATAGACTACCCCCGATGAGCCTTCCTTATTCCTCCAAAATATCCCAGCGATATATTTTCAAATTTCATGATGGACTTGACACCCTTTATATGCATGCATGCAAACGCCCAGCCAGCCACACTCCCCAGTAGCAGCAGTGTCACCCCTAGTCTGAGTTGGCTGAAAACTCGGAACTTAGGGTAGAATTAAAGATCGCAGGAAACATTGGGCTGCCACCAAAAATGGCATCTCTATGACAAGACTTCTCCCCTCCCCCCCGTAACATCTAGTACAATTTACCTTGTGTGTTGACATCATTTCTTTGTTCTCCTCATGGAAGGCATGAGGAAAAAGGAGATGGTTAGAAGTGGCTTGCAGTTATAGAGAAAACAGCTAGCTGTTTTTTGTTTTTTATTTTGGCGTGCGAGATGCAGGCTCTGGAGTCTGACACCAGTTTCCGCAGCAGATTTTGGTGTCAGCTGGAATGAAGTGCTGGAGATTTCTGTTTCCATTATCCTAGCCATGAAAATAACATATCCACCTAAGCCTAGCTGGAAGGCATGTGATATGTGCTGGTGGAACTGAGCTGGAAGGATAGGCACATCATATTTTATATCCTCGTGAAGCCCCACAGAATAGTAGGAACATCTAAAGGAGGTGGTGCCTGAAGTTGGGGTGGGGCAGGGAGGGGGGGCTTTCCTTCTTGGGCAGGACAAACGCTTTTCACAAAAAGATGTATGTTCTCAGGGTAGGCATTAGTCGGTTCTGGCACAAAGGAAGTGTTGCAATCTCTTTCTCAGGAGTTTATTGCCACTAATAAAAAATGCGCAGATGTTTTTCTCTCCTCTGGAAGACAAGATAATCATGCCTTCATTTACTTCCTTCAATTTTCCATTTTGTCAGAGGGATTAGATATACCTGGAGGTTAGAATTAAAGTGGTTCTGATAGTTGGGGAAGTGATATGAAAGTGGTTGGTTTTTTTATATATTAACATGCTGTTTACTGAGTTTAAAAATGAAGTTCCCCAGAGTTCAGGATGTCACTATCTCCTGCTTTCCTTCTTCGCCATCCTAGAAGGATTTTGCTGCTTACAAGCTTAGGCTTGAAGAAAGGAAACTTAAATCAATCAGTGTGATTAGTCACTTAAGTTTCAACGGCTGATTAAAATTTGCTCCTAGATTAATTGGCCAGGAAGAAAGCAAGCAGCTTCAACTTCCTGAATGGCCCTCCACTGCCTGGCAGAACAGATGCAGCAACCACCAAATACCAAATGTGAATACATATAAACTTACAGAAAAAAACCTGTGCATGCTTACTCAGAAGTTAAGTCCCACTGTGCTCAGTAGGGTCTGCTCCCTAGTTACGGAGCAATTCATAGTGGGGAAATCTGCCAGAGGATAGGTTGTTTCAATTGCAAGTGCCCAGAGCAGCCAGTCTGAGCACAGCTCCTAGCATGCATGTTTATGTTGTCAATCACACACATGACCAATCAGGTATTCAACCTGATGCCACACTCATCCACTGGTGTCATTGTAAATAAACATATGCAGCAGTGGTGTACTTTAACAATATGGAGATTGTCTCCAGTGCCCATCACACACACACCAACCACACCTTGGAACAAGGGAGAACAATGCAAACGGCTCTCTATTGCAGTGATGGAAAAGAGGGCATAGTACAAGGAGGCAGAGAAGGAGAGGACAGGAGCAGAGATGCCCTCACTGATGGAGCTCCACCCAGACAAGAAGTGGACAAATGAGGAGACCATCCAACAAACGAAGGCACAGCAGGAAGCAAAAGATCAACAAGATTGGGCATGCCTCAGGTACAGCAGCAGCACCCCACCCCAGTACCATGGACAGGGCCATGGGCAGCAGTAGCAGCAGGCCAGCCTGCTGAGCCCCATCCCCAGTTTCCTTGCCAGTCACCTGCATCAGCTCATGGAGGAGGGGACTGAGCTCAGCAACCTCCTCCATGAGGGAGGCCAGGTCACAGCACACATTGTCCATTGCTTGAAGGTCCTGCGCTTCCCAATCGCCTAGAGGAAAACAGTGGGTCCACTGAGACACTCCAGACCCCTTCCTGATAGCCTGTTTGCCATTCAGACCGGGATGGTGTGACCACAAGTGGGGAAGTCCTCTCCTCCATGGACACCCTTGCAGGAGTGCCAGCTTGAATAAAATATTGGGGTGGGGGCAGGTATGTCCCACCCTGCATAACCCATCACATGATGTGGCTCTCACACACCATTTGAATGGCAATGTCCATCAGCTTGGGGTTGGGGGCTCAAATATTTTATTGGGTGGGTGGTGAAGGGACCTAGGTCCCTAGCAGTTGTCTCATATGCTCCATTGGCTGGCAGCACCACTGAAGCACCTGCACACCTCCTGCCAATCTGAGACAAGAAATTGTCCAGCACTCCAGGACCTGATGGCAAGGCTTGATGGGGACTTCCAGAGCTGCTAGCAGGCATGGGTCACTTGTTGTGCTCAGTGACAGTGCGTCATGGGACATGCTCATGGAGGACTGTTCTTGGCATTCCACCAATGGGTTTCTCTCCCTACTCTACAGGGCCATACATGACCTCTCCTCACTCGGGACCTGCAACTCTATCCATTGCCTTTCATTCCCAAAGCAGTACACACTGAATATCCCCACCAGCATATGTCTCGGAGGCCCTCACTCTGCCTGACATGGAGCGCATCCAGGCAAATGGAAGTTCCCCATTCTGGATCTCCTGGTTCATGTTCACAGGTAGCAGAGCCGTCCAAAATTATCTGACACTTTCAACCCTCCACACCAAAACAGACAAATCCACTTTGCCTCAGAAATGTTAGTGCATTTAATGTAAATGTAATCAATGGATAAACAAGACATTTATCACTTTATCAATTAAAAGTCTTTAACTGGTTGATTGATCTAATATATTTGTGCTCACTTTATGGAAAGAGCTCAAAGTTGTAACCCAGATAGCCATTAGTATTTTAATCCCGTAACTCATCTTTTATACTTTATTCAATATTCCCTCAGTTTTACTGCCATATTGAAAATATTGTTTGTAAAGGGAAGAGAATTAAGAGAGTTGCATCACGCAGCAGCATATGCTATTCCCCCCCCCCCCGGGGGTGTCATTTAAAACCCAGTACATTGGAGAGAAGAGAAATCAAGAGAAAAAACAGACACACAGAGAGGACAAAAGGGAGGAAAATGAACGAAGGAAGAAGAAAGCCAAGCATCTATTTCCTTTTTCCAGTGAAATTGTATGCAGGTACAATAATAGCTGCTAGTCCAAATGGTTTAGGGAATAGGGTTTATTTCACTCAAGGGGGACAAGGAAAGAAATCAAGGTAAACAAGATGCACAATTTCAGACAAAGCTATTAGGAAGAGGGGCACCGAGTCCATTGCAGTAGGCTGCCCTTCTCCTGGCAATAATCAGGAGTTTATTTGAAACAGCTCCTGTATCAGTCTTTTCCCTCAGGCTGGCAGCAGGCTGGCAATTAGGCCTTGGTAAATCTCCAGCCCCTCTCTGCCTAAATTGTAGCTATTACAGAGTCCTTGGCGGGATGCAGGCAGGCCTCCAATCTCTCAATCACTCCCCAAGCTTGGATGCTGAACTGCTTCAGGGGGGCGTGTGCTCATTGGAGGTGGTGACTGAATAAGGCTCTACCATCTCCTTGACTGCCTACCTCCTCATACATCTTCTCTGACTGATTTCCCCCACCCCTTTCGGGCCATGTCTAATTTTCCTCGTAGCATCCCTGATTTCTCCTCAGTTTCCTACAGCTGCTTTCCTCAGATGAAAGGGAGACCTTGCCTGAGAGAAGATGGGGGCAAAACGTACAAGGTTACAGATATGAGAAGTCTTATAGCATTTTGTCCTTGGGAAGAAAGCCTCAAGAAATGCTTGCACTGTTCAGGACAAGTGCTGCTCGTACTCTAATGTTCTTTCTTTTTATTGCTTTTTGGGGGGGAGGGCCTAGCATTTTACAGAGAAAAACAGGACATTAAATATTTCATACAAGAGAGTAGCTAACAAGTACAAACCAACATGAGAGCCAGTAATATTCGCCTTTTCTTTCACAGATACAGCTTTCTATGTCACACATACTTGACCTCAAAGAACATGTCAGATCGAACCATCGATTTCTGGAAACCACCAGCGGTTTCTTTTATTTATAAAAGCAATGAAATCACACCAAGTGACCTAAAACTCTTCTACATGTACATGTCCTTTAGCCTTCTATACTGTTAGCACTCCTCCAGATGACTTATTTATTGAGAAGTCATTCTGTTTTGTTTGCACAAAACTTATGCAGAGGTTAGACATTGTCCAGTCTTTACTGAGCATTTGTTCTGATTTGTTTGTGAGGAGATTACCGTATACAACCATGAACATTTATCCTGCTCTGCTTGTGAGATGTTTACACATCTTCCTGTTAATCATGTGTTCATGTCACACTTTTCAGTGCATTTCTCTGAGCCCCTTTTTATTGAGCACTCATCCTGATTTGTGCTTTGGGTGGGTATATATAATTGTGTTTTCTACAAAGCATTTGTGCCTGCAAAGGTTTTGGGTCTGTCATTCTGCTTTCTTTTTTTGCAATAGGTGCAAGTTCTAAAATCATGTAACTTTTCATACCACAAATCATAGAATCATAGTTAATTGTAGAGTTGGAAGGGACCCTGAGGATCATCTAGTTCAACCCCCTGCAATGCAGGAATAGGCAGCTGTTCCATACGGGGATCGAACCTGTAACCATGGTGTTATCAGAACCATGCTAGTTTTGCAGTTGTTGTTGTTGGTGGTGGTTTTGTTGTGCTATGGTGCAAGAGTGACCCTTCAGGTGACAACAATGCAGTAGCATTCAGGAGTAAGTATGGACCAATGGTATCAAATAGTATGGGAAACAGCCTTATTAGAAAAATTAACCAATAAACTGAAACTGACATGGGGGAAAACAGAAGAAGACGCCTTTACCCCGGTATGGCTCCCCTTTTTCACATACACAGCCCAACAAGACAACAACAAGAATCCCCCGACAGCATATGAATCAATATGGCTAACCTGATTCAAAAATACACACTCACACCCCGCTCTCTCTCACACAAAAAACAATTCTCACTACAGCCAACCAAATACAACCAACCATATCCTAAGCCACACCCAACCTCTCTCACCACCAAGGAAATACAACAAATTAATAGTAAGAGAACCCATACAAGTAATGCTGATACAACCCCTCACACACACAAAGTAGAATAATAGAAGCATAAGCACCCCACCCCACCCCATCCGACACCCCCTCCCCTCTTCTCCCCTTTTCTTCTTCTTCCTAATTGTTTAAACTAATTCATAAACCAAGAACTCATACATTGACCACTAATAATGAAACATATGTTGTAGATATTTTTCCGCGTTTATTATGCTATTTTTGTGATATACATATGACATGAGAAAACTTGGTATACTTATTTGTATAACATTATTCTTGTTTATAAAACCCAATAAACACACACACACACACACACACACACACACACAAACCCCAATTCAGTAGCATGAGCGAATAATCACATAACAACTATTGCAAAATACAGCCCCCTCCCCAAAGGTCCGGGGAGGCTGCCTGTCACTTTCTAAACCACAGAACATTTTTTAAAAAGTGGCTTTGTTGCCCTAGGGTGGCAGAGTCCTTTAATCCACTTTAATTGTGCAAACTGAAATTGCCATTATGCTCTTGAAACTCTCCCACAAAATACTGACAGTCTGGAGGTGACCTTATATACTATAATAATACAAAGTTCAGAAGCTGATTTTCCCAAAGCTCTAATGGCATAGAAGAATGTCTTCCCACCTTTTCCACCATCAGTCTTGCTTCTCTTACTCAATAGTGTTGCTCATAGTCTTGATACGGTATTGAGAGAGCCTAGTTGAACACCATAGAATCCCCCCCCCCTTTAAATCAGAATAAATCAAAGGATAAGAAAGGTGTGGGGATTATGACCCATAACAACAGCATTAAGCAAAGGCAGTGTTGGTTCGTGAGGGAAGGGGAAACCCAAAATCCATAATAGGGCCAACCAAAATGTCACAAAACAGTGAACAATCTTTCAGCTTCTCAGAAGTCTTGTTGCTAAGCAAAGCTAGCTTGATGTTAGAGCCATGAAGTTTGTATTGGTCTCAGTTGTAAAACAGAGTATGGGAAGAGGTAATCTAAGTACATGATCGACAACATCATTGGTGATGCATTGTGGGTAGTTTTTGTATAGAACTTTAGTGAAGTTTTCTCCAACCTGGTGGCTACCAGATGTGTTGGAATACAACTCCCTTCATTCCATACCATTGGGCATGTTGACTTGGGCTGATGGGAGTTGCAGTGCAAAATATGTGAAGGCTGCTGTACTGGGTATTATCTCCAAGTAAAAGTTTCTCATACTGAGAATTAATTTATTTTCTTAAATCTGTTTTTTTTTCCACTGTCATACAGACCTGTAGCATAGGTCCTCTGCTATGGAGCAGCTTGGAGGCTTCTGGTTCTGTTGTGGTAAATCTTTCGGCATGTAGAATAATGGGGCCAAATAGATGAACTGGATGATAAATTCAATTTTTTTGCTGCAGAACGTAGCACTCTGAACTTGGACCTCATCAGCTATTTGATGGGCTTTAAAAGCTTGTACATCTGAGCCGGAAATGAAAACAGGAAAAATTATGACTCCTCCAAGCAAGCATCCAGACACTATTTTAATCAGCAGGCTCAACATCAACACATCAACTGCATTTTTATTTCCCTTAGACATTTTACCCAAATGACAGTTGAATACCACCATAACATGTAGAGACAGACGTCCAGACAGAGTGTGGCTTGTTGGTATGCGTGTGTGTGGGGGGGGGTAGGTTTTTAGGTCATGTTAGCCATGGTGATTCGTATGCTGTTAGCATTTAGGGATTTAAAGGTCAAAGCCATCTTTAAATGAATAGGCAGCCTAGGTACAGAACTGGTGCCATACAATCTGAACTCCTAACTCCCACAGGCATTCTAGAATCTACAAACCACATTCTGCACCAGTTGTCATTCCTGTTCCATTTTCAAGGCTAGACCCACTTTGAGCATGCCTACTATTTCGCACATCCAGATTCAGAGGCACTCATCCTTGGAATGCTAGGTGCTGGAGGGTGACAGTGGAGGAGAGTGATTTTCCTCATAGGAACCGCAGAAGCATCTGGAATACAGGGATGCTTGACTAGGTAGACCAGGGGTTGTCAACCTGGTCCCTACCGCCCACTAGTGGGTGTTTCAGGATTCTAGGTGGGCGGTAGGGGGTTCTACGGCACAAGCTGAATCCTCTTTCCATCGAGCACTGGTGGGCGGTAAGGAAAATTTACCATCAAGAAAGATGCATTAGTGGGCGGTAGGTATAAAAAGGTTGACTACCCCTGAGGTAGACCTTTGGTCTGCTCCAGCAGGGGTCTTCTAATACTGGGTAATCAGCATTATGCACTGCACAGGTGAGTCTGCAGTGTTAGCTTTGGGCTGTAGTTGGTGGGGTGGTAGGGGTGGTGAATCAGGTGATGTGCAAGGTGTGTTCCTCACCAACAGCATCAGAGGTGTTATCTCCCCAGGTGGAGAGATGCTTGCATGTTTGTAGTCTTCTGTTGTGATGCAAGGTGCTCTGAACAAGAGCTATTACTTTGTATGCTTATTCAGAGAGAGAGAGAGAGAGAGAGAGAGAGAGAGAGAGAGAGAGAGAGTTGAATACAGCAATGGCATTCAAATTTCCATTAAGGTTAGCCAGCACTTTCCTGAGCTTTCTTTTTTTTTTTGGTTGTTGTTCAGAAAGGACAATGGACCACCTTGACACTCTTCAGCTTCCCGGAGTGTGAAATGCACTTGCTCACTGGAGGTTGTTAGACAACCTCGGTAGCATACAAAGTGGGAAAGACTTTGAGATGCAATTTCAGCTTTTAAAACACAAAACATACTGTAATTATTCTTTCTTGTGATATAAACACTAAAATGTGAAGTTCTGCATTGTCATCTATTTCTCCACCAAAGCCAGGAAATAACTTTACCTCCTGTGATGGCAATATATATGTGGGGGGGAATTATTAAAGGGTGTTTTTTTTGTATATTGCATCCTAATAGAATTGAAGATAACTGCAGTTCTGCAGTCCTATATATCACTGCCTCATTTCCCCAGTGGCACATTTTCCTTTGTTTCACATTTTAAAACTGAAGCATTCATTTGTTGGAATAGCTTGGCAAGAAGTGGCAGTCGCAGCGATGGAGAACTTTAATCATAAGGAATCAGCGATAAGCATCTGTGTGAGTTTGCCGGAGTGCTGGATCAGAATGTGGTTTGAAACCAAATGAAAGGCATTGCGTCCTCCGAAAGGGGCATGCCCTTGAAAATAAAATGGTGTTATTTCCCAGGTGACATTGGCAGCAATCCTATACCCAACTTGCTTAGAAAGGAGCTATGCTGAATTCAGCGGCTCTTACCTTTGAGTGGAAGGTCCGTATAGTTAAAGCTATGGTTTTCCCAGTAGTGATGTATGGAAGTGAGAGCTGGACCATAAAGAAGGCTGATCGCTGAAGAATTGATGCTTTTGAATTATGGTGCTGGAGGAGACTCTTGAGAGTCCCATGGACTGCAAGAAGATCAAACCTATCCATTCTGAAGGAAATCAGCCCTGAGTGCTCACTGGAAGGACAGATCCTGAAGCTGAGGCTCCAATATTTTGGCCACCTCATGAGAAGAGAAGACTCCCTGGAAAAGACCCTGATGTTGGGAAAGATGGAGGGCACAAGGAGAAGGGGACGACAGAGGACGAGATGGTTGGACAGTGTTCTCGAAGCTACCAGCATGAGTTTGACCAAACTGCAGGAGGCAGTGGAAGACAGAAGTGCCTGGCGTGCTCTGGTCCATGGGGTCATGACACGACTAAACGACTAAACAACAACACCTTTGAGTACACTAGATAGTTCTGTCTGTTCAGAATTTTAACTCTTGGAATCTGAAGTCCTTCAGGCTTTGTTTCAATAAGTAAGACTTAAGTTTCATGGCAGTTTACCTGTTGCAGGGAGTTCCAAAGTGCAAACGGGTATTACGTGGCACCTGTAGTACTGCCAATGCTGCGGATTGAAGTGTCAAGTGGGTACATGTGAGGTAAAGCAATCTTGCAGGTATCTAGTAGCACAGATATTCTTATCATCAATGAATTTGTCTAATCCCTCCTTTAAAGCTGTCCAAGTTCATGGCCTTTGTGGTAGCAAATTCCATAGTTCAACTATACAGTATGGTGTGTGAAGGAGCATTTTCTCTTGCCTGTACTGAACCGTCCAACATTTACGGTAGCCCCAGGATCCTGCTGTATGAGAGAAGTAGAAAATCTTTTATCTGTCTTTTTTTCTGCACCCCATGCATAATTTTAAGCATGGGGGAACGGGCAATGTGCCTCAAATCAATATTGCTTTACCTTGTATCTGTTTGGCTGTTTTGGATTGGGCTTCCCAAAAGATATAAGAATGAAGCTTATCTTATTTCTGTCCCTGACTTCTTCTGTGCAATATTTCAATAATGAGAAGTTAGGATATTGGATACAATTGTAAGAAGCTCAGTGGTAGAAACTAATTAATTCCGAGGATCACTGAGATTTTGGAAACCTTCAACTTTGCTCATGGGAGCTTAGTGGGCACGTAAGCAGCTACATTACCGGTTACCTTCTGCATGTCTGAAAATCAAGGCTTGGTATGTTGAAAATGTAAATGCTAATTAGCGAGTTGAAATCTAAATGTTAATTAGTTATTGTTCTGTGCCCACGCAATTGTAATTCAATTATAACTTTACTTGAAAAATGATGCGTTTCAAATATAGCAAGGCACACATTTATCATCAACGTCTAAATCTACTCTTTGTGTCAAGGCTGACACTTGGGAATGGATCCATTATTTTTAATTATTGAAATATATTTCAAAAATGCATCATACAAAAGCACAGCACTCACAGTGTTTTTAAATGTTCAGCAGGCAAGCCCAGGTTGTCACAGACACTACATTAATAGCAAATTTGTCATTGCATGAACCAGAAAGTCTGGATTTGTTTTGTTTTTTTCTGCCGAAATAAGTCAGCTATAATTAATAGGCTACCCTCTTAAGCCCTTGGATAGATGAGGGAGTGACAAATGACTGTGTAGCAGAGTGAATTGCGAAGATACTGTTTAATGGGTCCCCCATGGGCTCAGATCATACAACTCTCCTATAAAAATGCCTTCTCTTAAATCTCCTAGCCTCATGAGACAGATTGATTCAGCTAGTCAAGAACCAGAATCGATGTGCTATGACTTAATGTTGCCAAATACTCCTAAACAACCCCAAATCAAAATGCAAAAAAGTTAGCCAGTTGGGTAAAGTTGATGCTGATGAAACCTTTCAATGGACGTCATTGCAGCAAGGTAGCTCCCCAGAAGGTCATGTATCATTTACTCTCAAGTCCTTCGAAACTTGAACCATTTGGTTTTTTCATTCCCTGCCCCACAAATTTCATTTGATAGAGAAAGAGAGAGTTGGAAGGACTTCAAATGATCATCTAATCCAACCTGCTCCCAGGAAACCACTTACTTCAGCACATTTGATAAGTGACCATATAGCCTCTGCTTAATAGAATCATGCGGTTGGCAGGGACCAAATACCTAGTAGTTCTACTATTAACTTGGTTTATCTTGGGGCGGGGGGGGGGGGAGACCCTTCATGATGCGTGGCTGTAGTCAGAAACTTCAGCCATTCAGACTTACCTTGTTTGATTTTTTAATTTTTTTTGGTAAAGCTGCCACCTCATCCTAATCTAAGCTAAAAACGGAAAAAAGTAGGTTTTTATCATGACTGAATTATGCAAGAGACAGGCTTGAGTGATGAACTCCTGCAGTTTCTCGATTTCTGCTTGTGGAACGTGGTGTTGTCCAAATGATATTTTAAAATTAATCAGCACATAATAATTGGGAAAAACCTAACCCAATAGGCATTTATTAAGATCATATTTCAAAATTATTATTTTTTAAGTGCTTGCATGTTTGCCAACCTTTGGGTATCACTCTGCATGACTTTGCTTCTACCCCCATCCATACCCATAACTCATTCTTGGACACTGTTCTGACTGGTGAACCAATTATAGCAGAGGTTTCTTTGCTGTGTACTGTCTTTCACTTCTGTTTTTTTTCCCTCTGGCTTGGATCATTGATTTATTTTCACTGGACAGGGTTGTTTCGCTAAGGAAACACGAGCCAATGCATGCTCTGGATAAGGGCCTTGTAGATATTCTCGAAAGGGGTTTGGCAATAGGGCCAGCTATAAAACGGCTTGGTTGAGGTGTCTGCTGCTGGTGTAATGTCTCATTCTTCTCTGTTCCTAGTTCCTCGTGTGTCTCCACTGGACAGCTCCCCTTCTATATCAGCATCCATGCTACACATCTGCCTTTGGACAGCTGCCTGTCCTTGCTGATGAGACAGGGAATCTAGTGGTGGAAATGGGGCACATCTGTGGATAGTGGCACATCTGCAGACACTGGTGCTCATCCTCCTTGAAGGAGCTGCCAAATTGCACACAGCCTCCTCCCTTTCCCTGTAGCCAATGGAGGCTGGTGGAAAAGAAGAGGAGGAGGAGAAACTGCAACTATTGGATATACAGAGTCCAGAGAAACTTGGAGAGGGAGAGATTTGGCTGGGCAAAGAACATAACAATAGCATGGAGGAGATGAAGCTGTTATTCTGCAATAGCATCCAGGGCCTATGATTGGTAGTGAGCCATTGCATGGGCCCCAGTCTGTGCCTGATAATGCTGACCTCAAGATGCAAGGCTTGTGCCAGACTCCATCCCTGAGCCATCAAACCCAGTCCCTGAGCTGACAGGCTCTGTTCCGGCCTCCTAACTTCCACCCAGAGCCACAGTAGTAATTTTGAGATCAAAAGCTGGCAACCCTGATTGCTGACCGTGTAATACTTAGTTTGAGAAGGCAAAGGAAAAGTAGTTGGAAAAGGCCTTGCAAAGGAGAGAACTGAAATGGTTGAGGTTCACATAAGCAAAATGTTTGTGAGATGAAGCAGATGGTCAGATTTCAGCTAACTTGTTAGGGAAAGGATTGGCAATGTTTGGTCACAACTAGATGTCTGCAGAGAAGAAGGTGGAAAATAACAACAATTGAGACGCAAATCTTGCATCAAGAAAGATTTGAGAAAGCTTGAGATATACTGAGATATGTCTGACAGGCTGTAAATAAAGCCAGCTTGCCAGCTCTGGGTTCCAAGTGCGGTTTTATTTATGGCTATTGCAGTGAACAAATAAGAATTGAATTCCCAGGACATTTACCATGATTTACAAATGACAGATTAGGAGAGCGTTCATTAGGGATTCTGTAGCAGACTTTTGGAGGAAAAGAAAGATCCCAGAGATCATCTGGAGGAGGGTGGGGGTGGCAGGATTCTGTTTGTTATGGGGGTAGAATTGCCAGCTCCAGGGCCTCAATGCTAGAGCTTTAATTTTCCTCTGAATATTGGAACTCAGTGCCATCTCTCACATTTTGTTCTTTTTCGGTGAGAGTGTCAGCGAGGCTCATAGCACGGGGAGTAAGAGAAGTGATTCTGGAATTGCTAATGCAATCAGAACATATATAAACTGCTGGGCACAGCAGTGTTGCATGAACCGATCAGTGCTTGGGGGAGGCATTGCCTTCTGCCAGGCATAAGGAAAAAACACTCTTGGGATGCATGTATACAGCCAGACAGCAGTGGTGCATTTGAGTACTTGTGCAATTTGGTAATGTATACGCCGTGATTCGTGGTAAGTTAAGTGCACTGATGACATACAAGATTTCTAAGTACTCGCCCTATAGTTGTCTTGCGTGTAACAAACCTCACTCGCTGCAATCCTGAGCTAGACATATTTACATAAGATGTTTCATGATGAGAGTGGTCTAATAATGCCTCATCATTGGCCTATTAGATTCAGGAAGCTTTTCCATATTCACATTTTAATCTCACTTTTGCCTCTCAAAGATACTGACAACAGAAGAGAGTATGACAGATGTGGAGGTTTTTTGCTCAAGAGTTAAGGAAACTCTTTCCCTGGTAATCTTAGTCAACAGAATTTTGCTTTCATATTCCGGATCAGGGATGGGAAACCAGTGACTCTCCAGATGTTGTTGGACTCTGACACTGAGGGGATGATAGGAGTTGTATAATAGTAATAGTAATAATAATAATAATAATAATAATAATAATAATAATAATAATAATAATTTAAAAAAAATTATTATTTATACCCCACGCATCTGGCTGGGTTTCCTCAGCAACTTTGGGCAGCTTCCAACAAAATATTAAAATACAATAATCTGTTAAACATTAAAAGCTTCCCTAAACTGGGCTGCCTTCAGATGTCTTCTAAAGGTCTGGTAGTTGTTTTTCTCTTTGACATCTGGTGGAAGGGCAGGTGCCACTACCGAGAAGGCCCTCTGCCTGGTTCCCTGTAACTTGGCTTCTCACAGTGAGGGAACCACCAGAAGGCTCTCGGCGCTGGACCTCAGTGTCCAGGCAGAATGATGGGGGTGGAGACACTCCTTCAGGTATACTGGACCAAGGCCATTTAGGGCTTTAAAGGACAGCACCAACACTCTGAATTGTGCTCGGAAATGTACTGGGAGTCAATATAGGTCTTTCAAGACTGGTGTTATGTGCTCAGTGGCCACTCCCAATCACCAGTCTGGCTGCCGCATTCTGGATTAGTTGTAGTTTCCGGGTCACCTTCAAAGGTAGCCCCACATAGAGCGCATTGCAGTAGTCCAAGTGAGAGATAACTAGAGCATGCACCACTCTGGTGAGACAGTCCGCGACAGATAGGGTCTCAGCCTGCGTACCAGGTGGTGAGTGGCAGGAACGGGGCCCAACAACATCTGGCAAAAGCTCACCAGGCTCCTCATCCCTCCTCCAGATCTAATATATGGAGGTGAGAGGATGGATTCCCTTATTTTGGAGTTTTATTTTTGCCTTCTGTTGGATTACAAAGGAGAAAACAGAACTCCCAGCTGGATCCATTTGTAAAATGGTGGACGCAGATCAGTGTCTCCTCTGCTGATTACAGGAGAAGACAACCTGTCATCGATTTCCATGGGGCTTCCATGGACGAGGTCTTATGCCACCCACCTATATTTATCTATCTGTCTACCTATCTATCTACATATCATAGACTAGATTATCCTCAAGTCCCTTCTATCCCTAACATTGCATTACTCAGAAGTTCCTGAATGAGAATGATTGGTCCATGAGGCAACATTTCCGTTAGTTACAGCAAGCAAAACTTGCCAACTCCAGACTTGACAAGCTGTGAGACCCAGATGAGAAATGCTTGCCTGCTTCAGTGAGGATAAATTTGCCGGTGTCTATAAAGCAGACTGGCACTGCCTGCTGTAAGATGCTATGCCAGTGGAAAATATTTCTCCTCAGTATTCCCACATAGTAGTGACAGGACTCGTCTTCCTCTTAGGAATGGTATATGGAGCAGTGTGCCTCTTTTTTAAATGAAAAAAAAAACCACACACACACACAGCATGAGAATACTCTTAAAAGACCAGAACTGGACTGGATTGGGCGTGGGGTTCCTATACTAATTTCAAAAAGAAGCCTAAGCAGTCTAGTGAGTGAAAATGAATCTGAAATAACAGTGGCCGAGGGAGGGAGAGGCTACTACAAGAGAAGGGGAAACAGGTTTTGGAGATGAATCAGTGAATTAATGCACAGACTCATAAGGCTGTATCTGACAAAGACATAAAAAAGAAATAAATGGACTCCAAGATCTGCTGTGATGAAAGGGGTTTGGAAGAGGTCAATCTCTGACTGAGCCTGCCTCAGTCAAGGCTAGACTGGCTGAAGTCCCTCATTGTGGCTCAGTCAGAAATAGTGTTAGTCCTCCATCCTGGCTCAGAGAGGGCTCAGTTGGCTGAGCCAAGGCTGTGATAAGTCTTTAAAAGGGGGTATTTTAGGGTTGTGGTGGGGGTGGGACAGGGCAAGAGGAGGTTTAACCCAATTCCAAACTGCCTAACATAGTAACCTGGAAGTTACCCTGGCAAAACAGGCGATGCAAGTCAAATTCTGTTTAAAAAGCTCGCTTTATCTCTGCCAGGCTCATTGTACTTTGTTGTTTTGCGTGGTATGATGTAGCGCAGGCATAGGCAAACTCGGCCCTCCAGATGTTTTGGGACTACAATTCCCATCATCCCTGACCACTGGTCCTGTTAGCTAGGGATCATGGGAGTTGCAGTCCCAAAACATCTGGAGGGCCGAGTTTGCCTATGCCTGATGTAGCGCAAGTGGTTCTGCATTGTGTTTGTTTGCTTTCACTATGCACTATGCTTATTTGTAAAAGAAACACAGTTATTACAAAGATATCATAGGTCTCCACTACTCCCTCCCCTCTCCAAAGGGAACTACAGTACATGCTTCAGCATTGTCCTTGCACTTCTTGCTACTCAGGAAAGTGAAGGAAGCTTAACAGCATTCTTACAGTGAGTCACACCGAACAGACTTGACTTGGGACATCCATCTGATCTTATTGGGTGATCTCCAAGGGATAAAGTTTTTTTTAAAAGAGCTACAAACATTTGTAAAACTGATTTTGCCTAATGACACAGAGAGATAATTACTGCTCTTTAATCAGGACAGTATTCTGTTTAATTAGAATCAATTTAGCTAACACCAGATAATTAAGAAATGGCTGCTTAGGAAAGATGTCAGACTAGTATAAGATGCTGGGAACTGTTCTCTTTAATTTGGAAGTTAGCAAATAAAGGCACAGTTGCTTGGGATCTCTCCATGTTCCTGGCTTTGGAGTTTCACTGATTAAACTATAATTGCTGGTGGAACAACTTGGGAAAGAAAGACTGCATTTGGAATGGAATCTATTGCATCAATGCTGTTCTCTCCCTCCCTCCCACCCTCCCTCCCTCCCTCCCTCTGTGTGGACTGCACTATGCTGAGTTTATGATTCCTCACCCATCATGAATCTTGCAGGGAGATAAGCAGAGCATCAGCAGGTTCAGAACATGAGTGATCTGTGTGTGGCTTGCTAGGATAACATCTAATCACAGAAAAGAGCTCTGTATACTCTTACTCTATGGAGTTTTTATATCAAAATTTCCCCACATGTCTGAACACAGCAAGAAAATCCACTTTATCCCTGTGGACTATACTATCCATGCATTTAAAGGAATACCCCAACTTTCCATCATAGTTTATATTCATTGTGAGGTGATAGATAGATAGATGATATAGATGATAGATAGATAGATAGATAGATAGATGATAGATAGATAGATGATGATGATAGATTAGATAGATAGATAGATAGATAGATAGATAGATAGATAGATAGATGATAGATAGATAGATAGATAGATAGATAGATAGATGATAGATAGATGATAGATAGATAGATAGATAGATAGATAGATAGATAGATAGATAGATAGATAGATGATAGATAGATGATAGATAGATAGATAGATAGATAGATAGATAGATAGATAGATAGATGATAGATAGATAGATAGATGATAGATAGATATAGATAGAGTGGTATCTCGGGTTACAGATGCTTTAGGTTACACAATTTCGAGTTGCGCACTGCACTGAACCCGGAAGTACCGGAACGGGTTACTTCTGGGTTTTGGTGCTTTGCACATGTGCAGAAGCACCAAATTGTGACCAGCGCATGCACAGACACAGTGCTGCAGGTTGTGAACGTGCCTCCCACACGGATCACGTTCGCAGCCTGAGGTTCCACTGTATAGATATAGCTATAGATATAACATTCATATGAATATGAATGACTGACTTGACTGGCTCTGGCAGATTGAGCAGACAAGACTAATAGTGGATCCAATGGTCAAGAAGGACGTTTCTGCATGTGCTGTAGAGGGAAGTGAAGGGCAGATGGGGCTCATCAACATAGGCAGGTAGCCCATCAAGGAGAAGGAAAACTCTGACCCTAAAGCTCTGCTGCCTTGTGGGACATCTTCAGAGTAAACCCTACACAAATCAGGAGGGGTGTTGGCTGAATGGTGCCTTGTACGCCTCCTTCCAGGAACCAAGCTGATGCCAAACGTATTGCTCTGCTTTCTTTTGGACCACATCAGCGAGACCAAGAGCGAGTCTTGTGGTCTGGGTAGCCCAAGACCTCCATATATGCTGCCCAGGCTTGTGCCCCCAGGAGGTCACTTTTGACTTCACCCCCATTGGCATACTCCACTGTTTCTCAAGACAAAGGGATGCCAACAACACACACACGCACACACATCCCCAAGTCAATTAAAAATAAGCACTGTTATTTACCTCAATTATTTACTCCATCCGTTGCATGGAACTCTGAAAGTCTTCTCTTCATGCAGTCACAAAACCTAGTTTTCTAGGGGGAAAAGGCTTTGTTCTTCAGCATTACCTTAACTGTTAAATCTTCATTTTTCCAGATGGTCATGTCTTTAAAATGAAAAGACATGGCATTTGTAAAGGCATTTTAGCTGTGGTTCCTGCAATGCAGCAGGGTTGGACTGGGGTCCCTTCCAACTCTATGCTACGATAGTATGTGACAGATAGGTGTTTATTTTGAATTGATCGTGCTTTGCCCAAGCAGAGGTCTCTTTCGAGATTGATGCCTTGAACTCTGGATCAATGATGCTTTTCCATGCTCCTAGCAATGATGATGATAGACTCACAGATTTGTAGCATTGGAAGGGACCGCAAGGGTCATGTAGTCCCACCCCCTGCAATGCCTGAATCTTTTGCCTAACGTAGAACTCAAACCAACAGCCCTGAGATTAAGAGTCTTATGCTTTACCAAATGATGTTGATTCTTTTTATGTGAAGAATCTTCAAATGTGTGTTAGATTTTAAAGTTAGTGCTCTTCAGTATCTGCTGGTGGGGGGCAGGGGGAAGAAACCACTCATTTTTTTCAATTTAATTTTCACAGTTACACTGACTCTGAAGTACTTTCTCTGGTCTAGGGCAGCACGTTCTGTTCTAGTGAAAAGGCTTCAGGGATGCAGGTAGAGGTGGTAATGGCTGCCAGAAATGAAGGTTTTATGATAAGTCAAGGGGGGTGTTTTTCTGTCATGCTATTAAGTAACTCTGTACCTTATTTTTCTGTCGGATCCATCATTACTTTGGGGAAATAGCTTTCACTTATGAGGCCCCACTGAGCCTTTCAGAACAGTTATCTCTTAAATTCTACAGCGAAAGATGCTGCTTTCTCCCTCAGTGAGCACATTATAATAATATGCAGTGGTACCTCAGGTTACAGATGCTTCAGGTTACAGACTCCACTAACCCAGAAATAGTACCTTGGGTTAAGAACTTTGCTTCAGGATGAGAACAGAAATCGTGCAGCAGCGGCAAGAGGCACCATTAGCTAAAGTGGTACCTCAGGTTAAGAACAGTTTCAGGTTAAGAACGGACCTTCAGAACGAATTCAGTTCTTAACCTGAGGTACCACTGTAACTGCTATTTACATGCATCTTATATCGGAAGTGACTTATCTGGTATGTGTGTGCTGCAGTCTAACCCATGGGCATAGCTATGGGGGCAGGGGGCAGCTGCCCCCTCCAAAATCAATAAATAAAAATACTTAACTAGCTGACCAACATAAGGCCTGCCCCCTGCCCCCGGCAAGTAAATCCTGGCTGAACCCATACTAACCTGCAAGTAATATTTAGAAGTAATGGATGTTACTTGAAAGATACAGAGATAAGGGAGCACTCACAAAATTATGCTGGTGTAGAAAAGGCTTGGGACGTGGGTGGCGCTGTGGGTTAAACCACAGAGCCTAGGACTTGCTGATCAGAAGGTCGGCGGTTCAAATCCCCGCGACGGAGTGAGCTCCTGTTGCTCGGTCCCTGCTCCTGCCAACCTAGCAGTTCGAAAGCATGTCAAAGTGCAAGTAGATAAATAGGTACTGCTCCTGCGGGAAGGTAAATGGCGTTTCTGTGCGCTGCTCTGGTTCGCCAGAAGCAGCTTAGTCATGCTGGCCACATGACCCGGAAGCTGTACACCAGCTCCCTCGGCCAATAAAGCGAGATGAGCGCCGCATCCCCAGAGTCGGCCATGACTGGACCTAATGGTCAGGGGTCCCTTTACCTTAGAAAAGGCTTAGTTTTGCCAGGGCTGCAGATACACAGGGATGGCATTTGGCTCTCTACATATTGTTGGACTCTCAGCTCCCAACGTCCCTGATTATTGGTCATGCTGATGGGAGTTGGGATCAAAAATTTGAAGCCCCGTAGGTTAGCCAGTCCTCCTATAGCATGGTGGTAAATTAGCTTGAACTTTGGGTGACGTAGGACCATAAACCCAGTGTTGGGTGGGAAGCATCCTATGGCTGAGCATATTGTGTCAAAATCAAAGGAACCAATGACAGGACTCAATTGTTTTAAAAGGACACATTATTAAACCACCTATTAAAGTTCTTAAAACTAAAGAAGAACCTACTTGGCCCATCACATTCCCCTCAAAATTAAAGTGGCAGCATAACCTGTCAAGGATTGTTGCTTAAAATCAAATAACTTTCAGGCACTGAGCAGGACAGTATTCTGTAATGAATATGTGCCTTCATTTTTCAAACACAGACCAAAACGAAAAGAAAAAGAAAAAAAACACCACCACACACTCATCCTCAAGCGCCAGGAAGGTGTAGAACATGCTCCCACCAGGACTAAATTTAAAAGATGTGCTTGGCAGTGATGAACACATGCCTAGCATATGGATGCAGCTGACGGCAGAGTTCCTGGACTCCGTTCAAGAGAACACTCACATAGCAGATGAGCTGTGGCAAATTTAAAACTCTACGTCACATCCTTGCCACTAAGCCTTCATTTAGTCATCTGCGAATGCTGTTCAGTTGTCAGAATATGATATCTAGCTTGTTGCCGAGTGTAAGCTGAGATATTTCTGTTCAGGATCATCCATTCTGAACACGTAACGCTGCAAGAAGAACTCATCTTGCTCTTTTCCGCTTGACAGTCGCTGGCAAGTACAGCAAATAACATGGAATCCTTTGACTCTGCTTGGAGGAGTCGCTGTCTAATAGACTTTGCCTGGCCTTCTGATACTTGATCTCGACGGCACAGTGGGGAGATGGGAAAGAGGCAGGATAGGGGCCCTTTCTCAGTACTTGCTTTTGCCAATGTGATTCTATTAAGCAAAAGCAAAACACTCTTCCTGAAAAACGCCAGAGAAGCCTAAGTACAGACACAAGTATGGTCATATCCCAGGACACTTGGCTACATTCTGTAGAAGAGGAGATGGAGAAGCAGAAAACAATCATTGTGAAAAATGTATTTCCCCTCCTTCTAAAGAGAGTAGCAATATTTTCCAAGCGGCAGTTGTGGTTATCAAACAGTGCCCTCCTGGTCATTCGAATTTACTATCTTATTTTGGCTCTCAAACCATGCTAACTTGGTTACCCAAAGCCCTCCTCTTTCTGGAATGCTTTTTCATCAGATTCAGGTGTCAACAGGAGGAAGATTTGCAGTGGTGTAGATAACAGAGCATGAATGGGCCGTCTGAATCTGCTGTGAGCTTGAGAAGAGGCGCAGCTACATTCGTGCCTATCCTTCCTTTGTTACCTTTGCCATCTGTCGAACGGTGCAGTCCAATTCTATGCAAGCTTACTCAGAAGTAAATCCCATGGATTATGTATTTTAGTGAATGGGGCTTGCTCTCCAGTGAGAAGGGCTCTAGCTCAGCAATAGAGGAGCATACACTTTGCATGCAAAAAAAGTCTCTGATTCAACCCCTGGCATTTCTTGGCACAGCTGGGGAACATCTATGCCTGCAACCCTGAAGGGCTGCTGTCATTCAATATTGGGTGGGCCAGACACGGCATAAGGCAGGTATCAGGGCCACAGTGTGAACTCCCGTCAAAGTCCCCTCCAACTCTACAATTCTATGAAAGCACCACTTCTCTGATATCTTCCCTGACTCTCAATTTATAAGCCTATTAAAGCTGCAAGCTTTGTTTTATATATTTTGCTCTCCCCCCCCCCCATCCCCACTAGTTGAGAAGAAGAAAAACATCATGTATCTGCTCTGTGATGCTTCAAGACTGGAAGCCTTAAGCTGCCACTAATGACCTGGTTCAGATGATGACTCCAAGCTCCATTGCACAAACCACAGATTTCCATATTCAGAAAACTGTGGTTTGTTGTTAACCACAATCTGGAGTTCCTATCTCGTCTCTTCAGGCCTGAAGCATGGAAATTCAGAACCAAATGTGCAAACCACCATTTGGAGGATTGCCTAAACATGATCAGAGCTCCCCGGTGAATATTTCCAGTGGGTTAAGTCTCTTAACGTATGCCCTAGCGATCAATCCATCTATCTATCTATAGGCACACTATACTGTGGTAAAAAGTTGGAAAATGAGAAAATGCCATTTGCCTTTGAGAGGATTTTGATGAGCCACAGTCTTGAATTCTGATTGCTCAAAAGTCAGATATCCCACAAGTTATGCTAATTCCATAGGAAATACGGACTTATGTATTTCCTGTGGTGCATCACCATATCCTTTTCCATTGCTGATTTTAGAAATCAAGTTAATTGGAGGTGCCAATCTTTATGATATTTAAACACTTGCAGCATCTCGTAATCCAGATAATATTATGCAAGGTGGCAGAAGGAAGAGGCGAAAGGAAGAAATGTTTTAGATTGAATAATTTTCAGGCACATTTTCTTCAATATTTATATTTTTCTTTGTAATTTTAGGAGGGCCAAATGAAACCTCAGGTACTAAGAGGATGTGTTGGGGGGTAGGAGCTCACATCAATAAGCAGATATACACCACAGGGTTGATTCTTTCTCTATAATAAACTAAATTTGGGTTTAGACATATATGATTGTGAAGTTCAGTTTAAGCTAGTAGTTTTACTGTTGGTAGTTTGGTTATTATTCTGCTTAATAAGTGCAAACCTATTCTGTTGTAAGAGATAATAAAACAAAATGAAGAAGAAGAAGAAGAGTTTGGATTTGATATCCCGCTTTATCACTACCCTAAGGAGTCTCAAAGCGGCTAACATTCTCCTTTCCCTTCCTCCCCCACAACAAACACTCTGAGGTGAGTGGGGCTGAGAGACTTCAAAGAAGTGTGACTAGCCCAAGGTCACCCAGCAGCTGCATGTGGAGGAGCGGGGAATCGAACCCGGTTCACCAGATTATGAGTCCACTGCTCTTAACCACTACACCACACTGGCTCTCATGAAGCTATATATATTATTTATTTTTGTCACGGAAGACAAAAAAAAATTGTACATGGATTTGATCACGATCATTCTTATACACACTGCTACCTGAATAGGCACACACATTGTAATCTTTTTTTCTTACAAATAAAAACAAACAAACAACGAATGTTAATGCAACAGCAATGCAAGTCAGTTTTTCCAGTTTTGTTTCTTTCAGTTTTTCCAGCATTGTTTCTTTCAGGTGAAGAGGGCAGCTGATAGAAAACCCTGAACCCAAGGACTCACTGGGGACACGCACCCCTAAATCTGGCCCTGAACGTACATGCTCCCCCTCCTTCTTAAATATTCCTGGGCTACTTCTTTAAGTTGTTTGTTTTTTAAGACAAATAATGGTTCATTTCACAGTAACATGAATTACCTGGGGGTCATGGCTGGAGTGTGGTCACCTCAACATCATACATTAAAAACAAATTTGTATCACTTTTACATCCAAACATTCCTGGGAACTGTAATCTACCCCTCACAGAGCTTCAATTCCCCACACCTTTAATGAACTACAGTTTCCATGATTCTTTGAGAGAAGCCGTTAGCTTTAAATATATGGTGTGGATGTCACTGTCATGCTGGAGATCTTCAAGGAAGGAGCTGGACCTGTTGGCAATGTTCTAGGTCTGGTTTTCCTGGTCTGAGCAGGGGGTGGACTAGTTGGGTCCCCAGATCCCTCCAGTTCAAATGGTTCTATGAGTGAAGGGTAGGGATAAGGAACCTTCTTGCTTGACTTTCAAGCCCTTAAATGCTGGTTTTGTGGGACAGCATGTAAGACCTTAGCTCTAATAACTGTGGCTGCAATGTCTGAGGAGCAATACTAAACTCTCAGTAGGGATAGGTGAACCTGTTAATTGTAGGTTCCCTTGGATTCTAATTTTTCCAGTCTTAAGTTCAGCTCTCCACATTTCCACGTATCAGTCCCCCCCCTTTCTAATGTAATCATAAACATTCACCCGCATTTTATGCAGTTTCCCCAATCTACAGTTCTGAAAAGTAATTTTCCTTGACATAGCACATTTTTCTATATTATTTGCATGAATGTATACGTGTTAACACATACAATGGTACCTCGGGTTACATATGCTTCAAGTTACATACGCTTCAGGTTACAGACTCCGCTAACCCAGAAATAGTGTTTCAGGTTAAGAACTTTGCTTCAGGATAAGAACAGAAATCGTGCTCTGGCGGCGCGGCGTCAGCAGGAGGCCCCATTAGCTAAAGTGGTGCTTCAGGTTAAGAACAGTTTCAGGTTAAGAACGGACCTCTGGAACAAATTAAGTACTTAACCCGAGGTACCACTGTACTTTAGTATATGCATTTTTGCACACATTACTTGGGTTGCGAAATTTGGAGAAGTGTGCATTCAAAAGGATCGCTATGTTTCAGTTTTCATATTGTTTTGTATGCTGCAGATCAAAGAGGTTTGCCTTTAAACGCAAACGGAATCCATTTTCTCCCCCATTCCTAGATACCAGAAATTGCTGGATGCTGCGTAGCTCCCTCTCTGCAGGCAAGAGCCTCTCGGATGCAGCAACAGAAATCTCTTGAGTGGGAAAAGTAAGACGCAAATGAAATGACGTGATACAGTGAGGCGAAGAAGACATGTGGCACGATTGGAGACTTGTTTCTGTCTGGGCTGCCACCCAATAAACGCAGGCAGAGGCTCTCACTTGCAAGGAAGAATGAGGCCTTTATTCAGGCAAGCAGACAGAGCACTCCGGAGTCCCAATTCAAGAGTTCAGGATCAGGGCAAGAAGTTCAGAATAGGGTGAAAGCGATGAAGGTGTCCCAACACATTTCCCTGCTGCTCCCACCAAGAAGATGCAGAATGGTGTGCTCAGTTGCAAGATTTTCTCGCCTTGTAGGAGCATCGTGATTTCAAGCATGCGCTGCACAGGGGTGGGCAGGTCTGTTCCCATCTGCAAGCAGGGTGCCTGGTTCTAGGAGACGACACTGCACCCTCTTGTCCAAGCTCCTGTTCAGTTGCTGCCAACCCAAGCGCAACAGGACTGTGGGGCTCATGATTGCTTACTCTAAATAAATCCCAATGAGGAGAGGAATGCAGAAAGATGAAATGCCATGGTACACCCAAAAAGGTTCAGTCCTCTATTGTCTCCTGAAATAGATGGATGCCAACCGAATCCCAATTACGTAGTTCAGTGGCCATTAACGCCAAGTGTGTATACAAAGACCGTTCTATATTATGGTTCTGAGTCAAAATGGCAAGTGCTTAACCCAACCGTCCAAGTGTCCCAAAAGATATAGTTCAACAGAACTGAAAAAAGAACTAGAAACAAAAAACCATAAGGACAGTCAGGAGAGGGCATAATTTCAAGAGGGGAAATTATGTGAAGAGAGCAGGGATGAGAATCTGTGACTCAGCTTTTCATGACCAAGTTTTATGAAACTGTAACTACCCATTTTTAATTAAAATAATTAAAATTTACAGGTACTTAAGAGCATGGCCTATGCCACATTTCAAAATTCAATATGTGTTTTTTTTCTAAAAGTGGTCCGTTATTCCTCAGAGGTCTAATCAGGAACTCGATTGCCCTTGTTAATCACATCATCCCACTGCCATTTACTTGTGGAACTCAGCCATCATTTCCACAATTGCAGGATGTCCAAGGACAAAAGAAAACAAATTGCTTCAAAGAAAACGGAAAATGTCTTTCATTTCACATTATAGTTGCTGACATTTTTTGGGGGGGGAGATAACAATATGAGGCACTTGAATTGCAGCTGCTAAGGTGATCCATTATTTTCATTCTATTGAGTGGAATTCCAAAAGAATGAAGTAAAAACTGAAGACATCCAGAGAGGATGTTATATAGCTCTTCCAGCATGTAATTGATTTCAAATGTGTATTTTCAAAATTACTTTTTAACCAATGCTTTAAAAAGAAGAAAGAATTCTGTCCAGCTGCTGGGAGTCATTATTTTCTGACCTGTTTTTAATACCCCCATCTGTCCTAATGGTTCCAGTATACACCCTGGTCTGAAAGGACTGTTTGGAGCTCCCTTGAAGGAGTGTAGTAAATGCTTATAGTCAAATGGTGTACAATGAGGGGTTGCTTTCACCACTGAAGCCTATATAGGTGCTATATCATTCCAGTGCCAGATTTACGTACAAGCTAAACAAGCTATAGCTTAGGGCCCCACTCTCTAGGGGGCCCCCAAAAAAATTAAAGGGAAAAAACACTGGATGTACATTTCCATAATATAAGATAAAAAACAAATAAAATAAAACCTACATACAGCAACAGTGTTTTATGTTGTCTTGTGTAGGCTCCTATGATGTAAGTTAATGGGCCCCGCCTGCTAGCCTGCTCCCAGAAATATCACTGGTTTGCTCATTTCTATATATAGGGTGCCTACATTCTGCATGGACTGGTCGCATGGCAATATGTACAAATGGCTTGAGGTCCATAATCATAAATTACTATATAGCATATATTCAACACAAAAAACAGCGACAATTTGTTGCTGACAAAGGACAGCTAGGTATATAAAGGGCCCCATTACCTTCAGTAGCTTAGGGCCTCATCAAATCTAAATCCAGTCCTGATTGCTTCTGCATCCTTTTGAGAGGGTCTGCTTGGGGAGGATAGTCATTATTGACCCAAGGAATTAACTCCCCCCCCCTCCTTAAAGTGCAATCCCATATATTCTTAAAATCAGAAGTATGTATTCAATGGCTTGTACCCCAACATTAGTCAGAGTAACCGACTGAAATTAATGACCATGACTAACTTGAATCCATTCATTTCACTGGGTCTACTTCAAGTAACACAAGTGTTCATAACCTTAATGTCCAGAAAATGCTGAGAATGAGAATGGGCTTCTTTACCTCCCTCTTCTATTTAATTGCTTCCCTCTTCCCTTTTCTAGCCTTGCATTATACAGGAAGCAAATGAATTGAAGTCAGTGGAGATAACATGTGTAAAAGTAGTTCATTATAATTATAATTTTCCTCTGCTTTTAATTTTAATATAAAACAGCACTCTGATAATTGCATCACAAATTAAGGACAGTAGGTATTAAGAGATGCTTGATACATCTAAATAGATATTCCAATATCTAATTAATTTTGGGAAACTTTCATTATTTAAACAAGCAAACTGATTTGCTAGAAAACAAAAGATTCAATTAAAAACTCAACCTTTAATAGTACCCTTAGAAGCCTTATTTCAATTATTTGACTCAGCCTGGGCTTTTTCTCTCCTAATCAAACTAACAATTACACAATGAAGGTCTATTATTTATTGAATGTGTGGGTCGGGAACAGATGTTATGAAGAGTTCAGAGAATCCTTAAATTTTGATTGTTTTATTATTTTACAAAAGCATAGGCAGTCTGGAGTTAATAAGATATATAACTTTTCTGAAGTCTTGCTCAAGCCTCAGGTAGGGGGCTTATTTCCCCAAGCAATTGTTTCTTTTATATTTTCCTTTATGCATATATATTTTGATGTATAAATCCCACTCTATGGTAACGGTTACTTTTTCTCTCACACCCACTCTCTCCCTCTCCCTCTTGGAAGTGAAAACCTTGAACTTTACATCACAGATAAGATCATAGTCAAAATCCAATAAAAAATGAGATACCTGAAATCTCAACTGTGTTTTTGATTTTTTAATATAATGCACAGCTCACTTAAATCCTGACCTTTACTGCAATATTCTTGGACATCCATCCCTTCGGGCTGGATTAACTATTAGATAACCTATGCTATATAGAGTGCTCAAAATATGATCTCTTGCGCATGTAATCTAGTGCTAAAGTGAGGAGTATGCCCTTTTGGCAACATTGCAATCTCTTTCGGCACCTTCCACTGCTGTCATACTGATGCAAAACTTTGTAACTGCTCCAGTCAGGCATGGCACAACTTAACAGCGCCACAATTTTTGAAGTTATTAAACTCAGCCATGTGTACATTGCTTTGGCATGTATAGCACTTCAGTGTGTGATCAGGGTATTTCCTGTCCACCCAACAACTGTTAACTGCAAAACTGTATCCATTGGCTTTATAGTCTTAAATGGGCTTAAGAGTTCCTGCTGCTCTATAAGGATCCCTGGTCCTTCTGCAAGGGTGCTAAGGGAACTGTGGGGTGGGAGGGAGGGTATTTTTAGCCTTCTCCCCAACCTACCATTCTCTGGATTTTGGAGGAAAGCCGCAACACTTAAATCAATACGAAACCAATGCCAGTTTGCAATACTTTAGAAATGCCATTGGAGGGGAGAAAAAAGGACTGCAGCAAAATATAAACCCAGGGCTGTCTTTACCCAGGGGTGCAAGGAGTGCGGGGATGTTAAATTCTTGGGGGCGCCAGGTGCCCGCCACTGAAGCCGCTTAAGCTCTTAACTATTTACCTGTTATGAAATAATAATTTCGATCAAGCTAGAAAAAAGAATACATATACTGAAATGTATACCTACTGTTTCACTAAAGAACTTTTGACTTTGTGCGCTCATTTACGAAATTAACTCTCTTACATCATAATAAAAGTTAATTTGGGGGCTAAACTAAATTTGGGGGCGCTGGGCGGATCTTTGCACCCCAGCAGCGCATACGCTAAAGACTGTGCTGTATAAACCCCCAACAGTTAGCTAACCTATAGATTGTCCCAACGAGTTTCCAGGATGATGCTAAAGTGGCTCATATATTTAAGTCATATATGATGAGTGTAAAGATAAAAGAAAGCCTTTATTCACACAGCACATAGCTATCTGTGGAACTTGCTTCACAGGAGACAGTGATGGCCACCAACTTAGATGGCTTTATTAGATTAGACAAATTGTTGCAGGAGACTATTGATGACTATGAGCCATGGTGACTATGCTCTGTCTCCATAGTTTGAGGAAGCAATACTTCTGAATAACAGTCGCTTAGCACTATAGAAAGAGAGAGTGCTCTTGTGCTCACATCCTGCTTGTGGGTTTCCCACAGGCATCTTGTTGGCCACCGTGGTGACAGAATGCAGAACTAGATGGACCATTGCCCTTATTCAGCAGGCACTTATGTTCCAGGGTTCCAAGAAGCACTTATGAACCTGTATATGTGGGAGTCATAGATGAATCCTGTTAATGGGCGAGAGAATTCTAAGGAAAAATAACCATGATAAAATGCACATCCCAGCCAATCCCAAGTCTTGTATTCACATTAGGAACGGGCTTAAAAACCCTTCTGATTAAAAACAAACAAACAAAAAACCCCGCTACTACTATGTCCCTGCTTGGAAACCATTAATGAAGGGGAATCCACCACTTTCCCAGGCCGTCTGTTCCACTGTCAAAACATCTCACACTGGGAGGATGCTTCCCCAATGTTCAATCTAAATCTGTTTGCTTCTCATTTGAACCAACTGGTTCTGGGTCAGTCCTCGAAAACAAGAGAAAATATAGTCCATCAACTACATGACACCATATATGTAAGCAATCTCAAGTTCCAAAACCTTAACAATGGCTGCTGATTTACTGCCTGGGCTGTAGCTGGGTACTGAGCTGGGATGCTAAAATTAAAACTGCATCTCAGTGCAACACAGTCGAACCCCCCACCCCACCCCACCCACAAAAAGGTGGCAGGTGGCATCTGGGTCTTAATCACAATACCCCTGGCTTCAGTTAATTAATTTATTTTAAACATTTATGTACTACTTAATTATTCACATTTTGTGGAGATATGTAAAATAATGGTATCCTGCACACCACAAAGAACACAATAAAAATGCACACTGCAGCAGGATTGGATAAGGTTTGCTTGCCTGTCTATATATGGCTCTCTTCTCAGCTCAGGGAAAACAAAGCATTTAAAGCAGGCGGAAGAGGCACCATTAAACATGGTTCTGCGTAAGATCCATAATCTGTTCATCTTACATTAAAGCTGATAAATTGTAAAATATGTACTATGTTTCTAATATAGCCCTAAATTGATCCAACAGCAAAGTTTTCAATACCAGAAAGCAATTAAAAGAAAGACCGCCTCAGCAGGTGAATGCAAATTATTTGGTTACTAGAGACCTGATCAAATAAGACAATCTAATTAACCGGTGATCAAATTAAGCAGAAGACTCTCTGAGTGAGATGTAATTAACTGGAATTGTCTGTATTATGTAGGGTGCAATCTACCATCCAATTCCTGTGAAAGCTCCATTGAGATGAATGGGATTTTATGTGAAATAGCATCTGACAAGTTGCACACCTATTCCGTTTTTTGAAATATGCATTATATGAGAGATTAGGTCAGAGTCCAACATTTAGCAAGGAAACGTCTTGATGTTTATTGGTCTTCATAAGCTCATCAGCCCAAGTGGCAAGAACAGAAAGGGGATTGTGAGGAGCTTCAAAAGGTTCACTCTGAACTGTGTGAATGGGCATTAAAATGGCAAGTGTAATTCAATTTAGCAAATGTGAAATGATGCACACAGGGGCAAAAACAATCTAACTTATCGGATCTGAACTGGCAGGGACCAACTGGGAAACAGCTCTTGGGAGTCACAGCAGGCAGATAAATGGAAATGTCGACCCAGAGTGCGACAGCTGTGAAAAAGGGAAATTGTTTTAGGGATCGTTAGGAAAAGGGTTGGAGATGAAAGTGTGATATCATAATGCAGTTATAAAAATCTATGGCATGAGCAACATTTGGAATACTGTGTTCAAGCTTTGGTCTCCTCAGCTCAAAAAGAATATTGTTGAGCTGGAAAAGGTTAAGAAAAGGGCATCCAAAATGATAATGAGGCTGCACTATTCCCCTAGAAGGAAAAGTAAAGGTTACAGCGCTTGGGACTTTAATTCTTGATATGCATTTTTAGCCTGCCTTTCACCATGTGATTCTAGCTCATTTCAAGAAAACCATTAAATACATAAAACATTACTAGTCCGTATTAAATCTTTTTTTAAAAAAAATTATGCTTTTTAGGTTTATACATTTCACTAATTTTACAATCATTTTAACATTTCAAAGCTTGACTTCCTTCCCCCTCTATCTGCAGTTCCTTAAATTTATTTTTAATATCTCCTGCATATCCTAATTAACTTCATTTGCTCATTTATTATCTACTTTAAATATATACCTTTATAAAACTACAGGTTATTACAATAATTCTGCCAATGTTCTTATCTGTTTACAATTTATCTGTAAATATTCAATAAACCATTTCCAATCTTTCATAAAATGTTTGCTATCTTGGTTTCTTATTCTGCATATTCCGTATGTTTTCGCATCCATTCTTCCTTTGCTGGGACTTAGGCTGTATTAAATCAAACCAGAAACAGTCAGAAACGGCAACAATTCTACAGTGGGAGATATCTTCTGATCTTATTCTCTACCCCAAAGGCCTGTGGAAAAAAGGGGCCTCTTGACCTGACATAAAGGGTATACAATGAAGAAGCCAGGCACAGCTTGGACAGACTGAGTGCCACCAAAGAGAAAAATCTCTCACTTCTGAAATTCACAGGATGGCAAAATTGCCAGCAGGGTTTCCACTGCACATCTTAATAGGATGAAATACGTTAAGTTTGGAAAAGAGTAAGGTGAGCATGTCTGGATAGAGAAAAATATTCCCTCTCAAAATACTAAAATCCAGGGTTATCTAACAAAGCTGAATGTGTGAAGATTCAGCAAGTTCTCCTTCATACACCAGTTGAACCACGGAATTCGCTACACAAAATACAGACAGCCATCGATCTAGGTTCGAAACGTATTTTTTATTTATTTCATAAAACCTATATACTACTTGGCAGTAAATAAAATAAAATCCCCCCACCTTGGCAGGACAAAACTATCGGCAATTACTAGTCATGATGGCAATGTATACATCTCCTCCGATATCAGTGGTGATGTGTCTGCGTATCCCTGTTGCTATAGAGTGCTATTGCACACACGTCCTGCTCATGTGATTTCCTCTCCCATCTGGTTAACCACTGGGCGGACAGGATGAGGAACTAGACTACTTTTGGCTTTATCTAGGAAGGATCTTCTTATGCTCTTGATGCATCCTGATGATAGGTTGTGCGGTTTTTTTTTTCATTTAGGAAGCAGCCTTCTTCCTACACATTCGCAGCTTTAAGCAAAATACAGCCAACCACTGACAGATCTCTTCCTCCGCTACTTTTTATGGATGACAATTATTGCTGTTTCCTGCTTACCTGGAAAATGGAAATGAGGACACTTCATGACAATGTTACCTAGGAAAATATCCAAGTGCCTACCTTTAAAATATATTCCATTCTGTGGTTCTAAAATAGTGGCTGGGATATACTTCTAAAGTCTTTCCCTGCTGTAGCTGTTTTCAGTAAGTCTAACCCCGGGTGCAGTGGAAAGGGGTGGGATGCGGATACGTACACACCATATATTGAAAGCACATTAACTCCCCACCCCCACATCCTGGGTACCATATTTTGTTAAGGTTGTTGGGAACAGTAGCTCTGGGAAAGGTAAGCTAGTGTTCCCAGGATTCTTCGAGGAAGTGATGTGTTTTTAATGCATAACGTATACTTAGCCCAAGGAAGCCTTCCAGGATCCATCACTAGCCCAGGAAAACCTTCATAAAGAGTTAACAAAATGTTTTTTAAAATGTGGTTTCAGGACAGCAGCAGGTTCAATCACTGTAGCTTTCCTGAAGAGAAACAACTGATAAGGTTTACAGTTTATCTGCTGATAAAATTGAATTAATTTGAATTTTATTTTATACTGTTTTATTTTATTATATACTGTGCCCTTGAAACTTTGCAGCATTTGCTTACTAGATCCTCAATAGTATTATAGTTTTTTTGGAACTCAGTAGAACTTTCTTCTTAATAGATATGCAGACGATTACACTGTTAGAAGAAATAGGTTTAAAAATGCACATTGGCAGAAAGATGAAATACATTTTAATATGCAAAAATTCATTTATTTAAAAAAATATATAAACCACAATAAAAAGGCTTTCTAAGCGGAGTACAAGTAAAATTATAGATAAAATATTAAATTACAATAAAATGCATTAAACATTAGCACAAACTATTCTGATTTCCCTGCAATTTACCATGCTAATATAAAATTTCAGCAAGACCCTTCAATCTAAGGTTGTGACTCTAAGTACATTTATTTGAAAATTTTCCACTGAAAAGAGTAAGAAATTACAGGATTGAATACATCTAAAGCTGCAATCTTATGCACATTTACAGCAAATCAAGCCAGTCCCACTTAGCACAGTGAAGAAGAGGAGTTTGGATTTGATATCCTGCCTTTCACTTCCTTTAAGGAGTCTCAAAGCGGCTAGCAACCTCCTTTCCTTTCCTCCCCCACAATAAACACTCTGTGAGGTGAGTGGGGCTGAGAGACTTTGAAGAAGTGTGACTAGCCCAAGGTCACCCAGCAGCTGCATGTGGAGGAGCGGAGACGCGAACCCGGTTCCCCAGATTACGAGACTACCACTCTTAACCACTACACCACACTGGCTCTCAGTGGAACTTACCTCGGAGTAAACATGTAGATAGTTGTGCAATTAGTGTATTTATATAGCTTTTCCCATTGTGCATTAAATTCAAATACATCATTACATTAAGCCTTACAACAGCTACCAGGATAGGCATGTAGTATGAGCCCTTTTCTAAATGGAAGGTTAATGCCAATGAATAAGATCTTGTCTTAACAGATAAGTTCATACCTAAGAACTGGACTCAAAGGTTCCAGTTAGTAGCACACATGTTTAACCACTACCCCTATTTCAGTAGCCTGCAAGAGCTCATACCACAATAAACCAAGATACCATCACAATTTTTGACTTTCATGAAGACTCCAGTTTCCCACTTAGATGCATTTATAGTCTCCAGCTAATTATTTGACCACCTCAATGAGTTTTCTCCCAATATGCCATAATCATTATTTTCCTCATTTCCTGGAGGAAAAACGTGTTCAGTTTTCAGAGGTGTTTGAGACAGGGAGTTTTGCTTGCCTTTGTGTGGGAGAAATTACTGGCAGGAAATTAAGCTAAACGAATTAGTTTTGCCCTCTATAGAGAGGTCTGTAATGTTTCCCATCTCACTGCCTTGTCTCAATCCAGCTTTCTGTCAATGTCCACTCCTTTGTACTCAGAAACCTTTATACTGGTTGACATTTAACTATTCCGGAGGACGATAGCTGTTGTGGCTACTGAAGGAGATAATAATTGAAAAGAGACAGATTTTTTGATAGCTGAAGATTATTTGTTGCCATTGCTTTAAGAGTACCAGCACAAAAACCTTTGATTACAGCTCCCAAATTCAAAGGGGAATCTGTGAAGAGAAAGGATAAAGATGTCATATTGAACATTATCCATACTATTAAATGGATTCCTTATTTCACCAAAATGGTCAAAATCTCCCCCAGCAAGAATGGCACAGAATACCAGATATACAGTAGTTATTAAAATATATAGACTATTTTATCCTAAGGACTCAAGAGTACCTAATACAGTATCTATACTTAGTAATAGCTCTTCCTACTTCCTGCCAGAGGCATCTACATTTGTTCTACTGTCAGATGGAGAGACCACAAACACTTCAGAAAGAAAACTCAGAATGCAAGTGTTGACAAAGTTAACATGACTACAAGTTATGAATGCCCTGCAGAGGTCAGTTAGCTGTTCATGTGGAACACCGCATTGCAATTAGTCAAAAAAGGATTTGTACTGGTGTGAAAGAATCATGCCAACGATGCAGTGATCCATCCATACATGAATGGGTTTAGAAGTTCTGGGGCACCCAGAGGCCTCATAACAGCCACAATGGGTGGGTCAGCTCAAAGACCTGATGAGATTTCGGATGCCGAGTAGAAGCTAACTGAGCAAAACTCAGTAATCAAGACAACCAGCACTTTTGTTATACAGTGGTACCTCGGGTTAAGTACTTAATTCGGTCTGGAGGTCCGTTCTTAACCTGAAACTGTTCTTAACCTGAAGCACCACTTTAGCTAATGGGGCCTCCCGCTGCCACCGCGCCGCCGGAGCACAATTTCTGTTCTCATCCTGAAGCAAAGTTCTTAACCCGAGGTACTATTTCTGGGTTAGCGGAGTCTGTAACCTGAAGCGTCTGTAACCTGAAGCGTCTGTAACCAGAGGTACCACTGTATTCCAAAATGCTAAACAAAAGCCTATGGTTGCATTTCTATACAGTTACCACTTAACTCAAAGGAATTTACTCTGAGTGGGCATGTATAGGACTAAGCTATAAATCCAGAACTGTTAAAAACCAATACAGGATATGCAAGTGGAGAGACCCAGGTTTTGTTTTGACTTGTCTGCTGGCTGTTTATGTGCAATTCTTGCGAAGTGCTTCTCAGGGAGAAAACACTTGAGCAACACCTCCAGAGACACTGCAGATTAGATACCACTCCCTTGGCTGTCAATCCTCCTGCGCTATGGAAAAGCACAAGGTTCTCAAAGGCATTATTAGTGTGTTATCTGAAAATCGTGAGGACAGTTCAGGAGTCTGTTTTTAGAAAAGGTGGTGGTTGCGAGGGTGCGAGGTTTGAGTTTCTGAGATCAGTAAAGATGCAAAGCACATTTTCTGAAGACCTCCATAGATAGATGGGCTCAGGAGGCAGTCCCCAAATACTTTCATATAGGGAGAAGGCGCACCGTGTGTGCATGTGGGGGGTGACTTTCCAGTTTCGGGGTGGGGAGAAGGAAGAGAAGCAGGATCGGGGCGAGCGGCCTCCTCCTTCCTCGCCCCCCGCGTCTTCCCAGCGCCGCGTGCCGCTCGAACGCTGAGCAAGGCCTCATTGTGACGCCTCAATGGTTGCCCCTTTGCGAGCGCCTCCGCGCGGCGGGCTCGGCTGAGGGCAAAGGCCGCGGCGGGCGCTGCAGAAAATGGGGTTCTGCAAGGCCGAGGGCACGGGGAAGCTCGTCCTCCGGGTGGGCCTGCTCCTGACGCTGCTGGCCAGCGAGCCCGCGGCCGCCTTCAACGACACCATCTCGGTCGACGTGGCCTTGTCGGAGCCGCTGCTGCATCTGGAGGAATCGGGTGAGCGGCGAGCGGCTCACCCCCGTCCGGAGCCTGTCGAGCCCGCGGAGGGCGGTCTGCAGAGAGGCGCCCTTTCCCACCAGCGAGAGCTTCCCTCGGCTCTGTTCGCCTTTGCACTTCCGCTGTCTTCATTGTGCAAACGGGCCTTGGGCAATTTTCCAGGCGAAAGCGCACCCCTAAGGCAACAGCCCCGCGGCGAGGCTGCTGCTGCTGCTGCTTCTAGCTGCCTCTCCTCCTCCTCTCTTTTCCCCGGGCCAAGTTCCAGCCTCAGAGGCTCTCCGGCGCTTCCTTTTCGCTCGCTGCGCCGCCCGGCTGCTGCTCTTTGCAGGTCCCTTCCCATTTCTCCCCTTGAGAAGCTGGAACGATGTTAGGTCAAAGCGAAGGTGTTTCGCGTGTGAAGCCAGCTCTTTGCCAGGCTGAGTGAGAGTCGCGGGTTTTTTGTTTTTTGAAAAGTCAATGCTTAATCATCCCTCCCTGGGATGCGAGATCCACCTGCCGTCTTTTATGTCACGAATTGGATGCGCTGTCAGTGCGACATCGTTGTGCAAGGACTTGCTTTCCAAAAGTGGACCATCCCTCCAAGACTGTGACTGTGTACATACTACTCCCGGCCCATTCTGAGAACAGGATGGTAGACTAGATGGGCCATTAGCCTGATCCAGGAGGCTCTTATTACGTTTTTAACTCTCCAATGATGATTGTTCATGTGTAAAACTCCTTACGGGACGCAGGTGGCGCTGTGGGTTAAAGCCTCAGCGCCTAGGACTTGCCGATCGAAAGGTCGGCGGTTCAAATCCCTGTGGCGGGGTGCGCTCCCGCTGCTCGGTCCCAGCGCCTGCCAACCTAGCAGTTCGAAAGCACCTCTGGGTGCAAGTAGATAAATAGGGACCGCTTACCAGCGGGAAGGTAAACGGCGTTTCCGTGTGTGGCTCTGGCTCGCCAGAGCAGCGATGTCACGTTGGCCACGTGACCCGGAAGTGTCTCCGGACAGCGCTGGCCCCTGGCCTCTTAAGTGAGATGGGCGCACAACCCCAGAGTCTGTCAAGACTGGCCCGTACGGGCAGGGGTACCTTTACCTTTACCTTAAAACTCCTTACATAACTTTTTTTCCACTAGATGTTAGGCTGCAGTGCTATACACACTTACCCGGAAGTCTGTGCCATTAAACATAATAGGATTTACAGTACTTCTGAGTAAACATGCATAGGCTTGTACAGTGGCACCTCGGTTTTAGAACATCTCCGTTGACAAACAGTTAGGTTTTTGAATGCTGTAAACCTGGAAATAAATGCTTCAGTTTTCGAACACCATAAACCCAGAAATAAATGCTTCAGTTTTCGAACACACCTCGGAAGTCGAACATGTAATGTGGCTTCCGCTGTGTGCAAGATCCTGAAGCCTATCTGCCAGCTATTGAGTTTCAGTTTTTGAACGTTTCAGAACTTGAACAGACTTCTGGAATAGATTACGTTCGAAAACTGAGGTACCACTGTACATAGCTTTGATTTGGCAAGATGAAAAGTAAGGCATCCTGCAGTATAATAACGATCTCTACTACATATTTACAATGTGATTCACCAGTCACTGAAATAAAGATAATGTTGTGCTTTTCAATTTCCCTGCTGGACTATATTAAAAGAATATCATGTAGGATGTACACCCTATTTCTCAAAATCAGTTAATATTTAAATAATGAGATGTGTCCAGCTTGATTTGTTTTAGTATAATTTATTGCTCCAGAAATCCTGGTTTCTTTCCCATTGCTCCACTGAATGAGAAAATGTTATGCTTCAGGTGAAAAGCACTGGGGAAGAGTTTCATGACTACAGGTGGGTGAGAGTCACCCAATGAACCCTGTCAATGGAAGTCTTGCACAAGGGCTTTGGCTTGCACAGTGGGGCTTCCCCCCTCCTGCCCCGTCATTCTTCCTGCACCTGCCAAAATTTGCTCTGAGGGGGTTAGGAGAACCTCCAGAACATCACGGGGGGGGGGGATCTTTCCACCTCTCAAGCTGACATGCTTGTGCAGACAGAACATTTGCAATACCATAATGTTGAATTCCACCCTATATTTTTGTATACTTAACTTACTTCTGTAACCTGCTTTTTGTAACTTGATATCTTTTTCAGAAGCAAATCTGACACAACCCAAGGAAGTAGAATTTGGAGAATGCACGGTTACATGTGGTAAGCAGAAATGCAGATGGATAAAACATAGTATAATTGGGTGGGTTTTGGTTTTTAAAAAAACTTTTTAGGAACAATATACTAACATTAGCTGTTGAACCATTGTAATTTGCATGCCCTCGTTCACCTTCCATTGATTTCAGTTGTTGATAACTATAATTAACAAAAACAATCCAGTTGATTGTCATTATAAATTTAGGTCAGATCTGTTGTTTTATTAATTTCACAGCCTGCAGGCTCTTTTTTTTAAAAAAAAACACAGCTCCTTTTGTTTATTGGCTTATGGAGCTGCCTTCACCAGAGTAACAATTTTCTCTATTTGTGAACATCTGTGAAACGTTCAGAAGCTGAAAGACCTCCTGATGCATCTCACAGATGTCTTCCCACATACAATATTTCCAGTCCTATAAAGCAAATGGCTTCTCTGCAATAGTGTATGCTGTATTCATCATGCAGCTTATGAGTTATGCTAAAGGTAGCTGAGGTCTCAAAAATGAGTGGAAAGTGATCTCCAATAGGGTAACCATTTTCTAGTCGAATATGCCTGTGTTCATGCAGAGCAAATAAAAATAGGATAATTGTTGCATCTCTTACAATGGCTCCGTTTCTCAGGTAGTTCGCAAGAGAAACAAATGTTCATAAACCTGATGGTTACGCCTTCGTCATCAGAAAGGAAATGTTTACTTCCCCCATCAGTGCAGCATATTTTTGTTATTTTGTGCCAGTAAACATTTTTTAATATTATTCTTATGTTCTTTGTTCCAGTTAATACTTTTTTTAGCGCAGTTTGCATCCCTTCCCTATTCAAAATTTGAAAAATTTGCAGAATGCTCTCCATTCTGGCAATGTTTCCATACTTTAAGTTACCCACTCCATATATTCACAGGGTTCTTTTAATTAAAAATGTAACATTTAAAAAAGAAATATGAACAGTTGGTGTTATAATGAAAGAGTTGCATTCACTGATTGTGTCACTCTCATTTAGAGTGTTTTTTTATTTTATTTTAAGGTAGCCACATCTATAATTTGGTCTATAGCAGAGAGGCTACATTGCTGTCCATTCCCCCAAATCTCAGCAAATCCTTGTTTCTTTAATACTGCCCCTCCCCTGAAATGTGTACAACCCTCTGTTTCATTGCTTTCCCCAGGATATATTTATGGTAATTGTGCAAATTCACAATATCCTTTAGATAATTGTTAGAATTCAGTGTTACCCATGTGCTCCTAGCTTTTTCCACTTCCTTTTTAAAAAATATAAATGTTTTATACTACGCTGTTGTTAATATTTTATACAGTATCTTAAAGCACTTTGTATTTGTTGTCTTGCTTTTCTTCATAACAATCTTGTCAGATAGATTTGTGCAATTCCCATTTTTACCTGAACAGGAAAGCAACATGATCAACTTGAGTTACAACTAGTGTCTCCCTGCTGAAACCCCAAAATCTGGGTTCATCCATACTGATGTCTAATTTGGGTAATAAGCTTCCTGTACAACATTAATTATTCATTGTCCATGTGACATTCTCTACCAAATCCCACACCGTACCAGGGATGCTTCAAAAAGGAGGTGTGAAAAAAATCCAGATTTATGGTAGGAAAAGTGGAGGAGAATGTCCTAAAGACAACAGAGAATTAATGGAAGTACATTATCTACATTAAAGAACAGTATGGATGACCCCTCCATTCAGCTCAACTTAACTTTTACTTTTTCTTATTCATTATTTCATCTTTTTTTACTATGTAGCTGCAAGTTGAACCATTTTTAAATTATCTTCCATCCATCAATTGTTCTAAATCCTTTTGGCTACGCTTTCTTTCTTCTCAATTTAGCACCTTAACTTAATTGAATTAACACAGTTCTTCATTAACTTCTTAGTTATTATTGATAAAGCTGTCAGATTAGATGTGGTCTAATGCCACTTAACTGCATGCCTCATTAAAGCCCCAACCCCGCCCCCCAAAGGTTGACTTGTTAATACCATTTCACATCCAGCCTTCATTGCAAATTACATTGCTAGTTTGAGGGAATTTGAATGAATATCTCAATGGCCATGTTCATTAAAGTCAATAAACCCAAATGCCTTTTTTTATGGAGTCCTAAGCCAAGGATCATGTCTTATATCTCTCCAGCACAAGTGAGGAGGAGCAAAGCTTGTGCATGGTAAGCCACAGTCAATGGCTTGTCATGACGTTCAGATGCGTCCAATGAGAAAATTAGCAGGATGGAGGTAAAAATATCCAACTGGCCAGGCAATAAAAGGAGAAAAAGTAACCAAATAGTGAAACACCAAAGGAACTTGAGATCTTCTGAAACAACCTTCTTAGGACTTGAAATTTAAATTTAGCATACACAAAAGGTTGTTGCCCCTGACCCATTTTTGCTTCATGCATCCATGGTTTCACTGCATGAACACAGAATCTGGCATCTCATATAAGATCTAGCCACCTAGAAAATTGATCTAAGTTTATTCCCTGCTCTCTACCCCCGAAGACAAAACCAGGAAAGAGGCTTAGCCAGGGCTATTTTCTCACTTTGAATGCACTTCTGTTATGGATTTGCATCTTGGTCGTGCAATTATATCTGAAAATATTTTGTAAATATATGACAACTCCAAATTTATTATTCAGGTAGCTGCAGTTAAGGCAACTTTCCTATTGCATTGGCGTAGCATGGGGGGCACAAGGGCGGTCGCCTCAAGTGCAAAATTCTTCAGGGTGCAAAATTTCAACACCCAGTGCTGCCTTAGTACAGCTGCACCCGTCGCTGGGCTCCATTGAAAACGGCTTCTCCATGCAAACCAGGAAATGACCTCTCCAGTGAACAGTACAACTCTTCTTTTCTTATCTCTGTGAATACGATCTCCTGGGTGATGTAAATACTGTTAGGTAGTTGAATGTGCATGCGTACTTCATCCGCTTCCCTCCCACTCACCCCGCCTTGCTGCCTGCCCTGGCAATCCACACTACACCATTGCCCTGTGGTGTCAGTTACAGAGGCTTTTCACAATTTGAGCTAAGAGGCAGAAAGTCCTCCCTAGTCAAAGTCTAGTGCTCCTAGTCCCACCATGCTTTACTCCAAAACTGATGAAGCCATCTTTCTGCAATCACAATTCAATCCCTAGGATTGTACTGTTACCCAGAAGTTTGTATCTTCCTGTTTTCAAGGGAATTTGGATAGTGGAAGTAGAAGGAATCATTAACAGCTGGGAGATTGGAGTTGGGGTTAAGAGTGATTGGTGGCCCAATAAAAGGAGACTATCAACACACACACACACACACAGTCTGTCCATTTGTCCATCCCTGTTTCAGAGAAGGTGTGTCCATTGTTTTCCTTTGTTATAGGTATCTCCAGTATCACCCATTATACACCCATTATGTGAGTTTTTTAAAGATCTCTCTCCAAAACAAGAAAAATGTCTTTAATAAAAATGTCAGTTCATTGCTATATACACCTCTGTTTTCTTAACCTTTGAAATGAGAAATTCTCAGCAGCTTAGCATGATTCTCGTTTTGCAACAATTCCAGTAAGTGTTGTTCGTTCCGTCTGCCACTTGAGGTAATGTTACATGTCATATAAGAAATATTACAAAATATATCAGGTTTCCTAAGCATTTAGGGATGCAAAATACCTCACCACAAGGTTGTTGTTTTTTCATATACATAGACTGTATTCTGCTTAGGTCACAAAATGTTTTTTCCCCATCTCCTCCATTCCTTATTCAATAAACAAAATATTTCTATAACGGCTGGCAATCTATTCTGTATTTACTGGGACTAAACATACTATTCTTTCCTCCCTCGCATGCCATGCCATTTGAATGAGCTGGGTACACAGTGTTTGGCAGAAGGAAAAAAGAGAAAAGCAAAGAAACACAGCACTTGTGTTGAATATGTTTGTGTTTTTGAAAATAACATGAAGTTCCCAAGTGAAATGTTGATGTCTGAGATCTGCAATTCTTATCTAATCTTAATTACATATAGGTAGTTCTTTTCCCTGTAGGCTGCAACCCTCCACACACTCACTAGGAAGTATAAGTGCCCTTTAATTCAGTGGGATTTCTTCCTGAATAAACCTGATAGGTGGAAGTTATGCAGTGCAATCTCTTTTATTATCATTTAAAAACTTGGATAATTTAAAACTGCTTAAAATGGAAGATATCATTAACATGTGGCTACAGTAACAATCAGAATTGAGCTCGCCTCAGAAAGCTTTGATTATGTTGATGAATCCACCAATTAAAGCTAGCACCAAGGTGAGATCAATGTGACATCAGATTTCCTTAATTTGCAAGAGTACTTACCCTCCTTCCTGAGAAGCCCAAATCCTGCAAGGTATTCAGCACTGTAATTTTCCATTGGTATCCATAAGAGTTTTGGATGCTCAGCACCTGATCAGAATGAGCTCATCAGAGCAAAAATGCTCCAAGCACCAGATGGTTGAGGCTTTGAAAGGCCAGGTTCACAGAGGCTGCAAGCTAGCGTTGATATTTAAATTTTAATTAACTTGTTTGTTTTTAGCAATGCATTAAAATGAAAGCGCATATAAAATTCAACTGAAAGGAGAAAGTTTTTACCTTGTGGAATGGATGGGTTACCATCATCTAAGTACACAATAGTCTCAGGCACAAATGGGTGGTATCTTCTAAATTTTGGTTATAAAGAAGACAACTGCTTTTCTGAAGGCCTTTGACAGAGACCAGAGTGTTTTGATTTTAGAAGGTGAACTTAAAGGAGTATCCACCACAGAGAAAGAGAAAGAAACCAAAATACAAACAAACATGTAATGCTACTACCTTTTTCATCTTGATCAAAGGTATTGGCATTCGAGAAGTTATATTAACCAATGGATGCCCTGGAGGTGAAACTAAGTGTATTGTTCGTGTTGAAGAGTGCAGAGGACCAGCAGATTGTGGATGTGAGTAATGATGTAATGATACAGTTATTCCCAGTTAGCTTCTGTGAATATTTATGCATCATTTCCAAAATGCCATACATTTATTCTGAGGTGGTTTAAAAGTGTCTTGTCCTGTATTGCTTCTTAGTTAATATTAGGTTTAAACATAAAAGCCAGTAACATGCAATTTATAATGATTAAATGATAATTCCTCTAACCACAGTCTGTTAGTGGAGTTGTTCGTAGTATTTTGAGGTGTACAATAATGTTTAAGTATTGGTACAAAGTGACTTTTAAAACTATGTTCTGCAGGGGGTAAACCAATTTCTGAAAGTCTTGCTAGTGTGAAGATACCATGTATTTTTGTACCTCCAGAAAATCGATTTCAATATATTTGGAAAATGTTGATTCCGGACCAGGTAAGTAATCTAGTTCCATCCTGTGCAATGTATACAGAACTGATTTTATTTCTAAAGATTCCACATAAACTTAGGCTTCCTAGAGGGTATTTATTTGCGTATAATATTGTAGATTTATAGATGCTAGAATTTAATTAAGGTTTGGGGGTGTCAAAGCTAATTTATTTGGAGGAAATAGCCAGAGCCTAGTGTGTATTTTCAGGCATTGCAAGGGGTGTGATAGACCCACCGATAAGCTTGTTCCTGGGACATTCCTATTGGACATTGTAATCCTAGTCCAATCAGCAAATGTTAATGAAGTCAGGCAAACTTTTTTTGTGAGGTGACCATCTTTAGCTATAAGGTGTTCAAAGGAAATAGGTGTTAGAAAGGGAATTTATGGAGTCTTCCTCTGTAGATAAACAGAGCTTAATTTAGGGAAGGGGTTGGCAGTGATGTAACCAGGAAGCAGAGAGGGGCAGCTAAGCTGATATGTGCCCTGCAGAGCAGGAGAGGCTGCAGAGGAAGGATGCTGATTCTACTATGGAATAAGCTAGCATGTTTTAGAGTTCTGCTGCGAGCCCCTTCATTGAAGCTTCAGGTTGTGTATATGTGTAAATAAACCATATATCATAAAGACACTGTAGGCTCCGTTGTGCCTCATTGCCAAAAGAAACGCAAACCCTGGAATCTTGTGCACTGTTCATTAGAGACTGAGGTGGCGTGGAACAATATTAATAGTTACTGGATCTCACCTTATGCCAGTGACTCTTGCATGACCACATGCTATTTTTTTTCTTCCACACTTGTATACCAATGTAAACATACATCCAAAAGACACATTGGTATCTTTAATCTGGAGTTGTAGTATGCTAGGAAAGAACAGCAGCTCCTGAAAAAGGGAATGAGATGACAAGTCAGGGTCTAGAGTACTTGAATACATGATTTAAAGCGAAGATAGTCAAATAAGTGTGTTGTGCATTTAGAGGACAGCAGAAATGATTATGTTAAAGCTGTAGAAAAGGCAAGGATGAGAGAAGATTGGGTGAGGAAAAGAAGTATGTCAGAGGTATGGCAAGTTCTATACATATAAGCTATTGCCACATAAGGAAATGGGAGGGAATAGAGTCCAAGCAAAATGAGAAAACAGTCCAAAATCTAAATTGCACATTTCCTGAAGTGGAATGAGTAGCTTCTTGGAAAGTTAAGTAAAAGAGAGAAGAGACTGAGTTGGAGATATGAGATTATAGCACATGTATTGCCTCTCTCAAGGTGGGGTGTGTGGGTGTGGGTGCGCGCACTCTCAGCAGTCTGCCATAAATGAGGCCATTGTTGTCTTATTCACAAACCCAGGTATCAGTAGTGGGTGATGTGGTGTGGCAGCAGTGCTCACCTGACCTTCTGGCAGCTGAGTCACTCCTGCTTAGTAAGAGTTATCCAGAAGAGCAAACATGAACACATACAAACACAGTGACAGCATAACTGGCTCTTTTGCAATATGTGGCAAGTTACACCATATGTATCCATATACCCTCAAAATTTGTCATCTAATTTAGAGGAGAAAATACATGATACACAAGTGTGTATCAAAAGGTTTGTGACAAACCAAACCTTAATTTTTACTTTGTTGTACTCCTCATCTAGGCAGCACTCTTTCCCTCCACCTTCCTTGGTCCCATTCCCCAAGGAGATGAAACTCTCCCAGTGTAAAAACACCTCTCCATATACCCACACTTCTATTGCTCTACTTCCTCCATGCTGGAAATGGATAAAATTGTCCTTCCTTAATCAAATTCTGAGCCTTAACTACTCCCAGAACAGGGCATAGAAGGGGAGAGGGCATGGCAAATTACAAGAAAGCCATTGCTTTCTGACATTTCCTAGAACGATCTGCTTATCACGTCATCATGCAATTCCTTCCTTAATTTAAAACAATATTGATGAAAGAGGCTTTCCTTTTAATTGGTCCCACACAGATTTTGTGTTTTTCAGAGAAGAATTAAAAATTGTCCAAAATTTATGGGTCACCCGACATTGCCTATCCACTGAAGAACTGAAGGGGAAAATAAAAAGATGGGAATTTCAGATAGTTTATGGTTTAGGATATATCATGAGGGATCACTGAAGCACCAAGAAAGAAAGAACACCCCGCCCCCAATTGTCACATAGTACATTCTTCGTTATGAGATAATCCAACTTTGTCTTTTTTGTCACCTTTGAATTGATAGCAATCACTCATTCTTCCTAATGATTCAGCTATTCTGGAGGTACACAGAGATACCCACCCCGTTGCGTTTGAGTGCGATACAATAGAAAACGATGAATTGATTGCATCTGTAAAATATACAGTGTACACAACAGCTGGTAAGTTCATGGAAGTTCATAAATATTTAGTCAGACGTTGCTTGCGTTAAATTAATCTTTATGAGAAGATCTTCACTCTCCACTTGTAGTTTGCAAACTACAAATGGAGCAATCCGGTAAACATGTGATGTTTCTTGTACTCTGCAGGAAGCGGAGGCCGGAGGGAATAGTGTCTATGGTGCAGACTCCATTAAAATGACTGGGCAATGTGCTCACTGCCAACACTTGATGCACTGCACCCATATCAAGCAGACTGTTTTGGAAAAGCAGTGTTTTAATTGAAAAAACATATATGCTGATTTATTTTAAAACTTCCTTATCTGTTAATTTGTTACTGTACTGCATAATCTGCATATCTTTTGTGCTTCTCCCCCTCACTGATTTCAAAAGACAGAAAGATCAGGCAGTTTAACAGAAGCAGCTGTTGACACCTTGTTCAATTCTCCCCAGGCCCTCTGTTGTAATCTTTCAATGCCACAGAGTAAGGATTTAACTGATGTACTTCTTGCAGCTGTCATCTTGAATTTTACCACTCAGAGTAGATCAGTTCCAGAGCTTCAAAGGAGCCCATCAGCATGAGAATATCATAATTTCCCCCCATTTCTCCCACAAGAGTTCTCTTCCATGTGCTATTGCAGTTAAAATACCCATGTCACTGGGTTGAGGCAGCAGTGGTTATAGGGGTTCCTGAAAAGGGGTTCTCTTAAAATCACCATCTTATCAACATGAAAATGATTGATGTGTGTGTCAGTTTGCAAGAAAGACATGTCTATGTGGAACAGAAATCTCCTTATGAGAACAGACCCATAACTGAATTTGTGAAATGGAAAATGGCCTTCAGACCGGTAAAAAAAACTTAAAAGAATCACTACGCGATTAGATATATGTGATTGTATCGTTGCTAGAGGGATAACTTTTATGTGGAAGCTATTCTATATGATGTCATTGTTGTTTTTATTCTGGTTTTAGGATTGTATTTTTTTTTAATATTATTTACATTTGTAGAGCCTGTTCCATTTGCTGGTCTTTTGTTTACCCCTTATTTGCTAATTGTAAAAATGTGTTTTTTAAAGGAAATAGCTAAAATTCAGGGCGGCCCAACTTTTCATACCAAGTGGGCTGAAAGAGTACGTTGACATGGAACCTGCAGGCTGCACAATACCTTCTCCCGTGTGTGTGTGATGCAAAAATCACAATGTGGGAAAAACCATGAAGCCAGCCAATGCTTCTCTCGATTCCTGCAGCTTCTGTTAATTCTGCTGGCTCAGCTCTCCCCTGCCTCCTAGAGGAGGCAGCAAATCACAAGAGCAGGCGTCAGCAAAAATCACGATGCAGGAAAAACCATGAAGCCAGCCAATGCCTCTACATGGTCAGCTTCAAAATGCATTTAATCTGGGCTGCTGTGTCTTCATGGATAGAATGTCAGCCCTCAACTGTTGAGCTGTGTCTGTTGGCTTCTTCTGATCCTTGCTCACATATTCCTGTCCTGAGCATTGGCATTGATGCATCAGCTTGTGAGGCTAGTGCACATCCCTGATGGCATGTGTCATTTTTCATGACCCTTCAGTGGTGTTGCCTTTGGTACAGCCCCACCCTAAACATTTGTGTGTCTGCCAAAGCAACATACATATGCATGCATATACACCCCTGCAGCAATGATTGCTGAGAGCCGTCATCTCTTGAAATGAAGAGTTGGGAGGTGGAGAAGAAAACTGGATTATCAGAACAATCTGCTATCAGAACAGAGCTGCTTTGGGCTCTGTTCTGTTGCTAATGGTTCTTCATGCCATTAGGACCCCAATAATGACATTAGCTTGGAAACTGAATCTAGGCTCAATTGTACACTCTGCAAATAGAATCTCCTTTCGGAGGAAAGAAGGCAGGAATTAACTCAAGTGATGACATCTTCTTGCATTAAAAATTGAGGACTTCTTTTTTTTAAAAAAGGAACTATAGGAGGGATCATGCCACTTTTTTCTCAGGTAGTGTGTAAATGATATAATGTTGTGCCTGGTGGGAAATTTTCCTATAAGAGATTATAACTGTGTTCTTGCTCAAAATGTGTGTTGCAGCAATTTTTAGTGTAGTTTTGGAGGCAACAGGGAGATGAGTGGATAGGTGTGTTAAAAGTGCAGGAAGAATCTACATGAACAATTGCTCCAGTTTCTAAGAGGGGGGTGTGTGTGTTAGGATAAAGCTGGCATAAACCAAGAGCTATCCATAAGAAGTATTTTGCACAGGATGATTTGTTTCTCATTAATGCTCTATTAATTCCTCATCATTGGTGAGGTTCTCTGTTTGGTTTTCAGCAGAGGCCTAGGCTCATAGGTCCTGGTTCTTCTCAGCAGAAATTGGAAACCCCACCCTCCATGTCTTTTCAACTTCTTCTGGCTATTGCAAAGAAAATCACCGTAATTGTTAATGGTGTTCTGCATCAGGCAACCTTTCTACTGCACGGTTGCTCTGTTCCATACTCCAGCCTATTTTGGGCCTTAGCTTACTTCTGACAAAACCAGTGACATAAGGCAGTTTATTCATGTTTTCTGATAATAGTTCTGTGTGGGAGGGAGTGTGTTGTAAGTGAAGGGGGTTATTCTCCTCCCCTTGCCATGGGAAGAGACAGCCAGACAAGATCCAGAGCATGCTCCTTGTGCCATCACCCGTGTGAGTGAGTGAGTGAGTGAGTGAGTGAGTGAGTGAGTGTGTGTTGGCAAGAACAGGGGAGGAGGTGGAGGCAGCAGCTGGCCAGTTTTCAGAAAGGACAGCGTCACCCACATGAACGTGATATCCAGTTGGCTGTGCAGAGGCAATTTTTGTAGAGTAGCTTTCATTCAGGTCATTTCCTGCGCAGGCAGGGGCTATGGCATTGCAGCACATTGCCCTGTGAAGTGCAAGCAACTTACTCAGAATGATGCTCAAGAAATAACATGTTCTCGGTAAACTGCTCCAAGAAGATAGCAAGAGAAGGGCCAAAGCACATGTTAAATTAGCTACCTACCTGCGTCTTTAAGTCTAGAGGGCCAGGGGTGGCCCTCTTGGCCACCTCCTATTATTCCAGTTCACCTTTAGCCCCTTACACTTCCAGTTTGTGTGTGTGTGTCTCCTACACTTCCATGGCAACCTTATTCTTATGCAAGTCCAGCACCTTGTTAAGGACAAAGGCTAATATAACCCCTCCTCCCCATGCTAGCAATCTGGTTTTTAAGAAACTTAAAAGCACAGATATATATATAGAGAGAGAGGGAGGGAGGGAGTGTGCTATTGTAACATGTAGTTTGGCCCTAAGATCATCTTGCCTCTGAATAATGTGACACATCAAAATGTGTTTGGCAAGCCATATTGTTCTATATTTTCTGTTTTGAGCACATTGTTGTGTTGCTGCCTCCCCCTTTTTGTCTCATTTTCCTTGTGGGGCTGCAGCCGCCTCCTTTTCTATTCAGGATTGAGTTAACACACTAAAATTGAGCTTATATAGAAAACGTTGGTTTGTTTCCAGTAATGCAGTCTTTCCCATGCTATCCCTCCTCTAAAGATAAAAGAATTCTAATGATTTTGGAACAAAAAGTCTGTCTTGGCATTCTGTTCCTTTTAACAGACCTGACGTCATTTGCACGAGGGGGGAGTTTACTTTGAACTGTGAGAATGCAGTATTGTGAACTAGGTAGTGTTGCAAACTAGGTCATCTTGCTTGCTGGATTATTCCACGGTATTTACAGTAGTGTTTAGAAGCAGGAATTCATTATGCTACATTCTCTACTAGCAGACATTTCCTGCCTCCTGCCAGAATCTCAAGCCTTTGGAGGCCTTAAGAAAAGGATTTAGGAGAATCTCTGTGTAATATTGTATGGTTATAAATCCTAGTTCAGAAACAGAAAGGATTGTGTTCTGCTAGCACACTCGATTGTTTGTAGCAGCTCAGAAAATATATACTACAGGTGAACACTATTTTATTTGATACCTTGGTGCAGGGGGGGGCGGGTATGCTCACAATGAATTTTAAAATTAAGTTTTATTTGTGAGATGCATTTAAAATATTGAGAGGCAGGGTAAAAATCCACCAAACAAACAGCATGTTCAGAAGAAGTTAAATGCAGCAACCTTCTGCCTAACTGCTCACCTGGTTGCCAGACAGCAAGGAATTCCCTGCAAGTGGGTGAGGTTGCCTCCATGCTACCTGCGATTAGAAAGGGCCTGCTATTTAACGAGCATTCATTCTGATCTGTTGGTGGGGAGGTTACACTACAGTTGCACCAAACAAGTGTTGTCCCACAATTCCTGGCTCATTTCCCTATCGCTTTCCTTTATTGCAAGGGGTCTGCTGAGGAGGGGGTTGCAGGAGGCTGGCAGAGGGATAGGTCCCAGTGCAAGGGACAATTTATTCCTTCTCTGCTACCCTGTTCCGTCTTTGTGCTGGCCATGGTGGAAGGGATGCCCCTTCCTCTGCAGCCTGCATGGAAACACAGTGCCACCTCTCCAGTGCTAGCTCACTTGGCAGAAGGCAATTCCCTGTCCCCCCCCCCTCCCTAAAAGGAAATGCAGGATACTAGGTTTCTATCAGGCTAGTAACAAAAAATAAAATAAAATAAAAGTTCAAGGTAATAATATTTGTGGACTTATTTGCATGGTTATGGTACAGCCGTCCTGGATCTATTACTTAAAAATAAAAACAGAACAGAATACATAAAAGCAAAGTAAGCTGTGCATAGGAAACTAGGTTGTCCTGAGAAGGCTAGAGTGCAACTACTCATGCTTTCTGCATGCATGTAGTTAGGCGAGCATCAACCACAGGAAGGCTTTACCTGTGATTTTTTTTAAAATGCCTTATTCTTTGCCACATTTCTTTCCACCCCATGGTGACCAACAGTGATATGTATGGCAACATGGTGGTGCTGGTTTTTAATTCACCTTCCACCAAACCAGGGCAGCTCCACTAGTAGGTGAAAATAATCATCGCTAGGTATGATGTCTGAAAGCTTCCTTGGCTGATTTATCTGGTTTCAGGAACTAAGTCATTAGCTGGTGGGTACATACATTTTCTGAGGGTTGCTTTACTCAGAGGCATTATTTGGACCTACCCCTTTAAATCTTACTGTTTCAATCTGAGGCTAAATTTTATTACTTCTGATGATCAGCATTTTATTTACATAAGCTATCTTAACCTTACACTCATTAGCATGTTATATAAGAGCATTTTAAAGGTCTACTGCAATATACTGTGTCTCTTTTGTAAATAGAAGTGATGTTCTAAGTTCTTGTGCTTATTTACTTGTTTAGTTCCTCCATATGTCGGTTCTTTGAAATTTCTGCTGCTGTGCTCTTAATCTTTCCTGGTGTGTTGCACTCTTTCAAACTGTGCACAGGGATGGTACATAGTAGTGACATAACAGTTTTGCTTAAGTTTATAGTGCATAATGGTCTGCCTTGTGATGCCTGCCTTTTAAAAGATGCACCTTTTGTACAATTTAGAATTGCTTTCTTACGTCACAGAAAAACTTGGTGGAGATTTCTATAAAACATAACAAAGCATGTTTAAAAAGAACCCTTTTTTATTTTCATCCTTTTCAAAATTCTGTTTACCAACATTTCCATAATAACAGTTTTGCCTTTCTTTAGAATTAGAAACAAGAAGGTTGAAGAAGCCAAATACAGATATAGTTTTGGTGTTTGTCCTCATAACTGGAGTTATTGTTTGTGTTGGCGTGGTCTTTGCAATAATCTTCATCATCCTTAACTGGTAGGTAAACAGTGTTGAACTGAAACAGACTTTGCAGTTGAGTAACAACGAACTGTCACATTATGGCTGCAACAAGCACCATGCCTTTTAAATCAAATTACATCACCCAAAGAATCCTGGGAGATGTAGTTTGTTAAGGGGTGCTGGGAATTGTAGTTCTGCACAGGGCAAACCAGTGTTCCCAGGATTTTTGGGGGGAAGGTCATGTGCTTTCAGTTTATGGCATTTATGTTGCAGAAGCCAAGTACAGTACTGGTCAGGAAATTGTATATGATGATGTAAGAACTCTAGAAGTTATATGCAGTACAGTACAAATATTTTGTGGAAAAGGAAGGTACTAGGGCAGACATACACTCTGGCAATGAGGCGTGAAAGCAGGCTTTCTAATGGTGCCAAGTACAAGCATCTCCATACTTTAGGTGGGAAGACAAGAACAATCCACACATAGTTGCTTGTTGCGAAATGAAATTCGTAGAAAGAGGTGCCCCACTCAAGAATCTATCTCCCAGAGCAATTGTTTTACGTAACTTCTTTTATAAGGCTGGCGAGGGGCTTCTAGATGCAGTTAAAGGGTAAAGGGACCCCTTACCATTAGGTCCAGTCGTGGCCGACTCTGGGGTTGCTGTGCTTATCTCGCTTTACTGGCCGAGGGAGCCGGCGTACAGCTTCTGGATCATGTGGCCAGCATGACTAAGCTGCTTCTGGCGAACCAGAGCAGCGCACGGAAACGCCGTTTACCTTCCTGCCAGAGCGGTACCTATTTATCTACTTGCACTTTGACGTGCTTTTGAACTGCTAGGTTGGCAGGAGCAGGGACCGAGGAACGGGAGCTCATCCCGTTGCGGGGATTCGAACCGCCGACCTTCTGATCGGCAAGTCCTAGGCTCTGTGGTTTAACCCACAGCGCCTACCACGTCCCTTCTAGATGCAGTTATGAATCTGGTTTAGCTGGTAACAAACAGTAAAGAACAGGTGAACCTGCAAAACTAGCAAAGGCATTACGAACAAACCCAAACCCTGAGGAGACTTTTAAAGGGGAAGAGGAACTGTTCCAGATACAGGAAGCATCATGGCAGATTGCAAGCAGAAAAATGGAAGAAATGAATAAAGGAAGCTGCTGGTGGGGAAATTGGCTCATGAGGCATGGAAAGGGTGAGAAGTAGAATAGGAGGAGACGAGAGAAGAGAGCATTAGAAGTGGAGAGGTCAAGAGTTTAAATACCAGTACTGTATTTAGAGTGACATTCGAAGAATGGTTGAAAAGCATTGCATTCATTTTAATGTGATAAGGTTTGTACTATAGTATGCTGTCTGTTTGGCTGAAGACAGAAAATAGCTTTTTTAGAGAGATAAAGGGGAAGGATGATGCTTTGCATGGCTCAGTCTTAGGTGGACCAATTGTCCGATCCAGGGCTTGTCCCCACTTCTTCTTGTCCTACTGCTTGCAGCCCCTGCTCATCAAAAAACACTATTTAGTGCTCAGTCAGAGCGAACAGCTATTTAGGTTTTCTCCAGATTGATGCTTGCTCTGATTTAGCACTAAAAAGTGGGGTTTTCCTGGGAAAGGAGCAGGGCGAGGGGGAAACCACTGAGACCCACGCATGGGACAAGTGTGGATGAGCCCTTGGTATAAGGCAGCTTCATCTGTTCCATTGCTCATAGTGCATACACTCCTCTGGTGAACAAGGTTTAGAGGTAGAACCGTTTTCTGACCAGAAGTCCAGAACAGGGCAGAAGAAAAGCTGGTGTACACCATTGGAAGTGATGCAACCCTTAACCATAGCTGTCAACTTTTCCCTTTTCTTGCCTATTCAGAATAAGGGAATTTCCCTTACAAAAAGGGAAACGTTGACAGCTATGCCCTTAACCTTTATTCAAGACTTTTTTAAAAAAGGATTTTCTGTCTATAGCCTGCTTTTTAAAAATGACACAAAGACAGGTGGCGTTTGTCTTACGATCTGGTTGTGGCTTATCTCGTAGGGCTGCTGTCAAAATGTTCTGGCAAACAAAAGTTTGGCGAAGCAGAGAGGAGCCAAGCTCAAGTTCATTGAGGACGTCATCGGGGCAGTTCACCGCAGTAGACCAGATGTCGCAACTAGACAACAATGCAGGAGAACCGGTTTCTACTTACCAGGAGTGGACTGGACCAACAAGAGGCAGCGAAGGAGGAGGGGGAGGGGGAGAAGGAGGAGATGCAGACAAGGGGAATTACTAGAAAAGAGAGATTATTTTATAAAAGGGAGAGATTAAAGTATGCTCGATATAGTAAGAGTACCAGGTCTGAGAAGTGCTTTTTGCCGCTCTGATTAAGCTTGGTTGTGAACATTGAGACAGTAGTGGGAAACAGCATCAACCAGACAGACTTAAGGACTGATTTCTGCTGTCAAGATTAGTCTGGTTCATCAGGAGCCTCTGCCTTTCTGTGCTGTTGAAAAGCCAAAGTGAGATGTTTTCGCATACCCAAACTCGCACAATAAAATACATTGGCACTCCAGTTCTTAATATCTATGCTGGTGTATCTGTCTGTGACATAGTTCATGCTTTGTGAGATGGTGATAGTGGAATTAGGCTAGAGCCCCAAACCCTGATCCACACTGGTAGAGGGGGTTAAGATCCAGAAGACGTCTCCACCTGCTGGTCTTGAAAGTATGGCGCAAGCAATGCTCTGAGATGGGGTCTCTGTGCTGTGCCATTCTGGCTGGGGTGGGGAGCAGGGTTTCAGAGGGCTCCGCCATTTCCTACTGCCCCCGTTGCTTCCTGGCCAGGCTTAAGATCACTCTGTTATTGACTGATACTCCAATAAATTTCATGCTGGCACAGGTGCATGCAAACCATAATCAAGCACAGGTCTTTGCACCTTTTAAGCCCATTAAAATCAATGGGTCTAAATTTCATATAGATTTACAATTTTCAGTTATACATTTTCCACAATAAAATATCCAATAAGATAGTACATTCATTGACTCCTCCTCCTTCCATTGTTCTTTTAATTTTCCCATTATTACTTCATATTCTATTCCAACCATCTAATTCCCCCCCCCCTTTACATATTACCTCTACTTACTGTAGGTTAGGCACCCCCAAACTCAGCCCTCCAGCTGCTTTGGGACTACAATTCCCATCATCCCTGACCACTGGTCCTGTTAGCTAGGGATGATGGGAGTTGTAGTCCCAAAACATCTGGAGGGCTGAGTTTGGGGGTGCTTGCTGTAGGTTATACTGTTGAATTTACCTTAATCCAGCTAACATTTTCACTTGTTTACAGTTATTTTCCAGATACTCCACAAATATTTTCCATTCCTCTCTATGAACTCTTTCTTGTTGATCTCTTATTCTGCTTTAAACCTGCTAACTGCATACCCCATCCTTTTAAGATGCCATTCCTCCTTTGGGACCTCTCCCACCCTCTATTTTTTGGCTAACAAAATCCGAGCTGCTGTAGTTGAATACATACTTTTTTCTGGCCCCTGGGAACTTCTGTCTGCACTATTCCTAGAAGAAATGCCTCCATTTTTTGGGGGGGGGATGTTCTTTTAAACAATTTTTTCATCTCATTCTAAATCATTTCCCAATAACCCTTAACTATTCTTCATGTCCACTACATATGATAAAACGTTCATTCTGCTTCTTTATATTTCCAACACATACCTAATTCAGATTTGTACATATTTGCTAATTCACTCGGCGTTGGGTACCATCTATATATCATTTTCATGTAATTTCCCTTCACAATGGGTCTAAATTTCAGTTGGAATACAGCACTTACGTTTAGCAGCCTACACAAAGTACATTTCATATCATGTCACTTGTCCTGTCATCAACCTTCCTTACTTTCCTGAAAACCTCAGGGAAGTCTGAGTACCTTAACTTTAGTTACTGCAGAACAGGGAGCAATGTTACACGTATGCAAATTGAGACAAAAAGATTTGTGCTTGAAAATGACTGTGTAGGGGAAAGGAAATAAACCTTGTATTCCCAATTTCCTTTAATAAATTCCCTTTTCTGGCACCACATTTTTATAGATCAAGTTGAGCCCCATTTTGAATTCATGGCTGCAGAACTGTTAAATAGTAAAACTATATCACATATTTTCAGTTTTATAGAAAGCAAAACTTCCAGGGGGAGGGAGGGAGAGAATAGGCTGTTGAAAGTAGCAACCATTGACATTTAATGGGGACTCAGAGTAGCTCCAGCATTAACAGCTGTGCTGGAAATTTTATAAAAGAGTTTATGCCAAATACACAAAAGTATAGACAGAACTGGTTTTCAATAACCAGAAAGCTCATTATTAAACATTTGTTCATTTTTTAAAAAAGGAGCTCATCGAAGGAAAAACACATAAGGTTTATTTCCAAAGTTCAGATATTTGTGCAGATGTTCTAATTGCACCCCCTGCGTCTCTTTAAAAGAGCTTATCAACATTTTTCATAATTGTATGTTTTTGGTTTCTTTTTAAAGAGAAAAAGAAAAGAAAAATGAACACTAACCATTACTTCTTATAGAACTCTGCATTTAAAACTGGCAACTATTTGAATCACTGAGATGGGCAATGCTTTATTGTCTTATTGAGGAAAAGCATCCTAAAATCTAAAGAGAAAACGTAGATAAGAAAGCAACCCAGAATACAATGGTGGCAGCTCTGTCCGCTGCTCCATTAGTCAAGGCCAAAGCTTTTTATTTCAGTTGCTGTTCAATGTCAATGCAATTTTCTATAATATTTTATCTTGTTAAATGTTTGTGGTTGAAGGAGAACTGTGCACTAAAAGAAATAATTAAAATGGCAAATATACAAATTATGAATCCATTTTGTACAAATTTCCTGATATGAATAGGCTGCTGAACTTTGCATTTGCAAACTCTGACAAATGTACAGAAGGTCATCGTAACTTTTGAAAAGGGAAATGAAGGACGGGGGTGGGGGGGCTGATGGGGTTTGTAGCCCAAAATATCTAAAGGGCCCAAGATTGTAGAAGGGTGTTTTATGCCAACACACACACCCCTCCACAAAAAAATACTTTAATAGAAATAGCATTTGTTTTGTTTTGCTTTTTAAGAACTGCTAATGATTCAAAAGCACAAAACACCTCTCAGGTTCTTGTTGGGAAATCCCACAGTTTGTAAATGTGTGTATATGGATGATTATACAACACCTGATGGAAACACACATAGAACACACCTTATCTTTTTTCTTATTAAAATACTTATAAATATACTTCACCTATATAGATACCAGGGCAGGTAAAACACATGTTTTTTGTTTTTTTAAAACAAACCATAAATATGCTAGGCCAGGGGTGCTTTACTGTTTTGATCCAATTCTGACAGAATAAAGCACTTGAACAATAAAGCCAGTGTGTTATGTCTATAGCATGCTACTATTGGGAAACCCCAGTTTAGTCATTCTCCATTTCCAGTGTCAATTAATCAATGATACTTACCAGGATCAGGGCCAGACATATCGTGAGGCAGGGTGAGGCTGCCATCCCAGCAGCTCATAAGGGAACCAATTAAGTTGTTGTTTGTTTGTTTGTTTATAATACAACAGGTGCTTGTGGGATTTTCACCTCACCTTGACCCAAGATGCTATTCATTTTGACCGAAGACGGGGCAACCTCAGGCAACAAAATATCTTGGGCTAGCCCAACTGCAGCCCACCTACCCTGCATTGACCCACCTGTGTAGTCTTATTTGGATTGACATAATCTTATTGGGCTGACAAGGTTATAAGGGCAACTGTGCAGATCCTGTGGTCTGTATAACTGCCTTCCAGATAAGGATATAATCTTTCCAATTGTGAATTACAGACCCCATCTGAACTTGCACATATCAGTGTAGATTCTTGATCATTCCCTGTTTCTTGAGAGGAGGGAAGTGGGACGATCTTTTTGAAATTCACAGCGTGTCTGTATACGATCTGCTCTCTTTCTCAGGAAATTGAGGAAATATTAAAATATTTTTAAGTTCATAATGTATGAGCCAGTTTCACTAAAAGTGTGATCTAATGGCATAAGTGATGGAAATAATTTTTTTCCTTGACAGTTTTTATGCATTCCTAGCTTAAAATGAAATCTTAATGATGAATCCGAAAGATTTTCATTATATTTTATTACTTCATTTAGTCAAAGACATTTAACAAAATACTAAGGAATAAACCAGGGGAGGGGTGTTCCCCTGTGGTGCCTTGTGCCATTGATTTCTTTCCAAAAAGACAGTTTTAAAAACCACATGCTCCATAAAATGAAGGAAAGTTACAGTTGAAAGCAGATCTCATTTTGTATTATTAGTGGTGATATTTTCTCCAATGTGATTAAGATTCAGGGAGCATTTCCTTTGTAAATCAAGGAATAGTTTCAGCTAAATGTTTAATGAAATTTGAAGTATTCTATGTTGCCTGTGCAATTAATTAGTGCTATGAATAATAGGAAGTCAGAATCTCACTTACTTAAAAATAAAATCTAGATTTCCAGAATAACTGACAATTGTTGCATTTGTTTTTCTGTAATAGTGAAATTGTAGACATATCTCTTCAGAAGTGAAATCCCACTTATCCCCTGGTAAGTATATAAAGGACTTCAGGATAAGATTATGAAGACTAAAATCCACACACACTTGGAAGTGAGCCCCACTGAACACAGTAGGACTTACTTCTAAGTACTATTATTATTCATTTAATTTCTATACCGCTTTACATTTATCAGATAAAATATCCAAGCGGTTTACCACACATCAGGACATCAACTAAAACAATCCAGAATAAAAACATTACTGAAGAAAGTTGGATATAAAGTATGCATTCAAAGCAACATACTAAACAGGGAACTAAAATGTTATGAAAAAGATTCCAAAATAAAACATTAAACTGCAAAATGCATATTTAACACAGCAAAGTTAACAAAAAAAAACTTAATGTTTCTAAAGAAAGCATTACCAAAGGAAGTCAAATATGAAATGCATATTTAAAATAGTGTAATTAACAAGGGACTAAAATATTATCCTAAGCATAGAACATATCTGCTGCTGTTCTGCCAGTTGTGCAAGTTTCCAGTGCAATCCTATGCAAGGAGACCATTTTGGCTGTGAGTCCTGTAAGGCCTGCTCCCTGCCCTCCTGGACCAAGTGGGAAAAGTCCTGCAAGACAGGGAACATGTCTACCAGGACTTGCAGCCAAGATGGTCTCCTTGCATAGGATTGCACTGTAACATGTTGTACGATTGTTAGACTAGCAAACCACAGATATTTGGCAAACTGCTTTTCCATGGTGCTTAGTAGAATTAGTTGGTCTTGGAAGCAATTGGAATGCAATATGGATTGTTCCCCTGGATCTGATTCTGTTTGTGATAGCTAGGAACTGCTAGCACATGATGGGTGTTCTGTCATGCAACATAGAAATATATGCCTTGAGTTAATGATAACATTCATTTCCCATCTGTGGTAAGCATTGGCATTTAATCAGGTCAACTGGGAAACAATGAAAACAGTCTCTTGCAGTATGCAAGAAGAAAGCAAGTATTTTGATAAATATGGTATTAGGTGTTTTTGTTTTCTTTTGCTGATATGCATATCAGACAACCACTAGATCGATACCCTTGTCTGTGAAGAAACATAGTATCCAGATAAATTTGAATGCTGGGGGAAAATACACACACACACACACACACACACACACACACACACGGTTTACAGTAGTGATATATTTCAAATGGTTTTGCCAAAACCTCTGGTATGAAAATGAATATTTCCCAACCCAGACCACAGAATCGTAAGTAGATACTGCTAAATTGTTGTCTATCAGAAAGTGTAAAGTTAAGCTGGTTATTCAACTTTCACACCTAAATTGCTTCATGCTTTTAATCTTAATGAAGACAGGAAATTAGAAGCACACTCCTTTTGAAATACGCTTCCCCTGCTGTTTGACCTTGCAAAAGGTGTGATCTAATCATTTCAGATTTTCATTTCCTTTTTCTTATTTCTAGAGTCTGGTTGGTTCAAGCTCCAATGTAGGAATTCACCCATATCTCTCTCTCTTGCTCTCTTTCGCTTGCTCACACACAAATGCCCAGGTCTCCTTATTACTCACACCCAGGGTTCATTCTTTTTAAAGTCTATGTTTTTTTCCTATCCGCTTGTCAATTTGACATCCCTCTCATTTCCCTTAGATACAATAAATTTGTGACTAGTTTTGTTTTGTTTTTAAAAAGTGGAAAAGCCAAGCAGAAGAAAATGGAAGATGTACCAGCAGTCACTGAAAAGATTTTCCACTTGCTGTTCTTTTGCATGTCTCCCATAGGCAGGTTTCCCACTCTTGGTATTAGAATTCACTTTTAGGTTGCACGGCAAACTAAGAAGCACACGCCTCTCCTTGAAGGGAATATGCCAGTTTCTGTACATCCTCAGCAGATGTACTGTACTGATATTTCAGGGGTGGGGGACATTTGGCCCTCTGGAAGTTCTTTCTTTGATTCCAACTTACATCAACCTCAGCCAGTGTGACCAGCGATTAGGAAGGGTAGGAATTGGAGTCCATCATCTTCTGGGTGGGGGGGCACAGGTTCCTTACCCCTGCTATATGAAATACTGCAGAGGAAAGAAGGCTTATGTGACATCATAGTGATGTCAAATGATTGACAGTTGGGTGGGTTCCACCTGTCAAAATATTCCAGCAAGGATGGGGGAAGACCCAGTTTTCTATTCCTGGTCAATAGTTTTGATACCTCAGATTCTAAAAGCAGCCCTGTGTCGGGAAGTTTTTAATGTTTGACACTTTGCTATGTTTTTACATGTGTTGTATGCTGCCCAGAGTGTCTGGGGAACCCCAGCCAGATGGGTGAGGTATAAGAAATAACAACAACAAGAAGAAGCAACATAGCCTTCAACATTTATTTGTTGAAAATAGGAACATCTTATTTAATAATAATAATTATTATTATTATTATTATTATTATTATTATTATTATTAATTTATTATTTATACCCCACCCATCTGATTGGGTTGCCCCAGCCATTGAGGGTGTTTGCAACATATATAAAAACATACATAATAAAACTATACAGGGCTGCCTTCAGATGTCTTCTAAAGGTTGTTACTTATCTCCTTGGCTTGGCTGTCGTATAACTCCATACCCTCCAACATTTCTCCAATGAAAATATGGATGTCCTAAGGAAAAGCAGGCCATTCTGGGATCAAATCAGAAACTGGGACGGACTGTCCCTGGAAAATAGGGACACTTGGAGGGCCTGCATACAGAACAAGGGTAAGGGTGACATCCATTGCTCCGCCCATTATTTACTCTGGCCTGTGATTCAGCCCTCTTCCTGTTCCCCATCTTATAGGGAAGTCACGAAATAGTTTCATGCTATCTAAGGCATTCTTTTTTCTTTTAATGTCGCTGACTATATAGAGGGACATTTGAGCCTGTTGTACTGATAGCAGAGGAACTTAATGGCAAAATCTGAAAGGTGCTAGGAGGGCAAGATTTAGTAAGATGAAAGTATACCAGGTAAAAGGTGAACAAAGCCCACATTTTTCAGTTGATATCTGTGATGAAGCAAATAGCTGTGTCTTGTTAGATAATCCCCCAGACGTGGGCCAAGCTGGATGTGGTAGGCAAGTGGAGTTTTCAGATGTGAGCATCTCTGATGCCTCTTTCCACTTGTAAATTCAGAATTACAAACATACACATCTCATAGCCATATCACAGACATGCCTAACTCATTGCTGCTGCTGCTGCTGCTGCTGCTGCTGCTGCTACTACTGCTGCACCAAACTTGATGGGAGACAGGGAATGGGGTGGTCCAGAACCAGGTCTCAATAAGTTTGAGCAAGAAATAGCAAGTAGGCCTGGTTTGCCCAGTGCCTTGTGGGTGGCAGGCCTACTGCAATGAGTCAGAGAACTCTGCATGCTTCAGGTTTCAAATGCAGCACTAGAGTGTGAAGCCCATGTTTTTAAGTTCCAAATACACGTTATGGACTAGAGTTTCTGAGACACCATTTTGTAGCTCTAAATTATTATTTCTATGTGATGTCTAAACCAGTCATGGGTTAATTTAATGCCCTGTGCAATTTCAAGTACATAGAGAGTACTACTACTAAATAAATGGTTAATTGGTAGCTGTAGTAGTAATCCTCAATTATAAAAGGTGTTTCATGTAAGAAATTGAAATTGTATTGGTTTTAGCTACATTCAGTGATTCCTGAATATAGGAAACCACACTTGATACCTTAGCCTAAATCAAGAAGGAGACAGGGAGACGACTGAAATTGCTTCTTAACAATGAACAAATTTATTATTTTTATTATTTATGTGTATATACTGTAATTCAAGAGAGTAATTAGCATCCCTTTGAAATCTTACCATGGAATAATATAGTTTCTGTGAAAATGGGACTGTAAGCATGATTTGTTGCTGCTAGCAAAAAGAATATAATCAGATTCTGTTTCCAAATGTATTTGCTTAAGAAGACAATAGACAATATTAGCAGTGAAACATTTATCTTTCTAGCTGAACTGGCTTAGGTGAGAGAGTTACTGCTCAGAAGCTCAGAGGGAAGGAAAGTTAATATCCTTGGTTTGGTCAGCTTGTAACTTTCCAGTTTTAACGTTTCTTCACAAATGCCACTTTCCCACAGGAAAACTACAAAAGGGAAAACAGAAAAGACAGTGCCTTTGTGATATCAACAGCTGCTATACCAGTCCTCCTCTTCTTCTTACACTTAGTTGCATGATTACAATCCCTAGCACAAACTGATACACTATGGTGAATTCCATGCTGCTAAATTAAAATATTGCGTAGCAACCGACAGGTCTTCATCTCAGACAAACTGCTGATATGTGCTATGTTTTTCTTACCATTGGACATGTCGAAGAGATTAGCCCTCGCCATTTTATCCTCTGCTCTTTGTTCCTACTCAGAGCACTTAAGGAGAGCGTTGGATGAGAGGTTCTCCTGTTAAGATTGCAGTGCAGACTGGGTATATACAATCCACCTGCAATCTTGCACACAGTTAGGCTTCTCAAATCCCACAAAGCCGGTGGAATTTAAACAGACTGTGAGGAATGCTATAGTGCTGTAATTCTACTTTGCAAGGGAAAAGGCAATCCTGCTTTACCAAACAAGCCATTTGCATCAGCATAACTGCTCCCTGCCTGCTTGCAAGGAAGGGGCAATGTCTACTCTGAATGGAGCTCTGAAAGGATGGAATTTTCCTCAAGCACATCATAAATATTTCCTTCAGTACCTTTGGTGAGGAAGCAAGGATTGGCCAGAAATACATCCCTGGAATACATTAAACAAATGGAATTCCTCTACTGGAACACACTATATACATTTAATGGAAACTTGCACCTTGAATTATAGCTTGGTGCTCCAAAGCCTGAAACAAGCTAAGTTTCTGCTTTTGCTTTTTTTAAAGAGAAGCCAGAGTTCCTGAGTTTTGTAGAACTGCAACATCTGCAGCGCTGTTATGAAACAGGTTTAAAATTGGGCTGGGCAAATTCCCTTGTGATACACCAATGAGAAAACAGACCTAGATTTTAGAAGCTGGAAGCCTAAAATTAGGATCCTAAGTGCCTAGTTACACACCTAAATAAGCAAAGTGATTTTTGAAAGTGCTGAGTTGCCTGTATCTCCTGGTTTGGGAGACGTTTGCCCCATAAACCTGCCTTGCTGTAAGCACAGCACAGGAGGAGTATTTTATTCCCTTTCGTTTGCTGATAATCCTTTTTCTTCTTTCCATTTCTTGACTGCTTAGCAGCCTTTATGATAGTGTCGGAAGGGACCTTGAAAGTAATTTAGTCTAACCTTTTGCTCAATGCAAGATCTGCAATGCGGAGTGCAACAACTGCAGCCTCTCTACCCAGCCTCTGCTAGCCTTAAATACCTCTAGCAAAGGACAGCTCAGGTTTTTCTAGGCTTTAGACTCCCTGACACCATCCTGTAGATTCAGGCTAATCTGTTGAACTCATCTTTGTTTATATATCTCTTCTTCCATCTCCTATACACATCCTCTTTGAATCTCAGCTCGTCAGAGAGCAATCTGTGCAGCCACACTGGCTTCTTTCAATATCTTGCATTTTTCCTCCCTCCCTCCCCTGTTCCCCCAACACAGGGATTTACTGCTTTCCTAAAGTGCCCCCTCCCCAAGTTATCTAACATTTATATTGAGATATGGAGGCTGTGGGTTGTGGTGAACACTGATGGATGTTTGCAGTGAGAGTTGATGGTGCAGGAAGGAGCAAAAATGAACTGCCACGGCCCCAAGCTATATAACATTCATGTTTTATATTTATATGGTTAAGAAACAGTCTGTCTAAAACTAAAGCCATTGGATCTGCCTTGAGCAAAATGCATGAGAATGAGCAGAAAGCTGACACATTTTCCTTCTGAGGGCCTGGCAACAGCTGCCACACAACACTGGGTACTCTGCCAGGAATGCCAAACACCACATTAGGACAAGGACATGTGCATGGAGCACACTTCCAAGTAATCATACTTACTAACACCCAGGGTATCCTTCTGCATATTCAAAACTGAACTCGCAGGATAACTGCACCTGCAAAACTACCTAGGAAACAATTAGGTAAAAGGTAAAGGACCCAGACAGTTATGTCCAGTCAAAGGCGACTATGGAGCCTGGATAGCTATGTGGGTTAGACCATGGTGCTGATAACACCAAGGTTGCAGGTTCAATCCCTGTATGGACCAGCTGCATGTTCCTGCATTGCAGGGGGTTGGACTAGATGATCCTCAGGGTCCCTTCCAACTCTACAGTGCTATGATTCTTTGATTCTATGACTTGTGGCGCTCATCTCACTTTCAGGCCAAGGGAGCCGGCATTTGTCCACAGGCAGCTTTCCGGGTCATGTGGCCAACCTGACTAAACCACTTCTGGTGTAATGGCACACTGTGACAGAAGCCAGAGCATATGGAAACGCCATTTACTTTCCCACTGCAGGGGTACCTGTTTATCTACTTGCACTGGTGTGCTTTCGAACTGCTAGGTAGGCAGGAGCTGGGACAGAGCAACGGGAGCTCCCCACCATTGTGCAGCTTTGTTTTTCTTCCTTAAAGGGAGCCTTCTTAATCTAATAGCTTCTTTAATTTTGCTCATTAACCTGATCATGCTCATAACGTAATGCTCTCCCCTGCCATTATCTTGGTCCTGCTGGTACCTTTCCTGATCTAGGATAGATATTCTAGCTGAACTTCATTATTGTGATTTTAGACAATTCTAATATTTTTAAAAGAGATTTGGCACTTGACGATCTCTTTCAGCTTCTTCTTCTTTTTTTAACCAATCCGCACATTTGGGGAAAATTTCCTCTTCTTTTTATTTCCTGATTTAATAACACATCACTTTCGGATATAGTGAGATATTTCCACATGAAACCTTCCTTTCCCCCTGCCAAGTGCTGAACACCATTGAAGCTGACAGTTAATGCGGCTACCAAAACATAAAGCACACAATTTCTGAAGTAGGCCGCTGACGGAGTATCATCAGTGTCCTTTGTTGCTTCCAATATAGCATCACGCGTGCTATTGTCATGTGGCCTTGTCTTCTTACACCTAACTATATCACATGTAAAGGTAAAGGTAAAGGTACCCCTGCCCGTACGGACCAGTCTTGACAGACTCTGGGGTTGTGCGCCCATCTCACTTAAGAGGCCAGGGGCCAGCGTTGTCCGCAGACACTTCCGGGTCACGTGGCCAGCGTGACAAGCTGCATCTGGCGAGCCAGCGCAGCACACGGAAATGCCGTTTACCTTCCCGCCAGTAAGCGGTCCCTATTTATCTACTTGCACCTGGGGGTGCTTTCGAACTGCTAGGTTGGCAGGCGCTGGGACCGAGCAACGGGAGCGCACCCCGCTGCGGGGATTCGAACCACCGACCTTTCGATCGGCAATCCCTAGGCACTGAGGCTTTAACCCACAGCGCCACCCGCGTCCCCTATATCACATGTACCCAGTACTAAATTACTCTTGTGGTCTGGTATCACCACTCGTAGCAGTTCTGTGGAAGAGTCTGCCTCTTTGCGGATTTCTAGCTTGTTGGACTCTTACTTCCTCTTTGATTTACAGAGCAAATGTGCCTCATTTCACTAGGTTTCAGTTCTGCCTATTATGTACCCTCCTCTATGAGCAAGCACTCCAGTTTGCCCATCCTTGCATTAGCATATAAGTATTTATATGCAGCACTGTCTCTCTCCAAATGGCCTCTCTAATTTTCTATCAAGCCTCTGCACTTGTAGTGCCTGGTTTTATCACTGGAGGTTTTTAAGCAGAGGTTGGATAGCCACCTGCTGTAGATGCATTGCAGGGGGTTGGACTAGATGACCCCAGGGAGTCCCTTCCAACTATTTGATCCTATGATCCCTCCTGTGCAAGAAAGACCCTCAATACAGTGGTACCTCGGGTTACAGACACTTCAGGTTACAAACGCTTCAGGTTACAGACTCTGCTAACCCAGAAATAGTACCTTGGGTGAAGAACTTTGCTTCAGGATGAGAACAGAAATCACGCAGCAGCAGCAGGAGGTCCCATTAGCTAAAGTGGTACCTCAGGTTGAGAAATTTACCTCAGTATGAGAACAGAAATCGTGCGCCAGCGGCAAGGCAGCAGTGGGAGGCCCCATTAGCTAAAGTGGTACCTCAGGTTAAGAACGGACCTCCAGAATGAATTAAGTTCTTAACCTGAGGTACCACTGTATTAACATGCTGCTTATTTCAAAATTGAAAATTGATTGGTACAAGTAAAGAGCTAATTTACTAAGGTCTTAAATTTACTGATACAATGTAGAAGACGCTGGGAACTACAACGGAAGAAGAAAAATATCTTCTCCGGAAGATACGGTAATGTCCAACTTTATGACTGCGTCATAGATCGGTAAATACAAATGCTCTCGTTGCGATGTTCTACGTGAATTCATAAAATATTTTACTACAGTTTATCTGATCACTGTCACAGAACATTCCTCTTGTAACTGCTTTCTTTTTACATAAACTAATCCTCGAGGTCTTCTGTTTTCTCCCCAAGCGCATGTCTCTGATGAATAGCTGTGAACCCTCCCACTTTGTCCTCTGGGTGGGAACAGATTCTTAAGTGGCTGCAGCTGTAGAAAGCGATTAAATATCACTGTCTCCCTGTAAGTAGCAGGTGGCAGCCAAAGGTTCGGGTCAAAGGGCTCCATCCCATTTTAGCACTTGCATTGAGTAACAGGGCAGGGGTGCAATGCATCAGTCCTCTTTTATCTTTTCTCCCTATTGAAAAAGGGGGGGGTAAGGGTACAATTGCAAGGTGCCTGCTGGGTTGAGAAGCATCTTTCTACATCTAACCTTCTCAGCAAAGAGTTTGATCAGAGAATAGGGTGGAGAATGCAACACAACAAAAAGAGGGGATCAAAAAGACATTGGATACAGGAGGAAAATGGCTGCCGTGTTACCTCTCCATTCCCATTTCACTATATATTCTTTTTCAAGGGAAGCAATTCTTATATTTTTGCTTTGGACTTATAGACATAAAAATACACTGCGTCTGCACTATACATTTAAAGCAGTATCATACCGCTTTAAAAAGTTGTGGCTTCTTCCAAAGATTCCTGGAAACTGTAGTTTGTTAAGGGAAGTGAGAGTTGTTAGAAGAGCCCTATTTCTCTCATCAATGCTACCATTCCCAGAGTAGTCAACCCTTCTTCCCAGGGAGTTACAGAGACAACCATTTCCTTCATTTGCCAGCAGAGTAACTCAGAAACTGAAAGGTGATATGCACATTTGGAATGGATCTATTTTTTCCAGCTCATATTTGGCCGGATGGTGCATGCCCTGTTGGATCACAAGCCGCTGAAACCATTGTTTAGTGCCCCAAAGAGACACTAAACAAGAGATTTGTTCATGTGACAACAGAAGGAATATCTCATCATGACTGACAACTGCTGTACCAGTCTTTGGGAGATCTCACACAGTCACAAAGGAGATAAAAGGCTACTCCGGCCGTTGCAGAAATAGTTGAAATAATAGACCACAAATTTGTAACAGAACAATGCCACAGCATACAGACTCATTGGGAATTTCAGTGTCTGCCCTCAAATGTAAGCATGCGGGGGGATAGTGGGCGAGACTCAATGGCCGCCTGCAAGGACTTCTGCTTGCTCAAGGGGGCTCCTCCCCCTCTCAGCACACTTCACCCCTGAAATTGGCTTGCAGTGGGGGGGGGGCGTGTCTGAAGAACCCCCAGAGCAGCACAAGGTGGGAGGAAAAGGGGTTGATTCTATTTGCCCAGCTCAAATGCTTGCACCGACAGAATGGTCAGAAGAGAACAGTGTTGAATTCCTCCTAGTATATATTAGATGGACATAGGCGGCAACTCTTTTGGCCCCACCCCAATAATTTTTTGGAGGGCAAGCCCAGGGTGCAGAGGAGGCTGAGCACGGAGCCAAGCACAGCACAGCTTCAATGGCTGGCTCCACCTCCTGCTGTGGAGAGGAAGGGGTTGGGGAAGCAGCCCTGTAGCACAAGAGAGGAGGAGCCGCTGGCCATTGAAGCCATGCTGCCGCCACATTCAGCTCCACCCTGTGGCTCCTCCCATCATCCTGATGTTGCAACGGCACATGTGTGACGTCCCAAGGCACGTGTGTCATTGCGCCACCAAATCTTCTGCATATATTGGGGCCTCTATACATGGATATGTGTTGGGGTAGGGACTAAAGGGCTGTGTCTTATCATTATGTTGTAATTTGAAGGAAGAAATAAAATGTAAATAGTGAAGCAAAGCATCTTCTTCCTGTCTTTCCCAAAGCAATGGGAAAGCTGAATCAGCTGCCAAGATGGCTGAGAGAATTTGATTCAAATCTAGGACAAGCAGGAATTAATCTGTATTTCCCTATCTTGGACCAATACAACACTCCCTCACAAGGTTGGGGGGGGGCATGGCACAGGGATTAAAAAAAGAGTAATTTGGGGAAGGGGAGATATTTTGTTTGCATGCCTTTCTACAAAAATGTGCAAGTCATACCTGCCTGCAGACACTCTCTCATAAAAAACCCATTTCTCCCTCCTGTTCTTACCATCCAGCATTTTACAATTACAGCATATCTTCCATTAAATTTAATATAATCCATCAAGAGGCCTCACTGGGGATCTCCTTCATTCCAGATTTATTTGCTAATAGACTCATGACAGCCGATGATGGCTCTCTCTTTTCGTGCGATTATTAATTGCTAATGCAGTTTTATCACTGCAATCACAGAGTTGCCAAACACACATTCACTTCTTTTGAATAGCTCCAGCCTAAATTATGGCTTCATCGTCCAAGTTTCTGCGAGAATTCAGAGCACCAATATAATATATGGAAAATAATTGAAGGGCGTAAATTTTAGCATTGTGTCTCATCTTCTTGACTGACTCCTAGCTCCTCGTTGGAACCAATTCTCTTTTGAGCACTTATACTCTTGTTCTCTGTCTCAGATTTATACAGAATGAGGCCAGTCTCTCTTGGAGCAAATTCTGTGGCCAGAGACAGGGAAGCATGAGATCAGACAAGTTGAATATGCCCAACTCTGAGGGAAAGATAAAGCCATGGGAGCCAGATACTTTGATTTCCCATCCCCCCTGATCCTAAACACAGCTACCCCACAGGAAATCTGTTCATTTCTATGGATTTTATTCCAACAGAAGTCTTTTAGCAAAGAAGTGTGTGAATTTCTGAGAGATCTATAAGGACTGTTGGAGCTTGTTTTTGTTTTTGTCTTGCTTTTTTATGCAGTTGCCCCTGGGGAAACAACTGTCGGAATGTTATGTGGGTGAGACAGCAGGTTTTCTGTCAAAGAGACTGTCCAATGTTCTTCTGAACAATGTGCAAAGAAGCCATTCTCTCAGAATAGCTCATTCTGTATTTCTCCCATCCCATGTTGTGCTTTAACATCTTGAGGCATTTGTGTTGTGGTTCTCATTGCAATTTAATTGTTTTATAATAACACTTCATTTAACTGGATAATTGACCACATGCTTAACTTTAAGTACATAAGCAGCCCTACTGGGGATGTTAAGAACGGTCCTCCCGGCTCTTTTTTCACATTAATCAGCCCATACGTTTAGCTTTCTGTTCTTGTTCCCCATGCCTTTGCACTAGTTTCAGATTGAAAGCACTCTTCGTGAACACCAACACGGGTTGTAAAATAGTATTCACACTTCCCTGTTCTCATTAGAAATACAATGTATACATTGAATAATGATATTGTCATGAGTTTGGAGTGAGAGGAGTAGGCTGTATACCCTTCTAATTCCTGGATCCAGCAAGTGTCAAAATCTAAGCAAGGATTCAGATTCATGGAATAGACAGGCTAGGTTCTTGGTGGGGTATTGGGCCATTCAAGTAACAAAAGAAGTGGCTCTGTGTCAGAGTGGGGGCCTCTCCCTGAACTCGCTGGTAGTTAGAAAGACAAAGGCCAGAGTTGAGAGTCACTTATATGAGCTAGAAACTGGAAGCAGTAGGCTGAGAAGGCAGAGAGGCGGAGTGATGCTTGATTTCTGCTGGAATCCAAGGCTATGGAAGAAACAAGACCCTCTTGGCCTATGTGTGGTCTATGTGGTTTTTGGTTTCTGTGTGGACACTGTCACACACCATTTGGTGAACCCTTCCAAAGCTAGGAATTATGACTCACCAACCCGCCTGGGCAGTAAGAGGTAGGAGCAGGCTCTGAGGGTACTTTCACATATACCCTTGCCCAGAGGAACACTCTACCTGGTCTGTCTTTTGTATCTCAGTATCTTACGGTGCATTTATTTTATTTCCCTTCATTTCAGCTATTCTTTTCATGTCCAGATTCTGTTCTGGGGGATCCCACAGATTCATCTCCCGCCCTCCAAAATATCCTGGCATGACATGCGCAGCACTCTTGAGAGACATAAGCTAACAATATTTTATTCTATATCTTATCTCTGGTAGTTGTCACCACAGAACTCCTTTCTTTTACATTCAGGCAACTATAAATTCTTCAACAGCTTCCTCAACCTAGTCTTTCTTGCAACCTGCTGGTGGCTTTCCAGTTTACCACTGATGATGACGACGACGACAACAACAACAACAACTCTGCACATCTGGCTGGGTTTCTCCAGCCACTCTGGAAAGCTTACAGCACATATAAAGACATGCTTGTTCTCCAGAGGCATAACCCAGAGGAAGAATGCATGATTATTAAATCTAAGTTATTAAATCTATTAAATCTAAGTGTTTTGTTAATTTGATTTGGTGTTGGTCATTTTTATTTTAGAATTGTGTGATATTTCAGTGGTTTTAGCGTATGTCACTGTGATATTGCTGCTACTGCCATTAGTTGATGTTTTATACATACTCTCTTAAATTAACATACAAATATTTTTTGGGGGGGATGCCTTTAAGCCTTTGAAAATAATAACCATATAGAGTGGCTGGGGCAACCCAGTCAGATGGATGGGGTATAAATAATAAAAGTATTATTATTTATTATAGTTTCCTAGTTACCAGTCTAATTCCTGAAGGTGGTAAATAGCGATTGGGTTCATTTTACTGTATAAAGATGTCCAGAACAGATATCAAATATATGTTGTATACACAGGCCTGCGACCACCTGTGGTAGAAGTTGTTGCAAACAAGGTGTTTGTTTTGCTCACTGAACATCTCATTTCTAGCTCTGATTAAATATCCCTTTTCATTTATAGCCCTGTTCAGTATCCATTAAAGGCTCAGAAAGCAATGAGTGTATATCGAACAAAGCAGTGAGGTCTATATTTTATGAGTGTCATTTGGCTTTCTGCCCCTTTCCTAGCCATGTGATAAGCTCACCTTCTAACCCTGCTTCTTATTCTTATTAAAATATTCAGCTTCTGTAGGGAAGCAGTGATTGTATTCAGAGTAACATGAATTGTACTCTTGCATATATGGTTTATGGCACTTGCTTCAATAGAAGTGGCAGTTGGTACACATAAACCCCTGGTGAATTCTAATTGCATTTTTTATTATTAATAGTATCGTGACCTTTATATTTAGCAGACTACTGGAGCTGCCATCATTTATTGTAACTTGCCAATTGCTGCCAGTTGTTCTTAGCATCCGTCTGTCTTGAGAAACAATGGCGTGCGCCTCCAGGGATGAAATCAAACTGATGTGTTAGAAGCACTGAAGTGACTTCCCTGGGGTGCAAGCTTGGGCAGTGTGCAGGTTGGTCCTGGGCTTCCCAGATGGCAAGACCCCCCTCTCGGGCTCACTGATGTGGTCCAAAGCAAAGGTGAGCAATACATTTGGCACCAGCTTGGCTGCAGGCGTTGCCAGAAGGAACGGTACAAGGCGCCACCCAATCGCTTTAGGGACTGCACTCCAGATTTGTGTAGGGTTCATTCCTTAGCCTTTTCTTCTCCTGAAGATATCCCACATGGCAGCAGACGTTTAGATTCAGAGTCTTTCTTCTCCTAGATGGGCTACCTTTCCAGGTTGACAAGCCCCATCTGTTCCTCACTTCCCTCTATGGCATGCGCAGAAACTGTCTTCTTGACCATTGGACCCACTGTTGGTCTTGTCTGCTCAATCTGCCAGAGCCTGCCATCACAGTAAGCCTAGCAGCTGCCATTTGATCCATTGCATCTCCACCAGAAGCTTGTAGAATGCTGAGATGGGCCAGATGAGATGGCAAAACAACAAATGTAAATGCTACTTTTGCACAGTGGGCTAGTTTCTACACACATTCATGGGCCTCTCTCTATCTTTCATTTCGACAATCAAGAGGCATCATCAGAGTTCAAGGACACATTTCAGTCAAGCAAAAGCACCCAGGGTGTAAAACAGAGTCCAGTCAGGTGGGCAGCCTGGGGAGAGTTTCAGGGGCCAGGTAGAGAAGGTTGTATTTAGCCCCTCGGTCTGACGGTCCTCATTCCTGGTGTGTTCAATGAAGAAGAAGAAAACAGGTGAGCTGGTTATGTGAGTTCTGTTCTGGCTTCTGTTGCATTATTAGAGCAGGGATGGGAACCAGTGGTCTTCCTGATGTTTTTAGATCACAACTCCTGCCATTCCTGACCACTGGCCATGCTGCCTGGGCTGATGGGAGAGTCGAACCATATCTGGAGGGCCACAGGTTCCTCACCCCTGCATTAAAGATTTGAGACTGCAGAAGGGGAAAAAATATTTGCCTATTAAGTGAAAATGACTCCATAATCACATCCCCATGCTCCAAATCTCAAAAGTGTGGGCAGAAGGACCATATCTCTCAGTTTAAGAGCCCTAAAGCATTTGCAGCTCAAATTTGTCACCCAGCACAATTTTCCTTTAGAATCGAAAGAACGGCAAAATCCCCCACGCTACGGGCACTGAACAGATTTGACAGAAGTAAATATATGGAAAGCAATGTCTACAGCCTCCCCCACAAACACATGTTGAGGAAAATCAGCCTACTTCTCAAATTGTGATGGAAATAATAATAATAACAAACTCTGCTGTACTTCGTGCAAGCCAAGAGTCATCAACACGTGCCCATTTGCATTTGCTTTTCCTCAGAGACAATCTGTATCCTTTCCAAGCTGTATTTATGTACAAGATGTGTCTTTCATTGTGGTATAACCTTAAAAGTTCAAATGTGACATCTACTCCCTGAGGTAGGACAGCTATGCCTAGAACGGAATCACGTAACTCATTTTCTCTTGCCATATGGTGATTCCCACCCCCTACGCCAGTCACCCCATGCTGACTGAATACTGGAGTAAAAGTCTCCATAGCCACACCATGAGTGACAATGTGTCTTGCTATGTTGGGGGTGGAGGGTTGTGCTCTGCATGTGTGTGGTGCAGCTTTTGTGGTGCTGTTGCTGCAATGGATGTGTTTTGATCCTATATTGATGGACTGAAATATTTTATATGGTTGTAAGCCTCCACGGCAGAGATGAAGGAATTTTCCTGCCTTTTCCCCCCTCATGGGGTACCTCCCAGGGGCTTCGTAGAAGTGGTGGTTAGGCAAAAGACTAGAGGCAAAAGTTGCCAGGGCAGTGGGCGTGGCTTTTGCTTTTTTGGACAATGGGCACGTTTTGAATTTTGAGAGAGTGCTGAGGAGGCCAGTAAAAAAATTACGGTACCTACTATGAGGAGGGAGTGGGAATTGGATTATTTAAAATGGCTACCATGGAGTAAATAGCATAACACAAAATTAAGAGAGACAGACACCCACAACAACCTTATGCTTGGCCGTGGCAAGTCACCTGCGTCCTGCTGGAACTGATCTTGGGGATCACAAAATACTGATTTTACTGGTGCTATCTAATAGCAACCAGAAACATTCCTCAGCACCAGGAAAAATACAGAACAACCCCACATTCACTCTAACCTCACAGAACTCGCTTAGAAGGTACCTGCACATTTTACCTCGTAACCTCCTTTCAAGAAGTGCTAGAGACTTTCTTTGTTTCTTTTTTTAATGAAATTTTAGAATCCAGGGCATCAGCGAACACATTTGTCTGCACCAGTTTGGCACCCTCTGCTTTAGCAGTAGGCTACATTTCAGCCATGCAAAAGTCAGAACAACCCCCCTCCAAAAAAACCCCCACCCCCCACTTCCATCCAGGCAACCAAGAAACAGTATTACAGTTCAAGGGCAGATTCTAGTGAGGCAAACCCACCTGAGGAAGTTGTGGAGCAGAGCCAATGAGGGGTGTGGCCTAGAGCGATGCAGCCTATGGAGTCCCCCAAGGGTGGCATAGAGAGGCATGGCGGGCCACATTTGGGTCCCAGGCCTCAGATCCCCCACCCTTGCTCTATGGGAAATCCTTTGATCCTTGTGCTTGAAGGATGGATTAAATAAATAAATATTTGTCTTGATTTGAAGGAGCTTGGATGCTTTATCGTCATTGCTGAAGCTAAGCATGTTTGGGTCTAATAATAATAATAATAATACCCCACCCATCTGATTGGCTTGCCTAGGTGAGAGACTGCTTGGAACCTTTTATATATACACGGCCTTGAATTTTATGGAAAAAAGGCAAGACATAAATGTGAGGAAAATAATAGTTAAAAAATGATATCTGTGCTTTGCTGATGGCCAGCAAAGGCGCTGGTTCCTGTGTGGTGTAGTGGTTAAGAGCGGTAGTCTCGTAATCTGGGGAACCGGGTTCGCGTCCCCGCTCCTCCACATGCAGCTGCTGGGTGACCTTGGTCCAGTCACACTTCTGTGAAGTCTCTCAGCCCCACTCACTTCACAGAGTGTTTGTTGTGGGGGAGGAAGGGAAAGGAGATTGTTAGCCGCTTTGAGACTCCTTAAAGGGAGTGAAAGGCGGGATATCAAATCCAAACTCTTCTTCTTCTTCTTCTTCCTGGGGGCCAAGGTACTATCCCTCCCATTTTTTTTTTGAAGGGGCCAGGCCTCCTCAATGTTCAGAGGGGCCCCCGCACAATATCAGTCCCACACGCACTATCAGTAACAAATTTGCTCTGGAATTCCTCATGTGTGTGATTTTAAACACTGCCATGCTGGGAGGGGGGCAATTAAATAATAATAATAATAATAATAATAATAGATTTGGATGTGGCAAACAAAGTGTATGGGGCCTGAAGCTCAGACATTTCCACATTGGATCATGTTTTTCCCCCCTGAAGGGGATCCAGCATAGGAAAGCTATGAAGACTATGAAGCAAACAGAGCAGTGAGTAAGCATGTTTCCTTTTGACAGGAAGATAAGGCAGTACAGTACAATAAAAAGGATTGCCAAATAGTGACTAATTTCTTGACAGGCGTTTTCAAGTGACTTATTCTTTTATTTACTCCTCTTGCACCTCTACTTTTCTTCAAGGAGTGCAAGATAACGTACATCTCCAGCCCCCTCTATTTTATCCTCACACAAACCCTGTGAGGTGGATTAGGCTGAAAGATCATGACTGGCCTATGAGTTGGTGGCTGTGGGGCGATTTGAACCTTCAGCTCTTGAGTCCTAGCTGAGGCATAGAAATAAATGGGATGTAAAAGTTGCAGCCGTTGATGGGCAAGCTGAAATCATTGCTTGATAAATGTAAATTTTGTAAGTCAATTCTTTTTAGTATCAGCTCATCCAGTTAGTATAGGAAACGATGAAATAACTAAGGGTGTGGTCCTCTGCCCACTTACCTGGCCTTTGACAGTGGTCATGTTTTTGTGACCTACTTGAAATTGCAAACAAATGTGATGTCTGTCTCCTGTTTCCCCACACTCCATATTAAGGGTTGGCTTAATTTTGCTTTAAAGTTGTATTACCTTTGCTCTTGTAACCTGCTTTATGATGGACGGGTAAGAAATCTAAAAAACAAATAATAAATACCTGTAAGTGTGCATAAGCTTGCAGCCTTAAAAGTTATAAGCACTATTTCTGGGCGAGGAGCTTGCAAACCTACCAGGTTAGAAATTAATACAGGGATCATTGCCTGGGAAGGTTGTTGTGTCTTGTTGTGTTTGCATGCCCTAGTGGGTACGAACATTTGTGGTTTAGCCAGATCCAGTTATGAGATTATGCTGTTTTTTAAGCGGAGATTTTATATTCCTATTACCACTGTTGCTACAACATTTTGGTGGCACATTATAACGTGTAAAGATGCTGTGCAACCTTTATATTGTTTGTCTGGTTCTGAACAGCTGTTTGGGGAATTTTAGCAATATGTGGTTTTATATGGAGACTGTTTTGCTGGATGCTCAGCCATTATGGCTTTAGGCAGATGGAGTACTTCCTTTTGTTTCCCAGCCTAAGTTCCTATTTCCTCCTACTCTAAAAGGTACCAGTTTGTCTCATTAATAATATGAAGGCAGGCCATTAAATCCCAAGAATAATTTGCATCAAGGATTGCATGATAACAACAACAATAATGAGGACAATGTATTTAGCCGATAAATGAGATATTCTGGGCTGCTTCTGCTACCCAGGTATCAGGAGAGGGCTCCCTTCAAATGATGCACTTTATCAAGAGAGAAAATCATAAACAGGGAAGCAGATGGAGGAGGAAAAAGAGCTTTGTGAGATTGACCCATCAGCAGCAGACAAAATTATGCCAAAGACAAAAGCTAGTGGTCAGTTTAACAGTTTTTTCTTGCAAAGGGTATTTCATGCACACAGATGCCCCAGGGGGGCACTTCAGCTTCATATTTCAGTTATAAATATTTTGCTATTTCCTCATGCTCTACAGTGGTTCATTGTCTAAAAAAAAACAAAATAAAATGTCAGCCCTAGGGATAGATGACATATTTCCAAGGAATTTGCCCAATCATTTCACATTCAGCAGTAAGGAGCAAGTGTTAAGCAGAGGCCAGCTGATTTAGAGTCTAAGATTAGATACCACAAGCAACTATTTAAAAACCTCTCATAATCAGCAAGATTTGGACAGATTGTAAATGAGCAAGAACAGCGCATGAATGTGAAAGCTGCTTTTCCCCTTTCCTTTTGCAGTAGAATCAAGGGTGTGTGTTCATATAGATATGGAGAAGGCTAAGGATCCTCGCCTGCTTGGTTGTTAGAGGAAGCTCTAGAAATCTCTGACATATGGTAATGGATAAAGGCCTTCCATCTGTGAAATGATGCTATTTAGTACCTTCAGCTTCCCCTTAGAGGAACTCAAGCTTGAAGACTGAAAATTCTTGTCTGAATTAAGTACTGGATCAGCAACTTACCTCTGTGGCATCAGGTGCAGTCCCTGATCTGTGTATAGATGGCGAGGATGATGTGGCCTCTGATAATTCAAATTCAATATGCACCTGCCTGGTTTGAAGCAAGGCCTTCTAAGCGTGGGTGCTGCTCGTTTTTGTTTAGGTGCTTTTAAATGGTTTTCAGTGCTCTTTTCAATAGGGTTGCTTATTTAAGTATAATTTTTAATATGTATGCTTTGAGCTGTATCTGCTTTAGCTTATGTGGTGAGCCACCTTGGGCCCTGCACTGGGAGAGAGGTGGGATGTCAAGAAATAAATAGTAGATTCATTGGGGCTTATTTTGAGGGGGACATGCTTTGGATTGGGCTGCCATTTTACTTTTCTTCCTCTCTTCTTGTGCTGAAGCCATTTGCCCCACTAATTTTTCTCCAGTGAAGCTAGTGCCCTGAAGGAGAATGGGCATGTTTCTCTGAGGCAGACCTTCATGTACCGTATTTCTTGTTGCATACATGACCACCACCACCCCCGCTACTTTTCTTCCAGCAGGGTTTACCTTTTGCTATAGGAGCCCAGCTTTGGAGAAAAGAACTTGGGGGATGGATCCAAACACACATGACCCAACCATGCACCCTTCTGGTGATTTCATTCCTATCCACACATAGGAGTGGAGAACCTGTGGCTGTCCAGATCCTGTTGGACCAGCAGTCCCACCATCCCTGACCATTGGCCATGCTTGCTGGGGCTGATGAGAGTTGGAGACCAACCACACATGGAGGGTCACTGTTTCTCCATCCCTGCCCACTTTATATCTGATTGTTGAAGTCCTGCACTTAAAGGCACTACCATCACATGTGGTTTGGCCCTTTGATTCAGGAGAGGATGCCTCTTCGCCACTTTGGATTTCCAGCAGCTAATGTTTTGAGTTCGACTTGAAAATTATTGTGGATTAGATTACATGGCCTGAGTTGCAGAAATGTTGATTGCATTGCTTCTGTGGCTTCTGCTGCCGGTGATATGTTTGATAGGATTAGGGTGTTCATTTCCCTCTGCATATTTCATTTGCAAAACACATTTGTTTTATGGATTAAGACCATTTTCTGTGCGCTTCCATTATTGCTAATGCAGATTCAGTAATGCTCTTCATCCCCACCCCAGCCCCTAAGATTAAAAATAAGTTGTGTTTCCAGAGTCCCCGTTTTTCTTTATGGAACTAGTAAGCAGAAAGTGTCTTTGATGGCTTTACAGCTTGTCTCTTCATGTGTCAGATGGCATTTTCATTTATTTTCAGATGACAGGGTGTTGTTTTTCTTAGGAATTATTTCCTTCATTTCGTCTGTCCTAGCATATCCTTGTAAGAATGTAGGAATTGTGCTGCATAGAAAGCTGCCTTCCTTCAGGTTCAAATCATAATCCATCTAGTGCAGGTATGGGGAACCTTTGGTTCTCCAGATGTTGCTGAATTACAGTTCCCACCATCCCTGGCAACCATGCAAACTGGAGCTGATGGGAGTTGTAGTTCCATAATATCTGGGAGGCCAAAGGTTCCTCACCAATGTTTTCTACTCTGCCTGGAAGTGGCTCTCCAAGGTCTCAGGCTAAAAGTCTTTCATCTGCTACTTGTTCCTTTTAATAAGAGATGTGTGTTAAAACCTGAGACCTTCTGGATGCAAAGCACATGATCTACACTGAGCTATGCTCAGTTGTCTTATCATTTCCCCACCCCCCACCCCAGAGCAGCATGACCAGTGCCATAAGTTGCCAACAAATGAACTTACAAATACACTTGAATATTCAGTGCTGATGCCCAAGTGGCAGATTGCCACAAGGGTTACTGCAGAATCCACAAGATCAAGGAGGACAGAGTTGCATTTTTTGAATATTATGTATATTCTCCTGTACAAAACACTCTCAGCCCAGAAATATGTGTGTAGTACATATGTCAGGAAAAAAATAGCTGGCTCACTATCTTGCTTAACATTTTATTTGTGACATTTCCTGCATCTGCCATTGCACATTCTCTCTCACTTGGAAGATATAATGCAGCAAGCTTGTAAAATATCATTTCCTCATATGACTGGTCAGTGAATTTTAAAACTTTGCTTTAATATGGCATTTTAGAATATTGCTTTAATTCATGCCAACATCAAGGCCCTATTCCACGGTAATATTTTGCCTTATAGGGTAGCTATTGAAGTGCTCAGACTATGCTACTTGCTCAAAGGCAGCCGTGTCAACTGATAATCTGATTTGTGGGCCAGTCCATTTCATAGGAGTGTCCTCCAACGAATTACATGAATGACCTGTCCTGATTAAACATGTTAATGTGGTTCAGGAGGCACAATTTGCAAATCAAATACTAGGTGCTTGTTGGATAGATGTTGTAACAAGCTTTCTTGCTACTGTATGTTGCTATCTTCCTTCATCATTTGCATTTAGTCCTAGATATCATGGGTATTGGGGAGACTCCACAAAAAGGTAATTTGAAGAAGACCAACGCTTTTCCACCAAAAACTTTGTATAAGCTGATAATGACTAACCAGAGCCATTAAGTCTCTACTAATTGCTGAACAGAGCTCTCATGCAAGGACCTGGCTATGCTCTTGAACTATAGCATATAGAACACAATTGGGGTCCGCACAACCCACCCAGCGGGTCTGTGGTGCCATTCACATAACAAAACTACCATAGAGATACCAGAATTTTCAAAAGTAGAGGTCCATGGCTTGGCTTTTGAAAAATAGAGGGTCTGCTGTACTTAATTAATTGGGAACCCCTGAAGTATAGCGTACCACTTAAGTATTCTAAGCAGTGCATCTCCCCTGCTGCTGGCATGTGTCTCTATGGATTCAATGCATTTATTACTGTGTTGCAGTTTCCCCGAGTCAAGCAGGAGATGCTTATGGACTAGCTAAAGTTCCTGGCCAAAGAGACCTTTGCCTGATACTGCATTTTAGTATCGAAAAGCCATTTGGGACATGTTTCTTCTATTGCTCTCGCTGAGGGATGGGGGGAAAGGGGCTTTTTCATGCACATTATAATTAACTTGTCTACATACATATCCTTCCATTTTCCAAGGTGGAGGAACCTTTGTAACTCAGTCGGTAGAGCTGAGTTACACCCTTAAATCTCAGGGTGGTGGGTCTGAGCCCCATGATCCTCACGGTCCCTCCCAGCTCTACAATTATGTATTAACATACAAGTCTGAAAGTCAACAGTCAAAAAAACCACGGGGCTTTTCAAACTAAGTAAGGTTGCTGCAAACATTCCCAAGATGAATGGCACTAAAGTAGCAACAGGTTTCCAACCAGTTATCTCAGATCTGCAACAGCAGCAGCCCAAGATCGTGTTGTATTGTGCAAGATTTTGTGTAATTAAGCCAATTGCACAGCGCAGGGAAGCAATATCAAGCTGGTTAGCAATTGAGTTGGAACTATGATGAGCTGTAATTATACTGGCTGGATAGAAAATAGCTAGCTGGCCTTTGCTTTGAATGGAGAATGTGATGAGTACCACTTAGACCAGATGGAAACACAATGGATCGCTCATCTTTGTGTCTTTCAGTTGGGAACCATGCACAATTAAGCCAAGTCTCTGTGCCTTTAAAATAAGATAAATGTGCAATAATGCTCAGATCCAGACTTAACATGAGGAGTAATTACCATTTTGACAATCCTAGCCATGTGAAAACTGTGTGCCTGCTTTGTAGATTTGTCCTATAAGCACACAGTCTCAGTTTAGGGGAAGTTGAAATAGCTATAGAAAAAATGAAAAGGGTTTACACATCCCTAAAACCAGGAGAAGGGCAGAAAGTCTAGCTTTGTTTTTCTTAATGATATTGTTATTTTGCCTCCATGATACCACAAGATACCCTAAAGAAATGCTGGTGGAATGAGAATTCAGAAATCTGGGCAGGCGTTTAAAAATCTGTGAAGTTTGAAAAATGTTATGGAAGTAGAAAAATTAGACATGAGATCTAAATAGGAATCTCCCAGGGACACCACATGACAATTTCATAGTTTCAGATTCAAATAAACATAATTTTACTTTGAATAAATAACAGTTTAATTACACTGAAGAAATAAAATATGGTATGGTAGTAATACATTGGTAATATTACAGAAGTACTATTCCGCTATAGGTAGTTTAATGGTAGAAGCTACTTTTAATGACAGTCTTACCAGTACACTTGTGTACAAAGTAATATACAAGTTGCCAACAGAAACATTGCAGCAGTTGCAAGGATGTTACCAGCTCAAACAAACATCTAACAATACAATATACTTCAAAGTGAAAAGTAATAATGTTAGATTTACAGACATTAAAAGAGATAGGCTCTCCACTCGGAAACAATAAAAATAAAAAGCTACAGAAATCCAATTTTGCAATTTCATATTATCACAAGGAAAGACTTTCCTTTCTCCGACATTGCATCCCTGGAACATTTTGAGATGTCACAGCAACTTAATTGTTCTATTCTACAAGTACAGACTTGATTATTATTATTATTTTTTAGGCCACTGCTTGTATAGCTGACATTTTAAATGTTTTTAATTTTATTTACATACATTCAACCCTATATCACCACAAGAAAGGATTTATTTATCATACAAGAGGCATTTTAATCAGTGCAAGAAAAAGAAATCCATAAGTGATTGCACGGCATTGAGGAGATAATATACAAATATACATCAAGACTGCTGAGAATCTAATATGCACATAATACAAATGGTCTCTGGTACAGATATACACAACATTTAAAGTTAATAAATACATAGAACTGTTAAACCACAGAGCTACTCGTTTCATGAGAGTGGGTATGTGAGTAGTGAAACAGTGTGAGGATAAGCTGCCAGGCTATTCCCAAGGGAATGTGAACAATTGAAAATGGCATTATCTGCAGCAAGGGTGGGAATCTATGACCCTTTCAAATCCTGCTGTACAACAGATCCCATCATCTCTGACCACTGGGCATGATGGCCAGGACTGAAAGGACTCCAACAGCAGCTGGGAGGCTGTAGGTTCCTCATCCCTGATCTAAAGGAAGCTTTATTTTCAAAATAAGCTTTCCTCAATGACAAAAACTGCCTGTCCATGCTGCCTAAGAATAGGGCAATTGCTTTAGTGGCTCAAGACTAAAACCCATGGAGTCTATTGCTCTGTCTCCAGCAGGAGACCAGCTAGATGTCTCTAGAAGTTACAAGCAGGGCTTAACAGGCGTTGCTCATCCCTGTTGCTTGTGCTGAGCATCTGATTGGCTGAGATTACCCATATTCAAAATTTATCTATTTAGGCCAGGTGGGAACCAGTGGCTCCAACAGATGTTGTTGGCCATGCTGGCTAGGGCCAATTCCTACCCTTGATTTAGGCAGTGGTGAGCTGTGAAAATTGCAGCCAGTGACCAAGACGAGCGGGGGTGTCATGCTCTGGGTATCTACTGAAGGCAGTTGAGGGAAGGGGTAGTTTGCACAGCACCATGCAGGTGGCTGCTGGCGAATGGCCAGCAGTGCCAGGCACAGCTATGAGTCAATGTCATCAGTGGCACTTCTAACCATGTGGAGTTCCTCCACATGGCTCAGCTGCCTCCACCAGACACACCATGCAAAAGCTACAGGGCTCCTTTCCTTCCTGGTTGCCATTCAGAGGTGGCACCCATCTACTGCTTTCTGGTTGTTGCTGAATTTAGGTATCTATAGCGAAATGAAACCTCTGTGCCAAGGGTCACAGGTATTGTATCTCCCCAAACAGGATTAGGAAAAACACCACCATCACCTGCGATGATTCTTCATGTACATAAGTACTTCCAGACATAGACGTGGAGGCATGCATCTACAGAAGCACCCTGCACTGGAATAGAATCCTCTTTGCATAAGAGCTCTGTGTACACCCTGGAATGTGCACCGAACTCTGACCATTCCATCGGCAATGCTTGCTTTTCTCAGCTTAGAAAGATACTTTAAAGTACGTCCCCAAAAGGACGTACTGGCCACAATATGCTTTAAGGGTCCCAGATAGCAGTGATGCAGAATCGTTTTAAAAACACTCGTCATAATAAAAGGTGTCGCACCAGTCCTCAGAAGTGACAGAAGAGTCTATACATACTTTTAGTTCCAACAGAAAGAAATAATAATGTGTTGGTTGGAAGAGGGTGGCATTTGACTAGCTTGTTTCCTGGCACCACTGGGAGGGATCAGAGTTGAGTTTATACCTTCCCTTGGCTGAATGAACTTTCCTTCCCTAAGCAGCTTCCCAGCCTTAAGAACTACTATTCTAAAACATGGCTTAAGTGCAGCTAATTTATGCAGCGTATCTAGCAGCAGTTGCATTTTTGCGCTCATTTTGTAGGGACATCACCACCAGCTCGGTTGAAAAATGTTGTTAGGACAATACACACAGCTAGAAGCACTTTTCTTTAAACTCACATATGGGAATGAAATATACTGATGAATACATACTATTTCACAGAATGTTGTTTCTTATTATATCAAGAAGCACCATGTTTAGTGCCAAGACAGCCCCTTTGTCCCGTAGTTTGTTTTTTTAATTACATAGAAGTTAAGATCTTGTACATAAACAGAAACCCATACAGTGTGCATTAAAACCACAAGAATAGTTTCAAAAATGGCTCTTAAAGTTATCTTTTTTTCTTCTCCTCTGGGTTTTCTTTCCTCCCAAACTGTTTCAGATTGAAGATGTATTGTCAAAGGAAGAAAGTAGTTTCAAACTACAGCCCACCATAGACCCAGCACCTGCACACCGAAGAATTCCTACAGCACAGGAGCCTATTTTATCTCCCCCTTCAGTATGTACACACAAGCAATTGAATGGGCTATGCTATTATGGGGGAGGGCCCTCACATACTTTAACCAATCAGAAATACAAAGTGCTGTATAGGGATATAGAAAGATAGCACAAGTCTCCAGTTCCACAGAAAGGCCTGTCACTTGGGACTGCTTGAATGTACATGCTGCAGGGGAGGGGAAAATGAGGCTTATGCCACAGAGATACCTTTGATCATGTGCTGCATCCATGGTGGCCTGCACTGAGCTCAGAATATTCAGTAAACATTATCTGGAGGTACCCAAGTAGTTACCAGAATTGTATTTTCCTTTCCTTTCCTGTTTTTTTTAAATAGAGGACGATAAAAGTTTTCCACCGCTACTGAAAGTTACACACCCTGATCAAGTGTGCTATTTCAAGTGTGTGTGTGGGAAGTTTCAATGCACATATGGAGGATGCTTGCTTGCAAGGACTTGCGAATTCGCTTCAGTGGAGGGGGCAGCTCTGCAAATGAAATAAGTAACAAATGCACAGCTGCCCTCTTGGCAGAAGTCGTGGCATATCCCTCTTGTGCATGTCTTGAAGCAAACCAGAAATAATCCAGTCCCTTTCGATTGCCAAGCTACACCTCTCAGGAACATGCGTAGAATAGAACAGACCTGTTCTACACCAAGTCCAACATTTTGTACAGTATTTGGACATAGTTATGAACAAATAAGGTTTGCATTTTTATCATCATCATCTTGCCTTTTAGCAACTTGCCTGGTGGTTTTGGCAAGCTGTTCCCCTGGATGGAATTGTTTTATTGCACAAGGCCCAGAAGCTCTTTCCGATATTTTGAATTACCATGCCTCCATTGAATTGCATTGACTGTTTTGATGAATTTGTTATTCTGGTTTGCTACTCTGTTTGATATTATAATAATTGCAATGCCTGTTGCTTTTTAACGATACTGTGATTATTGTGAGCTTTTTTGAGCTCAACACTGTTGCTGGAGAAGAATACAAACAGCAAATCAAATAGAATTCGTTCTGTAGGTGACCACCTAACTTACAATGCTGAACCAATGAACATGTTAAAACCCCCCCGTTGTGGCCCCTAGATTGTCCAGAAAGGACTGTGGCACTTCAGATGAAAAAGGTTGCCCACTCCATAGAGGTGGCAGAGCCATTTCTGGTGTAACACTTTCATTTCTGGAAAAGAACTAGTGTGAGCAGTGGTAAAATGTCAAGCACTTCACCCAGGAATGATAGCTCTCGTCTTTGCTAGATCCCCTTTAGTCATAGAACTTAAAAGCAGCATGCCACAAACTAGTATCTCTCTACCTGTTCTATAGTCCCGTGCTTCCTTCTTTCTGATAGATTGGGGCTTCCAAGAATCACTGAGCTACCGCAGGCTAGGAATTCCCTACTGTACAATGTTACTAAAGAACTCCCAAGCTGTGAGTGAGGAGGTGTTTCCTTGCTTTCATTGCTAGATGCTCCTGAAACTTGTTCTGGCACCTCCTTCCCCATCTTACATCGAAATCATACTGATATCTAGTATAGGCAGGCTTTCCCCATATACTCTTTCCGAAAGGAGCCGTATTCTAGTAAAAGTCTTCAGATGTGGAGCAGGGAGGAAGAAGACTGGAGATGGAGAAGTTTTTCATATCAGAACTGCTCTTTGATAACTTGCTCAGCTCCCAATCATGAATAGGGTTGCCTTTCCTCTCTTGAGCATCAAAGGATCAACTTGTATGGTTTCTAAAAGCAAACGATTTGCCCTAGTCAGCTTCCAAACTCATGTTACTCGGGATTTTTAGTTCTCTGCAGGCTACATGCTAGCTTCAGTTTCACTTTACATTCTGCTAGACGATGGCATTAAGTTTGCATGTTCCTGGTTTTTAATTATTTCAGTGTCCATTTTATCTACTGTTGACTGGCCCCCACAGCTCTTCGTGATCTGCCTTCACGCAGATGTGTGACAGCACTAGAGTCACACAATGCTGTCCATCTGGTGCTTGGAACGCAAGCTACAAGTTGCAGCCCAGCAACTGGAAACCCACCCCCCAATCCTCGGTGCAAGACGCAAGGATCTAAAAAAGAAAACTACCCACGTTTGGTTCCCCCTACACACTCATAGGACCTGATCAAAAAGAGGAATCTTAATATAGCAGTCTGCTTCTTTGTTTGAGCTGCCTTTGCTGGATCAGAGTAACCTTCTTTTAGCAACAGGAGGCCAACTATCTTACTATAAATGTGATTTAAGGTTGCTACCTTTCAGATGGTTGGCATTTCAATTTTTGTCTCCTGCATTCTTAGTTCTGGCAAAAAAAGAAGAAGCTACAAATGTGGAGCATCCGATTTGAGAGGGTTCTTAATTTTGTTGCAGTGGGGGCTTGATTCTGACACAAGTGGATGACTGTTTTAAATTTCCTTGCATTTGTTCACAGAGACACTCGGCTTCCTCCAATCATTCCTGTCATTATTGTGGCCGAATTCACATTAAGCCAGTCCATTTTTTTAAGCGCTACAGTACTTCTGCCATCTTAATCAGGCTGCCAGCTACATATATTAAAATACTTCTCTTCGGTTATCATATTGGGTTGTTGTTTTCAGTATGATTTTACAAGTGTGCTCAATAGATCCTGCAAGCTCATTGCTGATTGGTTGGAAGAACTCACTTTTAGAAACAGAATTCATGTGCAAAGAATGCAGTAAGGAGTACAGAGAAAACATTTGGTCACAGTTTCTTATCTTAGTAATATTAATGTAACCACGGTTATTTAGAATACGTACACGATACACACAGCTACATAGATATTAAATAATTATATATACACATTCATTTTTTTAATCTAATACTAACACTTTATCCTCTTGTTACTGAAGACTGATGTTTTGGCATTTCAGGTTTGAAATCTATTTAAACCTGGGACATAGGAACGAAACACATTTTCAAGTATACGTCACAGTGATTGAACTTTGTACATGGAACCGAACACATGTTGTCTTCGCAAATCCAATGCCAGCAACAGACCAATGAAAAAGCAGTTGCCTATTAAAGACATCACTGCCTAATAACTTTCTTTTGGGTCATGTTGGCATTCACACAATTTCCAATAAAAAGCCAACAGTCTTATAGACAAAAGATGGCATTTTTTTGAGGAGGGGGGGGGGGAGACACACAGATCTTTTCCAGTCTGAGCCAGTGTATTTTTCCGTTTCCCCCAAAGTTATTCTATGTTCCTTTGTTTCTGTTATTTCCATATTTACAGGTTTGTTTGTTTTAAAAAACTTAATAGGGATTTCAAATGTGAGCAGAAGAAATGCAAAGCCTTTCCTTTTAAGTTCACTAAAAACCACTAAGAATGTAAAAATTTCAAAATACCTTATAGGAATTCTTCAAAATACAGGAAGTATTTTCATGGTGTGGGGGTGGGGAAGGGTTACATCACCACATACTTTACATTACATCCACACAAGTCTACCTAATCACTTTGGTTAGACAAATATCAGTAACATACAGTAAAACATCATACATCTCACAAGACATGGTACAAAATTTCTTACAATCCAGTACTGCCGCTTTGGGGGTGGGGGAGGATGAAAACCTACTTACAGACAATTAACATAGTTCACACTAGAAAAAAACAAAAACCTATGATTACAAAATTTACTTTTTTGTTCTAATTAAACTGTTGTATGTTTCAATTTTCAATAAGCTTCCTAAAGTGTGTATATCTTGCTCACTGGTTAATGTGATTTTTTTTTGTATACTATAACAGCCATTATTAGTAAATTAGCATTTTGCCAATGGAAAAAAATCTGTTTTTAAAAACTTCAGTTGACTTCTTATTTGTAGAACTCAAAAGAGGGGGCTACTGCTCAAGACTCATAAAAACAGTCACTTAGAAATGATAAACTTAAAAAAAATGGTTACATTGGAGGAAACAAGCCATGAATTTCTCTTGCTTTCTCTTAATCTGTTCTCTTACGGTGTCGAGAGGTCTTTGTTTTACAGCGCCTCTGCAGTTGTGTCTGAGGAGACAGACATGGTCACTTTGGCAATCTTAACTGTGTTTTTAATACACCTTTCAGCAGCCTTGTGGACATTACCTGGGTTGTTAGCATGTCTGTGCTGGCAGTCAGACTCCAAGCTGTTATCAAGAGGCTGTGCAGTCCCATTGCAAGGTGGAAACATGCTCCTGAAAGCATGTCTCAGGTCCTTGCTCCTGAGAGCATAGATGATGGGATTCACGGTGGAGTTCAGCAGGCAGAGCATGCTGCAGAAGGCAAAGATAGTCTTCACGAGCTTGTTCATCTTCCCAAAGACATCATAGAGCATAATTGCAAGTAGAGGACCCCAGCAGATGATCAAAACCACAAGAATGAGGACCAAGGTTTTGGCCAACCTAATGTCCATACGTGTTTGTTCCGGCCTAGTAATCTGATGCACTTTACCATCCTCTGAAGTATGTATTATTATGCTCTTCTGAGTGCCGCGCTGGAGCATCCTAACAGCATGACTATGAGCCTTCCACAGTATGTACATATAGGCATACACAATAAAAAGCAAGAGTACAGTGGTGACCCCAATCCAGAACAACAGATAGTTCTCGTCTATTAGAGGAAATATATCTGAACAAACAGAATTGAGCATTTTGCAGTTCCAGCCCAGCAGAGGAAGGACAGCTATTACAATAGCTATGGTCCACATCACGCAGAATGCTACAACAGCCTTCGATCTGGTGACAATCCTCTTATAAGATAAGGGCCTGTGTATAGATATATACCTGTCTATTGCGGTGAGGAAAAGGCTGCCCACCGAGGCAGTGAACGAGGCTGTAACTCCACCCAGTTTGAACAGGAACACGTTAGGGCTGTCTTTCCGATGGAAAACATGGAAGTCAACAAAACTGTAGACGAAGATTACACTGCCCAGGAGATCAGCTACGGCCAGGCTGCTGATGAAATGGTAGGAAGGCCTGCAGCGAAGGCTTCGGGACTGCAGGATGACAATCAAGACCAGAAGGTTTTCCAGAACAGTGAAGGTGCCCAGAGTAAGGGACAGTACTGCAATGGCCAGCTGCTGGCTAGGGTTCAGAATCATAAAGCACTCCATATCCATGAAGTTATCCCCACATTGTATATTATCCTCATTATCCTTGAAGGTGGTCAAGGTCTTGTTGTAAAAATCTGTAAGGTTGATCTGATCCTGTGGGTGCCCACCCAGGATGGCATCTTCTCCTGCAGTCATTTTTGGTCGGAAATCGCCTCGGAAAGAAGACAGAGGGAATTTCTGTGGGTAGTATCCTAACTTGGAAGCCATGTCACTTTTGAAATCTTCGTACTGGATATCGCTGGAACCCATGTATAGAAGATCTGTCGTAATTGTTCTGAAGGTCGTATCTGCGAGGCCATCTAGGACTGACTTCATAACCCCAGGTGTCACTTATGCAGGCTTGTGGGGGGGAAAGACAGGAAAAGGCAGCAATCCTAGTAGAGAGGGAAGAAGACCAAACTTAATTAGCTATATGCAAACTATGCGAATTATAGGAAAAGGGCAAAAAGTATTGTAAACAGCTTAGCTGAGTAACATCCAACAATACTGCAAAGCTTATTTTACCTAATGGTGGATCTGTCTCATATTTTATATCAAGTGCACATTCATTCAGATGTAGAATGTCTAGACTGCTGGGCATGGTTATGCAATGCAATGACTGAAGGTAGAGCACGAGAAGTATTAGAGAATATATTAATTTTTATTAAATTATTATAGCTAGTTCTGCTGGATACATTTTCTAAATGGAACTTTGATGAGAGCCCCCTCAATTCCTTCATCCAAATCGATTAGACAGGGAAGTGGTAAGCGAGCATGCACACCTCCAAAAATCTTGTCCAAATCCTTAAGCCACAACCCAGGACTAGGTATCTGCAAGCCAGATTGCAGAAGTGGTAACATCAGATCAAGGAGGATGTTAGCATTTTTATCCTTAAAATGCTTAGTGAATTAATCACAGCAGATCACGGAGAGTTCTGTTGCATCACAATGCTGGCCAAGTTGGAAAAGGCCCAAATCACAGGGAAGAGCTCTACTGTGCAGTGTTGGGCATACATGACGATGGTAGAGAAGTATCGGGTAGGCTCACTAATGAGTGATTAATTGTGTTCAATCACTTACTCCAGCTGCACCCTAGAATAAATGTGAATCACCTATGATTGCTCCACAACTTTTGATACTATTGATAGCAATGTTCTGATGCCTTATTTAGAATAGCTATAGCCCTCAAAGGACTTCAATGGTTCTATTTCATTCTTTCAGGCAAAAATCCCCAGAGGGTAGACTTGGCACATGCTTGCTGGGCATCTTGGGAGACATTTGTTCATAGTTCCACGGTGGGTAAGCACTGACATGTATACTGTGCAATTTATAGCCAATGAATGAGATCATCCAGAACTTTGGAATGACATGTCACCAATACACTTGTTACAGCTGGGTCTCTACTATTCCAAACATCCAAGACCAGTTAAGCACATGAGGTCCAGCAGGCAGGGGTGGCCTGTCCTGTTTTGCTGCCTGTTACTGCTCTTGCTATTGCTCAGGTGCTCTAAGATGTTCTCACTCAGCCCAACTCCAATATGGGGAATGAGCTGGGTGGGAGAAAAGTATTCAGAAGTACCCCAAAAGCAGTGAAATGACACAAGGGAGGAGTTAGGTTTCACTCCCCTTTTCCACACGTCCACATTTACATTAACAGTAGAACTTCTGCACCAGCTTTATAGCAAATGGAGCAGAACAAGATGATGACAACAATGATTTAATCATTTTTTATCCCACCTTCTCTCCCAAAGGAGCCCAGCAAACAACAAAAGAGGAAAACAAAACAATTTTTTTAAAGAAATAAATGAATGAATAAAAATTCTTAGCAGTCACATATTGTTATAGCTAATAATTTCACAGTTTCCAGAAACAGTCATCAAAATGCCTGGAAGGTTTAAAAATTCCTCCTGAATGTTAATAATGAGGATGGCATACGTACCTCTAGGGCCGTGGGTGGCAGAAATGTATTGGAAAAAATGGAGAACTATACTGAGAAGGCCCAGCTATGGGTCAGAACCAAGTGGGCAGTGCCCAGCAGTGGCATACCAACTAGGCCTCCCCTGGCAACCATAGGGCCTGGGATTGTTTATACTGAGGGAGGTACTTTTTGAGGTACTTGGCTCCCAAGGTGTTTAAGGCTTAGGAAGCTAGTACTAACACCTTGAATTGGGCCGGAAGCCCAGTCAAACCAACAAGGTACATTCTGATTTACCTGCAGCTTCCAGACCATCTCCAAGGGCAGCCCCATGTGCAAGTGCCTAACTGTAGTTCAGTCCTGGCACCATTCTTAAAAGATCTAGTGAGAAAGGGTGTTTGTTCACAGAACATGGCAAAGAAGACAGGCCAGCCAAGATGGGGGAGATCCTTCATTGGATCTAATGACACCTTAATTTTTACTGGAAAACATCCATGGGGGACTCCATGTTTTATGAAAACAGTGTGGAAAGGGGTGGAACTAACCACCATATTGTGTTCCCATGTAATCTGATGCTGCTATTAGTCCTGCAGCAGAACACATGCACTTCATGGGGCAATTTAAATGGGGAAAGTAGTATCAGGGAAAGGTTAACCCCCCATTCCCTTTACTGCCTCTGCTTGCTCTCATCTCGGGTTATCCGTTGGATGTGTTTAGGCAAAAATGAAAATGTTAGGAAATCCAATTACAAATGTCCTATGTCTTGTCAAATTTGAGAGGCAAGAACACAGTATTCTACTTTATTGTCCCAAGGTTTAGGAACTGTCACCCCATTGATGTACTTGTGACTCTTCGCCTGCTTTTCGGGTGAAGGCAAGTAAGACTCATTTGTTCTAACAAGCATTTTTTATTGTATTGCGTTGTAGTTCTACTGTTTTAAATTGGTATTTTATGGTTGTTGTAAATGTCATTGTAATTTTAACTCTCATTTTTACTGTGGTTTTATTGATGTTTTATGTTTGGACTATGAGCTGTCTTCAGCAAATTGTTTAAGACAAGATAATTTTTTTATAAATAAATAAACATCAAAGCAACAAAACATGGATTAATATTATTTGGGGGGGCGGGGAGCTGAGAAGAACAGAAGCAAATTACTTGTGCTGCATTTCCAGATACAGTAATTGGCGATGCGCTCCATAGGTCTGCCAGTAAACAAAATAGGGAATTTGCCTTTAATTGCCAAGAGTATATATAAAAATAGCTAATCCATTCAATGACATGGGCTGGATGTACAGGAGTGGTGGGAGGCACCAGCTGGGGTGATAGCCTGTAGCTTATTCAAATCAATATGTGGAAGTCTGGTAGCAGATACCCCTTAATCTGTTTCTGCCTGTGTTCTTGGGTCACCTTTGCTCATTTCCTCAATCTTCCTTCTCCTTAACGTACACTTTCTTTGGATTCCTCTTTCTCTGTCAGTCCTTACTCTACCTACCAAAGTCTCTGGGCTTTCTTACACTTCATACAGCTAACTCCTTTCTCTGGATCCTGTGTAATGTCTTAATCCCAACAAAACTGGCAACTTCCCTTCCCTTTGCTGCAGTGCAAATTTTATTTGTCAGGGTAAGGTACTATTTATTTATTATTATTGATTACATTGGTATACCGCCCTACACCTGTCGATCTCAGGGCAGTTAGGAGTGGGAAAACCTTTTCAGCCCAAGGGCAGCATTCTCTCAAGGGCAATGTTCTGGGGGCCACATGCCAGTGGTGGCGGGGAGAGGCAAAAGTGGGTGGGGCCTGAGCCAAAATGTGGGTGGAGAAAAGGTTGTGCTTCTTACCCTTTGCATGGTAGGCTACATTCCAGCTGTACAAAAATCAGACGTTTCTACACGCACCTCTTTAAACGTCCTCTAGGCAAGCAAGGAGCATTAACATAGTTCAAGGACACATACCAACCATGCAAAAGTACTTGAGGAAGAGTCAGATCAGAGCCAGGAAGGGGGGTGGCCTGGAGAGAGGGTTGTGGCCTGAGGAGGAAACGGAGGAGGCATGGCTTGTGGAGAATTCCGGGAGCCAGAAGGGCTACATTCCGCCTCCAGGCTCAATGCTCTCTAGCCCCATAAGGAGGTTGTGGACTCTCCTTCCTTGGAAGTTTTTAAGCAAAAGTTGGCTGGCCCTCTGTCATGGGTACTTTAGTTGAGATTCCTGCATTGCAGAGGGTTGGACTAGATGACCCTCAGGCTCCCTTCCAACTCTACAATTCTATAATTCTAAGGCATGGGGGGGGGGGGAGATTGTGTGGGTCCTAAAGCAATATGGACAGAAAGTTATTTTAAAATCTATACAACATGACAGTGGATTCAACGGAGAATAAACAGTAAGTGTTGCTAATGATGAGCAGGGAAGTCCTGGCATATGACTTAGTGCTGGCTCAGCAAATCTTGGTTCATAATTAAGTCTTCCAAAATATAGAGATGGAAGCGTCTCAGAAATACTGTTATGGAAAGACTCTGCTAAGATGGACACTTCAGATGGCCATCACTCTGTATTTTTATTATGCTGTTGTTAACTGCATTTTGTATTATTCCAATTGTTTGTATTTTAATTCAATTGATGAGAAAGCACTTTTTACAGCTTTGTTTCTTGTGAAGCTAGAATGTTCACAAACATGCCATGTCATCATAGGAGCTCAGCCATTTGGTGCTGGAGCATTCATCACTACAAGAACAAAGTAACATATTTTTTTCAAAAAAAGCTCTGTACCATTGGTGTCCTTGCATAAAGTGCCAGGGGCTTTTGATCCAGTAGACGGGATCTTCTAATGGAGGAGGCGACGCCATTTTTGCCGATTCTGCCTCCTAGCAACAGCACTAGGCATGTCAGTTGGATTCTACCCAAAGTCTGCTTTTTATGACACAAAATCCTGATAATGTGAACGGAAGCAGAAATAAACCCCTTTTTAAACCTAAGTAAACTTTTAAAAGAGCAGATTTAAAATATGTGAGACTGAATTTGGAATCAATGTAGCATTTATCCACATATGTTCGTGACAGATTATACAGGTGATCAAAATTAATTCCCTGACTGCTATAATTTATAGCCATTCTCGAAGCAAAATGTATCAATATTTCATGTAGTGCAGAAATGCTAGAAAACAAATAGTTTTCTGGTGACTTAAACTGCCACACAGTTAAAAGCAAAAAGCAAAAATAACCTCACTCATTTATAATACAGGCAGAGTGTTGTACATAATGTTTCAATTAACCATTTAAAAATTTATAGAAGTGACTTTACTTAAATATGTTTATTTCTATAACACAAGGGGTTGCTATTTAAATCATTCAGTAGCAGACAGCTAGGAAAGTGTTTTTTAAACATTTTTCAATTTTTCATGAAGCCTAAGTATTCAGTGATAAGCTGCAGCGAGTATGATTTGTTAGTCTACTCAGAATAAATACCTCTTTCCCCACCTTTGAAGCACAAGAGTGTGTGAGGTCGTATGTTTATTGAAAATGCTAATAAGACATTCTTATGTTTTAACAAACGTTCAGCAAAGTACTACTCTGTATGCATATGCTTTGCCAGAACCATAGTTAATGGGATCATGAAAAGCAAATCCCACCCTGCATTTCAATTCCCCCCCCCACCCGTGCATTTAGATTCTTACAGTAATTTCCAAGTTATTGTATTTGCAGACAGAAATTTATTTGCAAGTACCAGGGAGTTCATTAGAACAGAGTTTAGACTTTGGAGGATGCTGCTGACATTAATTTTGTTTTGTTTGCTGTTGGGACTATCATAATTGCAAATCACTAGCAATGTGTATAAATGCACCTATTAAAATAGGAGGGAAAGTTTATTAAAGCCGGATCAAAACAAATTATACAATGAATTTGGGGGTTTGTTATTAATATAAATTAGGTACATATGCCTTTAAACTATGATATGTGAAGAATATAAGGCCAACCCATTACTGGACTTGGGGATCCTTCAAAATACTTTTTAAAAAATGAATCATTTCTTAGTGCTTTCTTCATGCAAGCATACTCAAGTGCTAGTAGCGCTTCATCCTATCTCAAACTTGATGACAACAAGAAGGGGGCATCAAGGGGAAACCTGACATTTGTCACTTCAAACAACCAACCAACATGCATAGCCTTCAAATAATTAAAGAAATAAAATAAACAAAGGGGGTTAGATCCAGAGGTTCTCCTCTCTGAGCAGAATACCCTTTTTCCAACAAAGAAAAGATACTTACACAATAAAAAGGGAAATGAAATCTAGCAGGCATTGTGTATCTCTTGCACAAGTCTACTTAGTGGTACAAGCTTCCACCATTTGCGCTCAACAATGCCTTTCACTAGCTCTTGGGCAAAGGTTTGCAGAACAGCTTCAGCGCCAGAATTTCTTCTGCTTGCACATTTCTGGATCCAGCCCAAGCCTTACAAAATGGTGAGCCTTTGCTGTTGAGATGGGAAGCTTAGGTTGACAGCTTTTTTGGAAAAAAAAGGATCCCTGAACTCTTAAGCATTTTGACCAGTACAGCATTAAAAAGTGCTCCAAACTCTAAAGCAGAGAGAGACAGAAAACTTAAAATGTGAGATTAATAGAAATGAAATATTTTGGGGGGGGTGCGTGGAAAAGTGAGAGTGTGATATGCAACTTTACAAAATGTAACACTGTCAGCATTCTTACTTCTATGTGTGGAGAGGAAGAGTGCAGTAGACGGACAGAACAATGTGAACTAAAATGTATGCAAAACAGAAATTTTCATGATTGCCTTAAACCCCACAGTTGTTATCAATAGTAAGCTGCATGGCTGCCCAAATAGCGTTGGCTGGGAGAGGCTCAGAGGTAGGTTAAGGCAGCATGACCAGTTCAGTACTGCTGAAATGTGAAAGACTGAAGTCCTCCCCTGGAGAGGCTAAAGGGTCCTGTGTAGATCAAGGCTTGTTCCTGCATGCCTCACATCCTGCAAACTTCCACCAAACGTTGAAATGGATCTCTCCCGCACTTCACAAAATCAGCCCTCAAGTTAACTATCATGTGGTTGTGCAGGAAGATTCTCTTGGGTACTCTGTAAATAATTTGTGAACAATTCAAATTTAATGATCCCTGGCCAAATTTAATGATCTCTGGAGCCACTTCCCAATGCAGGGTGTAGTCATCCTGGCCTATTCATTTGGAGATCAGGAACAGGCTGTAGATTCAGCCCTCCAGTTTTCCTTGCCATCTCTCAAGTGCAGATTCCCTTCTTTCCTCAGCCCTATTCAGATGGACAAATCTAGAAATGCAACATGCCAGCAGAGTGTGGATGACTGTAGACTATGCTGTATTTATAATAATAATAAGTTTTATTTATATCCCGCCCTCCCCAGCCGAAGCTGGGCTCAGGGCGGCTAACAACAATCAAAATAATCCAACATTCTAAAAACATTCATTATAAAATTAATTAAAATCAAATTAAAATCAAATTGATGGCAACCATCAAGCAAAATTCTGTTTAGAGATCAACATTTACAGCTAACTTGATAAACGGAGGTGAAGAGTTGAAAATATTTATCAAATGCCTATATTTACATGGTTATTTAATGCACATGTATATTATCTAATTAATCTTTGACCTGCTATTAATTTATTAGTCTAATTACTTGGAAATTAGAAGACTGTATTAATCTGGGAGAGGTAGTTTCAGATGGACTGTGCTTACATTTAGATGAGGGAGGTGAGGAGTTTGTTCCTCCCTTTCTTTTTTAAAGCATCAGCACAACAACCAGGTCGCTGCTCCCTTTGAAAACAGGGGCTAGAATGCCCCATGGGAACAATTCTAAATAATGACAAAGTATAAAGTGCCTGAATTACTGACAGGCAGCTTTTGAAGGCACAGAAAAGCATTTTCATGAAAATAAAACACCTGTAGCAGGTGTTGCTTTGTGTACCATATCTGCTGGATTTCTTTAGGGGCTGCCAACCATTTTGGTCTAGTGGTTACATTTTTAATTTTGAGACCACCATGGAGGGGGTGTGGCATAATATAAAATTAGAGAGACAACCACCCCTGGTAATCTTATGCCCAACATGGGAAGTCAGCTTTTTCCTGTGTGGGCTGATACAGAAGACAATTATTTTGTAAACCACCTGGTAATCATTGGATGAAGGGCAGAATAGACATTTCATAAATAATAATAACTCAGTGTGAGTTCTCTTATCCAGGAGTAACTTGAGTGTCTCTTATCATCCTATAGTGGACGATAGCAATGTTTTATGGATGGGTTTCCCCCCCCCCTCTTTTATGGTCTTATTTTCTAAATTATGCCAAAAAGGCTGAATAAATTAAATGAGTAAAATTGTGGTAGAATGTGTGGCTTAAAAGAATCACCCATATGGGCTCTCTGCCACCTAAAACTCAGTGTCACTACCTAAGAATACTGGTTTTTTTGCACCAAGTTTTCCTATCATTACCTTTTAGTATTTAGTATATATTGGTGGCTTACCCACTTACCTGGGAGTAAGCCCCATTAAACTCAGTTGGACTTACTTTTGAGTGTGCACACATAAGATTGCACTCTTAAGTGCTTGGTCATGTCTTTCTTACCTTTTTCTGGTATGAACACCCACAGGCAATGGCATAATTCATCAGATGTATTATTTATATATGGTACCGTTATATATTATTTAGTGCATTTTTGTTCTGCCCTTCATCCAAAGAGTTCAAGGCAGGATGTCTGTCCCTCAAAGATCTCCAGTGTTATTCTTCCATAATCTAGTGTCAAGTCTTTCTTTTTCAAAGAGAATCAAGCAGAAAAACTTTTCCTGAATATAGGCCTGCAACTGAAGATAACAATTCGTGTATCTAAAGGGGATTGTACCCAACAAAAGTCTAAATAAGCTATAATAAAATTTGCCATGAGTCACTTTGCTGTTATAGACCTATAAAATCAACTAGATAATCTGGGGAAATTTTACTTATGATACCTAACTCTACAAAGCATCACAGAATGGATATGGGCGTTTTCACGATTATCCCTGCAGTGACTCATAAGATTAAACACTGTTATTACTTATTTTCTGCATTTCTTTTTCACATGGGGAAAGTATAGAGCATTTGGACGGACACACACACACACACACACACACCCAGGGAATGAAGGCTTAGTAAAAAACTGGAGGTTTTCTGATTTAGAAACTGTTCTGTCTTGAAGTTTTGTCTTCACTTATAGACCTGTCCTTTCACATCACATTTGACACTGTTAAATGTGACCTTAGAAAATCTGGTGCAAAACAATTACAAGCAACAAGCATGCACTTAAAAGTTGAAGTGGTGTAGCAATAAAACTGCTAGCACATTTGCAGAGCTAAGCAGGGTCCGGTATGGTTTCAAATTGGATGAGAGAACGTGTGTTGAGATTCCTGTATTGCACGGGATTGGACTAGATCATGGGTAGGCAAACTAAGGCCCGGGGGGCCGGATCCGGCCCAATCTCCTTCTAAATCCAGCCCACAGACAGCCTGGGAATCAGCGTGTTTTTGCATGAGTTGAATGTGTGCTTTTATTTAAAATGCATCTCTGGGTTATTGTGGGGCATAGGAATTTGTTCAATATAGTCTGCCCCCCCCCATAAGGTCTGAGGGACAGTGGACCAGCCCCCTGCTGAAAAAGTTTGCTGACCCTTGGATCAGATGGTCCTTGTGGTCCCTTACAACTCCACAATTCTGTGGTTCTATGTATCAGCTCTGTGTAAGGATAGAACACTGGTCCTGAGGTTGTGCACTCCCAGACAGCATGGTTGAAGTTAATAGCGGGATTATGGGAATAGAAATGCCCACCCACACAAAGTTAATCAAAGTAAGACTGCCTAAGAATGCCCTAATATTAGTCACAAAACATCTGTTTATTATTATTGGGGTGGGGGGGGGACTCTTTAAAAAAAAATTAAAGCAGTGGTGAAGTGTCAAGCTTCAGCTGTTTGCTCTTTCTCTGACTAAAAAAGTTTGACTGACATTTTAAAAGTTGCTAACATATTTGTTGTACAAATTTACTGAGCACCAAATTTGGTAGAAGTGAGTTCCACAGATTTTGTGCTGATGCAAACAAACAAAAAAATCTTCCAGGCAAAAATGAAGCAGGCCCGTTTTTTTCAGCAAAAGTAAATAAATGTAAACATCCCCCCCACACACACATTTATGGAAGCTGCACTGAGACCATTAAAAAAACCCTCTCTGCTATAGCTCTACCCCATCTGTACTGTATATTTTAAAATAAAAAGGTGGGGTTTTTCTGGCTTTAAAATTGATAAAAGGTTTATTATTATTATTTAGTACATGTATATCAGGGACGTTTAACTCCCAAGAAACTGCGATCTACCCACAGAATAAAAAACTGGCAGTGATCTACCCCTTTTGGTGGGTTCAGGTCAAAGTTGTTGAGCATTTTTTAGGGAGGAAGGTCAAAGTTGTGGACCTTTTGGGGGGGGTTCATGTCAAAGTTGTCGATCAGGAAACAAATGGCTTCCCAGCAAAAACTACATCTTCCGTTCTAGCGATCATGCGTGAATGGAGGACGGGCCAAGGGGGTGGAGCCGGGTCCTCTTTTTCCCATGCAAAGGAAAAATCGACCACGATTGACCAAAACCTTCTGGGGATCGACCAGACGATCGCGGTCGACCAGTTGAACATCCCTGCTGTATATCTTGGAAATCTTGATGGTGTACTTGTTGAGTTCCATGATGGAAGACAAGTGGGGCGTAAATGTACTAAATAATAATACTTTTTAAAAACTCAGGTACCAAATATCTGAAGATTAGTGATATCAGTATGTTAGTATGAATCTCAGTGCTACGTAGTCTGTTCCATAATGTGGATTTGTCTGTTCAGATTGAGGGCAACACAGTTGATGGGGAGAAGCAAGTAGAAAGATCCCTCCCCCCAATTAAATCAAAATGTTTATGGCTATCTAATGAGAACTGATAAAGTAAAAGGATAGCACCTGGCTAGACAGAATTTAGTCCAACAGTTGTAGTAAGGTTTAGAGGTGTGAAAGCCTGGGGGAAACCCAGAAAAGAATAATGGGGCAATGGCTTTTCTCCCGTTTTTGCTTTTTCCGATTTTTTTAAAAAAGTTTATTAATAAAAAAAAATGTCTAAAGCAAAGCGTAAATCTATCTATGCCCTCAAAATGATATTTAAAACTTTTTAACAGGAAGTATGTATAGTATCAGGTCATTACAATTCCTGAACATTGGGGACAAGCAAGTCCTGAGTTGTACACTAAAAGTACAACTCCTAAATTCTGGAGCAAGATGTATTTCTTCCTCTTGCAAGGCACTGCCATCGTCACAAGAGAAGGAAGGATTCCGTGCTTGTGGTCTTCCTCTTGTTGGCATAGCTGGTGGATCTGTTTCTGTCTTTTTGACTAGGCCTTAAAGGACTGGGAGACAGTACAAAGCAATTAATTTTGTTGCCATCTACTTGCTGCTGTTGTAAATCTGTTGGATGCAAGATTCAAAAGCAGAAATGTAAGTGATCATAGCACTATTTCTGCATTTGACTGGATTACAAAACAAGCAGCACGCTTAGGGCTTGATGCTGAAAAGGGACTTTCAAATGTTGCAGACTGCAGAACATCTTCAAGTATTTGGCCAAGGAATGTAGTCTGAGATTCTACCAAGCATATTCGTCCTGCAACATGGCGGCAAGGCCTTTGCACAACACAGCCTCCCAAATCTCCTTGCTTCTTACCTACTTTAGGTTCCTCCATCTTCCTCTGCATTATGTTAAAGAAAATGATCTATGTTTGGAAATACTAACACTAAATCAAAAAATAAACAAAAATGTGAAAAGGTAGGAAACTTTTTGAAATTGGGCAAACCTTCAGTTTTCAGTAATTCGTGATAAATATGATGACAGTTATGAAGAAATGGATATGGATAATGCTAGAGGATGAGATGGTTGGATAGTGTTTTCGAGGTTACCAGCATGAGTTTGACCAAACTGCGGGAGCCAGTGGAGGACAGAGGTGCCTGGTGTTCTCTGGTCCAGGGGGTCACGAAGAGTCGGACACGACTAAACGACTAAACAACAACAACAAAAGCTTTAAAAAAGACGCTGATTGAATTTCATGCAGTGGTCATTTAGTATTGTTTTCCCTCCCCTCCTTTTATGAAAATGAATGATTTATGTCTGCTTGATACTGTGAAGGACTGGAAAGAGACAAAATAATTTGAAGAATAAATAATAATTTGTTTTACTATAACACTGTTGGTTTAAATTTTTCCTGGGTTTTTGCCTGTACCTCGTAAACTGACAAAATCAAAGAGATTCTAGCTTCCTTAGTGCTCATCAACTTGTAGCTACTTTTGTAACAAAAAAATGTAAAGAATAAATTCAATTTGTAATCACTGTCTGAATTAACTGTACTTTTAATGTACCAGACAAGATCATTCTATGGCAAACCAAGTTATACATGATGCATTTTATGTTTCTTAAGTAATGAAGTGACCTTTGATATGCAGTGCTTTAATGAAATATTCAATTTTTAAAGAAATTTCTGAAAAATTTGCTTTCTTCCAGAAAAAAGATCCCCCATGGTTTCAAAAATTCCAGATATTTTACATCTTTAATCAAGCTGTTGAAGGGGAAAAAAGAGGGAAGATTCTTGAGCTAGCTTAAAGTAGGTTGACAGACGACTTTAAAAAGGGCACTTTTTAATTGAATTTTATAAAGAATACAGAGTATTTGAAGGTTTTTGAGGATATGTCTTCTCATTTATTTATTTAGATCTAAGCTATTTCCTATCCCAGGGGCTCAAGGGGGTTACAATACCTTGCAAATATTAAAAATGTAATATAAAAAGACACAAGACAAGTAATATGGAAAGGTGATAATGATCGAAAGTTGAACCTTTGACCCAACTAAACATGCTTAAAGATTAGAGTTAAAGCTTGAGGGAAACCATAAACCACTGTATTTCATTCATGTATAATTATATTTAAGAAATGACCCTTTTTCTGGACAATAATGTTTGGAGTATGGGTATGGATTTCATCAGACAGTACAAATGAGATGCTGGAGGCCTAAGGTAATGTTGCACATGAAGTAGTGAATTGTTTTATGTGGGAGGAAAGGAAGAGCCAGCATGATGGATGGTGGCAGGGTTATGGACAGAAGAAGAGGCAAGAAACACATCATGAATTTTGGGAACAACAGCCATTTTCTACCAAAAATAAAACTGAGGTAAAAAGTATTGACTACATGCCTTATTTTAAGCGTATACTTCAGATGTCCATTCATAGAATGGTTAACATATTTGATATGAAGTATCAGCAAAACTATAATGAGTATCATTGATTTCCCAGCCAGGTTTGACATGGAGAGAAGTATTTTCAATGTAATAGGTTTGCAGTGTACCAGTGGTTTTTCAAAGGGTGCAGTGTGTCGCACTGGTTTTGCAGGAGAGGGTGGCAAATGTAGTGGGAAGATTCAAAGGCAACCAATATTATATTTGGGAATGAGTCATGTTCCTACAAAGCTATCGTTTTATACTTTCTGGATGTCCTGTGATCATATTATAAAGTGACTATGTTCTGTGATATAAATCAAGCACTGCCGGGAGTTGTTTCTTGTTGTTTTCCACTGCATTTCTGATCAATTAAAAATTCAGTTGTGGTGCGAGCAAGTTTTCATTCTGAAACTGTGGCCTAGAAAAAAGTTTGAGAACCACTGCAGCATACTGTCAAATGATAAATGCAGATTGGTCTGATGAGAGGCGTGAAATGGAATCTGATGTAATAGCACCAAGAAAAAGCTGAGAAATAATTGTCAGTTTTCTCAAAGAAAGAGCTGATTTTGAAAGAGCACAAACTACTCATTAAGGAAATTGTTGGTGTTTTATGATTTTGGAGACAATCCAGAACTCAATCCACAATGGGAAGTTAAATTATTCATAGAATGATTAAATATACAAGTTTATATGTGAGACATGAATGGGCCATGAGGCAATACTGTAATGTAAAAGTTTCATAGACCCAATATCAACTCTGAAAAGGGTTTTGGGACAGTATTTCAAGCCACAAACCCTAGTGCAGGTCTGTCAAAGAGGCAGTTGCCACAGATGCCATCTTATCCAAACCTCTTCACCTCTTTTGCTTCTAGACTGGCAAGTGTAGGGACAGGTGCCACCTCTTTGGTAACTGGATTTAACCCAAGAACCTCCAGTTGCGGTCTCGTTTTTTTAGACTACAAGTAGTGATGAACGCAACTGCAAATGCATTTTCTTAACATTAAACTGATGGAGGAAATCATTGATGCATCATCATGCTTGGTAAAACTCTGCTGTTAAGAAAGAAAGAAAACATACTCTCTGTCATCAGCTTAAGTGATGAACACTTCTCAAGATGATGTTTTATGCCTCTCTTCAAAGCTGAATTCAAGTTAAGTAGGTATTCAGATACATACCCTAAGGGAAACAAATAGCTGGTGAAACAGATACTTCCTAGCGTTTCAAGATATCACACCAGATTGTTGGGCCACGCGGCATACATTGAAAACGTGCAGATGCCTCTGCTTATGTAAAAAGAAAGAATTATAGTGGATAATACTATTCAGAACAACAAAATGTGGGTGATGTCACATCTGCAAGCCTCAACTGCAAAAAAAAATATGTTTAATGTAAAAATGCATTTCCATATGCTAAAGGGAGTGGATTAACTCACTCTGCACACATATAAACAACAACTATTACGTCAGCTCACTTGAGCAATGAAAAGCTTACAGATATTGAGGTAGTTCTTGGTATCAGCAAATGAAAATTGTTTATGCTGAAGTGCAAACAATGAAGCTCAGCAATATCCAATGTGTTTTAATACATGCCAGAGACAGGTCATGTGGAATATCTATCATATGTGAAATTCATACAAAAAGGCTTTCTGAAAAGAGGGAATACAGAAGTAGGGATGGGGTGGAAGGGCTCCACTGAGATTATACCAAGATGTTTAATTTGCTCTCCGCACCCCAGGCTGGATCCAGAGCTGCTCTTCTGCAAGTGGAAAAGCTCATTCTGTCCACATGAGGGACTGAGATCCCAAAGCAGGTTCCCCTGGATTGAGTGGAAGAGGGTTCTCTCTACCCCTGGGGCCCATGCCCTCACTCCCAAGCTGTTCTGCATGGGGAAATGCAGAGGGAAGATCTTTGCATTTGCAAATATCACCTTCTCCCCTTTTCTAGCTCATGGTGGATACAGTAGATCTAACCTATCTGCACACTATGTTAAAAACAGGCAGATGCGACTAAAAATAACGATTCCGTACTAATTTAACATAGTCATCAAGGGGAGAAAAGCTTTGCAAGCTTTCCTAAAATGCAGGTGTGAAAATTTACTCCAGCTGGGCTAAAATAAGATTTTTATAGTGTTACTTAATCAGCATCGTCTACTCAAGTCTTTCTAGTAAACATGACTAACTCAATACAAATGATTGCTTCAGATAAGGTCATATCTAGATCATGTAAAATATTGCAGCTTTGGTACGGCCTTTTCCCCATACGTTTTCAGTGAATAAAATTGATATACAGAAGTATCTAATTTGTTCATTAACAACAGACGGGTCTGGGCTCGGGGGGGGGGCAGTCAGATATTCTTGCCCAGGGTCTTGGATGGCTAAGCTGGACCAGCTGCTTTTTGTTTGAGGTTATAACTTTATTCTTATAAGACTCCCACCCCAGGCCTCAGGCAAGCTCTGCAGGGGCCTGCCAAGAGATCTGATGCCAGAAGATCCAATGCAAAAGACAACAGGGTTCATGAACCTTTAATTGTTGCGTAGGAAGGGGGATTTAGGTAGGTGCTGCACATTTGGAGTTTCCTACATAATCAATAAAGATAGAGATGTCTGGATCTCTACTATATCTGGTTGGCCTGCAATAGGGTAACATACTAGAAAAACATGGACTTGGTCCATTTGGGAATGTAGCAAAATAAAGGCTACTTTTATTACATAGAAAGAAACAGAAGGCTATGCTACAATTTGTAACTGTATTCTTTCAATTCAAGAAAAAAGTTTACAAAATGTTCTTCCAGATTACAAACCTAGACTTGTAATCAATTCCATAGACTTGATTCCCAAATAATTCCATGCAAATAGATGTGTTTAGCTTTTGGATTTCGGTAACAATATCACTTCACATATTTTATTCTATTGAGATCAAGCGCTCTTTAAAACACAACTATATACACACAACTATAACCCCAAATGCACACTGAGAGAGCAATTCTGTTCTTGTCTACTTAGAAGAAAGTCCCCCTGAGTTCACTTGAGCTTACTCCCAGGTAAGTCATTATAGGACTGCAGCCTTACAGTACAAGCCTAACTACGTCTACTCAGCTATGAGTTACATTGAGTCCGGTGAAGGTTATTCCCAGGTGAGTATAGGACTGCAGCCTTAGCAAACTCTTAGTTCTAACATCAAATGTTCCAGCAGTATAAGAACAGAACAGCTTAAATTTTATCACAGCTTCTATTCAAATTTATTAACATAATATCATTTTAGGCCTGCTTTGGCAAAACTGCTCTGAACTAGACGTTTAGTCCCCTACAAGTAAGAAAACAAGAGCAGCATTGTTGCAATTAAGGGCCCATTTCTCTCTGTCTTCTGTGTCCATTTGTACAGTTGCTTTAATCCTGGACGAGTCCCAGTGTTAGGATTGTTGGCAGCAGTTGACCGTACAATGCCTGAGTTTCAAAAAAGGTAAAATATTCAACTTTTCACAATGAATACATAGGAATTTTTGGGGGGATGACTTTTTTTTGGGGGGGATGCAACTCTGAAATATGGAGGAATTGCTCCGAATGGCATCCTTCTGAAAGTGAACGTTTTTGAAAACTAATAATATAGCCACGAACAAAGGAGAGTCGGAAAAAGGCCCACACCTTAACGAGAGACAAAAATGAGTTCTGAAGATGCTTTGAAGTATGATTGATTTGGTGGAGAAAATTCATAGAATCAGTTGCTTTGAAAAGGACATGAATCTTTTAGGGTATTATAAAAAACCCACCTTTCCCCATAAGAAATTAGTGAGATGCGTGGGAGTGAGTGGATGAAATAGAATAGAATAACTCTAAAATTCTTAGCTTTTTTTTTTTAGAATTCATTTGTATCACCCCTTTCCTTCATCAGTGAACCAGGTTTCCCATCCAGGCACTGACCAGATCCAGACCTGCTTCACTTCAGAAAGGGTGACAGCCTTTAGACCATATCTATGTATGATATGCTGTTTTATATGCTGTCTAGGATTTTGCTTCATTTTAATCTCTTGACTAAACTGCTTCAGTGACAGAGACTAGTACTCAAAGTTTCAGTTATGAAAGCAGCACTGAAAATTTCTATTCGATCTCAGTCTCTGAGCCTTCTTAATCAAAACTACGGTATGTTTATATATGAAAGTAGGAAGAATTCAATTAGAAATTTGAATTCAGAAACACAACGGCAAAGTTTGCCCAGGACACATCATCCATTTAGCAAAGCATTAAAAAAAAACTTGTAAGAATATCCTTTATGCAATGGAACCAATGTAATTATTTAAAGAACAACAGCTAATAAAGTTAAAGACATCACACTCTTGCAGGGCAATACGCTGCATTTTTATTTGAAATGGAATTTATTCCCAAGTAAACATGTTTAGGAGCGCAGGTGACATCCAATGTTGGTCATACTCAAGAGTAGACCCACTGAAATCAATTAATGCACTTAAATTCCTTGATTCTATAGGTATAAACTGAGTATGATTAATGTTGGATATTACTCACGATCTTGGATTTTTTCCAGGTTTGTTATTTTTCCATTACTTTCCAATTTGAGGTGTTACAGGAGGCTGATGATGTATATTAATAGAAAACATATCTTACATTCCTTGAAGACTTCTCTCTTTTGCAGTGCTCATTAGTTTTGAAATTAAATTACTGGTTTTATAAATTCAGCTCAAGATCATTTTATTCAGATAGGTTCTATATTTCATCCCAATATATTCTAAAAGGTGACTCTGTGTGTGTTTTTGCTGCAAAGCCAATTTTGAGTTAATGCAATTTTACATGTGCATATTTGGCTTAAACTAATTAGACACTCCTGCTTTCTCTCTCATTGTAAATTTACACTTGCTGCATAACATGAACTATCACCATAATGACTGCTATTTCTTCTTCTTCTTACTGAGTAGAAGAGGCAACATCTCTGTAATTTCTATTATGTGCAGTCTGTGTAAAAATAAGCTCCGCTAATTGCTGCAGTGTTAACCATCTTATTACTTAAAATGCATTTTTTAAAAATGCTGCTCTGGCTGGGTTCTTTAGGCCAAACAACAACAGCAATAATACCAGCAGACAGAGAGGTGCTTGTTCTTTAAGGCAAGGAAGAACAATAACACTAGAGGAACATACAGGAAGAGTGAGAACGACCCACCACCATATTTAAGCCTTTAAAATCATAATCATCATAATACAAATAAAACTTTGCATCATTATGGCTTAGCATGTGCAAATAAACCTCCAAAGAGATCCCCCCCCCAAAAATCTGATTGATTGAATTTATTTTCCTATATGTTTTCAAAGTAACCACACAATAGGCAACCAAGCCATATTGCATGCTGAAGGCATATTTTTTCCTTAAAAGTAAAATTCATAGCATTCTTCAAAGCAAGATAATAGCACTTATCATCTAATGTTGTTATATAGTTAAATATATATATATTAGTAAAGTGATGTCAGAAATCACCGTTTCAGCCAAGGCTTGAGACATACCTCGCCCTGGAAGCTTTTCACTGTAGCTTGTACTTTTGATAGAAGCCCACCCAAGAAAGAGTTTGTTTGTCAAAATACCTGATGCTTAACACCAAAGATTTAACCATTTCTTACTTGCTGTAGATAATTCTACTAGATTGGATGGTGGGGAGGAATCATCAAATATTTAGAGGCTATTGGATGCTCAGTGTTTTGTTTATACCTCACTGAGCATCTCTGCATCCAGGATAACCACCAGTGTACAAAAAAACAAAAAACCCTATAGTTGCCTTTTCCTGCTGTTTAGAACCTTAACTGTTGGGAGTTGGGGCGGGAGGGAAGGGGAGAGGCGAGAGAAGAGATAATACAGGAAAAATCAATAAGAATGTCTTCCATTATTAATCACCAAAGGGTTAGGATTAAAGACGAAACCCTCTATGTCAGACAAAGTCCTATGGGAACCTAGAGGTTGACTGCTCTGAAAGGTTCTGTATGGAGAAGAATGAATGCATATTAGCCATAAAACTACCAGTCTTTAGCTTCTACAAAGCTGCCTCTTGTCAGATCTCACATCCCTCCACCCCCCCCCGTGCCCCCCCATCCCCGTTAAGATCACATCCATTAACAGAAGAAATGAACCTGGAGAAAATATATTTTCCATTCACTCAATCTTGCCTCATTACATAGTCACTCTGCCCTGATCTCTTCTGGATCAGATCAATTATACCTGTAACACGAAGGAAATAAGAGAGCAGTGCACCATTTGCCATATCTAAATGACCTTTATTAACACAACACAGCATCTGCAAATTTCTGGTTGCTTTTAAGAATCCATTGATTTTGATTATGGCTCTTGTATCCAGCAATGGTGCTATCACACAATGGAACGACAAATAAGACACACCAAAATCTAGCAAAGCCACCTGAACACCGCTTTGCAGTTTTAACCTCAAATGGGTGAAGCGCAACGAAGTCTAGGCTGAGGTCTCAGGTTCAGTGTCCATAAATGACTCTCCTTTAAAGCACTAATTCATTCAATGACTGTTAATTGAGGTCACCTTCTGCCTTTTTATGCTCCAGTATAATTCCAGACTGGTTATTTTCTTTCCCTAACAAAGGACATTAGAGTGGACATTTATATTCTGGGGCCACAAATACATAAATAAAAACTTTCCTGGTTCATCAGGTACTGTGGATTTCATACAAGCCCCAATGAATTGTTATGCTTTTCCGTTTCAGACCATTTTTTAAACAGATGCCTACACTGATCCTATGTAGGAAAATTGCTCAGTTTGAGAGTGCAGAGCATTTATGCATCTGGTACTATACCTGAATTGCTGTAGGCGGCTCTCAAAAGATTCATAGTTACAACAATACAGATACTATACAAACACTAATTAGAAAGCGGTTGGGTGGGATATAGGTATATAAACATATGCGCTCTCTCGCGCTCACTCTCTCTCTGACACACACACACACACAAACACACACACACAGTGAGCTACCTATCTGTGACACATAAACTACTTGATCTTCCTAAAGTAAAGCTTTCCAAAAATCCATCCCCTGGGGAAACAGATCACGCATTAATTGGCATTTCGGAGAATGCTACTTGGCAGCAACTTCCACCGATTCGTCTGCTGATGACCGGGATCCAAAGGTGCAGTCCGGACAGAGGAATCAGTGGAGATTTTGCTCTGAGTACTGAACTCTCAAAGGCTTGCGTCTACCTTGAAACCGGCACCTTGAGGCGAGTCCAGCGAGGTCCTCGCCTTTCAAGGAGCTCGCCCCTGAAATTCGGAGCCCCGCGCGACTCCACGCGCAACTATCCTGGGCGGACGGGTCTGAGTTCCAGGCGGGCGGGGTTCTCCATTCAGCCCTGCGCGCGCGGCGAAGCGGGCAGCAACACGGCGCCCCCCGCTCCCCCTGCCTGACCTATAGCCATTGCCCGCCCGGGTCTCCTTGCCCAAAGAGCAGCAGCCCCCCCCCTCCTTACCTTTCCCCACGTTCACATGGCCCCGTCTCTCGCAGCTCCCTCGGCTGAGGGGAGGCGGCGCGGCGGGGGTGGTCCGGAGAGCGCGCGCTGGGTCTTCGCGCCTCGCGCTCCCTTCGCGGTGGAGGCGCGCTGCTGCTCCAAGGCTGACCCTCGGCCGGCAGCGAGCGGGGCGAGCTTTTCCGCCCGGCGGCACTGACTGAGGGGAGGGGAGCGGAGGGCTGGACGGGGAGGGGTGGGGGAAGAGAAGGCGGCGCGAAGGTAGGAGGAAAGGGAGAGGAGAGGGGAGCAGCTCCGCGTTCCTCTCGGCCCCTCAGGTCTGGCGCCGGCCTCGGTCTCCCGCGCCGCTCGCCATGTGCTTCTCTTCTGCGCTGCTCCTGGAGCTCTGAGAGGAAAAGGAACTGTGCCCAGCGCCCTCCCCGAAGCCCCGTCCTCCTCTTCCTCCTCCTCGGCTGCTGCGGCTTGTTGCCCGACGTCTCCCCTCCTCAACAGCTTGCCTCGCCGCACACCCCTTCTTTCCCTCCTGGTCCCATTTATGAAGCTCAGTTGCCATCACGTGTTAATGTGCCTTTGTCCTGTCGCTGGCAGCAGCGGCAGCAGAAGCGCGGCAACAGTAACTAGCGCGGAGGGAGGGAGGGAGGCAGGCAAGGAGGGAGGGAGGGAAGGAAGAACGGCATGGGGGGTGGGGGACCAAGCAAGAGCGCCAAACTTCGCGAGTGCGACGCATGAGGCGGGCAGGGAGGCGCGCTGAGTTGCGCGCGCGCGTGTGGAGGGACGGCGGGGCGAGAAAACAGGGCTCTTTCCTGGGACTGCGCAGGGGGAGTGGGGGTCAGTGGAAAGGGGCCGTTTCTGGAGTGCTGAGGGACACGCTGCTGTTCCTGCTAAGGGGCAGAAGTCCCCTGTGGGGAGAGGTGGCCGGCGAGGGCATTCGTGCCTCGGCTGCTCTCCTTGGAAAGCAAAGCGTGCGGCTCGTTTTGCCCGCGCTCCCACTCTCGGGAGGCCGTTTCGATGGCTGGCACCGGCGCAAAGATACCGGTTGCTGCTCCCGCTGCGTGCGTTGCTTGGCGAAGGCGGAATGGACGGGGGCAGGGGGGCTTCGAAGCCGCGCTCGTGAGCGCCGGAGGGGGTCGGCGCAGTGGGGCGCCCCAGCGCAGCTCGTGGGGCGCGGGGCACAGCGGGCGGGCTGAGGCGGGAGAAATAGAGCCGCGCGGGACCGGGCTGCCCTCCGGCTCGAGATACCAAGGGCGCTGGAGGGGCGGAGAGTTGAAGGAAAGTTAAGCTGCGAGGGAGGCCCTTCACGAGAGACCTGCTTTATTTCAATCTTGAAAGGTGACCTGAGGCTCCTCGTGCCGAGGGCGAGACCTCTGCTCGGAGCCACCGGCAACAGCCTAGCAACGACTCCGGCCCCCTCCTCTCCTCCTTTGCCCAGCCGCTCTCCCCACCCATCCAGTGAGGGGCTTTGCATTATTCATACTAATTTGACTCCCCTCATCATCTCGGCAGGTCTCTCTTTGGAATTACAGATTATTATTTTTCTCTCCCGGCCCCTGCACAACACGGGTGGCTCCTCAGGGAGCGCGTTTTCCCGCCCTGCCCGGCCACCCCTCGAGGCGAGGGTATTCGCGGCCCTCTGGCCCACCCCATAAACAAACAAATCAGGCTCGGTGGGTTTTCTGACCCCACCATTGCTCAGTTTTCTGACTGGGATGAGATGCCCGGGAGAGGACCCGGCTCCTTTCCTCTCCCAGCGCCTTCTGGGAGCGCACGAGCAGGCTGTTGCAGCAGCCGGAGCAAGGCGGGGCGCGGGAAAGGCGCGAAGGAAAGCCGCCGGGCGCAGTTGCTGCCGCCGGGCCTCTGCTGCTCTCCATGTGCGCAGATCTGGCTGCCCTTCGCGGGGGGCGAGAAGAGCGCAGAGTAGGTGGTGGTGTTTTTATGTTTGTCTCCGGCAGCGTCTCCCCCCCCCCTTCTCCACCCCCATTTCAGTGATCAATACTACAGCTATAACTGCAACGCATTTAGACTGAATCCTCCTCCCACACTCTGGCGCATATTCCAGTCCCGTATGATCTGTTATGCAGGGAATAGACTGGGAAGCACGTGACAAGCCGTATTTATATGGTGCTTCTAGAGTTCTCCGTGCAAAACATTTTGCAGGCAGATTTCAATAATTCTTTCCAATAACCTGGCAAGGCTGTATCATTTTTCTCATATTAGTGACAGCATTCGATCCACATACTTCTTTAAGTGTCGCCTTAAAACATCTCTGTTTTCCCTGGCCTGCTGAGATTTTAATATGCAATGCAATTGGTATGCATGTTTTCTTGGAGGTAACTCCCACTGTGGTCAGTAGGGCTTATTCCCAAATAAGCCTCCTCCGTTGTCTTTCCTTACCTCCTCCTTCCTCCCTTCCATTTATTTAAACAACACGCTGGCATTGTCATGGTTCATTCTGTTTTACACTGGGCAGCACCTTGCTTTCTCCAATGGCCTTAAGAAATAACAAAATCATATTATGTCAGAGGCACGTTTTGGAAGAAGACTTCCAGGTCTGCAGCTCAGGTCTCTTACTATTAGCATTATGCTGCACTAGCTCTTAATGTAATTTGCATTGTTGAAGGGAAGCGAGCGTAGACAACCAGTAGCCACTGGGAACCCAACAGAACCAACACAGAGCTTTTGAAATGAAGAAAATAAATACATGGAATATTATAAATGCTGCAGTGCTTTTCTCATGCCTGCCATTCTATAATCATGGCAATATTACACAATGATTTAATGAGTAATAATGCTAAACAGTGCTAAATAAATATTGGATTTGCGGTCTGGTCGCATGGATCTATCTGACCTATCATTAGAGAGCCTGGAATTGCTATGAAGGGCTGTATTGGGGAATTCCAAGTCTGGGTAGCTCAGTTGGTTAGAGCATGGTGCTGATAATGCCAAAGTTGCAGGTTCAATTCCTGTATGGGACACTTGCATATCACTGCATTGCAGGGGGTTGGACTAGATGATCCTCAGGGTCCCTTCCAACTCTACAATATGATTCTATGTGTACAACACTTCCAGGGATGGGGAAGAGGCGGGTCCTCTCCGTCAGTTTCCTAAGGGCATTCCACTCCTGGCAGATGTAGGTAAGCTTATCCTGTGCAACATTGTGCCAGGCTTTTCTGATAGTAAGGGTTGGTTGTCCAGGAAGTAGCAGCAGTGGAGACTAGTGCATTAGGGCAAATAAGGCATTGCCCCCAACAACCTCAGTCTGCCCTCTGCTAATCCCCACCTGCCTTCTTTCTTACAGCTGCCAATCCTGGGAGCAGCTTTCTCCTTAGTCTCAGTTTTGACTTTGTAGGGAGATGATGAGGACAACACAATACAGTCATACCTCTTGTTACGTTTGCTTCAGGTTAAATCTTTTCAGGTTGCGTCCCACAGCGACCCGGAAGTGCTGGAAAGGGTTACTTCCGGATTTCGCCACTCGCGCATGCGCTCAAAATGACGTCACACGCATGCGCAGAAGCGGCGAATCGTGACCCACAGACGTGGGTTGCGTTCTGATAATGTTGCAAACGGGGCTGCGGAACAGATCCTGTTCACAACCAGAGGTACCACTGTAATTAATTGGCATTGCCTGTTGTTGGCTCTGGCGCCACCTACTGTTCAGCTCCCTGCCTTCCACCTTACCAGGCACCACTAGTGGCAAGTTGCACGGTTGCCTAGATGAGTAATGTACCAGGACAGACAAAGAAGAGAGAGCAGTTCTTCACACAAAGCATAGTTAAACTATGGAATTCACTCTCGCAGCAGTCAGGGATAGCCACCAACTTGGATGGCTTTAGACAAATTCATAGAGGTTCAGACTAACTGGCTCTACTCTGCCTCCATGGTCGGATATACAGTGGTACCTCGGGTTACAAATGCTTCAGGTTACATACGCTTCAGGTTACAGACTCCGCTAACCCAGAAATATTACCTCGGGTTAAGAACTTTGCTTCGGAATGAGAACAGAAATCATGCAGCAACAGCGGGAGGCCCCATTAGCTAAAGTGGTGCTTCAGGTTAAGAACAGTTTCAGGTTAAGAACGGACCTCCGGAACAAATTAAGTACTTAACCCGAGGTACCACTGTAGTATGCTTCTGAATACCTGTTGCTGGAAGCTGCAGGAGCGGAAAGTGCTGTTCTGTTCAGGTCCTGCCTGTGGGCTTCCCAAAGGCATCTGCCTGCCCACTGTGAACAGGATGCTGGACTAGATGGGCTACTAGCCTGATCCAGTGAAACTATTGTTACATTCTTAATGGCAGCCGTGCTTGAAGCCACTGTTGTACCATTGTAAATATGCACATCACTGTGTCAGAGATATAAATGTGTGTTAGGATTCACCTTGCATTGAATGGAACTTCCGCCCTGAGACCTGCAGGTATCGGGTGGTATATAAATTTATTCAATAATGATAATGATAGACAGCTTTCAATGGTACCCTAGACTATATCATTAATCTAGCAATTTCTTTTTCACTGATAAATTTCAAGAAATGTGCCCCAGCAGCAGTAAATTTTGTGGAAGGGCAAACAAAGAGAAAGATGGCTAAGTTCTTCCTATTCCAATTGGGGATTCATATTATAAAATCATTATTATTAATGATTCATATTTATAACATTGAGGTCAAGGGGAATTTGGCACTTACTACAGCAGCCAGAAATGTACCCTTTTGCATGAAATGGTTGCCCTCTGAAAACAACTAGGTTCTCAAAGAAGAAAGAGACCAAAACTGCCTGTTCTGCCTCCCCACTCCCTTTTAATACATTAACACCTTTGAGATTGACAGCAATTCAGAATCAAGAAGACTAACTATGCTGGAGACTTCCTAGTACTGACTCTGAGATGCTTGCTAAGTCTATTTGATCCTAGCTTTCTACATGTATTTCTTACCCACCAAGCCTCTTGCTGACTGTAATCCAATTATTAAGAGTGCAATGAAGAGAGAAGCATATTTATTTTAGAAATGGCTTCGCTACCTGGAGGAAAGAGGAGTGTTACCTCATTTGTGCCCAAGAAGAGTATCTGCTGTATATCTGAAAATTCAGTGAAGCTGCTGTGCAAACAAAACACAAACAAACACCCTTCATTTTATACTGCAGTAAATCATAACAGATTTCCTTGGTTTTTACGTTTCTTTTCCTAAAGGGACCAGTTTGTTTTCACCTGCGGGGTTTGTTGTTGTTGTTGTTAATTTAATTTAAAACCTGTTAGGCTCTGCTTGCCTCACCAAAGGCCACCTTTCCCCCTTCCTAAGGTAAAACATGCTCTGTGTAAATGCCAACAGACCAGAACCAGCCCACAGAATGCTCTAGGGTGCTTCTCTCCTTCGCTGGCCCTTCCTCCTCCATGTTTACTGCTTGTTAAACAGGCTTAGCTTCAACTAGTAGAACAGATTCCAACAGCAAGATAATTATCTCTCCCCCCCACACTTCTAAATAACGATACATCAACAAAGGGCTTTTCAATGCAGAAATCTATCATCTCAGCAGTTTCTCCCCCCTTAACAGCTGAATTTGTTTATTAGTTTAGCATAACGCAGTCACAGGAGATAATTCTAAAAGAGGCAAAGTATTACTGTTGTTAGCACATTGAAAGCATAAGTCAACTCCTAGGAGGCAAGGTCTCTTCGGATTCCCCAATAAAACATTTGAGCGCCCCCCCTCAAGTTAATAGGCACTGCCATTCAAATGGTATGCATGTACCACATTGTGTGCTCAATTGGCACCCCCCCCCATTGAGAAAAAATAGTCCTTCTTCAGGTAGGAAAGATTGAAGCCTGTGGCCTGGGACAGCTTTGCATTGTCTCTTCCTCAACTGTTGAAACTTGGCCACTGAGTTCAAGCTCCACATTGGTAGCTGGTTTGTTTTCAGGAATCTGTGCAGCTGCCCTGCAGGGCTCTTAACACAGGCCTGCAGCAGTGTTTTTCCTAGGCTAAGAAAAGAGAAGAAGCGAGGAGGCTGGAAGCTTGGTTGTACCTAACCAGGGAAGTGCACAATGCCTGAATACAGTACACTTTTGCAGCAATGCAGATAGTTGTGCTGGTCCAGCACCAATCTGGGGGTTACTATATGCCAGTACTCATTTCATTTCAACGCCAGTCCGGGGGTTACTATATTGTCAGTACTCATGCAATGTAAGAGTTAACATTGGTGCAGACACAACCCTTGTGGTTCTCAGCACCAGACCCTTCCTTACCTATATTGAGCGTCCTGTGCATACTTCCTCAGAAGCAAATCATTCTTCTCAAGGAGATTAGTTTGCAAATAAATGTCCATAGGATTAGTGTTTAGTTGGTTTATTCCACTCATTTTTATTCAGGCTACCAACTTCTAAGACTAGTGAGTGCACATTGTAGCCATCAGTTAAAGTGTATGTCATATACTCTTAAAAGTTCCACTTCCCAAAGTATTCATGCTACTACTGATCCAGTGGTAGAAGCCATTGGGGAGTTATATAGAGAGAAACTAGCTGTCATATACATGAAGAAATTCTTCCAAGTCAATTGAATCAAACAATGTTTTTCAGTGCTCCATTTGCCAGCAAACACAAGCTCTGCTGAATCTAGCCAGAGTTTGGACCCCGGGATGAATGTCCTTCGAAGGAAAATTACTAGGAATACTTTGCTTCATTAAACAGTGAACAGTTAGCTTCTTCTGTATCTGGGCTGACAACTGCAACTGTCATGGCAACAGACAGCAAGAGACGGTGAGGTATGTGTTGGTTCTAGGTAGTCTACTTTTCCCTTCGTACATTTGCCCTGTAACACTTTTCTTCCTGGTACTGATTTCATGTGGGAATGTAGGCGAGAATGCCTTGCACCTCAGTCCCAGACACCTTTTCATGACAGGTTGGTTTCCCCTCTAGCTCCTTCCCAAAGAAAATCCATTAGGCAGTTCTCCAGCACTTAAGGTAAAGGTAAAGGGACCCCTGACCATTAGGTCCAGTCGTGACCGACTCTGGGGTTGCGGCGCTCATCTCGCTTTATTGGCCGAGGGAGCCGGCGTACAGCTTCCGGGTCATGTGGCCAGCATGACTAAGCCGCTTCTGGCGAACCAGAGCAGCGCACGGAAACGCCATTTACCTTCCTGCCAGAGCGGTACCTATTTATCTACTTGCTTTCGAACTGCTAGGTCGGCAGGAGCAGGGACCGAGCAACAGGAGCTCACCCCGTCGCGGGGATTCAAACCGCCGACCTTCTGATCGGCAAGCCCTAGGCTCTGTGCACTTGCCCCCGCTCAAATGAACATGGCAGAGTAATGCTTTTGTGAACCTTCCCTGGGGATTGCAATAAGAAACATTCTCAACAAACTCTGCCCAATGGCATTGTGTTTTCCATGCTCACAATGCAGTGCTCAGAACCCCTTCTGAGAAACCGGTTGGGTCTACTGAGAATTTGGCACAATCCTAAGCATGCATGCTTGGAATCAATGGGACTTCTAAATAAATATGCTTAGGATTGGAGGAGCTGCTTTTGTTTAATGTCTGAAAATCAGAAGTAATCCTACCATACACTTTCTTCCTCCTAGTCTTTTGTCTCTTTAGAATCTGGACTCTTTGTTTCTTGTTCCTGCTTCAGTGCTATATTCTTGGGTGTTATTTTGAACAGCGCTTTGCAATAGAAAGAGTTGGAACAAGCCATTACCAAACAGATCTGTTGAGAGCTAACTCCGCTGTCATCCATTGTGCCAGAAGCACACCCGCAAAATGAAGAAGGAAAAAAGAGTGACCCCACGTTGCCCTGATGAATAATTTAATTGCCTAACTTAATTGCACAAAGAGCTGGACAATAAGGAACCATTTGCATTTTGTAAAGTGTTTTGAAGTGCTCCGTGCTGCCTTGCACAAGTTTAATTTTTGTTGAAAGTGCTCCATTAATTTGCTGAACCCTGAGATAAATACCCAACCAGTGTTTCAGAGGGATTTCTCGTGCCATTCCAACCTACCCAATGCTCCTCAGATTGTGGGTGGGGAGGGATGTAGTTCAAGGTTGAAATCCACAAAGCACCTGCTATTCATATTCTTTTCAGCAGGGTTGGTACAAAAGCAGCACATACCGAGGTGGATTGCCTACATATCTAGTGGTTTGAGTACTGTTGCTGTCACAAAGATGCCCATTAGGCTGGCGATTTTTGTAACGTGGATATCAGTTTATTAGGACAAAGGCTGAGACAGTAAACTCACAGGAAAAGGAATAGCTATCATATGTTAATGACTTCCTACCGCTACTGACCTGAAACAAATTAAAACCAGTGATGCAGGCATTAAAGCCTTTCTTTCCTATCATTAACTATACCCTGAAGCTATCCCGTCCCCCCAATATTCCTCTCTCCTGTCTTCTTTTTCTGCTTTGTCCTTTTAAATTGGACCTGAGTGACAGTACACCAATTTAGCCGCAATTCTTGATAATTTGGGTTGTGCATTCACTGAAACCAAGATGAGTAAGACATGGAGTATAGTTAACTGATTTTTTTTTTAATCTATTCTTGGCAGAACTGTTAATAGGTAAGCTGATCCAATTGTGTTGGGAATAATCATCTGTCAATGTATTTATTGTATTTAGTTATTACTTTTTAAATGGGTGGCATTAGAGGTTACAAGTGGCTTGTTTTGTTTTTTGCTTTTGCTGTTTTGATGGCTAATCGTTTCTTCTCTTCTTTTTACTGCTCTCCTCAAATGCCCCATTCTTTGACACAGGGGAAAGTATATCTGAAGGCAAGTGACAGACAGAGGAATTAGGATTGATTCTTATAACAATGAAAAGGTTGCCACTTGGAACATTTTTATCTGGAATATTTCAGAGGGTGCCTGATTCTGAGGGGGAAACTGTTGTCAAATTTTCTCTCTGAGGCAGTGCTGCTGTCTGCTCCTCTTAATTCCCTCCATGTTCCATGAGTTTCAATATATACAGGGGAAAACAGAATACAGTATTCAGTGGTACCTCAATTTAAGAACAGTCTGGTTTAAGAACAATTTGGTTTACGAACTCCACAAAACCGGAAATAGAGTCTTGGTTTGATAATTTTACCTTGGTCTAAGAACAAAATCCAAACGGTAGAAGGGCACCGGTGGCGGGAGGCCACATTAGGGAAAGCGTGTCTTGGTTTCAGAATGGTTTCAGTTTAAGAACAGACTTCCGGAACGGATTAAGTTCATAAACCGAGGTACCACTGTACAGGCAGTGACTGATTTACGCATGTCCAAGTGATGCGCGACTGTGTGTGACAGGGAAGTGGCCAGGGAAGGAGGCAGGGCGGGCTTATGCATGCACTGCTAATGTACATGGAGGTCAGGAACGTAACCGCAGGGCAAAGCAGTCACTGCCTGTATAAAGTCTGTGTTCAATGTTCATGAAAAAACTGATTTTCTATATGTTTTCTATTTTGGAATCTGTGAGTGTGGTGGGTAGGGAGAGCCCCTACACTGTTCTTATGAGCCATTTAAAGAACAGAAACTTCTGCACTGTGGCCAAAGCCAATTAAACTGCTTTTTAAGGTATCTTAAGTTGTATCTTAAATCGGTGTATCGGTGTGACTCACCCTGGGGACTGTTCCAGGAGTTTAAAAATTGCACAGGCTACTGGCTAGTCAGAGCTACTCCTTTAACAAAGCATGCAGTAGAGAACACTTTCTCTCCCTCATTCCTTATGCACTAAGCAAACCAAAAAAAGGGACAATAAAATTTGGTCCCTTTTCACTAGATCGCCATAAATTCAAACCTTGAGGAACAAAAAAAAAAATGACACAAGGTGCAAAATTGGTTATGAGGGAGAGAAAGGGACTCTGCTGCACCAAGAGTCGGGCCTTTGTGACCTCGGGTGTGCGTGTGATGATTTCAGACCTAATTTGTGCATTCTCCTCACACAAAAGAAGTTCCTGCAGCTCCTAAGTGATCTTTCAATGCAGAGGGAACACCCTCATTAGTTTTTTTCACCTTCTCACCTGCCTTCATTAAGGCATACCCTTTACAATCCCAATTGAACAGCAGGGGACATTATGAGCTGACTGAAAAGCGTTTTTTCCTCCCCTTTGTTAACATGTGTTTCTCCCCTCCATCACTGAGCACCAGAGAAGAGTGCTGTGTGTAGATCATCTTTTCATAAAATTTGTACAGCAAAAAAACAAAAACCCTCCCCCAGAATGTATCTAAACTGCGCCTCATGACTACATAAGCATCAGTATCAAGAAATTTCCCAAATGGGTTTGGGGAGCTGTGAATTCTTCATTTTCTGAAGCAAACTTAAGACATGTTTATCAATTCAAAGGTATGGATATAGATCAACCAAAACCACAAAAAAGGGGGGAAATGTATCCTGCAACTAAAACAACAACTCTAATGTAGATTTATTTTGTTATAAAAATGCACACACCGTGGTTTTGTTTCTGTTGGTTATTCCTCACATTTGCCTTTCCTTGTTCTTTGTATGCATGAAGACAACCCTCAACACCAATTTCTCAGATGGAAATAATATGTATCTGTCTCTCTTCCGCACACCTTAGCTGAGCTAGCACCTTGAATTGTTGCTGCATGGATGAAAATTACCTGGTTTATGGCAAATGCATGTGCCACAATGGCCTCAATCCATTGTCAGGCTGCAAAACAATAAACTTGATTATGTTCACTATAATAGTTGCAAGTTATTTATGTTATTGTTGAAATAGTCAATTATGCCAATGAACAAATATGGACTGAGAACAGAATAACAGAGTGAAGCAGTTAGCAAGCAAAAGCCCCAGAAGTTAACAGGAAATAAGGCTTACCTTTATGAAGTGTGGCAGCCGGGGGGGGGGGGTAACACTCCAGTCCCTGCTAGAGGACCAAGGGTTCACCCCCTGCCTTCCAGGAAGAATATTCTGGCAAGGGGAAGACATGGTTAGAGAAGGAGCAGCTGCAGGAAATTTTTCTTTCTGTTTTGAAACCAAAACAACAACAACCAATTGCCCCGAGACTGCAAAGCAGAAGGGAGCTCCATCTATTAGCCTAAGGGCTATTGGCTTGTGTGTGAGACAGTGTTTGTTTGGGGTGTTTTTGTTTTGTATTATTACAACCTATTACAAGTCACCTTGAGAATTATTTGATGGAAAGGCAGGTTATCAATAAAACAAAATAAGCAATATTATTTACTATTATTGCTGTTTGTTTTACAACCTAGCGTTCCAATTCCTTTTTTTAATGTTGACATTAGAGGACACAAGTAGGAGCTATCACAAATATAAGGGATGCATGAACCCAACAACAGATTTAGGGTGCATTTGTGTGTGTGCAAATGCTAGCCAATGATTGCAGCAGGAGCAGAAAAACCATGAGCATGTTGACATCATGACAGACATCATCTTTAACCAGATGGCAGGTCAGTGGCAGCTGCATATACCTTGTAACATCAAGTTTTGATCTTGGGCATGATTTGGCTCCTACAAATGGATACTGTACAGCAATAGTGGTCATCCTGCTAGGACCACAAGATTGAATTGGATGCGCTCTGCTATTTTTGATGATGCAGCTCTTAGGCATCTCACATCTGCTGGTTATCCTTACAGGTCACCTTGGTTACCAGACAATCTTTAAGGTATGAAACATTAAGGCAAGAGATGCTGGTAGAGTTCTTTTTACAGAATGATGGCCTTGCTTATCTTTTATTTGCTTTATGAGAGTATACAGACAAACGAAGAAGGTAATTTTGGCTTTGGCTATTAATCATGCAAAGAAATGGGCATGGAAAATATTTCAGTGCCTTTGAAGTCTGACTGAGGAGGATAGTTTGAAAACACCATTAGAATATTCCATTGCTCGTTGCTTGATTATTCCTTTCTGCCTTCTTTTGTGGAGGAAAGAAAACCCAGAAGAGTTTTGCTACCAAATGGTCCCCAAAACAGTTCTCAAAAGTCAAATGAGCCCTTTGTGTATCTTGGTCTGTCTCACACCAAATCCTGATTCTATTTAGACCTGCTCCTCACAAGAATCATTCTTGGCCGTCATGGCTGACTAAGGACAGAGGGATAAATTTGGGTCAGTGTTTCGTAGGATGTTGGGAGATGCTTACTGCACTGAGAAGTATGTCAGTCAATCAGACAACTATAGCTGGAGGCAAGGGATCAATCTAATTACTGGTTGCTCTCTAACCTAGTTCCTAGGAAAGGTTATTGAGAGGACAATGGCTCCAGCTTTGCGTCTTTTATTCCAGGCTCAGGCTCTTATAGGGAGTAGCTTGCTCAGTAAGGCAGAGCCACAACAATAGCCTCCAGGCAGCAGCTGTGCCTCCACTTACCAGGAGAAGGAGGGTGAGGAATGAAGCATTGAAAAGGCACCTGATGGAGTGCCAAATCATAGAATCATAGAGTTGGAAGGGATCCTGTGGACCACCTGGTCCAATCCCCTGCAATGCAGGAATATGCAGCTATCCAATACGGGAATTGAACTTGTGACTTTTGGAATTATCAGCACCATCCTCTAACCAACCGAGCTATCCAGGGGTGTATGAGCTCCACTGGTGCATCCACACAGCCCCAGCCTTGCCAGCACTTTGCCTCTCTGCCTCCCAGTAAGCCAGGAGGCTTTTGCTGCAGCCCCGCAACATCCCATTGACCTAGTGCAGGGAGAGGGACTTTTAAGGTGTTGTTGGACTACAGTTGCCATCACCCTTCCACACTGGCTAAGCTAACTGGAGCAGATGGGAGTCTGAGTCCAAAGGCACCCTGCCCCTGATGTAGTAGTGCATGATGACGAACAAGGGAGGCCTACCCTTGATTTTGTACTAGCGGTTTTACTACTCTGTAGCTCACCAAAGGGTAGAGCCACCAATCGCCTATTGTGATTTGCCAGGTTTTTGACCATCTCCTTTTGCCTGCCTCAGATGGCAAAAAGAGGTTTCTTTTGCCCTTTCTTTAATGGGCTGTGGGTTTAAGTTTGGCTTGGTGGGCTGCAAGGTTACTGGAATTGCCATGAGTCTGCTTTTGCAGAGTGAGGTGCTGGGTGATTGCTATTCCACCCCAGGATTCTTAGTTATCTCTGAAGTTATTGGTGTGTTAGGAAGGAACATAGGTAGGACAAGTGGGACCTGCAACAAAACATGCAATAGAGTCTTGCCTCCTAATAAAAATGTTACTCTTCAGGGTCCTAGCCAGCCAGCCAGCCATGTTTTCCTCCAGAATACTATAAACTATTAGTACGTGTGTGTGTGTGTCAATTTTATGGAACTCCTTCCAGTTGAATTCAGACAGGCTCCCTCTCTACTGAACTTCTAGCACCTCCAGAAGACTTTTTATTTTAATTGTAGTTCAATTTTATCAGTTTAACTTTTTTTGGTATCTTTGTAAACCACTGGATTACTATCGTTAAGTTGCATAAACATTGTTTAAACAAATAAATACAAATATAAATGATGTGTGAACAAATCCTTTGGGTTTACAGAAGAATGAGATTAACAATAATGGTATAGCACTCTGAAGTCCTTGAGTAGAAAGTACAGAAAAAAGCAGGATATTTTGCTGCTGCTGCTGCTTTTGTTATGATTCTGTTCAGTCTTCCAGTGTTGCTCTGTGAAGAATCATTGTCAAGGCCAAATTATATGAAGGTGCGCTAGTCTAATAAGCACAGCTTGTCTGTACAACTGCATAGAAAATAGACCCCCCCCTCCTCCTCCTCCTCCCTGAAAAGGCTCTTTCCCCCCATTATGTGTGTGTGTGGGGGGGGGAACATGACCTTTCACAGTCAATCTTCAGCACTCTTCAACTGTGTACAATTACATTACAGGCTCAGTACATTTTTGACTGCATGCAAATACACAATGGAGGTGAGGATTATATACAAAGAACCTCACTCGCTAATGCTTTCATAAAAACCCACTACTGTAATTTAAATTGTGACACTTTGGATGGGGAGGCTCTCAAAACAGTGGCACCGATGCTCCTGGAGTCACTGGTCATGTGGAGGGACAGGGTGACATTCTTTTGTAGGTACATGGGCCATTGGTCTACGTAACTCGGTATTGTCTCTCCTGATGGGCAGCTGCTCTCCAAGGTTGCAGACAGGAGTCTTTCGCAGCTCTTCCTGGAGATGCTGAGGACCTGGGACCAGACGCTTTACCAAGACACTTACTATTTTATTTTATTTTTACTTTTGAAGTCTAGGTTTCTCTGTGTTTCTCAGGAGTAGGTCAGTGCTCTTTGAAAGCAAGATTTCTGCTCTCAACCTTCTCCTTGTTTAGGATAGCACCATCTAAGGCAGTCTTCTCTAATCTGGTGATTTCCAGATGTTTCTGACTACAATTCACATTGTCCCTGTACACTGGTTCTGCTGGAAGGAGCAGAATGGAGTTAGGCACACAGAAAGCTGTCTAATAGTGTGATCTATCAACTGACTGGCAGTGGCTTTCCAGGTCTCTCCCAAACCCACTTGTTGGGAATGGAACCTGGGAACTTTCATATACATAGCAGATGTTTTGCCACTGGGCCACAGTCTGTTCTCCCAAGCAGTGGTCCAAAACATCTGGAAAGTACCAGGTTGGTGAAGCCTGCTATCAGGTAAAATTTGGGGGGAATGTTATGCACATTCAAAAGTCATTGACACTCAGGGGTCCCAACTTGCTTTCTGGCTCATCCATGACTGAAAGTGCATTGCTTGGGCTAGATCAAGGGTGAGGAATCTTACAGCTCAAGGGCCACATTCCCTTCTAGGCAACCTTGCAGGGGCCACATGCCAGTGGTGGACAGAAGCAAAGGTGGGTGGAGCAACAAATGTTAATTTACACCTCCCCTACTCTTTCTGTCCCTCATCCAGGCAACCAAGAAGCATGATCAGAGTTCAAGAACAGATTCCACCAGGGCAGAAACACTCAGTTGCCCACATAGCAGGGCTGGTACTCATTAGGTGTGGCCTGGAGAGACGAGGTATGGCCTGGGGGTGGTCACAAAGACCCAGAAAGATTCCTGGAAAAAGCACATTCACCCCCAGAGCTTGAGGTTCCTCATCCCTGGATTAGGTGTTTGTGGGCAGCTAATGTGGCACAACTGTGGAGAAACTTCTGAGACTGAACGTGGTAATCCCTGCTTGACCTTAGTGTTCATTGAACAGCCTTGGGTGTCACTCATGTTGCCAAGCCATCCTTATAATTGCTTGGCACAAGCAGAAACTGCCTGGACTACTGCTCAAGGGGCAAAATCTGCCGTGCTACAGCCATGCCACATACCATGTTTCTCTTGCACATCAAAAAGGCTTGTGATCATGTTAAGAGCTACTACCTATGCAGAGCTGCGGAGTGAAAAATTGTGCTGGGTGTGTGTCTGGTTGAGTGCTGCATCACAAATTTAGCTCAGTATTGTTCTTTTCCTCTCCCTAGAGCCAGGAGAGCTACTGAGCCCTTAATGGGCCCAAGATAGAAATGGAGAGACTGGCTTAACTCTGCCCTGATTAAATGTAGGGCAAGTGATGCAGACTTTGCGGCATGCCCAGCTTGATAGAAGCTACAAATGTAGTCTGCCTGTCTTCCTTCTGTCTTATAGGCTCATGGTCCCAAGAGAGATACCCAAGACTGGCTGCTACCACATCAGCCTCTGTGCATGATGTACTCTGTCTCCTGTCTACCTTAAAAGATACTGACTCACACAGGCAAGAGGATGCACCTGTGCTTTACGGGCTGAATGTGTCCTGGCATTTCCAAAACACACATCCTCCTGCAGTCTCTGCTTGCACATTCTGCCTTGACTTGTCATCACTGTGTTGAAGCTTACGAGTAGACATCTGCAGGAAACGGTACACAGCTGCGTACAAGAAACCCACAAGAAAGATGGTAAGATTGAGCTGCCCCCTCGCATTCAAATGTGTAGCTAAACATGACACTGTCATCCCTACCATGTATCATGGTGAATGGCCGCACAGATCTTGCACTGTAGAGATCTCAGGAGGAAAGGAAGGATGAAAAACATTGTAGGATGAGGTGGAGGGGCGGCGGGTGGAGGTAAGTTAAGGGCAGAGCCATAGCTCAGTGGTAGAATATCTTCTTTGCATGCTGAAGGTCCCAAGTTCAATCCGCATCAGCTCCAGGTAGGGCTGGGAATTGCATTTTTTAATTTATTTTGTTCATTAAATTTGTATGCTGCTTTTCATCCGCAGATCTCAGGGCAGTTCATAACATAAAAATATGATAAAAAGCACAAAATGCAAAAAAAGGCAGCTTCCGTATTTCCAAGTAGGGGGGAACCCAGTGGCATTTTCAGCTGATATGTGTGCATTGTGTTGAGGGAATGTATTTCTCTCTTGTGAAAGTAGAACACTGATTTCAAGCCCAGCAGACCAGTGCTTTCAAAAGTTAATTAGAAAACTCTTACACCAGGGAGGGGAGATGAGCATACAGTGCGGAATTCAGTGTAGCACCAATACCTCTGCTGGCCAAATGGACAGGGCCGGCCCAAGACATTTCAGCACCTGAGGCGAACAATAAAATGACGGGGCCTCCCCTGCCAGCGAAGAAGGGGTGGTGAGTGAAGATGTACATCAGGAACAAGGGGGAATAAAGACCTACATCTTATGGAGAAAAGCCCCATTAAACTAGCAGGTAACCTTGCACTGGCTTCAGAGAGAGCCTTGGGTTAATTGAATACAGGTACATTTAGAAACAGATCATCACAGTTTCTCAATAGACCCTACTATCAGCAATACAGATGATTCCACCCAGTTCATGGACCCACCTATCATTTTGACCCGACTCAAATTGATTGGGATAGCTGAAATACATACAACAAAAAAATCAAAGTTTGAGAGTAGCACAGATGTTGTAAAGGTGTGTTGATCTGTCATGGAACAGCCCCGTATTCAGATCATGTTGCTGGTTGCGAAGGAGCCCCCATTACAGTTCAGTGCCCCCAAAAATGTAGGTCGCCACTGTCGGCACCCCCAGCACTTTCAACATTCCACCAGCCATGGAGGATGATAGCCTTAAAAAAACCTCCCACACATATTTTAACTTGTAGGTTGTGCTGGCACCAGAATGTACTCTCGTTTTGTTTCTTTTGCCAAAATACTTAATCTAAACTGGCCAAGTTAACAAAGATTTTGTTCAGGATACGTATAGCAAAGTCAAGGTTGGAATAAAGGGCCCAATATACTCATTTTATGGAACTAGTGCATAAATACAACATACTTGCCAGCAATAAAAACATATAAAGTGATGCAAGAGAATAAGTTTTCTTGTTTCTATTATGAGTAGGACACATAATAACAAGAAATTATGAAGTTTTCTAGCCATGAATGCCAAAAATGCTGGCCATACTTTATTTACACTAGCTAATTTCACAGAAATAAGACTTTAAAAAGAAGAAGAAAAGGCATTTGGGTGGTGAGGGAGAACTGATTGGAACAAATTCAACATCTATCTGCAATGTTTACAGCACAAACTTATAAATGTCTACCAAAATGTAATTCCTGTTGAGTTGTAAGCAGATACAGAATTACAGCCTTAATGATTTGCAAAGCAGAAAAGGCAGTGGAAGCAAAAGGTTTTGACTGGAAATAACCCCAAGCACATTCTTACAGCAACGGTTTGTGTCCATCTTCTGGGCCTATGGCACTAAAGGCTTTTAACACTCCTTGGACAGAGCACAAGAAAACAGATTTGGGTTAATCAGTATGCTAAGAATGCCATAGAGCAGAACAGAGCTTCAGTTATAATGGCCTCTGCTGGAGAGCGATTATCTGAGAGCACCTCTCTGTGGAGCATGTGCCAATCGTGCTCTGCAGAGCAGAATGACCACACATGCTAAAAGGCAGCAGGCAAGGCAGGACCTTTGCTCGTTTCTGAGTGTTTAAGACCGACCGGCTCTGTATTAATCAGAAGGCAATGGGGCCTTATCATATGGTTCTGCATAGGGTCTCCATGTATTTTAATCAAATACTTAAAATATCTAGTGAAAGGCAACACCAACAAAGGGATGTACTGAATAACTCAGCAGATCAATAATAAGAGGCCCACATGCTGATCTTAAAAATGTACAATGGGCCAAACATTCAGCATCACACAGGCCAATAATTTTGACCAGCTAATGTATACTAAGATGCTTGCCACTGTGCATTTGAGGGGAGAAGCTGGCTGTTTTCAGAAGGGTGTACAAGGCATGAAATAGTGTTTAGAGATCTGTGTATTTACCCATGAAAATGTAGTGCTATCAGTTAACAGAAGCTGCCCAGTTATTTTCTGCACACCTAGTTTTCTAGGGAATTATCAGAAGCCGGGAGGAAGCAGTTTTGTTGTTGTTGCAGATCCCTTCAGATCATCTCGCAGCTTTTATTTAGAAATCATTAGCATATCTTTATACCGAACTCTTTGTTTTGCCTTTTCCACTCTCCGCCTCCTAAAATTGCTTAAAAACCTTTGTGCTTCTTTGTATTATGTGACTTTGAGATAAATTAATTGCACAACCAGGAAAACAGTTGAGACATATAAATATAGGATATTTAAGGAGGAGAGGGGGTTAAGCACCCCCATGAGCATGCAGATTCCGGAACGCCTCAAGCAGAGAGGCAGAAGGGATCAAAAAGCACCAACGCCAAAGTGTATGTAAGACAAGGAGTCTGTTTAATGAAGCAGGAACAGTCACTCTAGGCTCCAAGCAGAGGTCTAGGTTCAGTAGGTTCAGTAGCATATTTTGCTATATAAGCCAACCATTTTGTGGATGGATAAATTTTATAATGTAATCAGTATTCAGCAGCAGCCGCAAGAGCTTTATGGGACACTTGCGGACTGTCGTTTTTTTCAGGTGAGATTCAACTACGTAATGGCAAATTCAGGTTGTGTGGTTAAAGCTGATTTCTAGCTCTTGGGCAACCTACCCAAAGAACCAGGTTCTTTAGGATAAGGAATACATTGGTTTGATGCAACGTCAAATAATAATAATAATAATAATAATAATAATAATAATAATAATAATAATTTTTTATTTATACCCCAACCTTCCCAGCCAAGGCCGGGCTCAAATCTGGATGAATGCTCAATAGAAAGGTTGTCTGGAAGCACCCACAGTTCTGATTCATATGGGTAATAAGATTACTGATGGGAGCAGGGAGAGAGATCTGGTAAAAATTGCATTGATTTCCCCCCATGCCCATCATTGTAACGAAGTGTCTCTAGAGGACACGCCTGTTTTGCTCTGTATTTTCTCTGTGGATGTAATGACTTGAAAGCTCTACTTCTCCTTGTGAGAGCGAATTCTGTAGAATTTAACATGCACTCTGGGAAGAAGTCAGGGTTTTTTTGGGGGGGTTGTTTGTTTTTTGTCTGTTCTGATTCTTCCGACATTTAGCTTCATTCCATGTTCATGAATTCTAGTATTATGAGACAAGGACAAAACCTTTACTCCATGCTTTCTCCATGCTGTGTATAATTTGATATACTTCTATCATGTTGCCTTTTTCTCCAAACTTAAAAGCCTCAAATGCTACAATGATTCCTTATAGGGAAGTTGCTGCATCCCTTCATCAGACCTTGATTGTGACTTTTCTGAACTTTTTCCAACTTTACAATATCCTTTTTGCAGCGAGATGACCAGAACCGACCACAGTACTCCAAGTGTGGTCACACCACAGCTTCATATAGCAGCGTTATTATTTTGCCAGTTTTATTTTCAGTTCATTTCCTAATGATCCGTAGCATGGAATTTGCCTTTTTTACAGCAGCCACACACTGGGTCAACACTATCATCAAACTTTTCACTATGCCCCCAAGTTCTCTCTCCTGGTGAGCTGCTATGAGTGAATATGTGAAATGAATATTTTTAATGCCCTGACATGCATCACTTTACCCATGTTTACACTGAATTGCATTTGCCATTTTTTTACCGGTTCACTCAGTTGGGAGAGGTCCTTTAAGATAAGAGCTCTTTGCAATCTTGTTTAGCTTTGTTTGGCTGACTCATTGCTCACCCCTAACGCTAGATGATTTATGAGCAAGTTAAAAAGCACAGATCCGAATAACTCTCCACATTCTACAACTCTCCACTGGGAGAACTGCCCATTTAGTCCTACTCTCTGCTTCCTGTTCCTTGACACATTCCTGATCCCAAGAAGTCCTTTCCTCTTATTCCATGACTGTCAAACTTACTCAGGTAAGTTTGGTATTTTGTTGAAGGCTTCTGATGATGTCATGTGTGGAGCAGGTAAGGGCGAGTCTTGAAAGGAACAACTGAGAATTGAAAGTCAACTCCTAATTGTTCCTTTGCATGCTCCCACTGCACAAGGACTGATGGGTTGTGGGAACACACTTTATTCTATGAAGGGGAAGCAGCTTCTATTCAATACGAACTGCTTCTTCCTCCCATAGCTTCTCCTTGAACCTCTGAAAAACAGAGGTTCAAAGAGCAGCACGAGGCTGCTTGTAAAAGGGCTTTCAAAGACCCTGTGCTGCACTTTGAAGTCCTGTCAATTGGAGCTTCAAAGCACAGCTTTGCTGGGTGCCATAGTGATGCCCAGTGATTGACAAGTTCATGGGCTTGTCCATCTTTCAAATTTGACCCAGCAGGGTGGGAAATAAAGATCCAGCCCTGCAACCAGAAAAGGCTCCCCACCCCTGCTCTATACCCTCATCCACATTTTTTATTTTTTATTAAAAAAAACCACAACAGCCTTGAATAGCACAGGGCCTAGGACAAAACCTCCACCCTCTTAGGCTAGGCATGCATAGAATTGCACTGCAAGTCTGCTTTTGGAGCCAGTCATAGGACAAGTATTTTATTTAGAGAAGTACAGAATTTTGCTGGTGGTTTTCTGGAGCTTTATGCACCTTGATAATAAACATTATGGGAATTAGATAAAGGGTTTGGTATGAGAGTGGTTATTAAAAACAATAAAGACTGGGGAGAGGGGTGTTCCCTAGAAACAGGCAAATGCTCATTTGAAAGTCTTAGAGTTATTGGAACTATTTGTTTGGATTTTAAAACAGTAGCAGAACATGGAAGCCGCCTTTCATAGTCCTGCCTGATACCCTGGAGAGCTGTTGCCAGTCAGTATAGAGAAGCTAGATGGTAACATGGACTGATTCTGCACAAAATGGCATCCCATATTCCTAATGTCACAGGCGCACGGCTCTTGCAAGTAAGTATTACCCAGATGGAAACCAATTGCTTTCATTCTATTGACAGAAAGACAATTTTCCTTCCCATTAACTTCCCAAAAAACCTAACAGTACTTTGAATATCGTAAGCAACTTGAGTGAACAAACAGTACTAGGAATTGTGGAACACACAATATTCTAATTTTCAATAGCCTGGGTGCTTATGCCTGGAAACAAAAACAAACTCGTTGGTAATGGTTCTTTCAGGACAGCTGGCGAAGTGCAAAACAAAAACGGAACCTCATCTTAATAATTTGGCTAATATCACTAATCTTTTCAGGGGCTGGGATTGTGTCCCTTCAGCACCAGTCCGGCTTGGACTACAGCTTCCAAAGGGTTTGAAGCTCCTCATCTGAATCACCTTAGCCTTGTCTTGTTTGCTCCTCCACAACCAACAGACTCTCCTGTTACTTCATCCTCCCTGGTTTTCTAGTCTTGTCCCTCTAGTCCACAAGTGAGGAGCCTTTCTTCAGCCCATGCAACCTTCTCTAGGGGCTGTGTGCTAGCAGTGATTGGGGCCAGATGCAGACATGGGGGGCTGCCAACCTAAACATTTTGATTGGCTAAGCAAATGAGATTGGCATAAGCATCTAGGATCCGGTGAAAAATGTATTAATAATGACTGTCAGTGCTAGGAGGAAGACTGGACTATGTATGGCCTTGGAGATTTTGAGGGGCTCAGAATCGTAGGAGGATGTTGCGCCATGTTTTGCCCAACAGATGAACCTCCACTGCCCTGAGGATAAAAATTAATCCTGAAGGGAAGCTTCTTTCGGGGAAGCATTTATGTTGTTGTGCATGGCTTATTATAGCATTATTATTATAATCACAATTCCTCTAAAACCAAGCCCCAGTGGGGGAACAAAAAGACAAAACTGAAGGGTAATGGAAGTTCTGCATCCTCTGCAGAGAACAGGGCGAGGCTTCCTTGTATTAATAGGTTAATAAGGTCCATTATAATCAAGTTTCTCAAACAAACCAGAGAGATGATGTAATGGATGTTGGCCCCTGCATTTAGGTCATAGATTTCCTATAGTGTATAACTTCCGCAAAGAGCAAAACATTAGCTTAATTGTCTGCAGAGTATAACATTCCGGTGGCTCACTTGGGACCTCATTGCCAGTGCGCTGCTAACACATATGGGGAGATACTTGTTGCTCCAAGGACTAACAACCCAAATGTTTACACAATGCCTGGCAAGCTGACATATTTCTGTAGGGCAGTCAGCTAAAACTGCTCCATTTAACCAGAGTGAATAGGTTAAACTTCCAACAGTGTGTATGTTGCGGGGAGTAC